>NC_134464.1:44008939-44721439 GCF_047948215.1 Lycorma delicatula
ATTGATTTAGAAAATTGTGATAAACCAGTCTATTATACTTGTTAACAGTTCAGATATTCAATATTATGATGAATTGTTTTTTCCCTTTTGATAGTGTATGGTGAATATATATACATGGTGTATAAATAGCTATTT
The DNA here is from genome assembly GCF_047948215.1 of Lycorma delicatula. Lineage (NCBI taxonomy): Eukaryota > Metazoa > Arthropoda > Insecta > Hemiptera > Fulgoridae > Lycorma > Lycorma delicatula. The sequence continues at coordinate 44,009,075 of NC_134464.1, forward strand.
TATAATTTTTTAAATTGTTAATTTTGCAATCATTTGTATCTAAATACTAGATGTCCTGACTGACTTATAATCAATGCCTGGCAAAAACTACTGAAACTAAGATAAGATGTATATTTGTACACACATTCTTCTTAAAACATAAGTGCATCTAAGTAAAGTTTTTTTTGAAATTCTGAGATTAAAAGTTGAATGGTGTAATATTGAATTTTACTATTTTTTTTAATTTTTCAGTAACAAATGAAAATATCAACTTGTTTTTTGGTGTGTGTAATCTTTTTGTGAATATCTAAAAATCAATTTTTAGAGTTTTCAAAATTCCACCTTGAAAGGGGTGAAGAAAGGTAAAAAAATTTTGAACAATGGTTATAAATTTTCCCCAATTCTGACAATACTAAACATGATATTCACTCGATTTGGGCTTGCTCTTAATCTTCAGATAAATATTTAAAAGCCATTTTCAGGTTTTTTTTAAATTTCAATTTTTTAAGGGATGCAACAGTGTGTGGCACAGCTCAACCAACACAGCCACTGCCACTGTTACAGTATGTGCAATGTGACTGGCTGCACGTGCCTCCGGGTACATGACTAAAAAACATAAAATAAAAATAAAAAAAAGAAGAGAAATGAAGTACAGTCACCTTCTAGTGGTGTTTGATGGATAACATTAAGAACAGGGCAAAATACAGTTTTACACGTCCTTTGTATGGGTAACCAGCTATCACTATTATCTTTAAGATGGAGGCAACTATTCTGAAACCTGCATTCTTCAGATCACTCAAAGATTTAGGTTCTGTACTGATCAAACTGTCACTCTGAAAAAATTACAGTACACTGATAGTTTTAATAAATTGAACAGGGTTTAATTTTTATTTATCATTGTTTTTCTCCCAAGCATGAGTTTAATGAACACAGGGGGGTCCAGGGGGCAAAGCCCCCTGGCTTGATGGGAAGGGTGAGCAAAGAAAGCCCTGATTTTATCATTACAAGTTAGTGTTTTATAAAATGGGATTAAACTCTATAATTTAATTTCTCTCGGGTCACGGCTGTTTTGAAGGGCAAGGTGCAGTTTCTAAAATTGTTTTGGGTGGTTTTTTCTCATTGATAATGTTTCTTTCATTTAATTTAGATTTTTAAGTTTTGTAATCAAGATAATTACAAATCCTGGCATAAACTATAATGATCATGGTTTACATGAAATGGACAAAAAATATATTATATGTAACTATGCATTTTCGTTTTTGTTTCTTATAAAACTATTAATATTTTTTCTTTTTGTTACAGAACTTGCAAAGTACATGGAATTTGTACAGACTGTACAGTCTGCTGTTCTTGTACATTAAAAACATTTATAGAAATTCATCTCCTTTCTGAAAGTAAGCAAAGTTGTCTTGAAAAATTATGATTAGATCTAACCTTTAAATTTCCATTTAAATTTTATTTATTAATTTTTTAATTAAATATCAACCTTTTAATTTTACTTATAAGGACTACTTGTAATGAAAATACACATTCTTTCTCTCAAGATATCAGACGAGTGCTAATTTTTCTGCATACATAGAAACAAAAAAGAACATGCTTTATGATTAATCCATAATTAAGATTGATCAATAAAAAGATGCTAATGAAATAACATTAGTACAATTAAGATTAGGTAAAAAAAGGAAGCAAAGAGGAAAGCTATTTGTCAGGAACATGAAGCACAATTTTAATTGTGCTTCATGTTCCTGACAAATAAATAAAATAAAATTTTTAAATAAATTTAAATAAATTTTTAAGTATAAATTTAAGTATATTACAAAATTACTTAAATTTTTAAGTATATTTGCACATTATATAGACAGTTCTGCCTTGTAAAAAACTGTTTTCTAAGTAACAAATGTATTGATTATAATAGGGTTTTGAGGTTAATGAAATTTTATCTAAAATACAGAAAGGAGAGATGCCTGCTGTCGGGATACATCCGATTATAATTCCAGTCTTTCCCATATTTAATCAACTGGGCATAACAGTAATAATTTTTCTAAAAAGAAAAATTACTACAGAAATTAACTGAATTTCCTATTTTGTTATAGGAATTACAATAGAATTAAAATGATATCCACTACTTCCTGAAAATTATTATAATTAATCTATATTCTTTTTGATTAGATCCTCTGCCTAACCATTGGAAGAATTCTGCAACCAACATTAGTTTACTATGTGGCCACAGATAATACCTCCTATCTCAACCCAAAATGCTTATGAATTCACCCCAAACTTTGATTGTTTCACTATGACTAAATGTTTTGCATGCAATCACACACACACACACACACACACACACACACACACACACACACACACACACACACACACACACACACACACACACATATATATATATATATATATATATATATATATATATATATATATATATATATATATATATATATATATATATATATATATATATATATATACGCACGCACGCAAATATATACTCAAACATAATATTCTCTGTAAATCTATCTCCTGTATATCAAAATAGTATGACAAACACAATAGTCATACTCCCACATTTCCTATGTGAAAAACCATCAGTATCTGTCTTCCTAGCAACTAGATTTTCAATGCCTTTTATACCACTGAGCTTTTCCTGTTGTTTTGATAATTTCTTAGAAACGGATGAGATGCTTAACTTACTGACATGAACAACATCTCACATTTTAGCCATGTTTCAATCAATCATACTCTGCTGTACACACCTAAAAGCTACTATACCGAACCTAATCTGTCTTCCTATATTACTCTTTATTCATAAATGTTCTTACATGGAAAAAATATTCAAATCAGTTGGACAAATCCTGATAAGTGCACAGTATATCACCAATCCTCTATACAATAGTACCAAAAAACCAAAATTAACATTTCATTCTGCATACAAACTAAAATCTTACTATAACTGATAAGATTTAATCATTCTCTAATAATTATGCTAACAGTTATTATTTAGAAAATAGCCTGCTTGAAAATGAATCTCTCTAAAACAAGCAAACAAATAAATAAAATTCAATAAATTAAGTCAACTTAATTTATTGAATCTGCCAAAAAATATTATAAGAAACTTAGTACCCAAAAAATTATTTTAAAAAAGTATGAACAAAATAAAGTAAAATAGAAATAAAGATAATGGTGATATAAGTAAAAGTAAAGTGATAAGAGTTGGTTCTGATTTTTAGAAGAGTGGCCTGTAGTGAAGAGGAAATATGCCAAAATATTTAACAACAAAATTATTCAAGGTAAATTATAAATTAGAGGAAAGTTTAAACTGAGATGAAGTCAGTTTAAATACAACCCTTGAAACTGAATGAAAACATTTTTAGTTACCTTTATGAAAGGAGTCAGTACACATATTGCATTTTCTTTAGATTGAGAGGTACTGAACATTCTGTTTTTTGTGATGTGCAACATCAGAATCAAGTCAATGAAGAAGGGAACAGGAGACCACCACACTCCTTGCTTTCCTTAATAAACTTAGAATGAGATGCTTGTTAATCTTTAGAATGAATGGCTCAGCCACTTTAAGAGTTACTTGTGTCTAATGTCAGGTCACTGATAACAGTTCAGTTATAGCACAACATTAAAAATAATATAAAGTAGTTTGACAAAACAAATGTAAATGTAGATAATAAACAGCAGTAAATTTAGTTATTACATTACTACTACATTATTACTACATTCAGAATCACTTACTTGACATTTTTATAAAATGATATGTCAATTACTTTCTCTTATCAGTTAGCTGTTTAATTGTAAAATGGCATCTGTTGTTTGAATAACCTGTCTTAAAACCCATTTATAATTTCTATATTACTATTCAGCAATTATTACCAACTATTGTTAAGTAACCTAGAACAAATCTTATATATGCTAACAGGCTGATTCCTGTATAATTTTTACACAAATCTATTACCCTTTTTAAGTAATGTAACGGTTTTTGCATTTAACTAGCTGTATTGGATTTTCTTCTGTTTCCAGCTCATATTAAAAATGTACTAATGTTAGAAAATTTACATTTATATGGTGCAGCAGAACATTCACTTTCAACACTCAATATTGACGGCACCGTACCAGTTGCTTTCCTACTTTTTAAAACTTGAATAGCATTTACAACTTCCTCAATTGAAATATCATCTAGCCCTCTTACATTGTGTTTATATCAAACTTCTTTCTGAGATCCTTCGCCATACCAAAATTTTCTATAATATTCTCTTCAAGTGCTTCCCTTTATGACATTTAATTTCAATAAAATAAAAATATAATACTAATTTAAGACAGCAGATACAAAAAAAAGTTTTTTCAGGAAATTATGTGAGGGACAATTATATAGCCGTTTCAAACATTGTAAATGGATTAATGAGAAAATTAGCATATCAAAATGAATTACGAAAGAAACGAAAAGAAGCAGAAGAAAACAAAAAGAAAGCTGAAGAACTAAAATATGAAAATGAAAAGAAGAATGAAATAAAGGTAAAACATAAATTTTTTTAATCTCATTAATGATTGTACAATTTATTTATTTATTATTTTTGAGCAACATGACTGTTTTTTATTTTCCAAATTTACTTCATTTGTTTATTTTTGCTTTGTTTCAAAGTTTATCATAATGAAAACGGTGGACTTTGAATTTTCAGAAAATGAAATCATGTAGCTAGGTTTACCATATTTTTTTGGGTCCAACCCAGGACATATTTTTTAAATTACTTAAAAGTCTTAACAGTTTATTGAAACATTAAACTTTATTTATTCAGTAGAATTTTTCACTAGACATGACTTTTTTCAGAAATGGTTTGTTAAAACAAACCATTTGTTTGATGTAATTAAAATTACATCATAAAATTTACAACAAGAAAGTTCTGAATTAATTTTAACATTTAGCAGATGTTTAACAATACCCCTTTCTGCACACCAAATGTTCCCTGTAATTAAAAAACTCTCTCAATTGGATTAGATGTCCCATGCAAAGACATCGCAAACTCAACCGTTTTAGAAATATTGCAAAATGAAATATCAGTCTTTTGAAACACCTTAAAAATTGCTTTCCACTTCTCTTCAATAGTATTTGGTACTTTTCTAGAACTTGAACCAAAACCTACCCTTTGGTTTTGAATTACCTAGTTCAACAATGTACGTTCATCAAATAGATCATCAATATTTTTAAATCTTTTATAATTTCATTAATAATTTGTGCACTTTCTTTTAAATCAGACCAGGGAATTTCAGTTTGTAAATTTATCCACTGAAACTTACTAACTTTATCAAAACTGGTTCTCCGCAACTCAAAGTACTGGAAATTTGAATTATAAAAATTGTATATGCTTCAGAAGAATTTTTATTCCTGAACATCATTATTTTCTTTTAGAGTACATAGCAATTCTTTGGCAGATGGCATACATTTGTCGGTTTTTCTTTCCTGAAGTTGATAAATTAATTCAAAATAAGTTTGAAATGTTTCTATTGCTGTGATAGAATTAGCTTCCAATTTCAGAACTACATTATTAACTAACTGTAGAGTTATATAAAAATTTCAAAAACAGTTCACTTTCTAGATTTTCAAAAAATCAAATAATTTTGGACAATTGTCACAAGATAAGAAGTATGATTTTAGGCCATCAAAAATGGAAAGAACTCTTGCTATTGCAGGTAACAAACTAAGAAATCTTGTGCTGCTATGAGATAATACGTTTCTGTAATCTGTTTCCATAAATTAACAGAATTCCTTAAGTTTCGTTACTTTTACTGTATATGTGTGAAAATATTTATATATTTTTATAACAATAACTTCTATGTCCATGGGTAGAGAATCACATGCTGATTGTACTGAATTGTGTACAATGTGAGCTGAACAACCAATTCATAAAATAGGTGTATCTAAATCACTTTTAACTTTTCTACATACATTTTCATTCCCCTTTCTCTTCACAGTACCAAAATTACTGTTAGTGTTATCAGCAGCATAACAAACAAACTTTTTTCAAATTTGTATTTTTTCACACACTGCAAAAGATGCTGAGTCAAAATTTGAACAGTTTCATCTGATAGCTTCATCAAAAGTTTAACTTGAATTCCTTCCACCAGACTGAAATATCTTACAACAATTGGAACAAGTTTTACTTCACTTCTGTTTAAGCTATCCATCATTACCGTTACATAATTAATGTTATCCAAAGAACGCAACACATTATTAAATATAAATAGCAAAATAACATTAACAATAATTGCCTCGGTTTTGGTTCTAGCAAATGAAAATTTTGATTCATATAATTTTTTAACCAGTTTAGATGTGCAGTCTGTTTTGAAACTAAGTTAGTGTCTAGCAGTGTGGTATGAAAATGTAGCTTCTTTAGCAGCACATTCCAGATCACTGTTATTGTTATTCCTATCTTTGGCTTTAAAAAACTTCTTATGTTTTCTGAAGCAGTAGCATTAATAGCACTCCTATGTTTAGCTGTTTTCACTTCATATTCAATATCACCCTTTCCTTTATGGGCAATAGAAAATTTTCCAGCACACAGTGTGCAATAAACATGTTCATTGTTACTGTCATTATACAATTTCAAAAATTTATATTCCTGTTGCAGGTTAATATTAAACACACATTTTCTTTTGCCAATTGCTAAATGATGAGACAAGAAATAAACGGAGACAAAATGATAAAAAAATGTGTAGACGAGTTACTTCACACACGAAAACAACATAAACAAATGTGTTTATGTTGCAACACAACAGGAACCGGCCCCTGTTGTGTTGCCAAATAACTATGTAAAAATTTGTGGCGAGACTGGTAGCAGCGCCTCCATAAAAATCGACAATGTGCTTGCTCCAAGGTCGGCTGAGAAATGTACGACCGTAAGAGAATGTTTAAAAACACAATGTCAAACATATAGGTCTAAAATTTAAAAAAATCTTTGCCTGTCATGAAATTCTCAAACCCCGGACAGCACTAAAAAACCAGGACTGTCTGGGCTAATCCTGGACGTACGGTAAGCCCACATATAGTCCCAAGTTGTATGCTTTTTGAAAAGTATATCACGTTAACTTTGAATTTTGCTTTTATTTCACTAAGTAGCTAAGAGATTACTCATATCTATTTAGTATATATACATTTAAGATAAAGTAGGGTTTATGCTTATATTTTTTATATATAAAAAATTTATTTCTACTCCATAATTTTTACTTGTTGCAAATTCTAATCTCTCTTCCAGTTCCACTTACTGTCTAATCAGATAAATATTTCAGATCTTAAAATTTTATCAGTACTGTCTCTGGTATGGCTAAGATATAAAACAAAAAAAAAACTAATAATAGTGAATGTAAAAGTACAAATACTCTTTCTCATGTGACCAACCTTCAAATTAGTTTAGAAGAACGTTCTCACTGGGCTCCCTAAAAGTTAAAAGGGAAGTTCTGTCATTAGTTTTAATATACAGATTTATTTATGGTAGATTGGATTCTACGTATCTGTTGGGAAATCTTGGTATATTCATTCTAGTGTTGGTTACTGGGTGGTGTTCTTTTTAGTACATACTAATAACAATTGGTAATTAGCCTTGGAATAGAATTCGTAGGCTTTAAGTATTGCAATGGATCTCTTTTTAGTTGTCATTAAAGTACTCAAGAAGAAATGTGTAGACGTATGTATAGAAGAGATTACTGAGTCTGTTTTAACTGGTTGAATCTGAATTTGTACATATGTTGTTTTTAATTGCTTTTTGTACTTTACTTATTGTTTTGAACTATAATAAGTGCCAAACACAGTAAACAATTCTAATTATACAGTAATTCACTCACTATCTTATGGTCACTCCTTTTCGTGTCTACAATAATCTCTCTGATAGCACAGGCTCAAATAGTGAAGCTATTTACAAAATATCTCAGTTGCTGTCACTCTGATATAGCATCATAGCAGGAGAAACTACTAACATTCTAAAATAGACAAATAACTAATGATTCCCTCCATTATATTGTTGAATGTACTCATATACTGAACATTTCTAAAATAATTATTGCTGTCTGCTCATAAGACAACAAAATTTTTCAGGCTTTTTCTAATCTTTGCAAACTCTAAGTATATAGATTTAAAAAAAATTAATTCATTAAAACATGCCTGATTATAACAATTGTAAGACAAGTGTATCAAGAAAGCAAGTTTGGCTTTAGCCTGTGTGCTCTTGTGTTGTTTTTTTCTTGTCATCTTAGTTTCCAGTACACAGCTGCACACAAAAAGGGATATTGTCCACGAGACAATATACTGGTCTAGTCTGACCTTGAATGGTTGGTCTCCTGTAAAGTAATTACTACTTATCCTCTGTGCTGCTTGATAATAATTTTAAATAATATAATTTTAAATGAAATTACAATACATATGAAAACTTTAAATAAAATGATCCTCAACCTGTATTTCCTAAATAAAGACTTTTTTTATACTGCTTGTATTTTGCTTTAGAACCTATAATTTTTCTATTTTAAAGAAATCTTTCATTTTCTATTAATTTTATGTTCTAGGAAACCGTTAACTGGCCAGATGATTTGATAGAACTGGCTAATGACTGGGATAATCTACCAGAAAACCAAGGAGAGAATGTTTCATTCATCAAAAGTATTACTGATTCAGACATTGAGGAACTATCAAGGTCAGTGTATTAGAACTGATCTTACAACACGTCCACAATAATAAACTAATGAGGATGGTTTGTTCATAGGAAAATGGTGGTAGCTTGACCTATGATTATTTTGGTCATTATATAAAATAACAGAGAATTTGTTACTCATGCTGTTATTCCATGGCCAATATTAACCCATCAGATTAACAACAATGACTAACCTTTAATGAGCTATATTGTTGCTAGTTGTCACCACATATGAGTATAATTGTTGCAAGCAACCAGTATTGTTCATGTTATATCAGTTTATTCATTTATGAACCATGATGTAACTGCCCAATACCTAATGAATTTTGGGCAAAAATGTTCTACAAAGAAATACAAACAGAATCACAACATATCTAGATAAATAAATCGTAATCATATGGCATGCTAGTAGCAGTAATTGCATTTGCCCACACACACAAACCTGGCAGTAGCTGGAAAACAAACTATCTGTTACTTATGTTTTCTTCAATTGTTTAATAAACTAACTGTTGTTAATCATTTTGCAGTTTACTAGAACAATAAATAGTATAGTTATTATAATGTGTTTTAAATCTTTTTATTCTGTATGTTCATAAGTTGATTTATTAGTCTACTGTGGTATAAAGACAGGAATACTCCTCTTCTGTGCCCATTTAATAATTAATAATAAATTATGTATTAATAATTGCTGTGCCAAAATTAATTATGTATTATATTACTATTAAAATAGTATATAGGTCAATGCTTCCTATATGTACTAACGATAATATAAAATACTGGTCATAGATAATGTGTAATGTTCTGACAACAAAATTTTGTTAAAGCAATATTTAATTATATTATATTAATATATATAATCAATAACAAATATTGTAAAGCAACATGTCCTAACTGACTCACTGACTGATTCATCAATGCCTAGCAAAAACTACTGAAGACAGATTGATGAAAATTTGTATACATGTGTTCTTAACGGTATAAGTGCACACTAAGAAAAGATTTTTTGAAATTTTGAGTTTGAAGGGTTGAAATGGAGTAAAAATGAAATTTACTATTGTTTTAATTTCTTGCTAATAAGTGAATACATCAACTTAATTTTTGGTATGTGCAATTTTCATGTAAGTATCTAAAAACCAATTTCTAGATCTTTCAAGGATTCAACCTTGAAAGTGGTGAAGAAAGGTAAAAAAAATTTGAGCAATGATTACAAATTTTTCACATATCTGATTATACTAAACGAGATATTCACTAGATTGGGGCTTAAAAATACACTTCAGATAAATATCCAAAAAACCATTTTTGGGTTTTTTGAATTTTTATTATTTAAGAGTTGCAACATTGCACGGCACGGCAGCTCAACCAACACAGCTACTGTTACTGTATGTGCGAAAAGACTGGCTGCACTTTTCTCTGATTATTTGACTAAAAAACATAAAGTAATTAAACAAAAAAAAAGATAAACAAAGTAGGGTCACCTTCTAGTGTTTGTTGGATAACACAAGAACCAGGAAAAATACATTATTACCTTATGAAGTACGGGTAACCAGCTATTACTAATATTTTTAAGATGGTGGCTGACTGCTTTGAAACCCAAATTCTTAAATCACACAAAGTTTCAGATCCTGTACTGGCCAAATATTTGCTCTGAAGAAATTACAATACACTGTTATTTTTTTATAAACTAAACAGTCTTTAATATGTATTTATCACTGTTATGCTCACAAGCATGAATTTAAAGAACACAGCATGGTCCAAGGGGCACAGCCCTCTGAAAACAGGAAGTGCAAGCGAAACGAGACATGACCAGCAAACATCTCCTGACGCATGGGGAGTACAAAAGAAACAAAATATTCAGATCCAAATAAGTCACTACATGAATAATACAAATAAATTATGCAGATAAAATATTTAAATCACAAACATTCCATATTATAATACTTCAGGTAAAATCAACCATTTTACAATATTTGATATTATTACTAAAATAAAACAAAATACAAAATCTTTTGCCTTCAATGGCAGGCTTTATCAAATACAAAGTGCAACCCTATATATATACTTTTTTAAAAATTTTTTATTCTTCTAATGAACGTTCCAATCTATTCAACTAGTGAACAATAAGCAACCCCCCTCCACAAACACAATGAGATGAGGATGATATATAAATGAGGTGCAGTCTTGTACAGACTCAGGCCAACCATTTCTGAGATGTGTGATTAATTGAACCCCAACCACAAAAGTACACCAATATCTAGTATTCAAATTCATATAAAAGCAACTAACTTTTATCAGAATTTGAACATCAGAACCTTCGACTTTGAAAATAAACTGTTCAATAACTGATTTGTGATGAGTTAACCACTAGACTAGTCCATTGCACATAATATATATATATATATATATATATTAATATCCGTAAATATTATGTTATATTTGTTGCCAATTGTCACCATATATAAGTCAAATTGTTGCAGGCAGCTAATATTAAACAATATATAAACATTGAAGCCAATACATAAACGACAGAACTGCTATGTTTATATTTATATGCCCACACTCGTTTCAAATAATATCATTTAATTTGGAAATATATATAAAATTTTAATGTAACTTTTGTTTGTACTTGGCACTAATATATTTTTTTGTTGATTAAAGGTGTAACAAATTATTAAAACTGAACAGGATAATATCAAAAATATCTGAGAGAATCAATAAACGACAAAATGAATCAGTGAATGACAATCTTGTAATGAGAAGTACATCTGAAAATTATCATCAGGGATAATTTATTCTAACAATATCCATGTACAAAAAAATGCTGTGATATTTTCTTTCAATAATTTAATATATGTTTAATTTCTTTTTAATAGCCCTCTTATATGTAGGGTTATTTATATATAAATTACATTATTATATTTATTACGTTACTTACATATTCTAAACAAATTTTTCTTTTCTAATATATATATATATAAATATACATAGATCTATTTTACTATATATTATGTTATACAATCATATCTTATTAATGAAAAATTATCTTATATTTTATATTATATATTTATATTAATATCAATATTTTTATATTAATTTATATTAATAATCAACATTTATATTAATATATAAATATTGTCTTATTATGTGTACTTATTATAAATTTTATTATATCATTAATACACTATATTATTTCTTGAACAGTATAATTTTGAAATTAACTGCATATGCTTAAAACGGTATTATTTATTTAGAAACCTTTATTAATTATATTAAAATTATTCTTTTGTGTGATTTTGGTTATCTAAAATAAATTTTACTATGTTATATACATCTTCTCTGATTTTTGTATTGTAAAACATCAAAATAGTATGCAGAGAGTGGTTTTTTTCTGGCTACACAGTTGATTTTTTTATTATTAAAATTATTATGACTTGAACAGTAATTCTTTGTTTATTGTTACTACATTGTTAATGTAATGAATAACTGAGCACTTTTTTATATTTGGGAAAATTTTATGTACAAATAAAATCTATCAAAGTATGATGTTAAAAGATTGATAACTTTAAATCGTACAAAATAAAATTGATGAATACTATAAAATCTTCTTTCAATTTACATTGTATAAATAAAATTATTATTATCTTTTATAATACATATTTGATCAATTTCAATAACTTTGACCTATTATCGAGTAAAAATAAAAAAACTAGTAGCATTTTGAAAAAAAATTCTATTCAAATTAATTGAATACATTTACAAAGGATGACAAATATAAAATTTGTCAAATTTTGTATAATTCTAAACTTAAGATGTTGTTAGTACAGCATGAAACATTTATATTAAACCCAATTAATTTCTTACTTTTCTACATACTAAATCAAAGTTATCGAGATATGTGCATAGTGTCATTTCTCGCACTTCTTAAAATTCAGGAAATAATTTCACATATATTTAATAGTCTTTAAATTGTACAAGCATCATTATCCCAGGTATCTAAAGTACAGTATTTATTCTAGGATTATGCTTCTTAGTGTGATATTTGAATGGTCTAGATATTTCTACACAAAAATTTTGTATTTGTTACGTAAATATGTTTGGATTACATCTTTCACATTTTTATTAAGTTTAAAGATTTAGTAGAGTGTGTGATTTTTCAAGTTAAATTTAATTGTTGGTAAATAAAAGTAGTGTTCATTTAAATCTACTCCAGAATTTACACAATATTTCCAAACCTATACTGGATGTCTGTAAAAGAATGCGGTTTTAAACTAAATTTACTTTATTACATTTAGAATTACAAAATTAGCATGGTTTTGATTTACTCATTTTTGCTTTTTTGGAATGTGGTGAGTTTGAAGTGTGTCACTCCTTGGTCTGGTATTTTGTTTCTGGGTTGTACTCAAATATGGTTCATCTCCAGTAATAAATTTTTTTGGAAAATCAGGATCAGTTTCAATTTGTCCTAGAAGATCGTGGCATACTTCCACCTTGTTTTTCTGTTCAACAGTGAGGTTTTTTGGGACCAATTTTACATAAACTTTTTTCATGTCCAATTTATTTGTCAAAATTTGATGGAATGTAGTAACGGCTCAAATTGAGTTGTTCTGCAATCATTCTGACAGTTAATCGCCAGTTGTACCATATCAAGTCTCTAATTCAATCAACATTGTGGTCACTTTTTTAAGTTAATAATCTTTCAGAGCTTGGATTGTCCGCAACTGATTCCCTGCCATCTGAAAATGTTTTAAACTACCTAAAAACTTGGGCTCGTGACAGAGAATCATCTCCATATGCCCTTTTCAACTCTGAAAAAGTTTCAGTAGCTAACACAAAACTTGGTTGTTCATAATTAATATCACTCATTTTTGTAACGCACAACAAAAACTCGTTTGCAAAAGTTTGTTTACGTCTCACATGGCAACAATAGATCAAAAATATTAATACCTAATATAATATTATACCTAATATAAATCAGCTGTTCATATAACCATGTTTACTAGTAACTTTACAGTGTTGCCACTTTAGCTGCCAAAAAAAAAACTAGTCTCATTACTTTATTTACAGACCTTGTACTGCTAGCATGTTGGTATTACCTATTATTAGGTTGACGTTTAGATATTTTATCATTTTATTTAAGCGTTTTTGTATATAAAATATTTGTCTATCAAGCATAATTTCTTTCTATTTACATTGTTGAATACATTTTTACAGTTAATAAAAGCCAAACAAGATAATACATGATTATAATAATATACTTATTGTATTTTTCTGATTTCCATTTAATGAAAACAATTATTTGTATTCACCTACTGTTCACCCAAAACAGCTATTTTATACTCAGTGTTTTGAAAATGTAACACTGTATTTAACACAATTATAATTCTTCTTCAATTTTAAATAGATCAAATTATTCCAAACTGCAACCACTAGCAGTGCAACTAAAGTGTAGAGGAAAGGAGAGAGTCTAGGAAGTAAATTGTGAATTATAATCTTGTAAGCTTGATTGTAATAATATGACAAGCTGCACCATTAAGCATCAGGTTACAGCCTTGGATGTTGAACTTAGTTGTTAATTTATCAATTATCATTTTCATTTGGATTTTGTATTAATTAAAATTTACCTTTATTAATGCAATATTGAAGTTTGTTTTTTTTTAAACAGGATGTTCATTATCAAGATGCACTATGTAATATTTGAATTGCATAATAAAATTAACCACTTTTTACGTTAAAAAAAATATAAAACAACTGAAAAAATATAATTATGTTTAAAAACATTGACTTTAATATTCTAAAAACTATACAAGTTTGTAAATGGCAATTCAGAGTGATTACAATAAATAATATTCTAAGAATCTTTTGAATCACTAAATTTCCACTTCTAAAGAAGGAAGATTCTAGATTAAGTACATAAAATGTATTGCATACATCCTGTTTTCTTTAAGTACCCAAAAAAAAAAACTCTATTTGACTGAGCAATAAAAAACTGATAAGACTGGTTCAAATACACACTTATCACTACTTACAAAATGTGGCGATTATTTAATAATAAAATAACGACAACAGAACAGCATGGAAACTACAGGCTGAAGATAAATATTGACTCGGCTTATTCTAATAATATTCATTACTTGAAATGATACTTACACAATTAAAATGAAGGAATAAAAATGATCCTTTAAACCCTGATAGAAATTAAAAAAAATTATAACTAAATATGAGTGTAACAATAAATATAATGACATACGAAAGTACTCGCCATCAATTATTGTTCTCTCTAAAAACAAAATTTACTTATTTTTTTTTATGTTAAAAAATATTTTAAAATGTGTTATCTAATTACTTGTATTTCTGTTCTTGACTGTGTCGATGAAATGTAATTAATTACGATAAAAAAATGTTAATTAAACAGTTTTTGACTAAGCAATATACACAAAATTAACCGTATAAAATTAATAAACACCACACATTCTTAGAAATAAAAAACAGTGGATTAACAATATAATGCTACAAGGATAAAATATTACTACATTATAAAAATTATACATGTAATGGAGATATCCATAAATTATACAATCATAAACGTTACGAATTTTAGATCAATGATATTTTGGTAGAATTTAGTACCCCTTCCTCAAGTTCTTATCTAATACTTCAAGAATACAATTAAAAATTAGGGGCCACAGAAATATATTTTTTTTAAACATTTGAATCAAGATTTTCGGTTTATTTCTTTCACGGCTGTAGCGATGTACGCTGCTATAGCAATAACGGTAAAGTGTATAGATCGGTAAAAAAAATCCCAAAAGTATGCCTTTTTTAAGTTTTGTGCTTAAGGAGAGATTTAATACTTTTTACAAAAAAAAAAAAAATTAAATCTGTAAAAAAATGTTTATTCCAGTGCTCCCCAAGTCCAAAAAACGTTCTTTGTCAAGACTTGTTTGTGCGTATGTATGGTGGCCTGTATTTGGTCTGGTCTTATAACTGTGGACCTCGTTGACCGATTTTCTTCAAACTTTGTGGGCAGTACTTACTAACTTCGAGGGAAATAAATGTACTTAATTTTTTCATAAAATTGATAAAACAGGTGGAATGTTTTGGCTGAAATCGAATTTCAAATCTGTACTATCGCTGTGATGTCATATGACCTTGAACTGTGTGGTACCATGAGACATTGCTATGCTGTGACATCATCAGAGACGGTACAGAATGGTGAGGTGATCGAGCTGATGATGTAATAGTCTTATGAAATATAATTATGAAATTTTTGGGACGTTAAGGGGGCATCATTATTAAAATACAACCTCATTTCATCAGGGTACGTGAAATCTTTCACTAGCCGTAACTCGCAAACGAAGCATTTTAGGATATATGTTTATATTAACTTTTTCTATTATTTTCACAAGTAGAATAGGTTGTGAAAGTCCCGGGAGAACTTCGTGAATACACTCAGTATATATATTGTATGAATTTGAGTTTATAAAGGAATAAAAATATTCTTCAGTGAAGTTAGTTTGCATTGAAATGTTATAATGTAATTGTAGACCATAGATTTTATTATCTCTAGTTATTAAACTGATGTTTCAAATTAATCTATTAATACAATTACTGAGAATATATTTTTCTCATTTATTTATTTAGTCTATCTCCTACCAGCTGACTGAGGATATTACATTCGCTTTGATACATGTTTGTTATCGCATGCCACTTTTTTTCACTTTGATGCAACTTCAGATTTCATGAGAAAATAACATTTATTTAGGGTGGAATAATTAATTTTCTAATGAAAAATTACAAAACACTTTAGATTATGTTGACACAGTGTACTGACGAATCGTACGTATATCAACGATCTACGTTCTCTAATCTCTTTTAATTACCGTTTATAATATGCAAATTTAATGCTAATTACACAAGATTATGTCGATATAGGTACGATTTGTCAGTACGAGTCAACATAATCTAAACAATCTACGTTCGCCAACAGATATATTTTTTGTTTATTACATTGTAATAACACGTTTAATACGTTGTTTTTTTAGAGTTACATCAAAAAATGTGAAAAAAAAAATTGCGGTGCATTAACAATCAAGTACCTTAGCTTCTTTTGTATGATACACTGTAAATTACTTTTTGTAGCATATGAAGAAATGTTACGCCTAACTGGGATTCAAACCTAGAATTTTCTGAATAAAAGGTGAACATGCAATCAGTTACATGTTCTACATTATGCAAACATTCAGGTCATGAATATCTATTTTCACTATGAAAATGAAGTACATGTAGCAAAGCATGGTCTGTGAATAAAAAAGTACATAAATCATATTCAATAATTTATTATTCTTATAATAAACACTGGTTAAATATAAAACAAAATTATCAATAGCATTACGATTTGCCATTTACTCTTCCTCGTTAAAAAAGCAAGTGTAATATCACATAAATTATTTATTTTGAAAACATGTTGATGCTAAATAAGTTAATGGATCATAATGAATTTTGTAGCGTGTGAAAAATGCCATGTTTGACCGGTTAATTAATAATTATAGAATATTATGCATTATTTACCAGTTAATAGCGTAATATAAAATAAATAACTAATAACGCCAGAGAAGTCTTGTTATTCATACCTTTCCAGCTTTTAATGTTCCACCTAATAATGTCCCAAAAGTGATTTATCATAAAATTATCACTACCCAATATCCAGACAACAATCAATATAACCTATATGAATTACAAACATCATTTAAAAATAATCGATTTTCTTTTACAAATCGAAAACTGTCTACAACGAAATTCGATTACTTTCATCTTAACTCAGAAACTCTTCATAATTGTGGCACAATATTGTAATGGTAGGCGTACTATTATTTTAGTTTCATTCTAACAACCGCGTGGTTGTACGGTGTCTTTTTAAGCTGGTCTCGGGTTTGAATCCCAGCAAACGCCCTGATATACTTTACCTTTTACCCGGATCACATTATTTGTAAGGATTTAAGTACAATGTACCCAAACGGTATAAAATCAGGTTTGATTGCGAATCATATTATTCGTAATCAAACCTTAGACCAGCTTATAAAAGCCACCATACCAGCTTTCCAGATACTGCTTAAGTTACGTCATTACAATTTATCTTTTTTCTGCAAGACTGGGTGCAAAGCCCAGTTACTTCCGTAATTAGTCTTTTACAGTTTAAATCTATATTTTTAAGATGGTGATGAACCCAGTTAATTACGTTGTTTATTGATCCTCAAGTTATTCAATATCTTCCTTTGTTTGAACTTCTTAGACATACTTTTGCAGAAATAAACATAAGCCTGAACCTGTATGGAAATGTGCTTGTTTTTAATATTTTTCGGATGTGGTAGAGAAACTTCTTAAACACGTGGCTGCATAATGTAAATGATGTAATATGCTGCGAGTGTTTGTTTAGGATGTTTTTGCGAACTGCAAGGTTCTTTTTTTGGTATTGATGTGAACAGTGTAATGCATACTTATTTTTACTAAAAAAATTATCAGACTTATATTTAGTGCACTAATTTGTATTAGTGTAACATAGATCCATACAGAACCTTATTTCTAATTACAAAATAGTCAATAATAAACGTCAAAGTTTTGGTGGGTTGAGTGTGTTTTGATATCACTGGCTGGTATAACATTGAATTTGAAAATCCATTTATGATCCTGAAATAAAAAAACTCTTCACATTCATTTATAAATTTTCCCTGAATATTTGTAAACCATATCATCTATTACAGGAATTATTAACTCCCCAAAAAGGAAAATGTATTTAGAATGTATGTAAGTTTGTTCCAGTATAGAAGTTCAATGGCTGAACTGATTTAGATGTATGAACCCACATTGGAATCCTTACGTTACCAAGTGTGTCATAGGCTATATAAAAATGTATCTATATGTGTATGTATATATATGTTTAAATAAATTTAAAAAATTATACTTTATACAAAATTGTCACCTGCAAGCTCTTTAATATTGCATATTAGTAATTATCGTATAATAAAGAGCAATGTTTGTCAGCAATGATTTTTTTTTGGCAATTGTTTTTTAATTTTTAATATTTATCTCTTGTTTCTGCTACAGAAAATTATTTTTGCTATAAAAATATTATACAAGAAATTAGTTTTTTCATAACTCCCTTACTTTAACTTTACCCTTAACCAAATTATTATGTAAACTTAATAAAGAGTTCTTTTTATAAAAACTAAAAATAACTGAAACTTAATTTTTCTTAGTTTTTACAGATTTTCTTTACGTTATCTCAGTTCCTTTAATTGCAGTTTGATGATAAGATAACTTTACATTACACTGAAAAAAGTATGATGTAAAAGTTCAGATTGCCCTTGGATCAGAAGGTAAACTATTGTCTGATTCAGAAAACATTTTTGCAAAAAACACTGCATAATATAAAGAAATCTTGCAATGTGTATGATTGATTTATAAAAAACTAAACAATACAAACAATGCATATTAAAAAAAAAACCCAGGGCAATGATACTTTAAAAATTATTTTATCCTTTAATTTTGATCTCAGAGGACTGCATATGCATGTATGATTAGTAATATATATCAGTTTTACTAAATTCCAGATTGCAAATAAATTAATATATATGTAAGTGTGTTTGCATGTCAAGCAGATGTTATTTGTCCTCTTTTTTTAATATTTAAGTGGGATGGGAGAACATTAGTTTTATTTTTTTTTTATTACATCATTTACGTAAAAGTTTCCTGTATGTTTCTGGTTTATTGATCCTGTATTATTGATAAATGGTTTTGTTTTTATTAAATGTAAGTTTATCTTATGTCATTATAAATGTCATCATTATGTAGACTTATATGATTAGTTTACAAGTACATTGTACCTTACTTTATCTTCAGATCCTATGTATATGTGTAAGGTATTTATTAATCTATAACTTAGCATAATAACCTACAAGATATTTTTTCCTTTTTTTTTTGCTGGCTGCTATAACCAATGAACCTTCTCTGCTGCATGAACCTAACATACTATTAAATTCTCATGTATGTGATTAAATGATTTATTTCTTAACTTTTATTTTCTCTTTCTTCATCAAAATGTTAAGATAAGAAAAAGAGGTAAGTATAAATAATGTGAAGAGATAAATATAATTGTGCACTATTTTCAAAAGCTTAGGATCTGACTTTGTTTGAAGTAAAATAATTTTTCCACTGTATTTTTTTGGGAGTATCTTATTTATTATTATTCCTATTCTGATATTTTTGTCTGATTTTGTCCTACGTATTCCAGATTTGATTAAAATCATACTATCTTTTTTTTTGTCTTAGATTTTTAATTTTATAAGGAGCAAGTGTAGTTCCGTACACCTGAGCCTAAAAGGATTTTTGGATTTCTATCTATCAGATACTATTAACCCTGTTTATCTCTATATGTCTTAGAACCTTTCTTATCAACTGAGAATTTTTACTTGGAAGAGTTGATATTCCAAAAATTATATTCTTCTGGAGTCCATCATTCTAGGGTTCCTGGTCTCTGACAATTATAATCTACCTCTGAGTAATCCTGAAAAAGGCCCACAATTTTCAGATGTAATTTTAAACTAATTACTTACTAATCTTATATACTGTTCCTGGTTAAATAATATGTGTTTCAGTACTATTATTGGTTAGAAAGTCAGTTTCAGAATTATTCTTAATGCTTCAGTAATTTAATTTACCTTCTTTAGTTTGCTCTATACTAAACTCTAACCCCATCTATTTATTTACTACTGACATTCCATGCTCTGACTTGAGTAATGTCATTTTCTAATATTTTCTGTTGATCTACTCTTTATTAATTGCAACCCAGAAATTTTATTAGCACATTATTTTATCTCTGAAATATTTATTTAGAGGATGGAATCATATACTATTAAAAAAAAAGAATGAATCATTTATCAGTAAACATGGCTGTAGTT
This sequence comes from Lycorma delicatula, assembly GCF_047948215.1. NCBI lineage: Eukaryota > Metazoa > Arthropoda > Insecta > Hemiptera > Fulgoridae > Lycorma > Lycorma delicatula. The sequence continues at coordinate 44,029,698 of NC_134464.1, forward strand.
TTCCTCTGGTAATATCAATGTTAATTTATTAATAAACAGCTTTAAGTTTCTGTTGAACAAGCTGTATTTAGTTATAATAATTTAATAAAACTATCAGTTCTGTTTTAAAAGTTAGGCATCATAGGAATCAAATGTTAAATCCTGATTCAATATTACTTGTGCTAAATTCAAATTATTATTGAAAATAATAAACAAGAAATTATTGTCTTTTTTTAAAATTTTTGTTTTAGTTACATAATTTTATAAAAAAAACATGGTTATTCCAAAGCTTAATTATTGCTGTTGCGGTTGCTCTTTGAGAACTGGCTCAAAATTTATTGCATGGTACTCATTTGTAAGTATATTGCTATTTATAATATTATTATGATAATGTTTTTCTTATAATAGAGTAGATTAACAAAAGAAAATATATTTTCAACAAAAAAAAAAAGCTAAAGAACATTTATTTATTCAACATTTATCTACACAGATCTTCAGCATTAAGTCTTTCTGAACATTTATGAAATTAAATAGAAGGCTTATCGCAAAGTCTTTGGGAATCTATTACTTTTGCTGGTAAAGAGATATAAAATTTCAAAAAAATATTTTCTTTTTAATTGTCATTAATTAAAGAAACAATATGGTCCAAGTTTTAGGAAAAAAGGTATCAGTCATACAGGATGCAGCTTCAAATAAAGATACAGAGAGCATAATTTAAAAATACTTCACAGGAATGTTTGCCAGCTGGCTTATAATGCAAATCACAAATCCGACATTAACAATAAAATCTTCATATGTAGAAAAAAGACCACCACATCTTAACATACTTGATTGTTTTAAATTAAATATGTGAAAATCATTACAATTGTGTGATTAAATCACTTTTTTAACCACATTTTGGGTGTTTGTATGTGTATGTAACTTACTAAATCAAGAAAAGTACTGGCAATAACATCAGATCATACCAAGATGGAAAACAGTATCATTACTAATGCTTGCAAAAATGTTGAAATGTAACAAAATACATTTTTTATGATTTTCCATTAAAGAAATCAATAATTTTCTATGAATTGGTGTGAATTTTACTAAAAAAAATATTTGTAAACAGTTTTTGAGCATAATCCTGTATTCCAATTTATTTCAATAGTCATCTAGCATAGCTGTTTATTTGTGAATAATTTTACATAATCATCTTTAGGATAAGACTGCACTAATTATTATTATTAATTTATTGAAATCATTATTAAATATGCTGCAGCCTTTCTTCTACATTTATGGTTTAGTCTACAGCAAAAAAATCCCAATTTTCAACACTTTTGTTTTAGAACCACTTATTGAATTCTGGGACTGGATAAGCTGCATTAAAAAATTACGCTATTATTTGATTTTAAAAAATGTTCTGCAGCATCTGTTTGATATGCACTCATATTGAATGTTTTTATAAACAATTTTTTCCCTATTCAAATAATATAATCTAACTTTATGTGACTTGTATTTACAAGGGTGAGTTAATATGTAAATTATTTTCAGAATTCTGTTGATTATGAGCAAATATTTAATTTGCTCACAAGGCTGTAGAATAGTCAATAAATATATTTTATATTTATTATCCTGGTTATTTTTTTGTCATAAAATGCATTTTTAAAATTTACAATGTTTGATAAATATATTGTTAACTAGCAGACCCAGCAATGCTTTGCTATTGTTAAATTTGAGAATATATATAGATTAAATGAACACAATTGAAAGTCTGATAAAACATTAACAAAATGTACATTACGGAACTTCACAAAATTTAACCTTTCTCCCTTTCATCCCTTTTTCATGTTTATCATATCCCATTTCTTCCTTTCCTCCCCATTTCCTTTTCTTTCCCCCATTTAGCTTTCCATTATTTCCCTTTTCCCCTTCCTCTTTTCACCCTTTCCCCTTTCCATTTCCCCATTTTACCTTTTTTATTTTTTCCATTTTCTCCTTCTTACCTTTTTCGATTTTTCCCTTTCTCCCTTTTTTCCCATCCATAGTCCAGTAGTTTTTTAGTCTACAGCGGACATACAAATCGGAAACAATGAAATGGAATTGTAATATATTTAGTATAGTGTGTGTGTTGCTTTTATGACCAACAAATAGCGCTGCTTTTAAAAAAAACGCATGTTTCTACCTGTCTCAGGTGTGACATCTTAGGTATACGTAATAGGTATATAAAAGCACGCGTGTATTCGAATGCAACATTGTGTCAAAATTTCAAAGCAATCGTTGAAGAACTTTTGGAGATTTAAGGTTTTGAACAAATGAACATTTACATTTTTATTTATATAGATTAGAAATTTAGAACATGAAAAATCTTATTATTACCCATATAAAATTAGGCTCTTAAATATAACACAAATAAATATTATTGAATAAAGAGTTCTTGTTTATAAATCCATTAGAAATGTTTAATATTAAAATACATACTTACATACACATACACACACACACACACACACTTTTATGTACATAAATATATACACACTTTTTTCTATCAACTGACATCAAATTTGTTGATTTGTTTTTATGTATGTATTATTACAGTCAAAGAAAAAATTTAATTAAAATCCTGACATTTTGTGTTTAATATATTTGGTTATACTAATTAAAATTCTGCTAAATCCTAACAAACAGGTTTTTCTGTAAAGAAATCAAAGTAGTGGAAGATGGGTAAAAAGCTATAAACTATTTACTTTATAACATTTTATCAGACTATTCAATTATTTACAAAGTTCCCAGCAATTTGGTTTTTATTTTGCTATAATACAATAAAAAAATCTCAATTATTTACAGAATTCCCAGCAATTTGGTTTTTATTTTACTACAATACAATAAAAACAAAACAAGTTATTATGTTTTCTCATTTTATTCACTCCCTCCAACCCTCTTTTTCAGTGAAATAGCATTTCTTATCATAGTCTTTTTGGTTATCTTAATAACTAAAGAACAAACAAAAATGAAAAAAATTTGAAAACAAGTTTTAGAGATATTTTTGTACAATTTGTTTCTTCAGCATTATCATCATCACTGCAGCTGCTACCTCCACCCACCTCATCATTTATTTAAATATTTACAAACTGTCTTTTATCTTATTTACAGTGTGTTTCTATGTGAAATGTTCAGATATATTTGAATGCTTATTTTGTTGCTGTTTTTAGACGCCTGAAAACCTCTTATTAAATAATTTGATAATCTTGTATATTTTATTATGTTAATTTCAGATAAATCATATTTTATTATTATAAAACAGGAAATTTTTTTTTTTATTGGTTGTTTTATAATAACTTTATAACTACAATGAGAGAATATTTTGGAGAACTATGTTTTAATAAGTGATAACTGGTCAGGTCTCACTTCTATCGCTCAACTGTCTAGCCAGGGAGCTCTGCCTCCTGGACTCTCAGGGCCCAGGCAAATCCTGGAGCTGACTCAGAGGTTCCCCTAATGCACAGAGCTTGCTTCGCTTGCCAATCTCCCAGAGCTTGCTTCACTTCCCATTTTCACAGAGCTCACTTAAACTGCTATTCCCATCTAGCCAGAGGACTTCACCGTCTGGACTTCTGCAATGTTGGTTACCCTCATGGTTGTGAGAATAATACTCATAAATAATGATTAAAGTATTCTGGTTTTATAGAAACCTGGAAAAAAAACTAAATTACAAAAAACAGAATAGTATTAACTATGGTAACTAAAGTACATACACCTTTCATGATGAAAATTTAACTTACAAGGTGTGTGAGAAAAGTAATGAGATTGGTAACACTATGAGCGATCTGGCAACGCTGTGTCTACCGGTCTGTGCTAGACCGGTTTGTTCATCCCTTCCATATTTTCAGTACGAGTTTCAACTTCATTCAACCAACACATTATTTTTGACAGCGCCATCAGTGAAGTTGTGTTACGAAAATGGAGCATTGGAATTTAGAGCAACGTTGTGCAATCAAGTTTGTGTTAAACTTGGGGAATCCGCGATTGTGAACGTTCAAAAGTTGAAACAGGCCTATGGGGAATATTGCTTATCAAGAGCACAAGTTTTCCGCTGACACAAATCATTTTTGGATGGATGCAGACAAGTGGATGCTTCATCATGACAATGCCCCATGTCACACGGCCATTTCCATCAGGGAATTTTTTACCTCAAAACGCTTTCCTACAGTTCTTCAACCCCCCTATTCACCTGATTTGTCCTTGTGACTTTTTCCTTTTCCTGAAATTGAAACATGTCTTAAAAGGGCATCATTTTGGAACTCTGGAAAACATTCAAAAGACTGTAACCAACCAGTTAAAAGCCCTACCAGTTGAAGCCTTCCAGTGCTGCTACCAGGAGTGGGAACAACGAATCTGCCGGTGTATAGCTGTCTAAGGGAACTACTTTGAAGGGGATAATATCGTTGTTTGAAAAAAATAAAAACTTTGGTAAGTAAAAAATCAGTCTCATTACTTTTCTAACTCACCTCGTACTTTTGTTGCCATCGGGACAGAAATATAATAATGAAGTAAAGGGATTCATTTTATTTTTCTTTAATGAATATTTATAATTTATAACTTCACCCCCAAGGGAGCTAGGGCCTCGGTCTATGGCTTAAAACCTTCTCTGGGAAAACATGAATAAACCCTGCAAATGTGAAAGCAATTAGTTGATTGGTTCTTGCATGATGTTATAAACAAACCCATAAACAAAAAAACTTTTGACTTTATATATACTACAATGGGTTTACAGTTATATTGATATATATTTATAAAATTTTATACTGTTCACTGTCTGCTGGAGAAAATAACTAAACACTATTATTTCATTAAAATTAATTAATCTCTAGTTTTCTGTAGTATTAACTACATAAATTTCTATAAATAACAAAGAAATAAAAAATTTCATATTTTTAGAGAAATTTATAGTTATTTCATGAAAAAATAACAAACATATGACGCATATGAATGTTTTCAAGATAGAGTTTTGATTTTTTTTTTCAAATATCTACACTCTATATTTTCTGTTATATATTTTATTTTTTAATTGGTACAGTTTGAAATCTGTTCTAATGAATGATTAGATTTTTTGTAAACCAGTAATTGTCAGTAATTTTACATGGATTAAAATGCTAATTAGAATAACCCATTTTAATAAATAGATTTTGATTTCTATTAGTTATTAAATGTTTGCTAAAATGTTTCTCTTTAATTGAAAAATTTAATATTTATTCTTTTTTTTTACAGATATCTTCCTTAATTTTTGTTTCTGCATTAATTGCAACTATAACCAAGTTTAGTGCATTTAATACTACTACTAGTTTATCAGGGCCTGATATTGTACAAGGTAAGATAGATTTTTTTAATATAAATCCTCATAGTTACATTAAAATAATATTTGAAAAACAATATTTTTTAACAGTTCTGACGGTGAGTATTGTCCCTCTCCCTTAAATTATTGTCATCCTTGCCCAAAATAATTCTACTTTTCAGCAAAAGATTGCCTATAATAAGAAAGATGTTTCTGTAATTAAATTTGTTCTATATGAAGTAATCAGTACTGTTGGGTTTCTTTTTTTTTATATAATGATCATGTTGGAGGTGTTGTATGAATTTATTCAAAAATTTGTAAAAACATCTCATGTCTTTCTGCTGATGACAATTCAAAGTTAGTTCAGCTGATATGATTAGGATGAGGTTGAGTTACTTATAAGTGTGAGTAATCTTGAAATGTTTTTGTACGAAAACACTTTATGTTTATTGGTAAATGTTCACAGTAATATACTGGTTGTTTAGAGAGTAATATAGTTTTTCTTCTCATTACATACCTTATAAGGATAATAATCATTTTTCATTTGATCTTGGTAATAATATACTAATTAAATTGTTACTAGGGTTAATTTTTTTTTAGACTCGCTGTTGACAGTGATTGGTTAACATGGAATTTGGGTGATAAAAGTCAATCTAAACAAAAAATGTGCTGGTATTTTTATTCTCAGAAGAATACCATATCTTTGTAGCTTAGACATTAATTTCGGTTTCTGTACTCTATACACACACATACATATATATATATATATATATATATATATATATATATATATATATATATATATATAGTGCATTCAAAAAGCAACTACACACCTGTCATACACTTGTACAACAATACATAACATCAATTTACCTTACAGTAGTTGTTGGAAATGGGCCTCCATGGACATATGTGCATATGTTTCTTCTCGTTCTCAAAGACTCTCAGAAGTTGTTCATGTGGAACGTTCCTGGTAAAATTGTGAATAGCAGTTTGAAATTCCTGGAGAGAATGGGGGTTTCCTCAATAGACATTACTTTACCATAACTCTCAGAAGTAAAAATCCAGTGTGCTTAAGTCTGGAGAATGAGGTGGCTACAACCCCTTAGAAATGATTTGAAAACCTCTTGCAGTAACTTCACAGACTGCCTGGCTATATGCACAGTTCCACTGTTTTTTGAATCCAAGCATTACTAATTTCGTCTTTGGTTAGCTTTCCTTGGTGAATGATTTCACAACAATGAGCAGAATTTAATGTATCTAAGAAGAAATTGGGTTTAACGATCTTTTCCAGGATACTGCAATCCACACCCCAATCTTCTGGTCACACACAGCAGGTGTATAACCAGAATATATGTATGCAGGTGTATTGTATATGGCAGGTGTTGACAGACCATAAACCTGAGTTCTATGCATGCACATGGCCTTACAGATAGAAGCATGCCTCATTGGTCTAGAAAACATAATCTAAAATATCAAGAAAATTGTCCACTAGAAAAAATTTAATTTGTCATAAAGGAAAGTTAGATAATTATTTAATTGAAAAAATACCTAAAACTCTACTACTTGTACTAAGAAGAATGATTTCATAGTTTAAAAGTTGATGTTTATAAAGGCGTTTTAAAAGTGCACAGTACTATTTTGACAGCAGATTTAGAACAATAACATAAACAAAAAATTCTTGTTAACATCTCTTGGAAATGCTTTGTTTTTATGTTATGTTAGTAAAATAGTTTGTACTGATCTCTGTTGCGGATGGTAGCATCTCAACCTTTCATCAGGAAGTCCTGGATTTGAATCCCGGTTAGTCATGAGATTTTTTGTACGCTACAAAATTCCATTTCCATATCCCACGCAGAAGCTTGAAGCTTTTGTGGTGATATCATCAAGAAAAAAAAAGGTACAGAAAATTAATTTGTAGCAGTCGGTTTATATAAAATTGCCCTTTTAACCCAATAAACTTGCGGCATATACATAAATATATATACATTTATAAATACGGAAAAAGAAAATACAAAAGTATTCTAATTAGATTAACAATAATAATGAAGTTTCAAATTTTGTCAAGGTACACAGTTCACAATCAGAAATGACAATCTGGATTACACTGTATAATTTACGAATAATAACAATAATAATGTTTGTAAAGATTGCAAATCTGAATTTGATAGATACATTTTCCAAACCAAGAAAGCACGAGAGTTAAATATGCAAACTGTGAAATGTATTCTGAGCAATTTTTCATTAAAAATTTAAGGAACATAAAAAATCCAAACAAAGAATCAATGTTTACAGATCACATTATAGATATAAACAAAAGATTTAAACATGAATATCAGTTGTGGTATAGAAATAAAAAAAAAAAAAAAAAAAATATAGAAGAAATGTCACATTAGTGGGGGGGGGGGGGGGTCAAGATAAATTTTGTAAATTCATATTTGTGAAATTATTTTATACTTTTTTTATTAGCTCTACAGCTTTTATAATGATACACTTGTTAACATTAATCACTTTTAATATATATATATATATTAAAAACAAGATTTAGCACAATCCACCACAGTACAGAATCAAATTCATTTATACATTGATAGCACTTTCAAGGAATTCCTCTTCATCAGTTAGTTAAAAACAAAAAAATTTTTACTTTTAACATTTTTTAAAAACTTCAAAATCACACATTAAAAATATTGTTGCATATATATATATATATATATATATATATATATATATATATAATAAAAATAATAAGTAATATATAAATAAATAAATAAATAATATATATTTAATATTATTAGTCAACCAATTAAAAAATTAAAATTCTTTAACTTTGTTTGTGGCCAGCCACTAAATACAGCACCGTATTAATATAATATAAATTTTACCTAACATAGACAAAAGTGCTGTTATCTATAGCAGCTTTGATAAAAAATTATTATAAAAACTGTCTGCAGATTGATCAAGCTAAATTTCCATTTGTATTTTTATATATGATATTTTCCAAAAATGTCAAATTTTTTATTATTAATATAATAATATAATTCTTTTGTGATTTTAATTATTTTTAAATTAGTTTCTAAATCAGCAATGGAATGTTTATTCATTATTAGACAGTCAGCAACATTAGAGAATCCCCATTTTATTGTTTTTATAATATCTAAAATGTTCTGCAAATCTTTCTTTAAATGATCTATTATGTATTAAACTCTATTATATAAGTCAAACAATCATATAATATGACATTTAAAAAACATAATGATTATTATGACATTAATAGTTTATGTGGTATCTATAAAGTAATATGCAATGACTGTGATAAAATTTATATTGGGAAACTAATAGATCATTTAGAGCAAGATTTGCAAAACATTTTAGATATTATAAAAACAATAAAGTGGGATTCTCTAATGTTGCCGACAATCTAATAACGAATAAACATTCCATTACTGATTTAGAAACTAATTTGAAAATAATTGAAATCAGAAAAGAAAATTATATTAATAATAAAAAACTGGACATTTTGGAAACATATCATATATACAAATACAAACGGAAATTTAGCTTGATCAATCTGCAGACAAAATTGATAATAATTCTCTTATCAAAGCTGCTATAGCTAACAGCACTTTTGTCAATGTCAGGTAAAATTTATATTATATAAATACAGCGCTGTATTTAGTGGCTGGCCACAAATAAAGTTAAAGAATTTTAATTTTTTAATTGGTTGACTGCATATATATATATATATATAATATATGTAACAATATTTTAATGTGTGATTTTGAAGTTTTTAAAAAATTTTATTTTTAATCAACTGATGAAGAGGAATTCCCTCGAAAAGGCCATCAGTGTATAAATGAAAAAAGAAAATAATAAGATAAAGTAAGAAATCTTATCTGATTCTGTACTGTGGTGGATTGTGCTGAATTTTGTTTTTCCTTTTAATCAATTAGTACAGAGGAAGATATGGACAATAAAAAAATTTATTCTACTAAATTTATATAGGATTGATATAAAATGAATTTTGCAGTGCTTAACTGATGATCAAAAATCTTCTTCAAGATGGGCCAAAACAAATATTATGTCCAAAAATTAATAAAAACCAAAATTGGAGGTAAAAAAAGTAATCATTTTTATGTTTTTAATTACATTAAACTATGAAACCTAAAAAAACAATCACCTAATCATTAATCCTTGATTTAAATTTTTTTTTACTGGATGTAGTAAATATACATTATTTTACTATTATTAGTTCACTGTACAAAGTAGGTAAACCAATGCATTACTCTAATCATGATTGTGGTTACTTGTTATAATTTCAAATTTTGAATCATCTTTTGATAGAATTGATTTAACATTTGCTTTTAGAATGCTTAATAATTATTTTGACTGCTCTGATTTTTTACAGTTACTTAATTTTAATATTCCTAGTTGTTACCTTGGACACAGTTCTTATTATTTTTATACAGATGTAAATTCACAATAGAGATCACTGATATCCTGATTATCTGTACTTTGGCATTGTCATACTGACTGGTTTGACACTTATAATACTAGAGTATATTCAATTTCTAATTTACCTAGAAATATGTTATTATTTGAATAATATTTACTTTGAATTATTTTATAAAGTCTATCTTATGTATTTGTATCCACTGGAAATTTGCTATTTATTTAAATAAATTAAAAATTATTTTACTGCATTTGTATTTTGATTATATTTTTTAAAATTTATTTCAGATTCAGAGACACAGCTAATTATTTTAATTTTTATAAATATATTATTAATAATTACAAGTTTTATATTAATAATTGGGACTCATAAGGTGAGAATTAATTATTTACTGTTTCTGTACTAACCATATAGTTAAGAATTCAGCTCTCTGTGTCCAAGTATTTAATGAATATCTTAACTTAGAATAATTGATACAAAACTCTGTACTATTCCTTGCCATTTCTCAATTTTAAAGCTGATCCAAACCTACAGCCAATCAGTGACTAAATTTAATATAGTCCATGGCCAAAGCTTCTTTCCATGCAGAAATAAGGGTTCTCTTGGTGACCCCCTCCCATGCCTTGTCGAACATCTTGAGGTAGGGGACAATGTGAAAGTGGTCTTTCCAAAACTCTCTGAGAGTGACATTGGCTCCTTCAGTTGACTTAACACTCAAAGAGTGCTTTTTAAAATTTTAAATGACCTGCTGGTCCATGGGCTGAATTGGATCTTGATGATTTAAATTCTTCCATGAAGTCATCTTCTGGGCCTGGAGGATGTGCAGGAGCATTGTCTATAACAAGCAAGGCATGGCGTAGCAAATTCATCTCAGCAGATACGTTTTTACAGACTGACCAAACACTTCATTGATCCAATCTGTAAAGTGGTAACATGCCTCCCAAGCCTTGTTGTTGGATCTCCACATGACATTTATCCTGCTCTTCTGAACTTTATACTACTTGAAGGCTCGTGGATTGTTGAATTGTATGGCAAATGAGCAGTGGTTTAATTTTCAAATTGCACTTGCATCTGCCCAAGATAACAGTATGAGACTGTCTTTCATTGGCTTGTGGCATGACAATGCCTTCTCCTCTGCAGTAGTACAAGTTCACTTCGGCATCTTTTTCCAGAAGTGACCTGTTTTATCACAATTAAAAACCCATTGTGACAGATAACCCTTGAAATTCACAAGCTTCTTGAATAAGCTGATGAAGTTCTTGGCTGCCTTTGTGTATAAGCTTGCTGCTCCTCCATGCCTCACAATGCTGAGGATACCAGTTCTCTCAAACCTTTAGAATCACTTGCCTTGAATGCTTCTTCTTCATCCATTGATGATCCTGACATCTTCTTAATGACAAGCAAAAATTAGTTTCGCCTTCTCACAAATTATGTTTTTGTTAATAGTGTTGCCTTATATTTGCTTCTTGTTGATCCATATGAGAAGCAATCTTTCAACATCGTCGAGAATATGTGGCTGTTGCATAGAAATTCTTGTGATACACTTTGAAGCATCAATCTCCTTAATCTTACATTGTTTTTTGAGGATAGTGCAAGTCGTTGATGTAGACCAATTGTATGTGAGTGCTAAGTCGGCCACACTCATATCTTGCTCTTACTTCTCAATGATTTGGTGTTTGACTTCTACGGTGATTATTTTTTTCTTATCCCTGTCTTCTTGTGACATTTTCTTTGGAAACAAACGTGTAAGCATGCTTAAACTAATACTTAAAAACTCTTTTTTGCACTAAAAAAAATACACAGTAATGGTCTGAATACAACTTTCACAAGCAACAGTAAGATGCTAGTTGAATGAATGCTAAACACAGACTGATAGCTGAGATGCAGGCAGGATGTGATATCAACATTTCTCCTTGTCGCTTGTTTTGTGAAAAATTGCTTGTTAAGGGAGTCATTTCTTTACATTTTGTTTTGCTTATTATGCAAATCACTTGTTTTGGGAAGTGCTCGTTAAGTGAGGTTTGACTGTATGTGATCCAATCTTTCTTATTACGTACATAAGGTACAAGTCAGAATTACTATCTCTTAGAATAATAGCATTCCCTATACATCCAAACCTTATGATGAATATTGTGAAGGTTATATGTTTAGGATTGAACAGCATCTGGATTTCATGTACTGATGTATATTTTGGTCAAAGAAAAAAGCAATAGGAATTCACTTCAGTTCTCATTTTCTTAATAAGCCTGGTGACTTGCATCTCACATCTGGTTGCCTATAATTGTAAGCTCTTCTACTCTGTATTTTTGTGATTAAAAAAATTAAAATCGATTAATATGTATGTATGTATGTATGTATGTATCTATTAATATGTCATTTTTTTGTTATTTTACTTAAATTGTCACAGAACTCATTTTATAAGATGAAAATTCAGTTTATATTTTGTTTTGAACTTATATTGACACTTTTGTTTTGAAATATACTGAAATTTTTTATGTTCAACTTTTAGGAGTACTGTTGCTTGATGCTTCCATGGATTGTAATTTATATAATTGTAACAGTTTCTGAAATAATTGATTTAATTTTGGAAGTAGTTAGAATGTGTTTTAACACAAAAGATTTTGAAGGACTACTTGCAGCAGGTGAGTGAATATCCTTCTCATTTCAAAACTTTAAAATAAGCTAATTATAATATTTTATTACATTTTCTTGCATTTTGTGTTGTTAAGGTCCTTAACAACACAAACACATGAAGTATATATATGTGTGTATGTGTGAGCACTTATGGTTCAGTACTTAACCTAAATTATCACACTATACAGAAACAATTTTTTTGCAGCATGAAAATTCAATTAATTTCACTTTATATTTTTTTAGAACTTATCTTAAAGCACTTTGTGTGAAACATTCACACACACACACGCGCGCGTGTGTGAATAATAATTATTAAAGAAATCATGGTAACTAGTTTTTGTAAGATTTATATTACATTCATTTTCATTTCAGGTGTACAAACATACTTTTTACTAGTGATTTATAGTTACTACAGAGAAGTTAAAAATGCTGCTGAAAGTGGAGATGGATACCTTCTACAAGATTAATTTAGGTAGTTGTGTATTCACAATAATATTTCTATATATACAATTTATATAACATGATATTTGAAGCAAATTTAGAACTCATGATTCGCTGTAGTTATATTATGTATATCTATTATTACTTTTTTAATCAAGATTATACAGTACATAAAGAGCCATTTAGAAAGTTCTTGGCTAGACAGAAAACCAAAACTTTTCCAGAAGTTTTTTATTTATTTTTCAACATAGTCACCTTGTATTTTGACAACCTTTTCAATGCTTTAATACCCTCAGAATAATGTGATTTGTCAAACCCTGCAAAATATGCGGCTTGTCTCAGTTTTGACCTCATCCTTTGAAAAGAATCTTCCAATGTAATACTTTTTAAAGTTGGGAAAGAAGAAGTAATCATTGGGGGCCAAATCCAGTGAATACAGTACATGGAGAAGCACTTTGACACATAGTTACGGAATATTGCATCAACAACCTGAGATGTGTGTGCAGGCGCATTATGATGGTGAAACAACACTTTCTTTCTGGTCAGATGTTTAGCCTGAACAGTAATCTTCAATTGGTCTTGTAGTGAAGTGTAATACTCCCTGGTGATGGTCCTGCATTTTTCCAGGAAGGCTATGAACACCATCCCAAGAGAATCTCCAAAAATCATAGCTGTGTCTTTTCCTTCAAAAGGAATTGTTTTTGGTTTTTTGGTCCAATTTTCCCTGCTTTCACCATTGTTTGGTCTCTGGCACGTAATAGTGACTTCATATTCATCTACTGTTAAAAACATAGAAGAAACTCAGCGGACTTGCATTTAAATAATTCTTAACACCCTCGAGAAGTGCTCAGTCAAATGTATTTTGGTTGACCGTGAACAGGCCCAGCACCCATTGAGTGGAATGTTTTTTCACATCAAAAGCATTTCATAAAATGTAATGAACATGGTCTACTGAGATGTTTGCAGTGGCAGCAAGCACTGTATCTTCAGTAGGCATTCATATAATATGGCAATGTTATGGATTTTTGAGACGATTTCATCAGTCATATCAGTTTTTCGGCATCCTCATCATTTATCATCTTGAATGGATGTATGACCCATTGAAATTCAGCAGCCCATTTTTTTTACCATTGAAAACACATTCTGTATGACTGATTTAACTCTTTTTGTACATCAATTGGTGTTAAACACTTCAATACAATATAACAGCTCAAATTTCATTTTATCAAATTCTAAAAAAATATCAAAACTTATATGCTCTACTCAATCATCACCAACAGGCTACTAAATGCACGTTTCTGAAACTTTTATGAGTAGCTTCATTTATAGGATCACAGTTGACAAATATCGTAGTCAATTAGTCATACTTCTGCCATCTTTGTGTCAGGCTGAGAACTTTCCAAATGATCTTGGTGTTCTGTTAATTAATTATTATTGAAATTATTCTGCATGAGGAGAAGAATATTGAACAAACTGTTGCTCAAATTTTTTCCTATTAAATTTAAATGAATAATAATAATTTAATATATTATTATTATTAATATATCAGATTTATGTATTAGTTGAGAAATTTTTACTTCTTTCAGAATTTTATGTGTACCATCACTTGCTTCAGCAAATAATTTATAAGAATCTCTCTCCTAGTTTACAATTAAAAGTATAATAACACAAGGGCCACAATTTTTGTTCCTACAAAAGTATAAAATATATTTTTGAATCAGATACTGGATAAGAGTATTTTAACTTTATTTTCTAGATCAGATAATGACATGTTTATTGCAGCTATTTTTAAAATGGATAGTAGTTTACTTTCAAAAATATTTAACCGTACATGAAAGTTTTAATAAAAAATGTTATTTTTCACAAATTTTGTGTGTAGATGACGATAGAATCTTTTATAACAAATTCAACATAATATAAAACTAAACTCTTTATACCTCTTTAGAAAAATATTTTTTTAATTATGGAAATATTGTCTAGTATTTTGTTAAATAATTTTTCTTCTTTTAGAATAATTTGAGAAAAAAAAAATTAGATGTAAGGTTTTTAAAGAAAATTTCATACTCGATTGAAGTGCATGTGCTAATTCATTGCTGTTTTATATAAAATTATACATATTAAAGGCAAAAGTAGCATAACAAAACTTTTTGACTAGTTTGGTGCTATTCTCTATTACTTTCTGTTCTATGCTAACAATTTTAATTCAAAGTATTTTCTATTACTCGTATCTTTTCCACATCCTCAATTTTCTATTTCATATATTTTCATTTTTGTCTTCCTCTACAGTTTTTACACTTAAGAGAATGTTGTAAATTATCTTTAGCATTTCTTTGTTCAGATTTTTTCTTGTTATTTCTTAAACTTTAAACTACACTCCTCATTACTAAATTGTGATCAGAATCAGTGTCTGCTCTTAGGTACATTCTACATTCCATAATTTGGTTTTGAAATTTCTGCCTCAGCATTATAACATTTTTTTTATAATTTCCTGAATCTTCTAGTCTCACCCACATGTACCTTCTTCTCTTATGATTGATTATTAAACAGTGTTCCATAATCATTAGCTTATTCTTAGAACAAAATTCTAAAAACATAGTTCAGCTTTCATTTCTCTGATCTAGCTTACAATCTTCTCTTTTTGAGCTCTCTAATCCTGTAATTCAGGTTTTTATGTGTTTAGAATGGAATCATTTACAAATATATTACTTTTCCAAGTTTAGAAAGGTCAGTTGATGCACAGGTTGGAGGATGGATTGTTGGACTGATGTCTGTTTTCATGCTATCTATGATGTCGATACAGTACACTATCCCCTCCAATGTACTATTAGAAGTACCAATATTACTTCAGATACTCAAACTAATACTACTGCACACCTATGTGTTATACTTTGTAAACTTTGAAGAGTAATAATTTATGGTGATCAGGTGATCAGCAGAACAAAATACACACAGCACAGTTTGATAAGAAGGTTACCTATCTGCAGGTTGAGATCAAACCTCTTTTAATTCTCTTGAGTGTTTCAAGCTCAAGCATCAAAAAAACTGAAACCTCTTTGATTCTGGAAAATCTTTGGCACTGAAAATTTAAATTTACATTATTTTATAAAGAAAACCTTTAGGATAGAAAGTTACAGCAAATACAGCAGGTTTTATTTAATGCAAAACTGCTAGTACAGAGTGGTAAAGTGAAATAAATTTAAATTTGTGTGAAATATCAAAGTACAAAGAAAGATGAAACTTAATATTCATATTTCAATTAATGAAATTTTAAAATTATGGTACTTTTCAGACATTTGTAATTCTTTCATTGTTTTAAATTCCTATAAAGTTATTAAAAAATAGACATGATATTATAGATTAATAATTTTTTAATAAATAAAAGAAAAACTACTGTGTTATTTAGTGTGAATTTTTTGTAACAAATTTTGATAGCAGTATGATAGGTTACTGTTTTCATTGTAAGTGGTCCTTTAGTTCCAAACTACCATAAGAAATATATGGCCCATGCTACTTATTAATCTCAATTATCATGCCATTGAATATAAGTAAATTGCTAGTTGATTATTATGGAGAAGGATCTATTAGATTCACTGAGGGCATATCAAACATGCTTGAAATTGAAATTTACTTATTTCAAGGATACTTACTGTTTTAATTTTCTGTTGCATGTAAGGATGTAGAAGTGCACATATTTGCAATATAATAATATATTTTCTATTTTATAATTTGAAATATAAATTGTCATGTCTGATTATGTGTATATTAAAAGACAAGAATTTGCTCCTTTATTACTAGTATTTAGTGTTTTTGTATTTAACAATTTATTTATTAATTTTATCTTGATGTTTTTATTAAATGATTCTACATAACAATTTTGTACTTTGAATTAAGAATAAATTTTATTTTTATTATTGTTTTCTTTTTTTTAATTTTATTGCCATAAATAATATAGTTTCCTTCTTATTCATAATCTTGTTTTGTTTATTTTTTTGTCATATATTTATTTATTTCTCTGGCTATTTAAATTTATAGCAATTAACGAATTCTTCTAATTACTGTGTTTACCTTTTCTTTCTGTTCATCTATTGCATAATCTATGTTTCTCTTACTTTCCTTCCTTTACAATATCATACGAATTTAATGTAAACAATCATCTAACATGGAAAAACAAATTCAAAATTTTAACAAAGTTATAGTGTACTTTGTGATTTTTGCATTTTAAGGATTTTGATAGGAGGTTCTTAATAATAACTTTATATATTTCATTAATTACAACCATCTTCTGAAGAAACTAGCAGAGGTAAAGCATTCACTAGACAAAATAAAATTTTATGAGCTATTTTTGCTCTAACCAATCAGAGACTCATGTAAAACAAATTTGAAAAATTATGGGATTATGAGATCAACTTCCTATTAAGGGTTATCTTGATGTGGTTTTTCAATCATTGTTAAGGACTGTGAAAGTTTAGCAATTTATTGAAAAGCAACATTGGCAGTTAACTTAATACATTTTTCTAATCACATCCCTTCTACCATCATTCACGTATCAATTCCTTTATTCTTGACATTTGTACTTTATACCTCCCACCACATTCTAAACTATAGATTACGACGTCAGAGACTTATTCTCCCAGACTCTGTCTTGATATTTAATAAAAGGGGATTTTTAGTCATCATGACTCTTGGAGCTGTAATTTATGTTCTGCCAAAGGATATGTTAGTGGGAAACTTAAATAAGATTTAAATCTGTGAATTCTTAATGATGATTTTCCTACATTATAGAAATGTAGGAAATATATCGGCAAGTGAACTAATAGTTATTTCTCTGTGCCGAATTACTCTTACTTCTATTGTGTGGAAGGTAACTGAGGGTGATTTCAGTGCCTCCTATCTCAGGACTACTAGACAGACAATGGCATAACATACAAGTATCCAGATGACGTTGCCAACATATTGGGCAGTATCCAGCCCTAGAGTTGAGTTGGGATTGCACAAGTGATCAGACGTGTGTAGTTTTGCTCCGCTGTTTTTGGTGTTTTGGACTGGTTTTTTGGTGATTTTTAAGGTTCTTTGGATTGGATTTTGTTGGTGTATGATTAATGGATATAAACATGTAATTTGGTGAGTTTCGGACGACAGACTATTTAGTTATTTTTATTTTTCATTTTTTTCCTACACTGTAGTGTAGGAAATTGGTCGAATTTAACCTTGTAATTGGTTAAAAATATTCTAAGTTGAAAGACACAATAGTACAAGTGTGTGACGTCATTTAGTTGTAGTAAACAGTACATTGAATATTTTTCGCATTTGAGGTTAAAATATTCTAAGTCCTAGCCATCTCAATTATAAGGGGGATTCCTTTTTTACATTTTTCTGGCTACCCGTCCCTTCTAGACCCAAATCTTCCAGGATCTCCACTGATCCAGGCCTCCTCTACCTCCTAACTCCCAAACCAAAAAAACTCCACCAAACTCTCCCAAAAAAAATCCTTTCCTGGCCAAATCCTTTGTAATCCCCGACCGTTTGACCCTTGCACAAAAAAAATCCCGACCTCACTTTTGGAATCATACAAATTACAACCACCCAACACCCCCAACAGAATTCCCCCCCCCCTCGCGAACTGACCACCCCCGGAATTTACCCTGTGAAGTGTCGATTTCAAGTGTTTTTCGATGCTGAGTAAGAATCTGAGGTTACGTTTTGTTTATCGTAACCCGTTTTTAAGAAAATGGCAGAACAGCCTTCCAAAGCGTCGAGAAGTTTGACCAATTTCCCAGTGTGCGGGGAGGTGCAATGAAGATCAAGAATACCTAATGTTTCGGCCCCCGGACCGTCTTCAGCGAAAGGTGATAAGGAGAAAGGCGACAAAACTCAAGAGAAGGGAGAAAATGCAAAAGATATCAAAGGTGATAAAGACGACGAGAGCGATCTTATCAGGTACTAGAATTTGCTAAGGATGTAAAAACTACGATGTATACCTTATACGAAATAGCGAACCCGATTTTTAGCCAGAGCAGTGATACTCAGATGAAACGCGGACAAAACCTTGAAGATAAACAAAGGTCAAACAGAGCCGAGATCAAAGAGAAAGTAGAAAACGTCTTGGAATCAGGTGATATTGGAAAATTGGAAGAAGTCATGAACGTTCGTTGGCCGAAAGATATATTCAAACGGGTGGGCGTCACATATGGCTTCCTCAATGAACAGGTGGAAGGTACCCAAGTTTTTCTCTTGTCGCATGATCATTGGACAAATGGCCTGTTTATGAAGACTATACGAGAGTCCGTCCCTAAAACAATGAAGAGGTTAGATACGGGCACAAAGATACCAAACAGTATAGTGCTTAGGGATTTAAGAAGAACAGATGTATTTTACCCCGAAGACAATGACATAGACAATTTCGTCACCGTTGTGATTGTGACTGAATAGAATTGTGAAGATACGACTAGAAATCTTATAAGGGCTCTGCATCGAATCCGCAGTGCTGAAAGTGGTAGGCTCGAGTTTTATGTGCAGCACGACAGAATGAGGGATAATGAGTGCAAAGCTTTGGAATACTGGATTCGTAGATCAGACAAATGTGATAACAGATGACAACTTTACCGTACTGAAAGAGGCGAAAAAGAATATGACTCAAGGACCTCCCTCATCGATAGTCAAAGTTCAGAAAGCTGTAACGATGTACACGGACTTATTAAAGGAAGTCAAAGGAAGTATTGATGGAGGTATAGCTGAAGATATACTTTCAATCAAAAAAGGCATACATGAGATATTGGAGATTCGTGTGGTCAATTCCACAACGAAACGAGGTTAAAACAAGACTAACGGCTAATGTCGCGGATGCGGTAGTCGAGGATGGACCGTGTGGAGGACGTAAGACGGCTTTTTATGTTAAGGATCTTGTTGATGATGCAACGATTGACGAAATTGCTATGGCGATCAAGAAAGAAATTGGTCTGGATATCCCACTCCGAGTTGCAGCAATGAGATCCGCTTTTGGGTACACACAGAAGGCGACTGTCCTACTATTAACTAGAGACGCAAAATTATTGTCGAGCATACCTAGAATAAAAGTGGGCTGGCATTCCTACAGAGTCGAAATCAATAGAGATGAGGTAAAATGCTATAAATGTTGGAGTACGGGACACTTATCCAGAAATTTCAAAGGTCCAAATCGCACCTCATTACCCTACAATTGTGGCGGCGACGGGCATCGCGCTAAAGAATGTCTAGAACCGCAGAAATGCCAAAACTGCAGTAAATTGGACACCGGACCGGAGGCCGGATATGTGAAATGAACAAACAATTTATTCAACTCATCATGGATAGAATGACGACGGCACATGACCTCGCTTGAAAGACGGCTATCGATCGAGATGTGGATATTTTACTGGCTGTTGAACCAAGTATCAAGTGATTATCTCTGACAACTGGTGTACAGATGAATTGCAGGATACTACGGTCAGGAATGTGTCAAACCGTTGGTATTAAATACGGTAGGGGCATTATAACAATGAGACTGTCTGTGTGCGTAATCATTTGCGGATACATATCGCCAAATTGTGACGACGATAGATATGAAGAATATCTAAACGAGTAGGAAGATACGATCAAAGCGGAAAGAAAACCGATAATCCTTACGGAGGATTTTAACGGTGAAGCGTTCGAACTTGGTGGCACCAAATCCACGCGACGTGGTTACGAAATGGTGGTACTGTTAGATGCACTCAACTTGGAGGTCGTTAATACACCGGGGATCTCTGCACATTCGCGGGTTGTGGTAGGGGTTCGGTAGTCGACATTACGGCTATTTCGGGCAAAAGTGTTGGGAAGCTAATTTCATGGCGCCTATTACAGGAACATTTCACGAGTGACCATCTTTGCATCTTTTTTGAAATCAGCCTGGGACAAAGATGGAAGCCTACGATGATTCAATCATGCGCTTTTGCTCAGGAGGTAGAAGGAAAAATGAACGCAACAAGAGACAGAGGTCCGGATGGCTTCCTTACTATCATGCTTGAAGAATGTGTTAGACTTAGACCACCACCAGGACGGGAGAGAAGGAACATATATTGGTAGACGCCTGAAATCGAGATACTGAGAGCATCAATGTTGGCAGCTCACAGGGAATTACAAAGAGCTAGAAGGAACAGGTTCGACGAGGTTACGCGGGTTGAAATCCGGTATAAAAATTCCCGCAAAGAATTTTGTGCAGCGATCAAACCTTCCCAAAGCGCCGCATGGAAGCGTTTAGTATCAAAGTTGGAAGACAACGTATTGTACGCCCTACAATCCTGTAGGGCGTACAGGATTGCTTTGAAAAGGTTCGGTGCGCCCCTCCCGCAGCTTACATGGGAACAGATTCAGCAAGCGATCGAAAGGCTATTTATTATTAGAGCAGGAGAACAAGTGATAAAACCAGGGTTCGATAGAAGACATTTTTCCACGGACGAACTTCAATGGGCAATTACCCGTATTAACCCCAATAAAAGTCCAGATTCTGATGGGGTGCCAGGTATCCTGCTAAAAGATCTGACTAAGACATATACATGGACAGTTACAGAAGTATTTAACGAGCGCTGGGGAGGGGCAGCTTTTCCAAAACATGGAAAACTAGAAGTTAATCCCCAAACAATAAATAAAGAATACGGAGTCGGCACTCCGGCCTATATGTTTTCTACCGACAGACGGTAGAGTAGTATAAAACGCATTTATACAGGGTAGATCCACCGTCGACGCCTTGAGAAGAGTGGTGTCGTGGGTGGATACGTGTAGAGCGAGCACCTGGAGGAGACAAAGATTCCCTTGATGGTCTTCCTGAATGTACGCAACACGTTTAATTGCCTCCCCTGGGCTGTAGTGACGGACGAACTTGAACAAAGAAATATAAGTGCATATATCCGTGCAGTCATTTGTGACCTTTTGAGTGAACGAGAGTTGATTGTTACTGCTGAGGACGGCGAAGTACGGTTGCAAATGCAAGGGGGGAGTCCCACAAGGCTTTGTCCTAAGCTCTCTCCCTTGGAAAATTTGTTTTGACGGTATCTTGAACTTAAGATATCCGGCGGGAGTCTCCCCATTGGCCTATACCGACGACCTGGCACTGTTGGTGTCAGGTTGGACCGAAGATAAAGTCGAGCAGAAAGCAAACTTGGCGATATAGCTGGCAAACAGATGGCTCAAAGACCGCGATCTTAGTCTGGAATCTAAAAAAAACACAGGTTTTAGCGATTACTAGCAGAAGAAAAATTAGAAATATCCGTGTCAGCGTGGATGATCACCAAATAGAGATGACGAAGCAAGCGAAATTCTTAGGGATTTGGTTTCAACAGTCAGGAGGATACAACAAGCATCGAAGAAATTACGATAAAAGAAAAAGAAACAATAAATTCTCTAGGTCGACTGATGGGACACAAATGGGGTTCCAAAGGATCAAAACGTAAAGTGATATTGACTGCTGTGTCATCTATCATACTATATGCGACTCCCGCGTGGTACACAGATTTTAATACACAAAGGAATATAAGAAGATTGAATAAATTACAAAGAAGATTAAATCTAAAAATCTCTTCGGCTTACAGAACGGTGCCCACCGTCGTGGCGAGAGTCCTTGCGGGGATCCCGCCGCTTTATCTTCTGACAAGGAAGCGTAAACGAATATATGAATCGCCAAGATGCGGCTGAAATGCTATTACAAGAGTGGCAGACGATGTGGGATACAGCCCATGGTAGATTGTGGACGAAACTACTGATAACCAGACTGCGCCCAAGGTTGGACAGGGGCCACGGGGAGTGGGATGTTACATTTCCCAGTCTCTCTCTGGCCATGGGGAATTTGGAGACTATCTTAACAAATTCAAGAAAAGAGAATTTTATAATTCTATTTACTGTGGATTATATGACTTGCCACAGCACATACTCTTCGTTTGTGATAAGTGGTTGGACATAAGAGTAAGAGAACAAATCACGATATTACCCCAGATACGGTTATAAGCTACGTGCTACACGAAACACAGGAATGGAAAAAAATAGAGAACGTGATTACCGTAATATTAGATACGAAAGAATCAGATAGGAAGGGTTGGCTCCAGAACTGATATAAGGTTAAAAGACAACTGACGGCTGGAGAGGGTTCCGGGAATGACATAGACGGTTCCGGATTACTACTTTCTAGTTGGCCGGTGGCAAACAAAGACGAAACCCACAGCAATCATCTTACCCTGATAAGTTTATGAGCAGAAATTGATGGTAGATAAAAAGAAACTCTCTATGGATAGTTTTAACCCGTACAGAAAATATGATGAAAAATCAGGAAATGAATAGAGGAAACAGATAAAGGAATAGGGATTAAAAAAAAAACAATCCAAAAGACCGAGTCCCGGCCGTCAGAGAGGGGCCCTGGAATGACAGTCGGGCCCGGACTACCCCACTCTGGTTTGTTAGAGGCAATGAAAAGAAGAAATCTCAAAAGATCTGAACCGGCGAGCCGAACTACCGTACTCGACATACAGCCGGCGGGTAGGGAGGATCGTTAGAGTCAAGGGACACTCTGCTTGGGCAGTGCTAAACTTTAATACAGATCCATCCCTAGTAGAGCAGAGAAAAAGGTATCCAGCACTAAACCTACCTATAAATCACATTTTCAGTGATAAAAATTGTTCAACGAAGTAACTTTTCAGTCAGAGGAATCATTAAGTGCTTTGCACATACCAATTATGGCATTAAACTATTGTACATTACTAACTAGTTTTAATGGCATATAAACTATTATCAATTAGTCCCAAATATTTCCATTTGAGAACGCACACCACTTTCTCCTGACAAGCTGACAATTGGGCTAAACCAAAATCCACCTGTTTGCAGTCAAGAAAAACTGTTACGGATGGAACAAACATTTTTAGAACCGTCCAAAATTTTTAGAGGGAGGTACAAAACTGAGCCATAGTCTAGTTGAGACTTCGCTTACACTCTATAGATCCTTAGAACATATGTGTTCGAATTGCATGCAACCTTGTATTACTAATCACATGTAACAAATCCAGAATTTTAAAACACTGAATTTTAAACTATTTTAAACATCCCATGTAATGCATTTATTAAAATATAGGATAATAATTTTGAATAAGACATTGAGATTAATAATATACTTTATTATAGTATTATATACTACTTATCCATTATACTATGCATAAAAAAAAGGTAAATTTTCTTGTTGGTTTAGTTTTCAAAAATGTTGACATTAGTGGGCAGCCTTTTATAAATCTCAAATTATTAAGTTGCAGTCTAATCCATGCATTGTGCTGTATAATGGAACTTGAATTATACAGTTAAATACTGTGTTTTTTGCTATACCATAACCTTTTGTTAACAATTTTATTAAATGTTTTTCATTCTTTGGAACATATTTTAATTCTACTCCACTACGGAAGAGATATTAACCACCCTGATTGTTCACCTTTAAAAAATCCTTCAATATACAGTTATCAAATTTCAAATTTGTTATTTAGAACTGCATTAACAACTTTCAACATGCGTCATTTGGTCATTATTAAATATGACTTTTTAAAACATAGTAATGAATATTTTATATAATATTTAATAACACTGTATTGTCAACCGATATTGGCTGTATTTGTATACGGTTAAATGATTATTCAAAATTACCTGAATATAATGTTTAAATGTTGTTAGATATTATTTTAAATATTAATAAGATTCTTTATAAAGATCAAAATTTTATTTATATCTAAATTAATAATATATGTGAATATTTATATAAATAAAGAACTATTATTATTATTATTATTAATTAAAAATAATGTAAAACATTTGTCAGTATTTATGGAAGTGTTCACATCATGATGATGATCTCATCATATCATCAAGCTGGTGTGAGCTGGGACTAACCAGTGAATGAAAAATATAAAACAAATCCATGTCAAACTTTGCCGATCTCCGTGATGGAGTGGTAGCATCTTGGTCTTTCGTCCAGAGGTCCTGGGTTTGAATCCCGGTCAGACAAGATGTTTTTCATATATTACAAGTTTTCATTTCCAAATTCCTACATACAAGCTTCAAGCCTTCTGCGATGATTAATTCATCAAGAAAAAAAAAGAATCAAGTGTTCATTAATAATAATAAAATTTGGTATAGTATTTATGATATGTACTTTCTGATGTATTTTCATAATGAGTTGTTTTTATATTACCCAAATTTTTTAATATCTATAGTTTGATTAAATGATGGGAAGGTTACATTTCTAACTAAAAGGTGGAACTAGGAGTGAATGTTAGTTTTCAGATTAAAAATTGTCATCATTTTATCAAATATACTTGAGATAAAAAAACAATTAAAAAAATATTGCATTAATCTTATCAATAAAAAATAAAAGTCACCAATATAATATATTATACTTTCTTATAAATACTGTAATAAATATTTTAATTATAATCAAAATATATTTTTTTATACAAAGTAATGAATTTTATTAATAATTATAAAAGCATAATTTTATAGATATGATCCACTATCTTTCAGGTAAAGTTCTTATTTCCTAGCTCCCACAGTATTTATGTCATGTTACCAGGCTCCCAAAAAAAAGTATAATGAAATAGATAATACTACAAAAAACCAAGGTTTTTTATCAATAGTTTAAATACATCAATCAGCATTAATAATGATAACATTGAATGTCTAAAGAAAAATAGATAGTAAATGATCTGCAAATAAAATTCCTATTTCAGTGCTCCCAAGTCCAATAAATTTATTTTTGTCAGATGGACATTTGTGCATATGTACGTACAAACATATGTGGCCTGTGTTTGATCTTAAAATCTGGATTCCACTGATCAATTTCCTTCAAACTTTCTAGACAGGTAGTACACTTTTGAAGGGAAAGATTGAATTAAATTTTTGTAAAAATTAGAAAAAGTGGTGAGGGTGATTTGGATGAAATAATATTCCAAATCTTTACTAAGGCACCAGCAAAAGGTTTTCTTACAAAAGTTGATTTTTTTTTAATCAAGATTACAAATTACCAAAAAAGTTTTAATATTCACCCCTTTTTAAAAAAAATGCCTTAATAAATTTTTTCCTTTTTAGCTACGTCTTTCTTGAGAAAAGGAGTTAATGAGAGTTTTTTATCTATATTTTCTACATCAATAGGCCTAAAAATCACAAAAACCTTTTTTGCCTATCCCAATCCAGTGGTCTGTGAAAACAAAAAATATGTTTTTAATTTTTAAAAAATTATTTAAAATTTATATACATCTTGCAAGTTACCCATTGTATTTAAAATGTAAAAATCTTAATTTTTTGATAACCCTTACTCTTTAGCAATTCTCAGGAAAAAAAAAAAATTAGCCAAATATTTTCACCCCCTTTCTAGAAAATTG
Source organism: Lycorma delicatula (assembly GCF_047948215.1). Classification (NCBI taxonomy): domain Eukaryota; kingdom Metazoa; phylum Arthropoda; class Insecta; order Hemiptera; family Fulgoridae; genus Lycorma; species Lycorma delicatula. The sequence continues at coordinate 44,055,907 of NC_134464.1, forward strand.
CAACTCTGTTTATTTAAAACTAGCAGCGATTTGAGTATATATATAAAATTTAACCTTTCACTTTTTCCCTACTTCCTTTTCTTCCTTAATTCCTTTTCCCTTTCCCCCTTTTCTGTTTTTGCTTTTTCCCCGCGCATAAATCGATCCAACAGTTTTTTAGTAATAGTGAACACACATACGAATACTGCCTTTTATATAAATAGAAAAAAAAATTCTGTTAGTAAATTTGTTTCGTAAATATCTTGACACCAGTGCCACCCAGCGGGTATGGTTTTTGCAAAACTTTTTCTTTTCAAGTAACTAATATTTATTCTAAATGTAAGCCAAATCGGACCATAAATGTAATTTTTCCAAATATCTCAACCACAGTGCCATCTAGTGGGTCTAATTTTTGCAGAGGTATTTCTTTCCATGTAAGTAACACATATTCTGAATATGAACCAAATTGGACTATAAATAAAACTTTTCAAAATATCTCAACTCCCAGCTCCACTTAGTGAATCCAAATTAATTCTGAAACCTTCGTGAGGGAGTGCACAACTCACCAAACATTAATTTATAAATATATATATATATATATATACATACATACATAAATGATTATAGCTGTAACTTTGTATTTTTTAAAGAATTTAAAAAAAAATCTTTTTTTAAATTTATTATCACCGAGGATTAATTTCTTAAAAATTAATTTTACCCGAATACTTCCACTTGAGTGTAGAAGTTCCCAAAATGAAAAAAAAAAATTTAATGAAAAGAAATTATTTTATCATAAAGGTACAAATAGAGGCTAAAATGAATTGCAAACTTGACTGGTGCAGCCAAAAAAGTTTTGAAATTCAATGCTTAATTTTTATATTTAATAGCTCTTTTTTAACTTTTCGATGAAAAATAATTTCTGATAGCAGTCTTAAGAAAAAAACACCTCAGATTTATTTTTAATTAATATTTAACTTTTTGCATACATTCATTTTCTAGATGATTATTATAAAAACTAACTTTTAAGTTACAAAAACCCTGTACATATTGGAATTCTATCTTTTCCCATTTAGCCTCCGGAACCACCAGTAAAGGTATTACTTCAGAGGATGAATGAAGACGACGATTTGTATGAATGTAAATGAAGTGTAGTCTTAGGTCAAGTATTCCTAAGATGTATAGTTAATTAAAACCCAACTATCAAAGAACACCGGTATCTTTAAAGATTTTAATCCACTGTTTACCCAGTTGAAGAGGAATTATTTTTTGTCACGAAGAAGCACTTATTTTGTAATATTTGTTTAGATAAGAAAATAAGCATGTAAATAATAAAAAAATCATAGAGGGAAAATGTGTTTCGACTTAATTGTTAAGTGAGAAATTTAATTTTAGCTTTATGCAAGTTCCAGGAAATTTCAGTATCATTTCTGCCTTAGTTTTTATTTCTGTAATGCCACTTAACATATTTTGCTGATTATTTTTACTATTTGTAAAAAACTGCATAACTTTTTAAATATGATAATACTTAAGTCTTATAATTATTTTTCACTTATTTATTTTGTACATAAAACAATTAAAAGACAAAGCCAAAATTAATTTTAACATTGGAATGATAAAATACATTTAATTTTTCAAAAAATTGTAAATTAAGTTATTTTTTAAATTTTATTTCTAATAAAAATAATAAGTTTGAGAGAAATGAATAACATTGAGAAACGGTTTCATAATTGGGTGGGTATATTGATATTAACTATTTCAGTGCTGTTCAATGTAAATAAAAATAAATTTCCTCATTGCTTTCAGCCACACCCATATGTGGTATATGTGTACATAACAACATACAGAGTTGATAAAATTATTTCTGTCAAAGTTTTTTTTTTTTAAATACATAGATTGTAAATCTGCAAAAAAAAACTTACTTCATTTTAACTTAGAGCAACCTGCATTTTTCTTTAAATTTGATTCTGTCTATGATGTTCCCATATTTGTGAAACTTATGAAACAAAATTTATTTAGAAATGTTAGGTATCTAGGTTCAGAAAATACCAATATTAATGAATATGTTTGGTTTTGAAATATATTACAATAAAAACCAATTAGTGTTAATATTATTGTTATGGTACATTTTATTCCTTTTTTTCTAATTTATAACTATTTAAACTTATTTTAATTATATAATTATTCTGGACTGATACTTAGAATAATTAACAATATTTTCAAGTGATAAAGATTACAAAAATTATTACAACCTTAAAATGTAATTTAGAAAGATAACAAAGTGATTAAATATATTGATGACACAATGAATCATTGCATATAAAATTTTTGCCTCATTCATATAGTGTAGATAATTACAGTTGAAAACATTATTTGTTCCTTTGCATTCACAAAATAATCATCTGCAGATTATTATTAAAAATTATTTGGGTTTAATCATTTATATTGAATTATTAGGATTTGTCTGTACACATTTCAGGTAAACATTTATTCATTATATAGCTATATAAATTAATACTTTGTTCTTATATCTTTACTGCATTGTAGTTAATATTTATAAATAAATTTTACCCGTGCAAAACATGAGTATGTATAAAATGTATTGTATATTTGTATATTCTAGTACCACCACACCCGCATGAATGAAATAATGTATGCATGCGCGCTTTAGTTAGTAATCATTGAATTAAATAAACAAAAAATATTATATTTAAATAAAATCATAAATATTTTAAATTAAGTTTTGTGTAAGCCACGTGACAGGAAGTCCTACAACTGTGTTGTCAGATTTTTTTCAATATTTTACACAATTCTCTTTAAAATTTTTTTTTGTCAGGGATCACTTCTTTATAAATAAATTTTTCCCACAAACTAAAATCAAAAGCTTTTTACTTGAAATTTGGGAATCTCAATGCCTAAATCTTAATTTTGGTATACATGACTTGATCAGTATTGGTGGGAAAGTTACGCAGTAATTTGCCTGCTTTTTTTTTTGTCTTCTATTTGAATATTTTTTTATCATATTACTTTTATTTTATACTTTCAAAGTCTTTTGGTGTAATTCATATCTGATGTCAGTTTTCTAAACGGAATAAAGGAATGAAATTTGTAGCATAAAAAACTTTTTATGGCAACTGGGATTTGAACCCAAAACCTTCCAAATGAAGTCATAGACAATCCCCTTACATCGGAAGCTGACTTATTTTTTATCAAGAAGTTCGTTCAAACTTCGCTGGTACAGCCCGCAGAAGAACTGGTCGGCACGCCGAAGCCAATGAACTGGTTACAGTTCTACACATGATCTAACCTAAAAGTGAAATAAAAATGTGGAAACAAATAAAAAAAAATCATGAAAATATTATATTTCTGTTCAGTTAGATTTGTATTAAAGAATACTTTTAAAACATACCTCGAATTTTGTTAGACAACATTTTTCTCTTCAATTTAATGAACCACGGGACCCGAATTTGTCACTTTACCTAAAAAATGTGGCTTTATGAATCGCGTCGCTAGATACCAGTACTTGATACTACTAGATAGCGTACAAAAAATTTTATTCTACAACTAGAACCATTTGACATCACGTATCTTCAATTAGTGAAGGTTTATTATACTAGTTTTATTAAAAAATGAAAAATATGGTAGAAGTGAATGATATGACTATCAAAAAAATAATAATAATAATTGGCTGAGAAATTAAAAAAAAATGTATATTTGTTTGTTCTAGAAAAGCAATACATTTTAAATTCATAAAATAACAATTAGTAATTCATTAAAAAAAATAAAAGAATAATTTAACAAAACGCAGTGATAAAAAAAAATACAATGAAATGGTAAACCGTACGGTAAGAGTCTCGCAGATATCAAAATGATACCCACTGGGTTGGTCTCACTGAAATATAGAAATACTGGAATGTGCACTTGCGTTAGAAATCCGTGCCAACAAAGATAGCTGATTTAGAGGTATACTTCTCTTTGTCTACAGTCCGTTCAAAAAGTTTAAGACGATCTCTCTCATCACAAATCGCAAGTTATCTTTCATAATTCAAGTTATTGTAGAAAGTTTTTATAAAAACATTTATATGATAAAATGATTAACTCAACATTTATTTAATATTCATAAGCAATGAAAATTTTCTATTAATTAAATAGAATTATGAGATTTTATCACTTAATATTAACTACAATTAAGTTTTATGGAATCGCTTTCTGAAGGAACGGTACGTTTGGTACAATGCGCATGCGCTGCAGTGTGCGACAATGACAACTATACCTCTAAAATTAATCTGTCTCACGTTCGTTTTCCGCTCACGTTGGACATAGGCAGTTCCCATTCCAGTATTTCTATATTTCAGTGGTTGGTCTGTGGTTAACGCGTCTTCCCAAATCAGCTGATTTGGAAGTCGAGAGTTCCAGCGTTCAAGTCCTAGTAAAGCCAGCTATTTTTACACGGACTTGAATACTAGATCGTGCATACCGGTGTTCTTTGGTTGTTGGGTTTCAATTAACCACACATCTCAGGTATGGTCGAACTGAGAATGTACAAGACCACACTTCATTCACACTCATGCATATCATGCTCATTCATCCTCTGAAGTATTATCTAAACGGTAGTTTCCGGAGGCTAAACAGGAAAAAGAAGAAAGAAAAGATATCAAAATGATAGTGATATAAAAAAAGGTGCGAGACTACATTTCTATTATTAAAATCTGTTATTAATTTAGAATTCTGTTTTTAAAAAAATACCTGTATGTAGACAATAAATATACAATAATAGATAATAAAATACTTTAAGGGTTCCATAAGCAAAAAATAGAAAATTTGTTACAAAACTGTTACTGGCCTGATTCATTAATTAAACTCATAATTACCAGGGGTAGTATAAAGTCATTACCTCAATTTTGGTTAAATCTGACAATAATAAATTTTCTGCCACAAATGTATCATCTATTAGCGTTTATATTGCATGTTGACTTATTAGTGATATTAGATTTAACCAAAATTGTGGTAATGACTTTATACTACCCCCTGCTAATTATATGAGTTTAATAAATGAAATCGGGCCGGTAAGAGTTTTGTAACAAATTTTCTACTTTTTGCTTATTATATGAAACGTTTAAATATTTATTATTATCTATTATTGTATATTTATTATATACATATTTACAGGTATTTTTTTAAAAACAGAATTCTAAATTAATAATAAATTTTGATAATAGAAATGTAGTCTCGCACCGATTTTTTATTTCTGTATCATTTTCTTATCTGCGAGACTCTCATGGTACGATTTACAATTTCATTGTAATATTTTTGGATTTGAATTTATTAAAACATCTATAAAATACTTAATTTATTAAAAATAAAAAAAAAATATATATATTGTAATATATATCAAACAGTAAGCATTTTTGCTATCTTTTTGTCTGTATTATTTATATTAGCATGCATGCATAATTTTTGAAATATACAGTAAAACAAAAAAAATTACCATTTTTATGTGTTTTTCTATAAGATATTGCAAATAAATACTGCAGTTTTCTGCTTTTATATAAAAATCTGTGAAATAAAGAAATTGAGCACTTGCTCTTGGATTTTAATGAAAATATTGTAAAAACAATTATGAAATGCAGTAACATACAAGTATGAAAATTCGCTCTTGTCAGTATGGATTTATTGTGTCCAAAATATGGATACCTGATAAGTCAAGTTCTGAACTTTGTATTTTTACTAGAAGAAGAGACAACACTCTAAAATTTATATTCTTCTGATTTTTGAGTGCCTCATATTACAAGGTTTTTGAGCGCTTCATATTACAAGGTTTACATTACTGGTTTTGTTAATCTGTTATAATCTACATCTGAGTAATATGAAGAAGTTCCACAGTTTTCAGATGCAATCTGAAGATTATGTTTTGCTAACAAACTAATTATTTCCTAAGACCTTGACTAGTCTAAGAAATGAATCATTACTGGGCTTTTCAATAAAGGCAATATAAAATTTATTAGAAGGTTGCACATTCCAGTATTTATTATTTTCATCAGAAACTAATAATTTTACTGAGATTTTAAGCTAATGATACAGTAATTTTACTGAATTCAGTAGTTTCATTGCACCCTTTTTGACAAGAAAGTTAGTTCTCAAATTATCCTCAATTATTCAATATTTCATTCTTCTTTAATTCTTGCTATATTTACCCTGTTCTGTTCAATTTTAATCTATACTCTCAAATAAAATCATTTTCTGAATTTGATGACCACTTACACTTAGAACCAATCAGTGATCTGATTGGAAGACTATTATCTTTGAAATACTTACTTGAGAGGATGAAATCTTATTACTTTAAAAATCCTTGTTTTCAACAGTGGTTAAAACATAATATAATTAGCTTTAAAATTCTGATTTTTATCTACTATCAATCAATTAGTAAACCTAAATATTTTGTATAAAAAACTTTTATAAAATTATATAGCTGCTCTTTTAATGCTTATCTATTTCAACTGATAGCTGCTGAATAGTTTATTTTGATATAAATAAAATATCAATAGTTTTAGCTTTACTTATTATTTATTATAAGCTATTAAAAAAATTATAATTATTATTTTGTTTCAGTTAGATTTATAAATAAACATGGGTTTGTCTATTCCAATGCTTGATCAGTGCTGTTGCGGTTGCTCTTTGAAAACAGGAACTACAATTATTGGATGGTTTTCATTTGTATGTATACCATTATTTTTTATTAAATGATAATATCCTTTTAACAAAATATTAAACAACTCCATATTCAAATAATGGATATTTTTCAGAACTAATAAATAAAAAAAACATGTTTAATTTAAAAATATACAGCATGTCCGTAAAATAATAGTGGGGTTTTAATGGTTATAACTTTGGAACAAAGCACTGTAGAGAGATGAACTGTACATTAAATGAAAGAGAGATACTCCAAGTTTATGTGTGAAAAAGTTAGCATATGTGAATTGGTCATGTTTGCGGTACAGAGGAAGGTTCAATGTGTCTTGTGGCTTGCTATGTTTGAGTCAGTTATACGTGTTAGGCATGAATAGTGAATACCATCGTGTGTACACAATGAACCCCCTGCATGAAAATAACATTTGACTATGGGACAAAAAACTTAAAGAAACAGTAGCCTACTGAAGCGAACACGTCCAGGATGGCCATCACTGTTTGATGAAACAACTGAAGCAGTGTGAACAAGTTTCTTGCGTAGCCCAAAAAAATCTGTGAAGAAGTATTCTAGTTAGGCATTCCTAAAACAACTGCTCACAATGAGTTAAAAACACGGTTACGTTTCACTGCGCACAAAGTTTAGGTGCTTCAACAACTTTATACATAGGACAGGACAAAGTGAAACAATTTGATTTTGCTGAAGACATTCTGAATTAGCTAAAACAGGATGATGATTTTTTAAACAAGTTCATTTTCAGTGATGAAGCAACATTTCATGTTTTTGGACGAGTACATTGGCATAATGGTAATATGTGGGGTACTGAACTTCTACGTGCTGTTATTGAACATCAGCGTGAAAGTGAATAAGTGAATGTGTAGCGAGCTACTGGACAAAACAGAGTTATTGGCCTTTTCTTTTCTGCTGAAAAAAATAATTGGGAGCGTCTTCCTGGATATGTTTGAAGGGTTTGCAGTGCCCCAAATACCAGAGAATTCCATTTTCCAGTTAGATGTAGCTCCTCCACATTTTTTCTGCAATTATACAGGATTTCTTAATGAAACATTTTCTCAGCGAAGGGTGGATTGCCTGGCCCCCATCGTCTCCAGACCTGACCCCCTGGATTTCTGTTTTTGGGGTTATGTAAAAACTCAAGTGTATTCCATTCAAGTTAAAAATCTGGAACATTTAAATTCTCTGCCATGTATGGCAAGATACTGAATATTGCTTTTATGCTTGTAGGGTGATTAAGGAAGCATACATTGAAATTTACTGAACAGGTAAGAAACTTGGAGTACTTCTCTTTGGTTTAATGTATAGTTTATCTATATACAATGTTTTGTTGCAAAGTTATAACAAAATAAAACTCCACAATTATTTTATGGACAAAATGTATAGAAAACCTACTACAACTGTTTAAAACATACTACTCTCTAAACACAACAAATACATGCAATTTTTTTAGTATGTTACATTGCCTAATCGACACACTTTTGTCAGCCAACAATTATAATGAAGAGTACAGTGTAATAAAACATCTAGCACAGGTCTACAGGTCTCTTGGAGACAACTTTCCCTGTAAGATATTGGAACATAATCAAAAATACACCTAGTCAAAGAAAATACATCACAGTAAAACCAATTCTAAAAACATTAGATATGCCAACCAACAATTGTACAAAATTATCAAAAATTTTCAGGAAAGAAGGTACTTGTTAAGTGATACAGTACAAAATACTACAGCAGATTACTATAGTACAAGTTCATACAGCAAACAATGAAAGCAAATGCTGCCAAACACAACTGTTCAATAAGTATGCAAATTAAACAAGAGTGATTGTGTTAACTGTAATGTTGTGACATGATTAGACAGACATTCATTCAAATACAGGAAATTCATACAACACTAAAAATAACAGCAAAATCAGATTTTCAAATAATATCATAGAAACATGATGCCCATACAAAGATAACGAGATCCATTTTATCGTGCACATATACCATGCTATACATTTTATACATGATACCATGCACTAATTCCACTATGGATTGTAATACAGAGATATTCACGTTTGATTAGATTCATGGAATGTAGTACAACCGGTAATACCTTACAGCAAGTGTTGGAAATGTCCACCGTTTTCCTGATGGTAGGTCCAAACCCATCAACCCACTGGATTGGTCTAGTGCTGAACGCATCATTGCAAATCAGCTGATTTCAAAGTCAAGAGTTCTAAGTTTCAAATCCTAGTAAAGGAAGTTATTTTTATGTGGATTTGAATTCTAGATCATGCATACTGGTGTTCTGTGGTAGTTGGGTTTCAATTAACCACACATCTCATGAATGGTCAATTTGAGATTGTACATTACTATACTTCATTTACGCCTAAATACATATCCTCATTCATCCTTTTAAGTAATACCTTATGGTGGTTCTGGGGGCTAAACAGAAAAAGAAAGAAGGTTCGAACCCTTTGCACCATATTTTTTGGTGTGAATTCCATTAGCCTTGATGTTCTACAAAGGGGTATCAAGAAATACGGTGCAAAGGGTTTGGACCTGCCTGCAGCAAAATGGTGGACATTTCCAATACTTGCTATAAGACGTTACCAGTTTTATGTAACTACATTCCATGAATCAAATCAATGTGAATATCTCTGTATTATAGTCCATAGCAGAATTATAGTGTATAGTATCATGATGTTCACAATAAAGTGATCTCACTATATTAACCGGAATATGTAACGTTTACATATAGTGCATAAAAACCAAGATGTAAACCACTTGAACACATGGAATTCACAGAAACATTCAATTTAAAAAAAAACAATAAATTAAATGTATAGCAATGTATATCATGTATGTTATTTGGAGAATTAAAAACTGTATGAAAAGTATTTTACACTTGGGTGGGTATATGCACTCATTTAAGTGTAAAGTACATTTTTGATAAAAGGTAGGCGAGACCTTCATATTTCCGTTCAATAGAAAAAAACTTTTCATATAAAGTTGTTTCATATTTTATCTTTGCCCACTGAAAGTTTTTGCTAATGTAATATGAACATATAACTTTACAAAAAATTAATTAATAAGCAAGTGGTTAATATATTTTTGCCTTGTTACTTTTCTTAATGGGAGCAATCTACTGGTAAAAATTTCAAGCAAATACGTAATATTCATTTAAAATCTAAATTAGAGAGTTTAGTAAAAATAAAATCATTATGCAGTTTTCATTTAACCAGGTTTTGTCAATCATGTGTAGTATCCTGTATAAACAGAAAAATAGACACAAGTGTGGGGATGAGCTAACATGGTGATTGACACAAATACAAACAATTTGATCTGCTTCAGTATTGTATAAAATGCAAAGTTAACATGAAACTAAGGTGCATCTTCCAAATTTAGGCATAATAGTTATTAAGCTTTTCTTTGCCAAATTGAATGGATATAATGATGATTTAATAGACAAATTATATTTCAAATTAAAAAATAAATTATATATAAGAGAAAAAATAAAAGTAAAACATAATAACTCAGGAAATGAATATGTAAAAATAGAATAAAATTTAATAAAATATATAAATCAATTAATTTAAAGACAGCATATACTACAAACAATAAAATCATAAATTACATAAATAATAGAGATCCAACTAAAACCTTAATAACTGGAAATAAATATAATTTGAATGGACAAGGTGTATATACAGTTTAAAATGTGAAGAGTGTGGTATACAATTTACTGGTATGACTACTCCTTCCTTTTTAATTAGAGCTAAAGAACATATCAATTGCATAACAAAGAAAATAAAGACCGTTTGAATTTTGCTGAACATATTTTGGATTCTAACCATAGTTATAATCCAGATATATTCATGGAAATATTGGGTTACTCTAATAATTTTTATATAATCTTGAAAAATTCCACACATAATAATAATAATAACAAATGAATAAATGATTTGAAGATGACATTTTATATAAACAAATAATAAACAACAAATTATTAAGTTGGCTAAATTGATTCCACAATCAAAACAATTCATAATAATTGTGACACTTAATGTAATTATTTTAATTTAAATTATGACTTTACCATTTACAAAATTTTTATCTTATGACAATTAATTGTATGTCTAATTTATCATGTGAATTTTATACTTTTTATATATTTTAGTTCTAAATTATTATTAATTCCTCCTGAAGATAGCAGAATATTTGAAAACATTTGAGGAAATCAAATAATATATTGGAAAGCTCTTTTTAATTTTATATTTATAATAATAATTATTATTATTTATTCAGTATATAAATAATGGTTTCTACAAAAAATACATCACTTACCTCTCCATGAAATTTATGATGTGTGTGTATACATGTATAATAACAGTTATAGCTGTTATGGCCATTTTCTCTAATCTATCCTCTATGCTGTTAGTTTCAGACTTTCCTTATCCATTTGTTTATATGGCTTCTTCTATTTCCTCAGTCAGTGCTCTGTTACTGCCCTTAATGTCCTTGATTTTCGGTTACCACTTCTGAACTCGCTTTGGCAATCTTCTATCCTACACATTCATTGCATACGGGTGAACTGCTTTGAAGATATTATCATGTTGACCCACATGAGTTTTCAAATATTCTTTTTTCTCACACAATCTAGAAAGTTTAACACTTCTACCAGTACACCATTTCTGTTGTGACTTAACACTTCTTTATTTGTTCATCCGGTAATTGCAGTTCAGTATGTCATGTTGTTTATCACAAGTGACTTTATATGTGCTGTTAGTACCTTTAAATAATTTTCTGTTCCATTGCAATGAGTGAAGTTGGTAAATTACAGATTTTCCCCTTTCAGTTATCTTTAATATACCAGTATCATTCCAACCATCTACTGACAATGTAACTCCTGAATATTCAAATTCCATTTCACCTCTGGAGATACCTGCTGTAACTAGTAAAATTCTTCTTGCCCTAATTCAAGGGTCAGGTTTGGCAGCAATCCTGCCATACCTGACTAATTCCTTTTGTAGAAGGCTTTGACCCATTTGACAATATGTGGACATTAACCAGTATTACGTGGTGGGAGCTTATTCAAAATCTGTTTCTTCACTAGTGTCCACTACAACATTTAACCCTGAAGTTAGTGGTACAATAAAATTTTTAATTATATCTCATTTTTTGTTTTGGGGCATTTTAACTGATTTTCATAAATTAAACAGCAAAATAAATATACTCCATTTTATAAATGTCATCCATGTGGATAAAACATATGCCAAACATGGGTTAGTCTACAATTCAGAATATTAATACATGAAAAATTAAAATCTGAAAAATTACTTGCTTTCAGATTATGAAATGTAAAATGAAATGTAGATTTTAGAAATTCTTTCTGATTATGTCCTTACTGCTCACTCAAAAATAGGATTATCTGGATTAATTTATGCCTAAAAGTAATCAAACAATTTAATAAAAACGATAAAAAAATCTTTCAGAACAACCAGCATTTATATTCAAACAAGTAAATGAATATCCTGATTTACATATAATATATAACGTAGTGATATCTTTGAATGTAGATAAAAAAATAAAACTAAAAGAAATCTACAGTATTAACCTACATCGATAAATGGACACACAAATTTCTATAAATTATAAGGAAATAAAGAGAATCCCCACATTATAACAGATGTTATGTCACTTCAAATGCAAATTTATCTTTCATATTTATTTTAATTTTTGCTTCAGTTAAATCTGTTCTTCCATCGCTTATTTTTGAACAGCCAAACCCTGAATTTGTTTCACTGGTTCTTTAGTTATTTTGTGTCAAAAATTTCAACCAGACTAAAATTTAGAATAAATTAATTTTATAATTCGATTTTGTTCTGTTATAATTAATTTTTATTATACCTTCCACTTTATTTAAAATTTTTGGTTTGAAAAATTTATATTTTTTTTTTACAGGTAAGGGATTTAATTATACTTGTAACATTGATTGCAGTAGAATTTGCATTCAAAGACTCTAAAAGTATTGCTACAGCATCACCAGATACAGACAAGGGTAAGTTTTAAGGTTAAAGTTAAGATTTAAAAAAAAATCATATTAATTAAACCAAAATACTAATTTTAATGTTTAACCAAATACTTTTATCTCAGCCAATTTGACATTGAGTATTAAAGTCATACCTCAAAGTTGTCTTACCCAAAACTGGTAAATATTGCTACTTCATAGTAAGTTGGTCTTGTTTACAAAAGAATTTCTGTATTTCTGAAATACAGTACATTTATCTTCCAGTGCCAATGAACATTACGTTATAACAGACTATTTTAATTCTTCACAGTTTTATTATGAGTTCCACCTACTCACATGCAATATAGGTCTGCATACATAATTATGAAGAACCTAGAATTGTCTTGAAAGTGGCATAGCCACTTGAAAAATTATTATTAGGCTATACATAAATTTCCATACAAATAAATACCATAACATAAGTGGAATCTACAGTTGGACTGCAGAGTCTATATAGCGTTTTGTAATTGGGATAATTATATATATATATATATATCTATTCAGTCTTGGGCAAATTAATGTGGATAAGAGTATATTTTTAAAAATAATAAAATTTATTATATATAAAGAATATATAGTGTTATTATAGTAAATTTTAGAATTAATTCACAACGGCCCACAAATTTTCAACCGGCTTCAGGTCTGGTAAATTTCCAGGCCTGTATTAATAATACTGTGTAATAAAACTATGTATTAATTCATAAAACTGTAATAAATAATATATTAATAATACCAAACAATGAATCCCTTTTTGAGACATGAAAAGCTTAACTTCCTTTGATGAGTGGCAAGGGGCCAAATCTTTTCTTTGAAATTTTGTTGGACCCCTATTTTCCAATGATAGGATGGACTTTTCACTGTTCATCATCCCCGAGATGGGTACTAAAGTTTTAGGTCCAAAGTAGCTGAAGCATCTCCTTTAAAAGATGCTTTAAAACTTGTTTGATGTGTTTTGGCAAGACCCATTCATCATTGCTTCTTTGCACATGTGACATGTTTATGCCCTTAACAAGAAATTGACTCTTGTCAGAGAAAAGGACTTCTCTCAAAGTTTCAGCCCTCCAGTATTTGTATTTTTTCCCCAAAAAAAGCCTTTTCTTCTTCATGGTGTCTGTAACAAGTTGTTTTATTATAGGCCTTTGTGTCAGTACAGTAGATTCATGAATTTTCACACCAGCTAATTCTAAGTCTTTATATAAATCAGAACTATTAATTTTATTTATTGTAAATAAAATGCATCTTTTACGCTGGTTTTACGTTTTCTTCCACGGTGAACTTTTCATTAGATGAAATTGTACCCATCTGAAGATTTTATCTAATTATCTTGTTAACTACACCTTCAATTCCTGTTTAGCCTTCAGTTATTACCGTTCAGATATTACTTCAGAGGATGATTTGTATGAGTGTTAATGGTAATGTAGTCTTGTACAGTCTCAGTTTGACCATTCGTGAGATGTGTGGTTAATTGAAACCCAACTACCAAAGAACACTGGTATCCACGATCTAGTATTCATATCCATATAAAAGTAACTGCCTTTACTAGGATTTGAACTTTAGACTCTCGACTTTGAAATCAGCTGATTTGTGAAGATGCATTCATCAATAGACCAACCGAGTGGGTTAAGTATGGCACAACCTAAACTAATCCAAGTTAACTGCCTGAAATTGAATGACAGCAATATAATATATTGTAGATGTTTGACGCATCATTAGTACATGCTAAGAGTTAATGACTCACTCATAGTGGAAATGTAAAAATTTATTTTGGTCATAATGGGAACGTACTTTAAAAATTAACAATTCAGTTGTAATTACGCAGTGGTTATTCTGTGGGCATTTCAATATTCTACGTCATGATAGTTCTTAGCTGCAATATGATCAAGTTGTTAATGAATTACTGCTTCTGCAACAAAAAATGAACCACCAGGTCCTTTGCATTATGTAAAAACTCCTTCAAATACTGACAGAGTCAGCAGGTAATACTACAAGATCTTAGTAAGCGTGACATAAATTGGGGGACATATTATGTACTTTGTTTACCAATGAACTAATCCGGCAACTGATTACTGAACCACATTCTCATTTATCGGACACAGTGAACAAACAAAATTTTTGTAACTATCTGACATGAATCCTAAGCGGCTACATATGTGTCCTTTTTACAGTACTTGTAACTGTCTAGTGAGTTTTGGAATCTAGTCCCTTATCTCTTCAATGAAGAAAGTCATATGGTCAGTTCTGAGTGGTACACAATGATGTTACAAGATCTCTTTGTCCAAGAGCAAAGAGAGAGAGCAGTTCAGGAACTACGTCATTGTGGGAATGTGGTGGGGTGAGAGATTTTCAGGGATGGTGCGAGAAAGTTGTCATATGGTCTCGACATTCTCCAGATCTGTCAGGATCTGATTATTTTCTATGGTGGTATCTCAAGACTAGAGTATTCATTAGTAGGTTGACATTAACCAACTCAGCCTTTATACAAAAAGAAATCACAGCAATTCCACACAAGAAGGTGCAAGCAATGGTTGGGAGATTGTGGAATTGATTACAACATTATACAGAAAAATTGTCAGTTGTTATCTAAAAAATGAAGTTACACCAATAAATGATGTATTTCTGTTATTAAAAATTAAAACCTACTTAGGTAAATTATATTTTTTGTCATTTTTAAAATCTTCAAATTCCCATGACTTACTCAGTATTATGCTAATTTATTCAGTATCTTTAACTTTGAATATTTATTTTTTTTAAGTATTATAATTTATTGATTAAGTATTATAATTAATTCTCTAATACTTTTTGTATTTTTAAAACTGTTTTATTATGTATTTTTATTTAAATTGCAACTAATATGCAACTATTATATTGATTAAACTAATCCATATGAAATAGTTTTACAAAAAATATTTATTAAAATTTTAAGGATTTTGATGTATACAAAATGCATTCAAACTTCTTTACAAATCAGTTTACAGAAGTAGGTTTACAGCAGCACACAGAGATTAATTTATACACAGACACTGGTAAAAGTATGAACATTTTAAAAATTATATCCAAAGTAATAAACTAGACGCAATTTTGATAATGATACATACATTAACAAAGTCAATTTTAATATACATACGTTAAAACAGTCAATTTTAATATATCTATGTATAATTTTTAGACATAGCATAAAAATTTGTGTCAGATATTTATCTATCGGTGAAAATGCATATGACAAATAGTAATCTTCAAAACCAGTATCAGAATAAAAAAAATTGTATTGAAGGCTACAAAAAAATCCTAATTTAGTTCTAATTCTTTTACCTATTAATTAAATTATTATTTATTAACTAACAATTTATTTTAAATTGATCTTGATCAAAACTACAAAACACAAAACATTAAATAAAAGGATTTGGAAACCCAATAATCTGTTTATATTCTTTGCAGTGTATTTTAAAAATATTGTATATTGATTTTGATTTTATACTTTTTTATTTCAGGTTTTGAGGCAATTGTGATTATTCTTGCTATTTTGTATTTATTACTAACCATTGTAAGCTTGTTGTTACTATTTGGTACTTATAAGGTAAGAATTAGCATTTATTTTTGCTCAGTTATAAATAATTTTTTGTGTTTTAAGTTCTATGCTCTGAATATTCAGCAAATCTTTTAAATTTAGAATAATTGTTTTCAATCTTGCATCCTTTATTGATGCATTACATTCCTCTAGTTTTACATCTGATTTGAAACTTCTTTCATTAATATCAAATCTAAATTTTATAAAATATAAATACTTGAATGTTAAAAACTGGGATACATAAGGGTGATTCAAAACTATACGACAATATCTCCAGAACTGATTATATAGCTAAAAATAGGAAAAAGAAGTTCATATAAACATAGGCCTAAAAATGCTTCATTAGTGCCACAGCTAGCAAAAATTTCACCTGGATTTTGGTTTCCCTGGGTAAATGAATACTTCCTGAAATTCTGGTAAGGTAAATTAAGGAACAAATTTAGTTGTTTCTTATGGTTTTTGACTCGAAAATATTTAAAAAAAGGGTCCCAGAACTATTAGTTTTACAGATAATTGATGTTAAACAAAAAAATTGGGGGTACATACTTTTTTGGGTGTAACTAAGAAAACTTTGATAAATGGTTAATTAAGCTGTATTTTTTTCAATTAGAAATCTAGAAAATTTAATTCTAAAAAGATTCATGTAAATTACTTGAATACAAACTAAATTAAACTTAAAAAAACAAAATATACTAAATTGTGAAAAAAATTAACTTTTAATCAACAATTAACTTTTTGAAACAGTGTTTGAGTAATTTTGATTATGGTTTTTGTTTTGCATTCTTTCAAAAAATATTTTTAAAAATGTACACTTGAATCCAATCATACTGGCCATTTTAAATTCAGTTTCAAATTTAAAAAAAATTATTTTATTCACTACTTTTTTTAAATTTTTTTATGTAATATGTATTTGTAGTTGATGTGACTCCTGTCATAAAGTTGAATAAGTCTATTTTAGAATTTAGTTAGTTTTAATTTAAACTGTCACTAATTTTAATATTAAAAAAGCTCTATTAAATAAAATTCCCGTAAACCAATTTTTCTATTATCCTCTTGTTGGATTTATACTCCAGTGCTTGTAAAATTTGAGTAGAATATACAAAATTAATTATAATGAATGTAATAATATCTATTATCGATAAAACTAACAAATTAAAAAAAAAGATTCACAGAACATTATAATGCCTACAAAAACAAGAAAAAGGGGTGTGTCTAACATGGCTGACCACAATATACATGGCTGCTACAATATAAACACAGTATCACAGATTACAAAAATAATTTAGAAATCTTAGAAATTTGCAATGACAAAAAAATGAAGCACTCGAAAAATATTACATTTATAGATTTAAAGAAACAAATAAAATGATCGATCAACAGATAATTTTTGAAAATTACGATTTAATTAAAGACAGCAGATTACAGCAGTTGGCTATAATGTTTACAAAAATAATTTCACAATTTCTAATTCACATATTTCCAGCTAGCTGATTTACACTTCATTAAAATTTTTATTTATTTTTCTGTATGATTATATTATTTACAAAGTGAAGATACAGGCTTGTAAGTTAACTACTGGAATTTTATTAAATCTTTCTACAACTGTGTACAATAGCTGTGTTTTTTCTTTACAATATTATTTTGAGATCAATTAACACAGTGGTAAGTATGTAATAAAAGAAATTTCTGAAAATAAATATAAATATAAATAAAATAAATATATATATATATATATATATATATATATATATATATAAACATTCATATACACATATAAGGTAAGATAATTAGACAAATAATGAAATAAAATAAATACTGAATTTCTGTGTCAAGAAATAAATATAAATGTATTCAGTATTTATATATTAAATTCATTTCATACACAGAAGTCAATATTAAATCTTGTTTCATACTTTTATCTTATTAAAGAACTTTAAAGTAAAACTTTCTATGTTCAACTTCTAGGAGCGTCACGGCTACATGAGTCCATGGATTATACTTTCTACAATTGGGATTGTTATAGAAATAATATGTATAATTACAGATACAGCTTCTGTAGGTTTTAGCAAAACTGATTTACAAAGCCTGATCAGTGTAGGTGGGTGAATTTCTCAATCTCATTTCTAAAGTTTTAAGCTTAAACCTTATTTCTAATATTAAAATTAATTTTTTGATTTCTGTGTTTCGAGAATGTTTAGTTAGTAACAAAATTTATGGTGATAATAATGTGAATGAATGTGTGTTTGTATAAGATCATTAACTTATATTAACAAAAAGCTTCTTAAATTTTTTTCATCTTATTAAAGTAGTATTAAATTCTCAATAAAACTTAATTAACTTGAAAATATATTCATTTTTGTTTCAGGTTTAACTATATACTTTTTACTGGTGGTTTATAGTTACTACAGAGAAATTAAAGGTGGCAGTGGTGTAACTGGCTACAGTGTGTAAAATTAATGTAATATATCTACATTTATTTGTGCTTATCAGATTAATTTATTTATATACACAATTTATATATTTTACACACATTTTAAACCAAAGTAAAATTTAAATGACTCATTATAAGCTTATTTAAATTGTATATTTAATTTTTTATCACTTTTATATATAAACATTATGCAATTTTATTTCAATAAATCTTTAAAATGCCATCAAAATGATTGCTACTAACTTTAAATGTATAAAAATAATAAAAATGATAAAATGAATCATGACTAGACTGAAATTTATGAGAAATAGGAATCCTAGCCCATTATGTGTCCCAGGTGTTAGTTTGGATTTAATAAAATATTAATTAATATAAATTGGATAACAGATAAGATCTGTATCCAATTATAATATAAAGCCATTTTAAATAGTTTTGCAGATTAAATCCAAAAATTTGGAATTTACCAAAAATACGATGAGGATTGGGGATTTACATCAGAAGTGATATTTAATTATTTATTTAATCTTTTATTTTATTTAAGTGTAATTTTTTACTTTGCATTTAAAATAAATATTATTGGAAGATTTATTTAATGATTTTATACATTTTAATATCATCAATGCTATAGTTAATCTTTTAAAAGTAATAACTTTAGAAGATTATCATAATAATAAAAGAAATAATTATTTAATCAAATACTTGAATACTAAAGTAACAAGATAATTAATTAAAACAAATAGTGACAAAAAAAGAGAGAGAAGTAAAGATACTTCACATTGTTTGTAACAAAAAATACAAAGGAAAGAACCATTAATTATAAACTAACTACTTATAAGTAGTTTACTTAATATAAGTAAACTAACTACTTCATGATAAAAATACTCTCTTAATCTAAAGTTATAGAAACTGCACCTTAAAATTGACAAGGTGACATATTTTGTACTCACGATTAAATTCAATATTTAACCACAACAAAAAAGGAACATGACGCTTATATATGTTTTACACATATTTATTTGAAACAAAAAAATTAAATTTGTGAGAAAATACAACATCAAAAAATAAACAAAACGAAACTAATTAACAATGGGCCAAAAAATAACTTATGGTAAAGATCATCATTATCTCAGAAAAAGTTTTCAAGTTTTTCATCTATACTGCATATTCACTAATCTTTTTTTTTTAATTTTTTTTATTCTTCAAATCTTTAAAATAATTCATAAATGACTAAAATGCTTCCAGCTTATTGTTTTTAGTTTTGCATTTACTGAGCCTTTGTGGTCAAAAGTAAGATTAGAAAAATTTTATAATACAAATGGTATAATAACAACTAATACAACATCCATCCTTTGAACCATTTCTATTATTGTTATAATTTTTAACTCTGTATCTTAAAAATCTCCTCATTTTTCTCTAATAACTATTTTCCACTATTTAATTATAATATATCTCACAATCTTGTTTTAGTAGTAGCAACTGGTTGAATAACATGAAATGTCTTTAGTTAACATCTTTAGCAGTTCTTCTCTGCCCTATAATTTTCACTTTTTTGTACTATTCTTTTGATGTAAGTATAGAGAGTAAATACTCAATTTTGTATTTACTTTTGTTTCAAATTCACTATCATATGATGGGTATTCTTTAAATGAATTTCAATATTGGAACAAGAATCTACATCAGGCTTGAACCATTTATTAAAAGTTAAACAGCTGTTTAAAGTTATAAAGCAACACAACATAATTTTACGTTTCTCATGCATTAGATCATAGTCCATAAGTTGATAGCTGAGTGAGAAATGAGTATGTTGCAATAAAACAATATTTTATCCATACTTATTAATAAAAAATTTCCTTTTTAGGTGCACTGGTAGATGGGAATGGGTAATTACTCAATCAGCCTGTGTTATTTGGGAAGGAATAACCATAAAACAGTTTATTGGTTCAGTAGTTCTTTAAGTTACTTCAGAAAGAAAGTAAGAACTATCAAAATAGTTCTTTTATTCAACAATGGGATTGGTTAAATGTATTGTTTCATATTATCCAAACTATAAAAAAAAAAAAATAGTTTGAAAAATCCCTTTGAAATCCACAGAGTACCGATTTAGGATGGAAAACTAGCAAAAAACATTCTGGAAATTTGTATCGCATAACTTTGTTTTCATGGGATTGTAGGGTGATATAGGACTGATGAGACATATTGGTTGAATCCTTTAAAAAAACATTACTTTGTGTGTCTTTATGCTGTTTGAAACCTGAGAACAAAGTTCTACAACATGCTGTTTGTTATAGAACAGGGTTTTGTCTTGACTTGCACGTTATGTATAGCCTATATTTTATTATAAGTCAGTATGTGACTATAGTAAAGTATTTCAATAGAGAGCATATTGCATGAATGAGGTGCAATTCATTTTTTTAATTATAATTTGTTGTGTGCTTTATTTCTTCACATCATTAATTTACTTTGTTTTTTTTTTTTTAATATTAGAAGCTTTCTTTACAAATAACACTTACATTTATTATATCTTAGTTGTATATCATTAAAAGATTTAAATGGTTTAAATGGCAGAAAGGCTCCTGGAATAGACGGAATACCTGTAGAATTACTGCGCAGTGCAGGTGAGGAAGCGATTGATAGATTATACAAACTGGTGTGTAATATTTATGAAAATGGGGAATTTCCATCAGACTTCAAAAAAAGTGTTATAGTTATGATACCAAAGAAAGCAGGGGCAGATAAATGTGAAGAATACAGAACAATTAGTTTAACTAGTCATGCATCAAAAATCTTAACTAGAATTTTATACAGAAGAATTGAGAGGAGAGTGGAAGAAGTGTTAGGAGAAGACCAATTTGGTTTCAGGAAAAGTATAGGGACAAGGGAAGCAATTTTAGGCCTCAGATTAATAGTAGAAGGAAGATTAAAGAAAAACAAACCAACATACTTGGCGTTTATAGACCTAGAAAAGGCTTTCGATAACGTAGACTGGAATAAAATGTTCAGCATTTTAAAAAAATTAGGGTTCAAATACAGAGATAGAAGAACAATTGCTAACATGTACAGGAACCAAACAGCAACAATAACAATTGAAGAACATAAGAAAGAAGCCCTAATAAGAAAGGGAGTCCGACAAGGATGTTCCCTGTCGCCGTTACTTTTTAATCTTTACATGGAACTAGCAGTTAATGATGTTAAAGAACAATTTAGATTCGGAGTAACAGTACAATGTGAAAAGATAAAGATGCTACGATTTGCTGATGATATAGTGATTCTAGCCGAGAGTAAAAAGGATTTAGAAGAAACAATGAACGGCATAGATGAAGTCCTACGCAAAAACTATCGCATGAAAATAAACAAGAACAAAACAAAAGTAATGAAATGTAGTAGAAATAACAAAGATGGACCACTGAATGTGAAAATAGGAGGAGAAAAGATTATGGAGGTAGAAGAATTTTGTTATTTGGGAAGTAAAATTACTAAAGATGGACGAAGCAGGAGCGATATAAAATGCCAAATAGCACAAGCTAAACGAGCCTTCAGTAAGAAATATAATTTGTTTACATCAAAAATTAATTTAAATGTCAGGAAAAGATTTTTGAAAGTGTATGTTTGGAGTGTCGCTTTATATGGAAGTGAAACTTGGACAATCGGAGTATCTGAGAAGAAAAGATTAGAAGCTTTTGAAATGTGGTGCTATAGGAGAATGTTAAAAATCAGATGGGTGGATAAAGTGACAAATGAAGAGGTATTGCGGCAAATAGATGAAGAAAGTAGCATTTGGAAAAATATAGTTAAAAGAAGAGACAGACTTATAGGCCACATACTAAGGCATCCTGGAATAGTCGCTTTAATATTGGAAGGACAGGTAGAAGGGAAAAATTGTGTAGGCAGGCCATGTTTGGAGTATGTAAAACAAATTGTTGGGGATGTAGGATGTAGAGGGTATACTGAAATGAAACGACTAGCACTAGATAGGGAATCTTGGAGAGCTGCATCAAACCAGTCAAATGACTGAAGACAAAAAAAAAAGAAAAAAAGTTGTATATTTAATGTTATCATTAAAAGTTGATAGTTGTAATTGTAAACAGTCTCAATTTCTTAGTAGGTAATGTACAGTATTCTGTGATGCATACCTA
This sequence comes from Lycorma delicatula, assembly GCF_047948215.1. Classification (NCBI taxonomy): domain Eukaryota; kingdom Metazoa; phylum Arthropoda; class Insecta; order Hemiptera; family Fulgoridae; genus Lycorma; species Lycorma delicatula. The sequence goes on from NC_134464.1 coordinate 44,078,764, forward strand.
CTCCCAGAATAAATTCATGTATCTTTTCAAATTCAAATTCTTTTATTTCTTTCACTTTTACAAAATTAATAATAATGGAGTAATCCTAATACTAATTATAATTGTACTCTAAGGTTATCTATTCATAGTCTAGAACCAATATTAACATTGTTTTATAATACAATTTAATATTCATTACTTAACTTAATTATACTTAATTTATATGATTTATAATCGGAAGTGGGTTTTGTAACCATCCCTTTTATATTAATCTGTTTAGTTAGAGTAAGGGGACAAAAAGTAAACAGTTTTATCTTATATAGGAGAATTAGTTTTGGCTCATTCATGATTTACTCTGGCGGAAACTTATCTTTTCTGCAGTTAAATTTAGAGAAGATCAATCGTCACCAAATATTTATGTATACTAATAAACCTTTCATCCAGTGCTACCCATTAAGTTATGTAAAAGTATCTATTACAGTTATATATGTAATATTATCAATTACAATATGTGAGAATGTGCAATTTCACGAAAAATTCATTCTCCTACTGCTTTTTGTTTGTGGTAGAATCGAAAAATAGTAATAATTCAGTCTGTTTCTTTTAACTTTGGGCATAAAAGACATTTTTTCTTGATAGAAAGGCCATTGTACCATAGAAACAATACAAAAATAGTTGTTTCTGTTTGTTGTATTTTATTATTTCATTAAGAATGAATAACTATGTTTGGATATCTAAACGTATTACTTACATACCTTTTCTCATCAACTAATGTGCTAATACCACCACATTATCTAATGGTTTTGAATAAAAATAGATTAAATCAAGGACTCCGAATTGAATTAGTTTTTTTTCACAGTACTGTACTTAATTACAAAGAATTTGGTAATGTAAAATAATTAATAGAAAATATAACTAATTTGCAGAAAATATTTGTCTGATGAAATACTATAGCTGATAATAAAAAATTCAACCATATAGTTTACATGTAATATAATTTTAAATGCAATTTAAATATAAGGAAAATGTAATTTTAAACAAAAAAATATAATTCTAAATGTTAATTAGACAGTAAATTATAAAATTTATTTTCTAAATGTATATATAGCCAATATTTGGCAGAAAATGAAAACATTCAGAATAAAAATGTTGGAAATTTAATTTACTTGGAGAAAACTCAAAAGGGAAAAACGGCGAGAAAATATTTTTGCTTTATATGTGTAACAATATGAGGATTTGAGTAATGGTATTGAAGGTTAATAGACATAAATACTACTTGAGAATGTAAAAATATCTAAGAAAATCTTTCAATGTGATTTACTTATTAGCATAAATACTGAGAATAACAAAAAATGTTTTGATTGTTCCTATTGTCAGTCTGATTTGAATGTATACCAGTATACAGTTTCTAAAAAAATAGATTAATAGTTCTGATTATGTAGTTTGATTAATTTCCTTAATAACTTGTATTAAGATTTGAAACACTTTTATTAAACGTTATTGACTTAAATACAAAGAAAACTTGCTAACTGTTTCGAAAAGATCCAGGTCAAACATGATCACTTTTCAGTTAGTTACACCATTCAGTAAACTTGCATGTACTGGCATTGATAAGGGTTATCCTATCTCCAAAAGTATTGGAGCCAGAGCAATGAAAGTTTTACTGAAAACTAGTAATTAGGTGTCTAATAACATCTTGTAAAAAACATTGACAGAAGTTTAGTTAGTTTAGGGGCAAATGTGGATTTGACGAAATATAGGCTTATCACTAAATTTTCTGGCATTACAGTATATATAAAAATTAAAATATGATATATTTCATTTTTATAACATTTTGACATTTTAATTGTAACATTTTAAGTGTAACGAAGTTTTCTCGGGTTTTTTCTATTCTACTCGTGAAAATAATGGAAAAAGTTCATATAAACATATGTCCTAAAAATGCTTCGTTTGCGAGTTAAGGTTATGAAAGATTCTCTCAGATTTCAGCTACATCGATAAAATGAGGTCATGCAAAATTTTTAGGAGGTTAATAAATAAACAGAATTGGTGATCTTTTATTTTTTGACCTGAAAAATCGAATAAAATAGCTTCTGGAAGAAATCTGGAGTGAAATCCAATAAATTGGGGTAAAAACCCCTGATTTTATGTTTGACGTACAATAACTTTGTTAAATGGGTAATAAACACAATAAAACTGTTAAACAACACTTGTAGAGAACTTAATTCTGAACAAAAAGGTTTAAGAAAAGTTAGAAAAATTTGAATTTTATTGCATGTCAAGAATATAAGAAGTTAGGAAGTCTGTTAGTAGATTAGGTGAAGTTAAGTTATCTTCAAACAGATACCATTTCACATTTACCTGTGGAGAGACATCAGGACCATCCACAAGCGGAGGTTCGGGTGTCTCGAGGACACACGGGAGACCCCGATGGAGGCCAGAAACGTGGCTGAGCTAGGGTGGGGCAATCTGCTTCCACGTCACACCGAGTGTAGCTTGAGGTAATACCGAAAGGTGATGCCAGTTACCCTCAGGGTGGTTAATAAGATGAAAAAAAAAAGATACCATTTCACATTGGAATTGAGAGAAGGCTGATTCGTTGGCAAAGCGAGGAACCCGAATAAACTTAATTTTTTCATCAAAAGGTTTTCTCAATATAATCAGAAGTTCGTGGAAACTTACCAAAATTTTTTTTTTGAAGGCGAATAATCCAGATATCAAGCTTCTTATTGAAAGCATGAACTTTGTCTCTCATTAATAAACTGTTTTTATCACATCGTTATGAATTCCCATTCAAGTCGTGCGAAAATACATTAGGTAAGTAAGCTAACAGCAACACATAATGATTCTGTAAAATCAATGAGAATGAAGTTTGCTTATCCAGGAAAAATGCTATTAATTCATCCTGTAATTCCAAAACAGGGTAAACACTCTGTAATGGCCGACTTTTAATAGAATTAACCAGTTTTACAGAGCATGTCTGTTATGGGAGCAGTGACTCCATTCCGTCCTTGGTATAACACAATTAAGTTTTTCAGAAATCCACTTTTCTTTCCTGTTATTACCTTTGCACATCTCTATATACTTCATTATGAAAACTATTAAAACACTGACCATATCAACTGCAGCAGACAATATGAGGTCTTCTGTGATTGTATGGGGTTCGTTCATCTTAGCTACTCTTAATGAGTATGGCTTGATTTACAAATAGAAGCTTGTTGATTTCTCAATCAATCTTTTAAAAATTTCCAAAGGTTTGCTCTTATGATCCGGATTTTGGTTTAGTTTCCAAGTGTCAAATTAATCTTGAAGTGGTTTCATCGGAGAGAACTTGAAAGCATACAACTCATCCCCGATATTTACGTAACGCCACCTAATAATTTTTCATAATTTTTTTTATTGTTAATGAATTATTATTTATCGTAAAAGGTTAGAGATAAAGTCCAATTCGAACCGATGTGCCTGTCCCATGTAAGATCCGATTATTCCAGTAATTAAAATTTTATTTGTCTATAACACTGGAACCAGTGAAATAAGTACCACTGATGACATTGTTGAAAAGATCTTTACGAGGCTTATTATTGCAGTTAAGAAAAAGTCCAAAATCCAAAAAATTGGATTTTGTGGTTTTTTGGACACTTTTGGTTCAGTCGATTGCAATTAAAAGGGAAGATGCACAACTAGATGTTACAATAGTCCTAAATCCAAAATTAAAAAATTCTCTGGCTAAGCGTTTTTCGTTTTCACTTACACCACATAACTACTTTATTATTTTTTTTGTTTAACCTCCGGTCCACAGTTAAGTATTGCTTCAGAGGATGAGATGATTGATTTTTAGCGTGTGTGAAAATGCCATGCCTGACCCGGGGATTCGAATCCGGGACCTCCGGATGAAAGGCCGAGACGCTACTACTCGCGCCACTACAAACTACTTGAGCGATGCGAAAAAAAAAAAAAAATGCTGATACACACACCACACAAAAATGTTATGCAATAAAATGCGTACAAAGGAAGTCATGTGGTGTCTACATCAGATTTTTTTGTTGTAATTTTGGGATTTTTTTGTTGTAGTGTGAAAGCAACCTAATACGTGAATGAAATAATGATACAAAAAATCATATCAATTGATTTACGACCCCTAAAATTGAGGGTGGTGGCAAAACATCGTCATTTACGAATAAAGTTATCTCTCAAAAACTAATCATTTAACCAAAATAAAGTGAAATTTTTGCTCTATGATCTGTATAGACAGTTTTTGTTTGCCAGTTTTCATATGTCACCAAACGGTTCCTGGATATTTTATTTAATTTCAAGTGAATTATTTTATGATAACCTCTTTTCAGATCACAGATCAAGAATTTATAAGCAATGTAAAAAAAAAATCATCAAACTATTGGGTACACAAGTTTAGTTATAACGTTTCTAGCGTTTTAAAATCCTGGAAAGAAAGGTTTTCAGGAAATGTAAAAAACATTGTTTGTTCGTAATTTCAATTTTTGATTTTCGTCCTGTTACATTTGATTTTTTTGAAGCACATTGTTTTGTTGGTCCCATATCATAATTTACTTTATGCACTAATAAACTAATGGAATAAAAATTATAAGTAATTTAAACAAAAAGCAAATATCTGTACTTGTATCAAATACATAATCTATAGCCAATGGAAAACCTAAATACCACAATCACAATCGAACAATATTTTAAAAGCAGCACCTTATTTATCTCAAATAACTACACAATATGAAATACAAAACAATAAATAATTATTAATAAAATGTAAATAATTTACGACACAAATTCTAAACATCTAAAAATCAAATCAGTTGAAAAAAAAATTGTAAAACGTAGCTTCAAAACGAATCTTAAACAAACTTATTATTACAGAAATCCGAAAAAAATTTTTAGATCAACAAACGTTTTATTTAAAAGGAAAAAATATCACCTAGCAACGACCTATAAAATATACGAGTATATTTTCTAATATTTATTATTAAAATATAAAAAAAATAATTGTATCGCATTAAAGAGCAGATTTTAAAGAATCAATAAATAAAAAATTATTATTTTTTGGTCGAAATCTGTGTTGACTACCCTCTTAATGATAAGAAACTTTCATGTAGTGATGAAATGAAATTATGAAAAAATGATATACCATGGAAATTGTTACATACTTTACCTTCAACTTCTTTAAACACCAATATATAATTTTTCTTTATTGTTTTTTTCACAATTAAAATGAAAAATCTAGTTCTGCCAGTGTCTCAAATGATATTGCAATTTATAAGTGAAATATAAGGACAGTGACAAATTCTATGCGATTATAAATTCAATTGATACCATAAATAGTTTCGAATATTTATGTTACAACTACAAATTTTGTTTTATGAGTGTAAATAATATACTGAAATATTTATTATTCTTGAACTATTATCACTCATTACTAAGATTTTAATGAGGAAAACAACTGGTAATTCTTGTAAGTCCTACTACTCTTGAGAGCCCCCTTTACTTGACAATGTGTTATAATATTAAAAAGGTGCATTCAAGAAACTGGAATAGTAATTTTGATTCAATCCCTGTAAAATGAGGATTCTAAAGTATAAATCACTTTTCTAATCCCACAGCAAGATGAGTAGTTTTCCTATACTTTATGCTATGGATAATGCTTCCCTTAGCTCTTTGGTCCTGTCAGTGCTGCAAAACGTTTTCAGTCATTATAAAAAGTTTTTCTGTGAAAACGTTTTACTGGGAATTTTTGATTATCTACATATAAAATATTAATCATACATTTTAAGTGATTATCAAGTTATACTGGTCTTTTGAAGGTTTCTCAAGAACAGTTTTTTCTTGGACCTGTAACAAAATATTATCAGTGCCCGGACACAATATTTATGTAGTAAATAAATACATGCTAAAAATTAACGATTAAAAACTAAAACCCAGTAATACGAAAACATAAACGGAAAAGACCTATGACGTATGCTAAAAGCGAAATAAAACCACAATGAAATATTACATTAATAATCTAAATTAAAACAATAAAATTACCATCTACTATAGGCCAAATGGCATAAATAGCTGAAACATACTCGTACTATAGTAAAATTCAAATATTTGAATAAAAGCGGACAGTCTTAAGAAATCGTAAATCATTCGATGACATCGTCTGATTGATTCCTAATTTATTTCTGAAGTTACCTCAAGTTTAAATTTGCGACGCAATGCCGCATAACAGACACAATCCACAAGGATGTGGGGTACAGGTAGTTGGCAGTCACAGGAAACACAAATGGGTGCATCGGTCTGAGTCACGAGATATCCATGACAGCCTAGTGTGCTCTATTCGCAAACTGCAAATAATAACCTCCTCTAGACGGTTACTCCTGCATGAGGAGTTTCATGGTGATACAATATTCTTAACAGGACGACATTTATTGTTGATGGTAGCATTTCATCCACTTTCCCACTCATCACAGACCACCGTCTTCAGAAAACAGACAAGATCATCAGAAACAACACGATTATCGATAAGAGGCTTGAAACAAGCTTATTTTGCCGTATTATCAACGCGCTCATTACCTAAAATTCCAATGTGGCTGGAAATCCAGCAGAAGCTTACAGTTGTGTTGCGTTGAATCTTTTGGCACAACACACTGGATCTCACACACAACAGGGTGCCTGGTGTACATGTCACTAACCGCCTGTAAGGCGCTCATGGGAACTGAAGAAATAAATACGTGTCGAAATGTTGGGCTAATTACAATTAAGGCCTTATTAATAGCACACAACTCCGCAACGAAAATACTGAGGTTGCTGGGAAGACCAAACATGTATGTTCTATTGTCAACCACAAAAGCACATACAACAAAATTATCGTGTCTAGAGCCGTTCACATAAACTATAGCAATAGGATTCATGTTATTTATAATATAAAACGTTTCACGTAATATAACTAGATTTGTGTTCTTTTTATGACACCAACAAAGACTAAAGCAGTAATTTACGAGAGAAGGCTCTCAAAGGGCGATAATAACATGGAAAAACAGTAAAAACTGGAGGTAATTGTTTATTTAGAGCTATGAAAAGGCGCTGAGCTTTGATGCCTAGCGGAGCAGTAGATTTCGGCTGTTCTTGATATAAAGATGCGGGTTAGAGAATATCACATCAAAGGTTGGATGATGTGGTTACGCTTTAATGCGACTTGCATAAGAGCAGATGATTTCGTTTCGTCTATTCCTCACCATTGTCCATTAGTAGACTTACCACAGGGCTTGAAAGAAACGCACTTGTACCAAAGACGGATAAAAAAATGATGGACAGCATAGAGTATCTTTAGAGCAGTAGCCCACGCAGACGAATAAGCCAAGCAGTCGTAGTGTAATCGAGAACGGACGAGAGCTCGGTAGAGGCGCAACATGCATTCTATACAGCTCCACAACGAGTATTAGATAGAACTTTCAGCATGTCTAGAATTTTTCGACGTTTTACATTCAGCTCCTTTAAATGTGTTATCCACGTTAGTCGTTGGTCAAACTACAATCTCAAAAATCTAACCCGCGCGCATGCTTCAACTGGTTCACTATGTAGAAATAGTTGAGGATCAATGTACCCTCAAGCGTGAAAAGCAAATGTATTTCGTTTTCTCCGAAGAAAACATAAATCCAGTCGTTTTACACGACGATACTAAACGGGTTATGTGTTTTGGAGCAGCATCTCGACAGCAGCTAAAGTTCTAGATGTCATATACTGAAAAATTATCTACTAATAAAGAACACAACGGCTTTCATACGTAGTTTGTTATAGAATTTATGGCTACGATAAACACGGTAACACTTAGGACACTTCCCTATGGTATTTCGGCTTTCTAGTGTAAACGTTTCGGATGCCGTCGTTCCAACTCGAATTCGAAAGGACCGATTACTGAGGAAACCCCTGATAAATGCAAGAAAGATTACCTTGTATACCCCATTCACCCAGTTTATTAGGATTCCTCTCCTCCAACCCGTGTCATACGCCTTTTGCATGGGTTGTCCGAGAAATGGTATCGAACTAGTTTAGCCATGATTTCCATTTAACACACCGAAACACTCGACAGCCTATAGCCCTCGCAATGCGGAAGGCGCAGAACATTTCTGTCGTAGGCCTTCGATTGAAATTACGTAATGCCCTGCGAAGATCCCTTAATTCACTCCGCAGTCTTCGCTAAACCAAGTAACACAAGACCGCCTTGGTTTTCCACATGTTAATAGGATAGATGGATTTGTACTATTGAGTGCAAAGTGGTCTGTGATCGCTTCCAAAGAAGTTTCTGAACACGCACCAGATAAGAAGTGAAAGTAAGTATGCTGAACACAAGGATAGATCGATTCACGAAAATGCACCTGTTGAAGATGATCTGTATGATCCATCATTCAATAAAGGGAGATCCAAGTTCTGCCTCAGTCGATCATCTATAGTACCTCGAGAAGAACATGATGAGCCCAACGATAAGTGATGGGCGGTGAAATAGCCAATTATTAAGCAGGGCCAAAGGAATCTTGAAAACAGATTGGAAGGAGATTGTCCTTACTGATATCGGAATTTGAGGGAAGGTGTAATTTGCAGATATTCATTTTAAATGGTGTCAATATTTTCAATGAGACTGTAGCCAGCGGAATTCGCGTGACTAATACGATTTAGGAAAACAGCCAATCCTTCACGTCCTCTTACCTCAGTTGGATAGTCGCATCTCTGGAAGACGTAGCTGCGAAAAGACACTTTCTCCTCAGTACAGATCCTCAATATTGCTTTTTCTTCCTTACAAAGGTAGCATTCTCGAGACCTTGTCGAATGTGAACCCTTATAATTTGTACACTTTTCAGCCTCAGTGCATGCACTATTATCATGTCCTGTACGACTGCAACGTACACAAACTTGTTCCTTTTTGCAACCAGACTAAAACCCTGATGTTGGAAGCAGCATATGGGGTTTGGTTATATGATCGCACATGAACAGAAAGAAAGCAAGCTTTTATTCGGTCAGGAACGGTCAGATTGGAAAAAGTCAGAAGTAGCAATGATGCTGGTACATCAACACCATTCTTCCTTATAATCCTCTGCACAGACAGCAGAGACTGCAATGACAACCTTTCCATAATTACAGGTAACTCAACGTCAGCCAAGTCATGGCAAAACTTTATTCCTTTGCTAAAATTTAGCGTGTTACCGGGGGCTCTACTATCACTCGGTCTGTTCCTATATATTTTAGGGCTAGGAATTAATGGTACTGCATTAAAAACTTCAATTAGTAGGGTCTCCCATAAGTTTCTTTATTGATTTCAAAAACCCACAAACTCTTACAATGCATTTATTAATCAAGAACCTTCCTTGTTGTTGAAAACCACAAAAACGTTATGCTTGAATATTTTACACACACTATAACGTTTTTAGTTTCCTATCACTAGATATACTTGTATCTTCAGCTGACAATGTCTGTTAAAGTCTCTTCAAATCCTCATTTTTGTTGGTTTTTTCAAGTGGATCAACAACCACCAAAAGATTATTATTAGGGACTGCCATGTGGTTACCATGAGTACTGGCGATTTAACCAATCATTTCAGCAGGATGTGCGTGTACTAGATCTAGGGCTGTATACAAATAGGTTCACCCTGGTGCCCAGAGAATATTGTTTGAGAATCACTATATAGAGCCATCCACCCACTGGCATGATAGTTTCCACCTTGGTGGGTTATGGTTGCGTTTCATAAGGTGTCTCGCAACACCACTAAGTGTAAGTATACAAAGAATCAGTGTAAAATGTTGTATTGCTTGTAAGGGATATATGTTGTACTTACGTGTAGGGTTTGTAGTATGATAAATGTGTATGCTGTAAAAGGTTCAGCAGCTTGTGTGTATTGGAAAGAAAAGCTGTTTTGGCTAGGGTCATGGGGTCACCAACCCTCGAAGTCTTAAAGAGTAAGACTCCCCATCAGGGATTCAAGAACAGAATGAGAAAGAAAAACAGAAGTTAAAAGTACAGAGAGGAGATCAAGACAAAATGAACATACAAAGACAAGAATATCTTTATAGTGTTCATAATATTCATAATAATTTTTAATAAATGTAATATTTTTAATATTATAGATTAATATTAACAGCCGTAATATTCTCACGGGAAATAAAAAAAGAAGAAATTTATTACACATTTCGCTTAAATGTGGATGTTAATATTAATCTATAATATTAAAAATATTACATTATAATTATTATGAACACTATAAAGATATTCTTGTCTTTGTATGCTACTTTTTACTTCTGATTTTCTTTCTCTTTCTGTTCTTGAATCCCTGATGCATTATTAAATAGAATAGTGCACTGTTTGCAAAATTTAACAGCAACATCATGTTTTCTTGCATTATAAAAAACTGCATATGTTCAATAGTATGGAGAAACACACACACTCAAAAAAGTGTACATAGTTAAAACATTTTCAGTAGATTGATAAAGTTAATAAGATCAACAAATACTTAAAGAATTTATAAATGTGGTGCTTTATTTCATCAATTTAAGACGGTAAAAAATTCAGGTATGTTTTTATTATTACATTCTTAAACACTGAAATAATTTTAACATTTATTTAAGATATTTCTAAAAAGGTAAAAAAAATTATCCTAATAAAAGAAGAATAATAAAGAAGAAGAATATAAGTTATTGATATCACCATGGTAACATAATTTCTCACATTTTATCCCATATTTTTCTTATTTAGATAATATAATTGAAATTATTTTTGAATTTATTTATGATATGCCACAATTATTTTTATATCTGCTGAAACAGGAAACCGTTTGATATTTATGAAATTACAATGGTGTTGGTATGTGTAACATTCATTATTTTTACATTTAGTACATAGTTTCTACTAAGAAAATTGTAAAAGACATTTCATTATTTTAATACAGGGAGATTGTAGTGTAGATTCTAGTCATACAAAACACCTCGTAGAAAATTTGGTTGAACAGATGGTATATGAATTAATCTGTTGCAGTCAAAGTATTTACAATGGACCATAACAAGTATTTGCGAATTATTATACATTTTGATAATTGTATTATACCAGGTATAAAATTAATGCTTTAGGATTTTATGATTTTTACAAATTATTAATATCAATAGATCATTTGTTTTCAAAAAAATGTTTTGATTTTATCTTAAATGTTATGATAGCAGTATGATAATATTAGTGAGTTCAACAATAACTGCTCAAGAGATAAATTTAATTTATTGAACATTGTGAAACTAGATAACTCTTTAAAATTGTTAAATATTAAAGTTTTGTTTGTAACGGACCTTTCAAAGGTAATTAACAACATAAGTAAGCCATTTAATAATTTTAAAATACAATTTTTTAAATTAAATTAGTTTAAAAATTTAGATTCTTCCTTGATTTCCCCTTTTCCAAGTAGATAATTGCAAGATATATATTAGCCAAAACTGGATGAAATATTATATTTCGAGTGTACCCTTTGAATATGGCATTATTTTTTTAATTATAACCTTTCACTTTACATCATTTTTCTTTCATAAGAATAGAACTTGCAAGTGTAACGGCGCCACTATCGATAAAATAAAAGACGATAAAATAAAAATATTTGAAAGTTAACTGTTAAATACATAAGTACCATTTTGTCTACTTCAGATGTACAAAAGTTATGTATATAAAGATGTTTACTATGCGGCCGGGAAGTCCCTTTACAATGTAGTAAATCCAGCTTAATGGCAGCTATACTACTGCCATTTCTCACTACTGATATAGCCACTGCTGCTGGAAATCGCCCTGCTGGTGGGCGGTGTGTTTATTTGTGGTGGATCTTAGTGTTAGTCGAGTGTGGAACGATGACGGATACGAGTGCGTTCTCTGTCGAAGAGCTTGTAGCTTTTGTTTGGGATCCACGAATGTCCATATAATGCTAAAACGTTGGAGAGCTTTATGAATAACTGTGCGTTGCGGGAAAGCACAGGCTTTTGTAACTTGTAACGGGAACTGTTCTTAATGCGCCTTAATACGCCACGTAGTGGAAGGCCGAGCACTCGAGACGTGTGCTGCTGTGGAGGCATCGATTCAACGATCACCGATGAAATCAACGCGCAAATGTTCTCCAGAGTTACGCGTTTTCGTTCAGCCACAGTAATCAGTTGAGTGACAATGAACGTCAGGCACGTGTTTACGATAAAAACAGTGTGCGCCTTAGCTCTCGTAACCGAAATGTTTGTTTCTGGGCGAAAGACAATCCTTACTTTTTTGGAGAAATCGAACACCATCCGTGTCATATTATGATTTGGGTTGGGATGACAGCTGCACATTTCCGTGGTCCTTATTTTTTAGTTAGCGCAGTTAATCAACACAAGAGAATGATCGACGAGTGATTGCTTCCATTATTAACTGCTTTGACTGAATTTTCAGTCAAAGCAGTGCGCTTCAGTGAAAATTTTCCGAATCACTGGATCGGACGTGGATCAGAAGAGTTACCGGCGCCATTGCCTTGTCCAGTAATAAGCCCTGACCTCGCCACACTCTGGGGTTTTGTAAAAGAGATCCATAAACGCAGGTACGTCAACGAAAAGTTTCAAGACTCTGTTCAGTCAGTATTTGAAATTATCACTCCTGATATGCTGTTGTGGATGAACAACATGTATGTGGAGGCACATATAGCTGTAGTTTGAACATGGGGGAACCCATACAGATGTTTTAGATCCATAAGCTGCACCTATCCTAATAATTTTATATAAAGGGATTTCTCAACTATTTTGTGTTTAGTCTTTATTTATTTATTACTTTTCCTCAGCTGTAAATGGGATTGACTGTTGAGGATTGACTGTTGTAGTCACTAGCCACTAATAAATATAAATCAGATTGCAGGTAAGCTGCATCCAAAATTTTTTAATTTTTTAATCCATGAGTACTTCTTTATTTCATTTACTTTGTTTTTGTAGCTTTGTAATTTTCACGTAATTAAATTAAGTAATTTTCATATTATTAAGTAGCTATAACGATAGCATACAATATATTCAACAATCTTGTAATAAAACATGGAAGAATAATAATAAACAATAAAATTATCCACAATATACAATTATAATAAAATAATAGACTGTACTGCTCTTAGAACAAATACAAGAAGATTATATAACAAACTAACCAATGTAGCAATTAGGAGTATCTAATATCTGTAGTGACTAATAAATACTAAAAAAAATTTATTAAGAAACAAAATTTGACAAATGGTTACAATATTATTCAAATATATTATTTGACAATACAATATTAAAGTTTCTTAACCTTTTAAGATGGATGCCACCATTAACAACGCTACTAATAACTACAATTAAGAAAGAGTTGCATAATTAGATCTGTCTGAGAATTTTATTAATAGTTTAAAATTTAATTAATTGTTTGTAATTCTTAAAACATGCTATTCTGCATGCTATTCATGCTATCTTAATACATGCTATTCAGTTAATGATGTTAAAGAACAATTTAGATTCGGAGTAACAGTACAAGGTGAAAAGATAAAGATGCTACGATTTGCTGATGATATAGTAATTCTAGCCGAGAGTAAAAAGGATTTAGAAGAAACAATGAACGGCATAGATGAAGTCCTACGCAAGAACTATCGCATGAAAATAAACAAGAACAAAACAAAAGTAATGAAATGTAGTAGAAATAACAAAGATGGACCGCTGAATGTGAAAATAGGAGGAGAAAAGATTATGGAGGTAGAAGAATTTTGTTATTTGGGAAGTAAAATTACTAAAGATGGACGAAGCAGGAGCGATATAAAATGCCGAATAGCACAAGCTAAACGAGCCTTCAGTAAGAAATATAATTTGTTTACATCAAAAATTAATTTAAATGTCAGGAAAAGATTTTTGAAAGTGTATGTTTGGAGTGTCGCTTTATATGGAAGTGAAACTTGGACAATCGGAGTATCTGAGGAGAAAAGATTAGAAGCTTTTGAAATGTGGTGCTATAGGAGAATGTTAAAAATCAGATGGGTGGATAAAGTGACAAATGAAGAGGTATTGCGGCAAATAGATGAAGAAAGAAGCATTTGGAAAAATATAGTTAAAAGAAGACAGACTTATAGGCCACATACTAAGGCATCCTCTAATAGTCGCTTTAATATTGGAAGGACAGGTAGAAGGAAAAAATTGTGTAGGCAGGCCACATTTGGAGTATGTAAAACAAATTTTTGGGGATGTAGGATGTAGAGGGTATACTGAAATGAAACGACTAGCACTAGATAGGGAATCTTGGAGAGCTGCATCAAACCAGTCAAATGACTGAAGACAAAAAAAAAAAAAAAAAAAAAAAAAAAAAATTGAAATATAAAATTATTTATTTTTAATAACATTTAATATATTTCTGTTTATCTTTTCTCTAATCGTTGACATTTTATTTTTCAGTCACCATTTATCCAGTAATTTTTCATTATTATTGTTATAATACAATTATTTTAAAAATGTAAAAATTTTACAATTTTTTAAACTCATTAAAAATTGTTTTTCAGTTTTATATAACCTTAGTTATAAAAAAATGAGTTCACCAATTTTAAATAAGTGCTGTTGTTGTATATCATTAAAAAAAGGCACACAACTAGTTGCATTATTTTCGATTGTAAGTACATAAATTTTATGTTTTTATTTAAAAATAGAGATGCATGAATTTACTGGCTCAAATACATTCATTAAGTAAATTAACTTATTTTCATTTTTTATGAATTAAGTATTCAAATGTCATAAATACTATTTATGATTATGAGAGAATAATTCTCAACTACCACCACCACTGTTTTGGAACTTTGTCTAATGCAGTGCTGATCTAGCCTCAACTGCTTACATACAATACTTCAGTTCCAAATTACTGTTACAGAGATACCATTTAAAATTATTTTACCTTTTCAAAGATTTTATTTGATTCAGTTTAATTTGTGGAGCAATTTCATCTTTTCACTAATAATAAATTGAATGGATTATAAAAAAAAGTTAGTAATTTTATTTAACTTGATTTGGGAACTGATCAGTGAAAATTAAAAATGCTGAGGTAGGGTTGTCCAGAATGGGATAACATATTGGAATAAAGAATCAGATGGAGTAAATGGATTCAATAGTAACAAATATAAGTTTACCACATTTATAAAAATTGTATAATAAATGTACTAAGTTAATAAAATTTTGTAAATATTGAAATTAGAGCCCTAAATTCAATGATTCAAATCATATATATATAATCATAAAAAATATATTAGTGGGTCAACAAGAGTATATAATATATATATATATATATATATATATTGTGATTTTACCTTGTAAATTTTATTTAGAAAATCATTATAAACATTCTAGAATCGAAATCAAGAAGTTTGCTAGAACTTCGCCGGTAAGACTCTGCAGAATGGACGGTCAACGAACTATGTTTACAGTTTTAAACTAACCTAAAGGTGAAATGAAAATTGGGGAAAAAAATAAAAATTAAACATGGAAACATTATATTTCAACTCATTAGATTTGTACCTCGAATTTTGTTTCTTTTCTTTTTTTCTTCCATTTGATGTGTCGCTCGACTTCAATATGTCACTTTTCCACAAAAAGGAGGGTTTACGACTCGCGCCGCTAAGTAGCACTACTTGATAGTACTAGTAGCGTACAAAAACTTACTTTGAATAATTTAAAAGAAAGTATACTATAGCTTATTTTAATAATGAATGCTCTTACGTAAATGAAAGTACTGAAGATGAAACAATTTTTTTTTAAAATTCCTATCACTTAATTAAAAAAAGCTTTTAAAGCTTTGTAAATTGCTAATAAAACATAGAAATCACGATCCAAATTGAATCAAGTTCAATATTCAAACTATTATTTTTTCGTAATCTGTTCTAGTTAGTTTCATTCAAGTTTGGCTTAATATTTAAAAATTCAATTTGTATAGCAGGATATGCCCATTAATAGTAGTTGTCTTCTAAAATTCTTTTTGGTGTTGTCATGGTTTTGCATAAGGTAATTAACACTAAATAAAAGATACAAGACTAAACTTAAAAGTTGTATAAAATATTAGCTTTTTCTCATGAAAAAAGAAAAAAATATTACTGTTGCAATCAAATTCAAAACTACATTACTTTTTAAATGTATGTACAAAAAACCTGGGAAGACTCTTAACACATTAACCTCAGCCTTTTAGATAAAATAGTTCGAGAAAAATTAATTTTACAAAAACAGAATCTAAAAATATAAAATAAATGATTTCCAGAACAATTTTACAAAATTCATTAAAAATATTTTTAATTTATAAATTAACTTTAATTTATTATTAATCTAATTTATTATTAATCAAATTTAATTACTTTTTCCCATTTCCCTGAACGGGGAGTTTTTCAATTTCTACATTAGCTTTAGGTTTCTTTTGCGTTTTCGTCTCAATTTCCTTCGCCTTTGAACTAGTTGAGGGTCATTCCTTGGTGAACTCTTTGGTTTAATCATGTTTATTTTTATCGTTGACGGCTTAGGGTTGCTGTCCCTAGTTGTTCGATTCTTCAACTTTTGATGATATGCTTTACTAAATTTGCTAAAGCTGGCGCCAGTTCTGTTATCACGTCCTTTGATTTGAAGGAGGCTGCAGGAACAGCAGCAACCTATGCGTAAGACGTGGTCTTTGACATTCTGCTAAACAAGATTTTTCTCGCTTCAAAGTAACTGACCTTCTGAATAGTCTTTACTTCCTGTATCACTAAAACTTATTTATATTTAGGACTGTTTTGTAATCTTGCTCTGTGGTGCCCATTACAATTAACACAAATTGGTGGGTCCCTGGATGGACATCCGAGTGCAACAGATTGCACCCGGATGTGCAAATGTTTACATGAGCAAATTTGTTTTCTCATGCATCTCGCTTCTTTTCAGGACATCTCAGTTTATTAAACGTCAAGACATGCAACGTGGAGGTACGACTTCTACGTTTTGTCATATATTCAATCGTCGACATACAATAACTCCCTGTCCATAGAGTTCTACAATTTCATCTTCTGTGCAGTTAAGCAAATCCCTGCCCACAACTATTCCTTTCGAGATATCTAGTGTATCAATGAGTCCTATCTTCTTGGCTTCGAGTAACCGAAATGACTGTGTGTCATTGACTGTCTCTTAACAATTTTACTTGTTTCTTTAACAGGTCCTCCTCCAGCTTTCTTGTATATCGCGCCGTTGTGTGACCAAATTTCTGCCACCCAAAACATCGCAACGGAGTAGGAATGAAATGACGAACATCTAATCGATGAAAATCAGCTTTTATCTTCTCTGGACACTAGGATCGGTTGAATGTCAGGACATGCGACGCGGAAAGTACAACTTCTCCATAGCGTCGTATGTTAAATCTTCAACGTGCAACGACTCCTTGTGGCTGAAGCTCTTCAACGAGTTCTTCTTCTGTACAGTTTTCCACTCTTGGAAGTTTTTAAAGAACTATGTGGGAAAATGTCGATGAGTCCCATCTTGTTTCCATTGAGTAGCCGTGATGACTGTAGGTCGTTGACGGTCTCAACAAATAATTCTGTCGCAGTCTTTTTTGTTTCTTTAACAGGTCCAACAATTGCTTTCGTGATGCCTCAAGTTATCACGAAAAGGCTAATCTTAGAAAAATTGCTTTTCTTTTTCTTGATTACATGATATTTAGGAATAAGTCCACCACTTTTCGGTCGAAACTTGGTTCGTCCTTCTTTTCCAATATTCTGCACTCTTTTTTGTCACTAAACTCGACACTTTTCCTCCTCTTCGCTTCGGAAGAAAGAGGTTCTCCAAGACGAAGGTTTTTACGTGGACCCTCTGCCACGAAGTTTTGTAAGTTGAAGATTATAGTTTCACCAGTCAATATGACCCGAATGATTGATTCTGACTGGGTTCCTCAGTCAGCTACCTTCCACAAATTTAATCCGAGCCGGGGAGTCAGGTACTGTCTGATCCACGAAACCGACATCCAAGAATTCGCACGTAGCAGTAAGGGCCCTTATCCAAGGGAAAATCGGTGCCAAGTGACTAACTCACGCTGGACGTCGCAAAAATCGGCAGAGCAAGCTCACATCAGCCCACCTCAACAGACGAGAAGAGGGATGAGCACTCCCCGTTCGCACTCCGCCCAGGATCGGGAAAAGAGATCACAGTCATGCCTCCCGCCCTTGTAATAAACAGCGAAACCAAGAAGTACAACTGCAACCAGCTCGGGACGCCAATCCCGTACTCCACAGGGAACTTCTGAGCATAACCATTGCCCCGTTGGCTGACATAAGTGAGGTCACAACTGTGACCGGGGCTGGCCAGATGTTCCCGTGTGCATAGATGGCACTGCAAGTACTTGAAATTTATCCGGAGCATTATTATTATATGGTTTTGAACAAAACCTGTTAAAACTTTAAGATCTTTTTTACTTGTTATTTTTATGTCTACAAATAAAGCCCAAAAATGTAAATGTTTAAATAATATTAAAATTGTAAAACAAAAACAAAAATTCAAAACATCTTGCAGGACAGCCACAAGAGAACCAACAATGAAAAAATAACAATAAGAAAATAGAAATAAATAAAAAATCATAAAGTTAGAACAACTGAAAAAGTATTATATTGAGAAATAAAGTAACAAATACAAATTAATAAACCACCAAACTGATTCTGAAAACTGGTATTTAGCTGGCTGCAATGGGGTTAAATAACATGGTTATAATTTACTTTAGAATTCACTGTAATGAGGAAAACTTAGTTAAAAAATAAGATAACTTTTAGCAAATTACAAAAATCATAAAAAATATAACATTTGTTTTACAGTTCTTAACATAAAATCTACTTGCCTACACAAATCTATATTTCAGTAATTTACTTTACTTTACTTTCTTCTCCGTGACTTTTACTTACGTACATAAATTGCAATCATCTGGTCATAAAAATCCCACCTAATTTCTTCCACCTTTGCTCACCCAGCAAAATCTGGGAAAATAGCATTTAAGATAAAAAAAAATTATAAATACATCTTTGCCTGCTTGGCATTATTAAATAGTTTTTGAAACTGTCAGATTGTGTTTTTCAAATATTATTCATATTCTAAGTTGAAAATAATACTCGGTTTGAATAGACCTGCTATAAATAAATGTGGTTATAATTATATCCCTTTTTTTATGAAAATTCTAATCACTAAAATTCTGGTTGCATCACAGTCTACCCTTATGATGTACATTTGCTTAAATATCTCATAAAATTTTTTTGAGAACTCTATATGTGCAGACTATGGATTAAAGTACATTTTTATTAGTTTACAATAGTTAAAAAAGTTTTTTAATTTCTTGATAATTATAACATTTTTTTATATTTTTGTTTGTTTTCACAGATAATTAACACACTTTTATGTACAGAAATTGTTTTATGGAAATGTAAACTGAAAAAAACTGAAGAAAGATTTTTCAAAACTTCAGAGCTAAAAGGTTTTATCTTTGTAATGTTTTTTTTTAAATTTTAATTTAGTTTTGTGTTTAAAAAAAAATTAACGATCAGTAAACCTTACAACTGGATAAAACATTCACATACATAATTGTAAGTTGGATAACTGTACTGAGTCAATCAACTTAGTATCTTCATATTCATATTCAGCATAATCACAATATCATTGTTGCTATACTCATTAAGAAGAAAAAAGCACTCAAAGAGAATGAAGATGTCACTTGCACAGGCAAATATCACTAACGTTTCTGTGGGGGTTAACTATTGCATGCAGCACACTGACATGTATACCGATATGTCTGACACAATTACACTACACAATTTTCCCACTTAGTTCAGAATGGGATGATTGTTATTTCTCAGAATAACTAT
The DNA here is from genome assembly GCF_047948215.1 of Lycorma delicatula. Taxonomy (NCBI): domain Eukaryota; kingdom Metazoa; phylum Arthropoda; class Insecta; order Hemiptera; family Fulgoridae; genus Lycorma; species Lycorma delicatula. The sequence goes on from NC_134464.1 coordinate 44,098,625, forward strand.
GCTTTTAACTGCTGTTAACTAACAGGTTACCTACAGATATTTTGGTTGTAGAATCTAACATTCACACATCTAAATCCAAATAATTTTTTTGAGTTATTCTGATAATACCTTTTACTCCATATTGCTTGTGACAATATTTTTTAAGTAGTTTCACCGTTAAAATTTGCTAATTGAATAAAACAAGAAAAAAATGTTTAAATAGGGATAAATTATCCTGTAAATTACTGATTAGTTGCTGTAATTCTTGAATTCATTAAGCAATATAATGATAAAACATGATTATTCTTTAATTATAAACAAATTGCTTAAAATCATTTGAAAGAAAGTTATTTATAATCTTTTTTCTTTGTTTTACAATAATTGATTATTTATAATTGATTAGAAAGGAAATAATTTGTTAATATTGTGTAACTTGTAAACAGTTTTGAAATGGTAAAGAACATTTTCTGATCAGAGTTCTATTGAATTTTTATATCTAGTATAGCTTTAAAATGACTTTGTATCTTTAGGCAGTAATATTTTTTGTTCATGTAGTGATTATATCTGCAGCTTGTTACATGTCCTAATGCCAGGAGAACATGTGTTGTTAATAAGAATCCAACTATAGGATATAATTTGACTTCCAGTAAACTGTGTAGGTCAGTAAATTGTTTTATAACATAAAAAAAAACAATTTAATTCTTGAATTCATTGAACAATATGATGATGAAGCATGATTATTCTTTAATCATAAACAAATTGATTTAAAATCATTTGAAAGAAAGTTATTTATAATATTTTTTCTTAGTATTAGAATAATTGATTATTTAGAATGTAGATATCTTTAATTAGTAAGGAAATAATATTGTTAACATTGTGTAACCTACAAAACATTTTCTCTGATATATGGTATTCTATAGCATCTTTAAGGAACAAGCATTCTTTATATGACTAGAAGAGGCATAATAAATAGATTATGTTTTTTCTGTAATTGTTTATTTTTTGATCCACTGTCAAAAAATTGAACAAACTGTATAAACCTTGTACTAGCAGATTAATATTATTAACTCCCAGATTAGTTCTTTATATTCTTTTTTTTTTGTATCGATAAAATTCACTTTTTGATGTAGATAGTCCATTTAACAGCATCAGAGATAGCTCTTGCAAAAGAATCTGTCATTTATTTTTTGGTGTTAGTGTATATTATTTTGCGTTTATAACTTGTTAAAAAAACAAAATATTGAAAAAATTTGTGTAATATAAAAAATATTTTTTGAATGGTAACTGAAAAAGTTATCAAGAAATGTTGTATTTACAGTACAAGGCTAATAATTCTACATGATCATTAGATCATATGATAGACAGCCTCTAACTGTCGCCTTCCAACAATTAACAAAGAAAATTTCCTCATTCATCAGACTATGTATATTTATTTCTAGATTGATGAAAATAAATTACTGTATTTAAAATTACAATTAAAGGTTTTTATTTATGGAAACAATATTTATTACTCTTCTGATAAATTTTTAAAGTAATAGTGTTAAAAAAAAGAGGATTTATTTGCATCCTGTTCAACATGTACATAAATACGAACGTATGCTCAAAACAATTTTCAGTAGTGGCTTCTGAATTGCATTTTTTATATTTAATGTATTTACTTCAACATTATTTCATGTGCTTGTATTTAAATAATTAGTATAGACTTTAATCAGATCTATTTTTTATCTTATGACGACATGATCTGTATAATATATATATATATATATATATTAATAAGAATAAAGGATTTTTTATTTTATTTTTAAATATTAGCATTTTATTTCCAAACTTTAAAAGAAATAAAAACCTGCACATACCTACTTATTATATATATATATATTATATTATATATATATTGCTTTGTTTTCATGGAGTTAAAATTTATAGAAAACTTATTAGAAATGAATACCTTAATTAGGAGTAAAAAGTGTACATTTAAAAGTGTATATATAATACAACTTACTGTTTATGTATTTATTTAGCATATGGCACCAAAACACAACACCAATTACAGTCAAAAATTACGAACAAACATTTAACAAATTAATATTAGCTACTGATTCTGGAGTCACCATCAGGAAATCTTCAGGAGTCCCTTCATAAGCTGTCCTAGGGCAAACTTCTGTGATGTGTTTAACAGTTTGATTTTCACCATACTCACAAAGGGGGGGGCGTCGGTGTTTTACCCCATTTATACAGGAAATAGGCGCACCTACCATGCTGAGTTTGTATTCCGTTTAGCGTTGACCATGTCTGACGTGGCAAGTCAAAACCTGGCAGCTTTTGAGTAATACATGGGATTTGGTTATTCTGCTTTGTGGTCCATTCTCGATGCCAGACATCAGTTACGTTAAATCCTTCCTCTGTGGCAGCAATTGTTGTTTTGATAGGTGGCTTTCTAGATCGAAGGCGACCATGATTGACATCCTCAATGTTCTCATGTATTGGTAGGTTTCGATTGTCCATGCGGCGCAGGTTTGGTGGTATGTGGCTCAATACTGGGAGCTATTCCACAGGAGTAGACCTAATAATAACCCTGACAATCATTCTCATAGTGTTATTAAGTTGAGCATCAATTCTATGAAAATAAAGGCTGTTAAGCCACACTGACGCACAATATTCTGCAACCAAGAAGATGAGGTTCAGAACTGATGCTCCCCACACGCTGTTCCACAGAGCTTATGTTAATGTTGTTTCTCGCTTTCAGTTTCCCTGCAGTTTTCATTAGGTACTCCTTAAATGAAAGCATTCTATCAAGTGTCACGCCTAGGTATTTTGGTGTCTTGTTGTGAAAGAGCCATGTATCCTCGAGAATTTTAAGCTCCTATTAGCGAACTTATTACTTAGATGGAAGCATGGCACCTCTGTATTACTAGCATTTGGTTGGCGGCGCCATCTTCGGAAGTACCTTTCCAGTTTCTCCAGGTCAGCCATTAGGACCTCCTCCGATTCTTCAAATTATCTACATTTTGTTGTTAGCAACCAGTCATCGGTGTAGCCATGCTTTTTAGATCTTGTCTCTGGTATGTCTGCAATTGCAACATAGAGGCTGAAAAGGAGAGGCGCAAGTACTGACCCTTGCGGCAGGCCGTTCTTGAGTTTCCTTGGTAAGCTTATACCGGATCCCATGATAACTTGGAGCATTCTGTTGTTTAACAAGTTATTAAGGAGGCAAGCTGTTAGTTTGCATGGGATTACATGGAGGACCTTACAAATCATGCCTTCTCTCCAGACAGTGTCATAAGCGGCTGATAAATCAATGAATGCAGCAGAGGTTTTAAGATTTCTTTGGAATCCTGCTTCAATGTATGTTGTGAGTGAGAGAACCTGGTCAATGTAACTTCATTTTGGCCTAAAGCCTGCTTGTTCAATCGGTATAACATCAAATATTCTCTGACAGATTCTATTTTAGATAAGCCTTTCTAGTAATTTATGCATCACTGATAGCAATGCTATAAGCCTGTAGCTCTTAGGTAAGTTTGCTGGTTTCCCTGGTTTTAAAATGGCTACTACATTCAATTGCTTGAATTCTCCGGGTATGCTACCGGTCTGCATTATGACAGTGAAGAACTGGCCAGCCAAAGTTTTGCATATTTTTTGCAGTTTAATAAAAATTCTGGATGATACCATCGAATCCTGGTGCTTTTCCTGGAGTGACATCTTTGAGCGCCAACTCAATCACAAGTGTAAAAGGGTGAGCATATTCAGTCTCTCCTGCCTCCCTCCTCAAGTTTCTTAGTTTGTATTTTATCTTGATTCTGTGTGCCCTGTTTCTTGGTGCTCTGGATGTTTCCAGTATGTGGAACGCTATGGTGTTTGGGAAGACATTTGCTTTTTGTCTCTGAATAAGAGATCTGCTTCTTAATTTTCTTAGCAAAGTCCACGCATGACGACTCGAGCTCTGAAAGTTCAGGCTTCTCACCATTCCTTACTGACCACCATTTACTGTTAATAAACTCTTTTAATAGCTATTTATCATGTCAAGACATTTTTTATCTAAAAGTTTACTGGTTTAATGTAAAATATATTTTTTTCTCTACTCTTTGTTAGCAAAAATCTACTTATTAGATGTTACATTAATGGGTACTGTTTATAATTTAAGATTTTCCAAATGTAGATATTAATGATTATTGTTTGTAGATGGTAATTTTTTGCTGTCATAAGTATGCCACATTTGTACACACAGACCATGATATACTACTGTCTGTCATCTGATGTTATTTGACATATGAACTATTATAAACTATATAAACTATTCAAAAAATTGATTTTTTTAAAAATTCTACCAAGGTCTACAGACAATTATGTTTGGCATATATAATAACGTTAAGGCGATGTGAAAGATGGTAATGGAAATTAGAAAATAGACCCTAGTGTACCATATACAAATGTTTACCATGTCTTTTTACCAAGATGAAGAACTGGCTGGATACCCAACCAGCAATTTAAAACTTCTTAAGAGCACATGATGGGATTAAAATTGACTGAGTTCTAAGGTAAGATTTTGCAATAGCTAGGCTATGGTATAAGTGCCTGAAAATGTACAAGGGATATCTCAAAAGTAAAGACCGCTGAGAAATTTCTCCTCTTTAAGGTTGGCGAACCTGTGTTGTTCATGGCCACGCTAATGAAGTACGCACTGCATTGTTATCTGTAAGTTGTCGCGTTGTAGTATCTTTGATTACGTGCGAGTTATTAAGTTATAAAATGAATGGGAAAATCATTGTTGCCGCCGACTGTGAAATACGTGGAGTCATACGTTTTTAAAACATCAAAACGTTAAGCCGGCAGAAATTCACGGGCAGTTGATTGCTCTGTACGGTGACAATGTAATTAATGAAAGAAACGTGAAAATGGTGTGAAAGGTTTAGAAACAGAATTAATGTGCATGCTGAAGAACGTGTTCGGGGAGGCTCTCTATAATCACCGAATACTTATTGAAACGCGTCGATGATGAAATCAGAAAACATCGTTTTCTGATTGCCGGAAAAAGATTTCCGACCGGCCATTCTTTTTCCTCATGTTTCAATAGCTGTCACTGGTCGCATTGTTCATGACCATTTAGGCTTCAGAAAGGTTTGTGCACGTTGGGTACCGCACGTCTTAACGGAACGTCACAAAAAGATCCGAATGGGATCTGCTTTAGAATTATTTGTGTGCTATACAGAAAAAGGTGATGAGTTCCTTAATTCAATTGTTACCGACGATGAAAAATGGATTTCGTATTACACGTCAGAGAGAAAACGGCAGTCAAGTGAATGGCGTCATCCTCAATTGGTTGGTTAGCTGGACCAACAAAGGTCAAGCCAAGGCCATCTGGACGCAAACTAATGGCCCAGTCTCTTTGGATCTGTAAAAATGGCACACCGCTCCGCAAATTGATTTCATACCACGTGGAACGACTATAAATGCAGAAGCTTAGTGCGAAACTACGTAAATTACGGTGCGTCATTTAAAATCGGCGTCGTCCTGCTGCTCGATAATGCATGTCCACATGTTGCGGGTCCAATACGTGATTTACTGAAAACATTTGGATGGGAAATTTGCGATCCCTACATTGTTGTTATATATAATAATGCAATAGATTGGCATATTTATATCACCTTTTTAATGTTTTTTTAGTATTTTTAAATAGTATTATCATTCATATTTGGAGTGATAAGTAATGGTGAGTAAAGATAACTTCATAAAACTAATTTCCATGCGAAATAATTAATGATGGCAGGTCTGTTTTTAATAAAGTTAATCATTAAAAGCAGTAGTTAGACAAATGTACACATTTTGAATCATTATTTTAATTTATTTTTTCTTCTGTCTTTAGGACTTCCACTATTTGTTATCTTATATGCAGTTCTAACTTTATTTGACATATTGTTATTTATGGGATTTCTTGTGGTAAGATTTGCTTATTTCTACTTTTAATGAAGTTGCATTTCTTTGCTTAAAAAGAAATGTTACTTTTAATTCATGAAAATTTAAACTTATAAAATCTTGTTGTTTTCCCCAGAAGAAATGAAAAATTTATTGCTTTATATTATATGACTTGTTTAGCGTTTCTTAAGGCACTGATGCATTAGAAGGTTTGTACTATAAATAGAAAGCCAGAATTTTTTTGCTTAGGAGTAATCTTGTTCACTGAATGTCAGTCCTTATGGTGAACATAATGACAGTGTCACTTGTCAAGCCGAGTATCATAAGTTTATTTTACAGGAGTTTGCAACCAGTATGAAGCAATATCAATTTGGTGAAAAAGCAACAGTAATCTATGACACACTTTACCTTCCCTAGTAAGGCTATGACTACTGTCTAGAATAGCTATACTGTTTTGAAGTAGCTGGTGTCAAGTAGTGCACACACAAGTAATATGGTTATGGCATCAACTAATAAACATTAAGTGAAATATACTTTTTTCGTGTTTTTTTTACAATTAATGTGAGGATATTTTTTCAGTTTGTTTTAGATTAATGCAGAAGTAAAGTGATAGCAAACAGCTGGACACATCAATTTATAGTTAAGTGAATGAGTTTCCAACAAGTATATCAAATGAATTGAGCTCTCAGCTGTTTTTAAAAATAAAAATTAAATAGAAAAGAATAGTTGTAGAAAAAACCAATTTTTTTCTCTTCAGTTACTCATATTTTTTGGTGACATATATCATTTTTCATTAAGATATTGGTCTAGTTTACCAAAAGATAAGTCCATATCTATACGTAGTGATGATTAATGTGCTCGAATGACAACTGGTTAGCACTACTTCCCGTGTGGAAAATTGATTGTTGGCTCCCCACTGTTATTTCTCCTAATCATTATTTTGCTTTTAGGCAAGTTGTATCTAAAATAGATTACTGAATAACCAGATAGAATATGAAGACATAATGATCATAACTTAATTCAGTGGTATAAGATAATTATATCCTTAAGTTTGGCAATAAGTAATATTTAAAGCAGATCCACTGTTCTGATTAATGTTGCAAGAATAGTCTTATCATTTTGACAATAATGTACACCTTATTTTTATAACTGTGTATGTAATCATATTTTTTTAAAGTAAATATTAATAAATATGGTAAATACAGCTGAAGATTCGTTACCCTCAAGTGCTTTTGCATTAAATTTGGAAGGTATAATACAATTTACTATTTTAATATTATATTGGTAATTATCCTGTGTTATTATTTGAATTTATCCACACATAGACCATTTTATCTATTTTCAGTGGGTATGTTTACACTACTACTTGTATCGTAAATCATTCTAGTATAGTAAATAATTTTTAAACTACACAATCTTGATTATCTGTACTCAATATTTATGTAACAAGTTTACAGTAAATTTAATTTCTCTCTAATTAGTTACTTTAGACTAATCTAGAATTTATTAGCAATCTGAATAGGATTTTGGATTTACAATTTTAGCCAACTATTCAGTAATGATTTAGCATATCTCATACTACATCATAATTTAAAGTGGGTCTAAGAGAACTGTTTGAAAAGTTTATGACCCAACCAAGAAAACATTTTTCAGAAGTTTTTTATTTTTAAATGTAAACACAATTTTTTTTTACCTTTAGTTTGATACATTTAGACGAACAATTTTCCAACTTTTTAATAACCTCATTATAATGTGATTTGTCCAACTTTGCAAATTAAGCCATTGTCTCAGCTTTGAAATCATCATTTGAAGGGAATTACCATCCAGCAAGCCATTCTTCAGGTTTGGGAAGAAGAAGTAATTGCTGGGAGCCAAATCCAGTAGATGTGGAAGCATAGGAATTATGAAGCACAACTCTACACTTTCTATTTGGTCAGGTGTGGATATTTAGCTTTAATAGCATCCTCCATCGGTTCAGTAATGAAGAATATTTGTTCCAGTGATGGTCATGACTTTTTTCAGTTAGTCTGAGAACCACACTGCTTTTCTTTGGTGCGCTTTAACCTCCTCCCACCCATTATTTTGTGTCTGGCATGTATCATCCTGTTATAAAATTCAGTGGAATTGTGTTAAGTCTAAACACCCTTGAGAAGTATTAAGTGGAAAATGAAAGCATTTTCAACAAAATTGTGCAAAAAAAGTAGTGAAGAAGATGTTTCCATTGTCAGCAAACTCGCACATCTTAATTCGGCAATAATTTACTGTAACATTGTGGCGATTTTTTTGGTTGTAATGGTTCATAATGTTGAATGGATATACAACCATGTTTAAATTCAGCAGCCTACTTTTTTACAATCAATGATGGGAAAGAATCCTTTAAAGTGGAATGTAACTCTTTTTGTGCATATGTTTGGGGTTAAACCACTAAAAAAACTGTATACTTGACAGCTATCATAGCCATTTGGTCATACTTAATGCAATCTCTGTGTTAGGTCAAGAACTTTCTGAATGATCCTAGTAGTATTACTTATAGATTTATCTATTTTCAAATATTTGTTGACCAGGGTCCTTTATTTCATAGAAATTATTTTCATTAGTTCATATTAGTGTAATCATTCATTTTATTTATATATTTTTCTTTATCAATAATTATGGACTCCTGATGCAATTCCCCTACAGCCCATTCATTGAAGGGCATTTGGTGCTAGTGCCTTTGGTCTAGCAGGAAAAGGTGGCTGATGGGGCTGTAGTTTTTGGAGGATCCAATGCACTCCCTTCATGGAGAGAGTTGTATGTGGTGTCTATGTGGCAATCTAGAATTAGCTTAATTTACATTAAAATATCATATTAGTAATGAAATTCTGTTTTCCAATTATAGAAAAAATTGCTTCCTTGGGTCATATTGCCTTGGATTTTAATAACTGCAGGTGGGACTGTTTTTCAAGCAATATTTATTATTGTGTGTCTAAATGAGAAAACAATGTATTTAGTGATTCTTTCGACAATTATTCCTTTATGTAAGTAAAATTAAAATATTTATTTCAAAAATATTTTAAAATAAAATAAATCATAAATTAAAAAAAGCTATGCTAAATGGTTATTGAAATGAATTTGGAAACAGAAAATATTCAAATATTTTACAAAAAAATAAAATTTTTACAAATAAGGAAATTTTCTAACAGTATTGAGTAGATGAGTAAAAAATACAAACAATTATAATTATAGGCAATTTCACTCTAAATTTTGAAGCTACCTTAAAAATCAAAACTACTGAAATCTCTTAATTTTCAGATTGTCTTTTCCTTTTTTATTTTATATGAAAAAAAAATTAATTTCAATAAGAGTAGTTTTATGTGCTTGGCAAGTTACTTATTCTTATATGAACGCACACAATCCAGCATGCATTCAACATTTTAAATATTTCAAATATAATCACCTGTATTTCACAAGATTTAATTGTGAAAAAGAAAAGGATTGATTTCTACAAATTCACAAAATTTTGTGTGCTTCTTTGGTTATTATATAGAAGGCTTTTGATAGAATGATAAGTGGTACGCCTTCTAGTTTCTGTCTTTAGTTGTGATGCAGTTGATATGTTAGATAGATGATGAATGGTTGAATAGTAGGCTTAAATAATTTTTGTAACACTGTACATTGTTTAAGCAGTAATATCAGAACAATGTAGGAAGGTAGTGTTGAAGGTGACTAGATGTAATTGTTAGATAAGTAGTAAATTATTCATATATTATCCTATTTTTCCTGCCTGTCTTTATAGTAATGTACAGGCATATTACATGCAAGTATAATTTTGAATAAAATTATTATAAAAATAATTGTTAATTTTCTCATTTCTGTTTCAGTTCTGAATATATACTTTTTATTGGTAGCTTACAGTTTCTACAAAGACGTCTATGCAGAATGATTGATACTACTTATTCTTAATACTGATTTATTTTTTAAGTGTGTGTGTACTTTATGAGAAATAAAACAAGTTAACAAGTTTTATATCTGAATATTCTCTATATACAACAACACTACCTAACCCAAGATTTCCATTGATCCCAATACTTTCCTTTACTAAACATTGTAAATTTTTAACCTCCCTGCCAAATAAAATGAAACAAACCTTACGCAGAGATCTGTAGTTTAATAAGATGGTATTTAATTGTTTGAAACTTATTCACATTATTTTTACTTAATGTAAAAGGTATAGTTAGCAGATAAACTGCTAATAATAGGCAGTAGATAAACTGTTTTATTGACTTTTTCTACCTATTGACTTTTTAAATTTTTAACCTCCCTGCCAAATAAAATGAAACAAACCTTACGCAGAGATCTGTAGTTTAATAAGATGGTATTTAATTGTTTGAAACTTATTCACATTATTTTTACTTAATGTAAAAGGTATAGTTAGCAGATAAACTGCTAATAATAGGCAGTAGATAAACTGTTTTACTATCTATTATTGACTTTTTTTGTTTTTTCGGGTGAAAAACCCTTTCATGTTATAATCTCCCAGACATGATGTATTTGTTTAAAAAAATATATAAATGTTAATTAAAAATTAATTAAAAACAAAAATATCTTTAAAAACAATTAAAATCCATCTTAAAATGAAGAAAACCTGTAGTGTAAAGATAAGATAATAAAATTACCGTTTGCTTTACGGCAAATGGCATAAACAGCTGTAGCACAGTAATACAACGAATATAAACAGACAGCCCTCAGGAATCTTCAAACATAAGATAACTTCATTTCATTATCCCCTAGAATAGTTAAAATCTCCTAGTTTAAAATTTTTCTGATGCAATGCCATATACCAGATACAATCCACAAGAATGTGGTGCACTATTAGTTGGCTGTCACAACAAACACAAAGGGGTGAATCTGTTTGCGTCACAAGATATCCATGAGTGAGCCTAGTGTTGTGCCCTATTCGCAAGTGGCAGGTAATATCTTCCTTTCAACTGTTATTTCTGCATGATGAGCTCCATGGTGAGACAGTGTTCTTAATAGGATGAAGTTTATTGTTCATGGTAGCATCCCGTTCACTTTGCCACTTATCAAGATCTACCCTCTCCAGGAAACAGACAAGATTGTTAAAAAGCAACACATCTGGTAAAAGGAGCCTGAAAACACACGCCTCTTTTGCCACTGTCTGCATGCTCATTGCCTGAAATTCCTATATGGCTGGGGATCCAGCAGAAGCTCACTGTTATATTTTGTCTAGTCATTTGTAAAATAACACAGTGAATCTCACAACAGGGTGTCTGAGTATATGTCACTAATTGCCTGTAAGGCACTCATGGAATCTGAGCAAACAAGAACATGTCAAAATTTTGGAATAACCATATGTAAGGTATTTAACTTTTATATGTAAGGCTACATATAGAAAGGCATATATAATAAAAAGCTTACATATTAAATTTATTTAATTTTTTACTAAAGTAGATGGTGCTAAGCAAGTTCATCAGCATTTTTATAAGCTCATTATAAAAGCAAAAGTTACAATTCATAAAAATGTCTTGGTTAGTGATAGAAATATATAAAATCTTTCCTAAGCAATTAAGAGGGGTATCAGTATAAGGAATTAAAAAAACAAAAAATTAATAAATAATAATAAAACGGTCTAAATTACATCTCTTAAGAAATAACACAAAGAACACTATAACACCAAATTGAAATTTCAACATTTTTCACGACATTTTTGCATAATATTAATGAATGTGCACAACACAAATGAAAATAATCTGTTACATTTACTTTGAATAGTTTTACAGATGAGTCAAAAATATGGAAACCCCTCAACAATTTTAAAAACCGTTCCAGATAGAAAACTGTAACTTTCAGGATAAGGTATCAGTCAGAAATAGAATTTCAACATATTCTTGGGTGGATGGCCCAGAGCTTGTAACTCAAATATTTTAAATAGTAACACCCTTTGTGAGATAAATCATTTTAAAGGTCTAGAAATTACTGAAAAATTAAAATAGCTATTCTAATATTTTTTTAATAAAATTACAACAATAAATTTAGAGTGCAAAATCAGTAGTGAATGAACAATAATTAGCAGGTAATGAATAATATTGTATCTGGAAATGAATTAATTTGAGTTAGCAAAAAAATTAATAATCTCTGAACTTCTAACTAGCCTATAGAAAGTTCTCATCATTCTATTTTGCCTACAAATTTAAACACAGTTTAAGGAAAACTCTAAATTCCTCTAGCATTTTCCAATATTGGAGAAGATATTATTCACTATATATTCTTTGTCACATCAGATTTGGTCTGGTTTTGTAGGCCACTTCCAAAAATTAGGCATCTTTCCACTTTGTTTCATGGAATTTACTTCATATTCATTATCTTTTAATACTTTACAACTAATCCAGGAAATTCTGAACCACCATACAAAGCTATTATGTAATTACAAGCACAAAAATTTTTCACAATTACGTAAGTCATAACTATTATTATTAATAGAGTTCATAGGTATTTATGTCACGTTCATCACTATCACTGGTATTTACTTCAGCTTTGTTGCTCATATTGTGATACACAGGTAATATCTCATCAGCATTTTTTTTATTATTGTTTTTTACGCTTGCCCTTTTCTTCACTGTTTCAACACTTGTTGCATAATTAACTGTTTTTCATTCTTTTCCATACATTTTTATTTCTGAAAATTTTGCCATTTTTTTATGATAAGCATAAGACATTTTCTTATTTATACTTTATGTTGTTTGACTTTATTCTTTTTACCCCGTCATTCTTCTTTGGAAAATACAAGTTGTTTTTTTTTTAATGAGATGTGCAACTGCTATTCCAGATTTCATTGGTAATAAGTTTTTTCAACCAAATCTTTGATATAAAATCCATTTTCTGAAGGATCAGATGTGACAGATGAATTTATGATAATATTATTAACGAGATGGTTATCACAAGATTCTATTAAATCTACATTTAAATTCTCTTTATCAGTTGTTTGAGAATCTGCTTTTCAAGAATTGAAATCAAGGTTTTCATTTTTGTTAAAATTTTCTAATGACTTTTCCATTACTTTCTTTATGAATATTAACAAGAACTACTAATTTTTTTGGTTTCATTTAGTACTAAAAACGATCTGACCTTGGTTTTGTGCAGTTCAAATACGCTTTTTATAACATTCCTGTCTTGTTTCTTGTGCAAGTTCAGTTATTTCAATGGTAAGTCCACAAACAGAATCAATTACTTCAATTACTTTTATTGCAGTGATAGCAGCCAGCCTCATTCTCTCAATAGTCTTATTTTCTGTGGAATGTGGCATACATATTAGCGGCGTCTTTGAAATGTTAACATGATTAAAACTTAAGTAACAAAGTTCATATCTATGGTAAGTTTAGAGACTATAAATTTTGTTTACTTAAACCAAACTGATATACAATAATTATCGTGGACATGTGTTGCAAAGATACCCAACTGCATGTCTATGCCTTAGAAAGTTCATATTACTAACAGTTCACTTTTTAGTGATTGCTTTACATACTTTAATAATCTGTTAAACACTATTATATTAAAATAGTCTTAATAATAAAAACAAAAATTTTTTTAGTAAGCTATAAATATTTACACAATCATCAACAACAAATATTTGGTGTGCCTGCTCAGTTATAATGTTTTTAATTATTACTTCTCTTCATGCCCATACATTATGAAACTTCAGCAATCTAATTAATACTGTATATAGCAATCTAGTATAATACTGTATATAGCAATCTAGTATAATACTGTAATTTTATTCAATTATTTATTTAACTTATAATAATCTACTAAATTTCATTATTTATTATTTTCCATTTCTTTTTATTAAATCTATTCAAAATGTTTACCTTCTGTTGGAAAACTAAGGCCAAACCAGGAAAATGACTAGTAATAACATACATATAATTATTTTATGAGAATGTTTTTAATTGTAAAAATATATTGTCATATTTATTCATTTGTAGTGACAAAACATAACATAACACAGAAAGATCATATTAAAAATTAAAAGCTCTTTTTGTTAAGAATTCAGTATATGAATGAATACTTAATAATTGAATAGTTACACCCAACACTGTTGATAAAGTGAATGCTATAAGAAATATAGATATGCTTAAAATGCATATCATACATGTGTAGGGGCCAAGTAAAGTTTAAGATGTAATTTTTAAATTAGAATAAATGAATATGCTGTCATGTGTGGTTGGCATCTACTTGCAAATAGTTACTGATATTCTTAAGAAATGTGTTTAAATGTGTCTTAATAAAAGACTAAATTTGCTTTTTCAGATTGTTAAAGGATTGTCCTAATACATACATATATACTAAGAGGGTTGCTGAAAGTCTTATTAAACAATATGGTAAACGACTTCCTGTCATTATTGTAAGGCCCAGCATAAGTAAGTATTCTATATTCCCGGAACCTTCTATATTAATTAATAAAAAAATAATAAGGCATAAAATTAAAATAAATTCTGTCTTCTTCAGAATATCAGCAGCTGGTTATTTTTATCAAATCTGCTGCTGCATAGGTTAGTGATTAGAATCATAGTTTAAGAATTGTTATATATGTTGCTAATCCCAGGTACAAATCCAATTAAAGAAGTAATTACTACTATTTGGATTTGAATGCATATATCGCATATCGCATTTATCTTTGATAATTTGGGGCTCAGTTATTTTCAATGTCCAAAAACAATTGGCCTGAGATTAGAAATCATTAAAAAAAATTGTAGTATAAGTGATGAAGGAAAATTCTAACATATTAAGGAAAAGTGGAAATCAAGATAAATGTCCCACATATTTTAAAATAATTCAATATCAGAACTGCTCAGTTATTATTATAAACACTCCAGTGTATAACTTACTAATATAAGAAGTCCAATCAACATTAGAAGATGCAGTAAGCTAAGAATTTTTAGATTATTGCCATTTCCTTTCTTCTTATTAGCATATATTACTAATAAATATCACTGACAGAATACATTTAAACTTTATAAAATAATTTGTAATTGTTGTTTTTAGAGTAAATGTGTAATGTGAACAAACAAAAAAGGAGTAGAGCTTAAAATACCTTATGAGGGAACAACTAACTTGAGCTAACTTACATTTAAGTGAGTAGGGGTAAACAGGAATTACTCAGGAGATGCATTCTAACAAACTCCTAATCATGACTAGCAGACAATTAAGTAGATTTAAAGTTACTAAGAGCTTATCTTTAAAACAACAGAAAAGTAAAACACAAGAAAACAATAAATGAAATAAAAATAAAAGAGAATTGTTAAAGTGCATAGAGAAAAAATCTGAGGGGTTGTTATAAACATGTAAAAAATTATGTTTAACAAAAGAGAAAGAGGAGAACGAATTCTTTTGTTAGGAAGAAGAAATTAATCTAGAAATACAATACTTGTTTACATAAAATATATCAGATTTTTAAACAGAACCAACATGGTTTTAGATAATTTTTTTTCTTTTTAATGTGCTGTTTAATAGACTTGGATATTTATTCAGTTTTAATTTTATCAAATATTAAACATCTCTGGGCCATATAGTTTATTATAGTATTTAAATTTGATAGAAAATAACAGGCCTATTAACAGTCTATAAAAGACATAATAAAAGTAAAATTTTTTTTATGAATATAAAATCTAAATAAATATTCACAATGTACGTAACATAAAACTGTTTTTTCTTATTTTTGTCAGTGGTGGTATGCAAAAAAGATTTTTTTTTTAATTATCAACTCTTTTAAAGGCAATCTGAACTAAATTAATTAAAATTTAAAAAAAATGTTTTCAAATATTTTTAAACATTATTATGGCAATCTTCAGTAACTCAATGCTATTTTTACTTAAAGAATGAGTGGTATTTTTGAGTTAAGCAGAAAAATATTTAGAATGATACAAAAAATATGTCAGATTTCAAACATATCAATTCCTTTCTTTCTTTTATCATTATGAATTTATATATACTTAATATTGTTTGTGTTGAAATCTGAGCATTTGTTTTATATATTCATGGAGTATCTTAAGTTTTTCAGTTTTGGTAGATCTACAACTTTAATTTAATTTAATTTCTCTATGATATGGTTAGCAAAAGTTAACTATGTAGATATTAAAGGCTATTATATGTGTGGTATAGTAATTTGTTTCTCTGTGTAATGGTTAACTTGAAACAAAACAAATCGTTTGTTTACACATGCTTTTACTTTATATATAAGCATGATGTACTTTTATTTGTGTAGACAATGACAACTTGAGCCATATTTAGTGAAGTATTTCTGTATGTAAAACTAATATCTAAAAAACTGACAATATTAAATTTATACAGAAACGTAGTAATACAAGCTTAGTGAATCAGTTATAGTACAAATAAACTCTGCCAAATAGAAATCAGTTTTCTGGAAATCAGAACATCTACTCAACAACCTAAGATTTTAAGAATTTTCATTTTTATAAATAACATTATTTTCACAATGACTGAATACAGCTGTATTAGAAATGAACAAGAAAATAATTCATAACTTTATTGGGGGTTATTATGCCATTAAATAGTGGATAAATAGTCCATTTGACGTTATTTGACCTGCTTAACAGTTTTATGTTTAAATTAAAACTATAATCTTTAGGGCCCATAACTTAAATATTTTATCTCTGGAACTGGGTTTAATTTAAATTAGTCTATGAACAACTATTGAATAAAGAGAAAAATAAAATCTGTATTGAATAAAAAATTTACTTCAGTAACTAGTTTTTGTTTTACATTTTTCAGTCGCAAGTTCAAGTAAAGAACCTTCCCAGGTTGGATTGATAATTTGTATGGCACTTCTGGAGTTGGTGTTGGATATTCAACTGGATTTATAAGAGTAATGGAATGTGATCCTAATGTTACAGCTGATATAATACCTGTTGATATGGTAGCTAACATAATAATTGCTTCTGCATGGAATTTAAATTGCAGGCGAGTTTTAAATTTTAATAAAAATTATAATACATGAAATATTTTTAATGATAAATTGAACAAATTTTAATTTTTAAGAACCTTTTTATTTATATCAAACTTTTTCTAAATACATATTTTTGTAGCTATTCCAGTGATAGTGAATTATTGTCCAGCAGTACAGTAAATTTAAACTAATTACTGGCATCTTTTTGAGTCAGAAAGACAACTATACAATGGAATGTATTAAAAAAATTTATTAGATTTAAATTGTATCTGTTCATTTGGTATAATAGTTACACGTTTGTAAGTATAATACTAGTTCAATTTTATTTAGAAACAACCATTTTTTTTTTTAATATAAAAACCACTCTTAATGTAGCTGTTATCCTGGAAATATGTAGGATGTGTTCTAAAAATTTACTAGATTTTTTTTAATATTATTTGCTTAAAGTCTTCCACAATACACATACTCAAAGATCACAAACACTACACAAATTACAACGTACGAGGTCTGTAAATAAAGTAATGAGACTGGTTCAGAAAATTTTTTTATGGATTTGGATTTACAATCCAATTATACGTGAACTCTATCACCTTCAAAATAGTTTACTTGGGAAGCCACGCAATGCTTCAATCAGTTTTCCCACTCTTCATAGCGTTGTTGGAACTCAGAAACCGGAATATCCTTCAGATGGTCGGTTACTTTTTTTTATGTTTACTACTAATCCAAAATGGTTATCTTTGAGATTTTTTTTAAAGTCAGGAGCAGGAAAAAGTTGCAGAAACTCAAGTCAGATGAATAAGGTGGTTGAGGAACTACAGAAATTTTTTTTGCCAAAAAGTCATTAATTGAGAGGGCAGTGTGACAAGGTGCATTGTCTTGATGCAGCATCCAGTTGTTTTTGATGGCTGGTCTCATGCAAGCAACTCTTTTCTGCAGTCTTTCAAGAATTTCTTGGTAAACATATTGATTTACAGTCTGTCCTGTAGACAAAAAATTCCTTATGGACAATGCCATTACTATCGAAGAAACAAATTATCACGGTTTTGATTTTTGAACTGCTCATTTTTACTTTTTTGGGACATGGTGAGTTTGAAGTGTGCCACTCCTTGCTATGGAATTTTGTTTCTGGGTCATACTCAAATATCCAAGATTCATCACCAGTAATACATTTTTTTAGAAAATCAGGATCAGTTTCAATTCACCCTAGAAAATCGTGGTACACTTCCACCCTGTTGTTTTTCTGTTCAACAGTGAGGTTTTTTGGGGCCAATTTTGCCCAAACTTTTTTCATGTCCAATTTGTTTGTCAAAATCTGACAGACTTGTTCTGCAATCATTCTGACAGTTAATCGCCGGTCGTACCATATCAAGTATCTGATTTGCTCAACACTGACAAGGTGCATTGTCTTGATGCAGCATCCAGTTGTTTTTGATGGCTGGTCTCATGCAAGCAACTCTTTTCTGCAGTCTTTCAAGAATTTCTTGGTAAACATATTGATTTACAGTCTGTCCTGTAGACAAAAAATTCCTTATGGACAATGCCATTACTATCGAAGAAACAAATTATCACGGTTTTGATTTTTGAACTGCTCATTTTTACTTTTTTGGGACATGGTGAGTTTGAAGTGTGCCACTCCTTGCTATGGAATATTGTTTCTGGGTCATACTCAAATATCCAAGATTCATCACCAGTAATACATTTTTTTAGAAAATCAGGATCAGTTTCAATTCACCCTAGAAAATCGTGGTACACTTCCACCCTGTTGTTTTTCTGTTCAACAGTGAGGTTTTTTGGGGCCAATTTTGCCCAAACTTTTTTCATGTCCAATTTGTTTGTCAAAATCTGACAGACTATGGTATGGTTCAAATTCAATTGTTCTGCAATCATTCTGACAGTTAATCGCCGGTCGTACCATATCAAGTATCTGATTTGCTCAACACTGTCGTCCCTTTTTGACATTACAATCTTCCAGAGCATGGATCATCCGCAACTGATTGCCAGCTATCTGAAAATGCTTTAAACCACCTAAAAACCTGGGCATAGGACAGTGCCATCTCCATATGCCCTTTTAAATTTTGAAAAAGTTTCAATAGCATTCTCACATAGTTTAACACAAAACTTGATTGCACAATGTTGCTCATAATTAGTATTAATCATTTTTGTAACGCACAACAAAAACTCGTTTCATGAAATGTATTTTTACGTATCACGTGTCAACAATAGACTAAAAATATTAATACCTAATATAAATCAGCTGTTCATATAACCATATGTTTTTAAAGTTCCTCATGCAGGAATAGCCATTGACAGGAGGTATGCAAATAGGGCACAGTAAACTTACTCATGAACACCTCATGAATCAGACTGATGCACCAGTCTGTGTTTGTTGCGACTGCCAACTAATGGTATATCACATCCTTGTGGACCACGTCTGTTATGTGGCATTGTGTCCCAAGTTTAAACTAGGAGTTAATTTCCAAAATATTAATGTCTTACAATTTCTTAAGGTCGTGCATGTGGATTCAAATATTTGATTTTAACTGTAATGTGTGACTTTTAACTCTATTTATGACTTTTAACATATGGCAATTCGTTATTTCATGTTAATCTTTATATTGTTTTTATTTTTGTTTCATGTTGCATTTAGAATATCGCACAGGTATTTTATATCTGTTCAATTTTTAAGGTAAATTTTGATTGTTAATTTGTAATCATTTACTATAGTAATTTTGGTTTGATAACGATATCTCGTTGTACACCCACGAAAAAAAATTTGCCAAAAGATCAGATTTGAATTGCGTCTATTCATTAAGTCTAACATTTTCTCTAACTTTATTTATTTTAACTATGGTTTCGAAGTCCAATTTTCAGTCTTTTTTCTGCACAATACTCTTGATTTACCTTGTTTTAATTGCGTTCAGTCTCTTCTTGGGTTCAACCATTTAAGTTAAACTTTTTGTTTTATCCAGAAATATTGGTGCTAATTATATATAATAGGAAACTTTTTACATTTATATTTGTTTTTTGGTTAATTTCAGATTTAATTATTAGTTATAATAAACAGGTAGTACATATTTTCAAATCTAATGTACACTTTTTCTGAAATTTTCTTTGCAATTTGTGTTAATGAAAATCCAGTGTTCATAATTTATGGGTAACGAAGGCACTTTTGTACAAATAAAGTTAAATGTACTTTAAATTTAACTACCACTCCTCTAAAGCAGTTTCAATACATAAAAATAGTTTAGTCACTGTTTTTTGCATTAAGCATTTACAGCTCCAAAAGTTCTGTTCCTTCAGTTTTGTAGTAGCTCACATTTCAAGTGAAAGTGCTTATCAGTTACAATTGTATACAATTTTTATATGTTGTATACACATAAAAATTGTCGTTGGGTCTTCTCATATAATCTACTTAAGACAACGTAATCTGAGAAAGATTGAGTGTATGATTGTTAAACATATTATATTGGGTTAGGAACTCTTTAGTAAAGAAAACAGGATAGGAAGCTAAAAAACTGTAATTTGTGATAAAATTACTATAATTAAAGACTGTTAATTTTTTATCCATTTGATGGCATAAGTATGTTTGCCTGTCAAACAGAAGGCCCCGTGTTTGATTCCGATTGCGGTTCCTAAAACTTAAAACGAGTCAACACTCAATGTAATTACTGATCCGACTTAAAAATTAATATATCTAAAATAAAGATGTGATAAATTTCATGTTGAAAAACTCTTTCTAACACATGAAATACACTTGGCTTACATCAGTAAATTTATATACAATAAATTTTACTTCCCTAGTTAATTAATGGCCAAATAACCTAAAATACCAAGCATATAATTTATTTCATTTTTATTTGATTATTTTTGCGATTCTGGTTCGCAACTATTTAGGTACATTATCAATAAACACAGTAAATAATTATTAACTTATTTTGTAAAAATAAATGAGTGTAAACTGGGTTCTAACATTTTTAATCTAATAAATAATTTGAATACAACAAAGAATAAAACAACTGGGAATTATTGTTTCAAAGTTGTTATAACCGTAATAATATTAATAAAAAATATAACTCTCACCTTAGTCAATAATAACAGACATTACATTCAAAAGATATAAACTGGATGACGTTAACGTCTTGATTAGGTTATGTTAAACAAGAGTGAACTGAACATTACCTCGAGGCACTATCGGAATGCGTATGATCAATCTACCTACCGACAATTTCCTGATAGTACTAGAGTTGCTGGTTTGATCTCTAAGTTATTTCTCTGTTTACACTCATTATGTTTGCCTGTCTTCTCTCCCCACTATCCACTACGGCGCGACCGCCAACAGATATCTAGACATCTTCTAACGAGCGCTTTTAAACATTAAAGTAATGAAAAAATTATTCCATCTAATTTTTTTTTTTTTTAACAACTCACCATCCAGCATAGGTTATCTAATATTAAATTAGTTTTACTATATTGTTATTATTTATCAGACTTGACGAACTTATAATTACATAAAATATTAAAATATCTTTTATAAATGCACCTATTACTAAAACAGCCAGCGTTATAATGACATTTTTACTTAATTATATCTAACAAACTGTTATGTATGTAATCAAACTCATTTCGTACATGCCAATACAGACCTGCAAGCGCATCAATAATTATGTTAAGTGTCACTATTATTTTTTAAATATCTAATCAGGAATTAAAAAAAAAACAGGGCCTCTTTTATGACATAGATGACAAAACTCATGAATGGTACGTAAGGAGGTAATGATTAATATTATTTCTAAAGTTCAAAGTTATCATATCTAATCGACTTCCATATTTTACAGTTCAGCAACATTCAATATTCAAATCAAATGGATGTGTGTGTACGCGTGTGAACACACGTACACAAATCTACTTATAAATAAACTTTAGTATAATAATACTAAATAATACCTCCTAATAATACCTCCTCTATGAATCATCAGACCTTGCCGTTGGTGAGGGGGCTTGAGTGCTCAGGGATACAGAGTAGCTGGACCGAAGGTGCAACCATATCGGAGAGGTATCTGTTGAGAGCCAGACTAAGGAATGATTCCTGAAAGAGGGCAGCAGCTCTTTCAGTAGTTGTTAGGGGCGTGAGTCAGGACGACTTAAACGGCCGTATCAACATCACTCAGTCCTCTGAGTACTGCGCAGCTGAAAGCAATGGAAAACTACAGCTGCTTTTTTTCCAAGAAAATGTGGCTCTGCATTTTCACATATACAATAATGGAGGCGCCTTCCTTGGTAAAATATTCCGGAGGTAAAATAGTCCCCCGTTCGGATCTCCGGGTGGGGACTACTAAGGAAGGGGTCACCAGAAAATTAAAAAATAACATTCTACGAGTCGGAGCGTGGAATGTTAGAAGCTTAAAAAAGGTTGGTAGGCTAGAGAATTTAAAAAGGGAAATGGATAGGGTAAACGTGGATATAGTAGGAATTAGTGAGGTTCGGTGGGAAGAGGAAGGCGACTTTTGGTCGGGTGACTTTAGAGTAATTAACTCAGCGTCAAATAATGGGCAGGCAGGAGTAGGTTTCGTGATGAACAAGAAAATAGGGAGGAGAGTGGAGTATTTCAAGACGCATAGCGATAGAGTCATTGTAATAAGGATAAATTCAAAACCTAAACCGACAACGATTGTTAACGTCTATATGCCTACAAGCGCCCATGATGATGATGAGGTAGAATGTGTATACGAAGAGATTGATGAAGCAATTAAACACGTAAAAGGAGATGAAAATTTAATAATAGTTGGAGATTGGAATGCAAGCATTGGAAAAGGCAAGGAAGGAAATATAGTGGGTGAATACGGGCTGGGCAAAAGGAATGAAAGAGGGGACCGACTTATAGAGTTTTGCACGAAGTATAATTTAGTAATTGCCAACACCCAATTTAAAAATCATAATAGAAGAATATACACTTGGAAAAAGCCAGGCGATACTGGAAGGTATCAGATAGATTATATCATGGTTAAGCAAAGATTTAGAAATCAACTCGTTGACTGCAAAACTTACCCTGGAGCAGACATTGATAGCGACCATAATTTGGTGATAATGAAATGTAGATTGGGGTTTAAAAACCTGAAGAAAAGGTGTCAGATGAATCGGTGGAATTTAGAGAAGCTTGAGGAAGAGGAGGTAAAGAAGATTTTTGAGGAGGACATCGCTAGAGGTCTGAGTAAAAAAGATAAGATAGAAAATGTAGAAGAAGAATGGGAGAATGTTAAAAAGGAAATTCTTAAATCAGCAGAAGCGAACTTAGGCGGAATAAAGAGAACTGGTAGAAAACCTTGGGTTTCAGACGATATATTGCAGCTGATGGATGAACGTAGAAAATATAAGAATGCTAGTGATGAAGAAAGTAAAAGGAACTATCGGCAATTAAGAAATGCTATAAACAGGAAGTGCAAACTGGCGAAAGAAGAGTGGATTAAAGAAAAGTGTTCAGAAGTGGAAAGAGAAATGAACATTGGTAAAATAGACGGAGCATACAGGAAAGTTAAGGAAAATTTTGGGGTACATAAATTAAAATCCAATAATGTGTTAAACAAAGATGGTACACCTATATATAATACGAAAGGTAAAGTCGATAGATGGGTGGAATATATTGAAGAGTTATACGGAGGAAATGAATTAGAAAATGGTTTTATAGAGGAAGAAGAGGAAGTTGAGGAGGATGAAATGGGAGAAACAATACTGAGATCTGAATTTAAGAGAGCATTAAAAGATTTAAATGGCAGGAAGGCTCCTGGAATAGACGGAATACCTGTAGAATTACTGCGCAGTGCAGGGGAGGAGGCGATTGATAGATTATACAAACTGGTGTGTAATATTTATGAAAAAGGGGAATTTCCGTCAGATTTCAAAAAAAGTGTTATAGTAATGATACCAAAGAAATCAGGGGCAGATAAATGTGAAGAATACAGAACAATTAGTTTAACTAGTCATGCATCAAAAATCTTAACTAGAATTCTATACAGAAGAATTGAGAGGAGAGTGGAGGAAGTGTTAGGAGAAGACCAATTTGGTTTCAGGAAAAGTATAGGGACACGGGAAGCAATTTTAGGCCTCAGATTAATAGTAGAAGGAAGATTAAAGAAAAACAAACCGACATACTTGGCGTTTATAGACCTAGAAAAGGCATTCGATAACGTAGACTGGAATAAAATGTTCAGCATTTTAAAAAAATTAGGGTTCAAATACAGAGATAGAAGAACAATTGCTAACATGTACAGGAACCAAACAGCAACAGTAGCAATTGAAGAACATAAGAAAGAAGCCATAATAAGAAAGGGAGTCCGACAAGGATGTTCTCTATCTCCGTTACTTTTTAATCTTTACATGGAACTAGCAGTTAATGATGTTAATGAACAATTTAGATTCGGAGTAACAGTACAAGGTGAAAAGATAAAGATGCTACGATTTGCTGATGATATAGTAATTCTAGCCGAGAATAAAAAGGATTTAGAAGAAACAATGAACGGCATAGATGAAGTCCTACGCAAGAACTATCGCATGAAAATAAACAAGAACAAAACAAAAGTAATGAAATGTAGTAGAAATAACAAAGATGGACCACTGAATGTGAAAATAGGAGGAGAAAAGATTATGGAGGTAGAAGAATTTTGTTATTTGGGAAGTAGAATTACTAAAGATGGACGAAGCAGGAGCGATATAAAATGCCGAATAGCACAAGCTAAACGAGCCTTCAGTAAGAAATATAAGTTGTTTACATCAAAAATTAATTTAAATGTCAGGAAAAGATTTTTGAAAGTGTATGTTTGGAGTGTCGCTTTATATGGAAGTGAAACTTGGACAATCGGAGTATCTGAGAAGAAAAGGTTAGAAGCTTTTGAAATGTGGTGCTATAGGAGAATGTTAAAAATCAGATGGGTGGATAAAGTGACAAATGAGGAGGTATTGCGGCAAATAGATGAAGAAAGAAGCATTTGGAAAAATATAGTTAAAAGAAGAGACAGACTTATAGGCCACATACTAAGGCATCCTGGAATAGTCGCTTTAATTTTGGAAGGACAGGTAGAAGGGAAAAATTGTGTAGGCAGGCCACGTTTGGAATATGTAAAACAAATTGTTAGGGATGTAGGATGTAGAGGGTATACTGAAATGAAACGACTAGCACTAGATAGGGAATCTTGGAGAGCTGCATCAAACCAGTCGAGTGACTGAAGACAAAAAAAAAAAAAAAATAATAATACTTGGCTATCAATGAATGAAACACTTGAATCCAAATATTCTATTGAAAGTTCATTAAATGACATGAAATTAGATTTTGTTAGGTCTCATTTTCATTTTTATAATCTATTTTGTCACCTCCGTAATATAAAAAACAAATGATGTACTGAAGGTTTTGGGTTCTATTTTCGGCTTGGACACTAGCTAATATGTTTAATGCTTGTTTGAGTATTGGCAATTAAAAAAAGGTTACTCAAACTGAAGGTTCCGTCCGGATTTTTTCTCAGCATGGAGAAAGTTCACAGCATAATATGCTTATCCGAGTATCGTCTTTAAAAAACACTATTCATGATCTTAAAGCCCCGGCATTGACTCTTGGTCACTACAAATAATTACCTGCGTAATGCTTCTGTCTCAGATTGCTTATATTCATGTGAATATTAGATACGGAATTGATTTGTTCTTCACACAGTTAAATTTTATTTACTTAAGTATCATCTGTAAATAAGTTTTGATTAATATGTTGGAAAGAACCGATTGATACGCTGAAGGTCTCGGGTTTGATTCTCAACTTAGACATGTTTTTATTTTCAAACGGTTTATTTTTGTAAACACAAAATCAACACTGTGATTATTAATCTATCGTAACGTACGTATTTTAAAATTTGACATTGTAATAGTTAAAATGAAATACTTGAACAGACACAGATTTAATAACTACTATGTCAGATAGTTTATTTATTGTGTGTAAATAACAAACGGAATAAAGTCGGTTTTCAAAGAGAGGGTTAATAAAATCTCTCTCTCTCTCTGTGTAGCTTGAAGTACATTATATCGAACTATGTTCCCCTTCTGTGATCCTAAGCTTTCTATGAAAGAATTACTGTTAAACATTTTTTATTTTAATTTCGTCCTATTTTAACGAAAATAATAAATATTTCAATCAAAACAAGTACCGTATACTTTGTGAAAGTAATATCTGCGCAAGCATATGTGGTTCTTCATACTTAGTTAATTTTTTATTGCATTTATGTGCATATGTTAATATTTTTATCTCACGTATTTTCCAAAAAATATTTTTTCTTTAACTCTCATTACCCGATAGAATCGTGGCACGTTCTAATTTAACCATATTGTTGCACATTCCTCAGCTTTCTATATAAATATCAAATATATTGAAGTAAAATAAAAGTATATATATTGGTTTGTTTGGCATTTCTCCCGCTACCACTCCATTCGAATGTCTGTGCCACACACGGCAACTGAACCTCGAACAGCTTAGCGACCAGTCCACCATTTTACGGCGCTTGGAGTCATAATAATTGGCTGGTGGTCAGCCATATTCAGGGTTAGCTTCCCACGGCAATGCGGTAAGAGTCTTTTCCTTAAGTAAACTACGGATGCCGGTTGACAAAGGAACTGCATCCAGGAACTCCCACACGTTCAGACAATGCAGCCATATTGACTCGCCTTCTCATTCGCCCACCAGTTTCTCTTAAATCTTGCAGACAACAGATACTTCTTTCTTAGTTATTGAGGATGTATATTTAGGAGATGGAGTATAGGCTTTTATATTGCAGCTGAAGAACATGGAATAAATTGAAAAAAACATAAGGAATTTTAAGTTAAGCATCTATCCTTCTATGTTGGATTCTGCAAACAGGTTTTGAAGAGGATTTTAAGAAATATCTGTCTATGCTAAGCCCAGAAAATTGCAAAAGAAGTGTTTGTATCATGCTATTAGCTGTAAATTTTCCTAATGTAATTGCGGAAAGTGTTTATGAAGATTTAGGCAGGGAATGGCAATTAGTCAAGTCCACAAAGTATTGAAAGAGAATCAAGAATTGATGAAATTTTGGAACACTGCTTTTGAAATGAAAAATCCTGTAGGTGATACATCATCCCAAATTTTACAAAATTTTTTAAGGCAATGCCTCTGCTTACCACATTCTTCTGCTGCAGCAGGAGATGTCTTTTCTGCTGTTGCTATTAACAAGACCAAATTTTGAGACAAAATCCAATCCTCTACATTACGGGGGGGGGGGGGGCAATACAATATGGTCTCCTAACAAAGGAGAAATTGAAATATTCATCAGCCCAAAATTCACACATTTCAAAACTGATTATTGCCCTTGTAAAGTCGTAAGGATTAAGAAAATGCCAAAATGTGTGTGTTTTACACGAACGTATAATAGAATAAAATAATCTAGTCTAAATAAAATAATCATTATTATCTTTGCAATAATTTTCAATGTATATTTTTCTACTGAACTGAATTAATTTTATAATTATGAACTTTTTTGTTTAGTTTTTGTTGTACTATATTATTCCATGTAAATTATTGATGAATTCTACCGTAGGGATAATTATAAAGTAGGATTGTAAAAGATACAAAAGGAATTTTTTTTATAGCGTGACCGATAAACTAACGTCCCGGAAAGCACTTACGATAAAAAAACATAAATCAACTTTTATTTCTTATAGCCCTATTCTAAAAATAAATTCAAATAAAATAAGTCTAAATAAATTTAGTAAATTACTGACTTAGCTAGTTTTTAAATGTTGTAAATAACAAACATTATACACGATATACTTACTCTGACTATGTAAATCAGGTGAAACTACAGACCACATACTCAAAAAAACATTACTACAATGATAGTTAAAAAGACACGTACACTGCACAGCACTGTTTACACGGCAACTTGTACGTAGTCACGCGCAGTAGGTGAGTTGGGTCAACCCACCGGGGTTGGTCTCGTGGTGAACGCGTCTTCGCAAATCAGCTGATTTCGAAGTCGATAGTTATATCGTTCAAATTCTAGTAAAGGCAGCACCTTTATACGGATTTGAACACAGAAATGGTCGACCTGAGACTGTGCAGGACTACGTTTCAGTTACTCATAGTGGGTGTGACCAAAGGCAAATAGATGCTACCGACAGACAGTGGGGAAAACCGCCAATATAAATGGAAATGAATATATAGTATACAGCCTGTCTGTCTTATAACTATAAGACAGATTGGAATATAGTTGCTAACGACAGATCGGTAAACATTAGCTATTTAATGTTGCATATTATTACTCGTTTCAAAGTAATTTATATAACGATATTAATATTTTAAAAATGAAAATTAAGGAATTAGTAGTCAATTTGTATTTTTATTTGAAAATCCTTACCTACCGATTGATGTTTTTTCCATATGTTAGGAGTGATAAGGGAAGCTTAACTCCAGATTTTTAACATCCTCTCCCATAAATTTTTGAAAAACTCAAAAATGTTTTTGAAATGCATTTTTCTCTGAATCTATGCATTTTAGAGAAACGCTTTTCAAACAAAAAATGTAGAGGACATTCTCTACAATTAATGTCTTTGAAGTTATGCCGTATAATTTGAAATTGAAATACTAGGTGGCGCTGAAGTTGTAAAAAACGTGTTTTTTTGTTTTTTTCACCGGAAAAAATTGTTTTTCGTTTGTATTGCATTTGAAAAAGTTGTTAATCTAACAAACAGACAACTTTTATTTAAACAATTTTCTTGTACGACTTACCGTTTTGGAGCTGTAGCTTGTGAAAGTGTGAAAATGTTGTGAACTGGGCACGTGTTCGAAACCGGTCTAGTCGTTTACAACATTTTTTACAACTTCAGCGCCACCTAGTTTTTCAAAAATTTATGGGAGGGGGATGTTAAAAATCTGAAGTTAAGCTTCCCTCATCACCCTTAACGCATGGACAAAAAAAAAATCGGTAGGTAAGGATTTTCAAATACAGCCTATTTTGATGACAAATTGCCTGTACTAAATGTTATGAAAATTAATGATACAAAATTACATTAAGGTAAGCTGGAGGTGTGTACTGATTAGAATATAAATTAGATTATCGTCGTAAATGCTATCAGCAATATTAATAGGCCGTTGCATGAATAAATAATGCTATTATGTTTTCATGATTTAAAAGCCAGTTTTAATATACGAGTAGACAACTCAAATAATTAATATCTAAAAGTTTTAAACAGCCAACCCCGAATGAAAGTGCAACAATGATAGATATTACTAGGATCACTACACTGTGTATTTTATCGTAATCTTTCTTTCTCTTCTATAACTCGAACAAATTTTAAAACTTATTCACTCTATAGAAAACTTATTCACAACTAACCGCTCAAAGTTGTCTAAATTTTACAATTTGACCAAATACACTTATTCTTTCCTAACCTTCAACAAAAAAAAAAAAAATACCCACCGGGTTGGTCTAGTGGTGAACGCGTCTTCCCAAATCAGCTGATTTGGAAGTCCAGAGTTCCAGCGTTCAAGTCCTAGTAAAGCCAGCTATTTTTACACGGACTTGAATAATAGATCGTGGATACCGGTGTTCTTTGGTGGTTGGGTTTCAATTAACCACACATCTCAGGTATGGTCGAACTGAGAATGTACAAGACTACACTTCATTCACACTCATACATATCATCCTCATTCATCCTTTGAAGTATTATCTAAAACGGTAGTTACCAGAGGCTAAACAGGAAAAAGAAAGAAGAACCTTCAACAAAAATAGAATTACAAGTAGTAAGTAATTATAAGTAATTTTGAACTTAACTGGTTTATTTATAAATTACCCTTGCGATTTCAAATATTCTTAGTGTCCAAATTCATGCATATAAAACTGTGCTTAGGAGTTTGTGCAAAATTGTATTTCTCGTACAAACTAATTTACGTGTCTTACATATTCATACGTGAACTAGATTTATTATCATTTTTTACGAATTTGAATACTAGGCCGTGGATACCGGTGTACTTTGTTGGTTGGGTTTTAATTAACCACACCTCTCAGGAATAGTCGAACTGAGACTGTACAAGACTACACTTCACACACTCATACATATCCTCTGAAGTAATTGTTGACGATGATTCCCGGAGGCTAAATAAGAAAAAAGGTTCAATAGATGCAAAGTAATTTAATGCTTATCGAGTCAGGGAAGGTCATAACGGCAAAGAAAAAATTAAGACTGATAATTTACATAAATAATAAAATTTTCCTAACCGGTATTTTTAATTCTTTTGCAAGGTTACTTTTCAATTAACCGTCTATTAATTCTTCAAAATAAAAACGGGATTTCCTGTATGCAATTTAGCAATATAATTAGTGCGCATTATTGTTTTAAACACGTCGTACTATGCTTTTAACATTGGTTACTCTATGTAATCTTTCTAAATAAAAAACTAGTTTCCAAAATGTATAGTTTGGTAATGCAATTATTCACATTATTGTATTTAAAAGTATGATAACTGTGTTGCATTGTAAAGTCTTTATTTGTAAGAGACAGCTAAAGGCATCATGAACACCAGTTTATCAAAAACTTCATTACAATAGTTTTATATTGGAGAAACTATACTAATTACTGGGGGTACAGGATTTTTGGGAAAAATTCTAATAGAAAAGTTTGAGATCATGTCCAAATTATCGTAAGATAACTTGATAGTGTAATCATAAAAAGATAAAATTCAAAGACACGGCTTAAGGAGCTATTTTATAATTTTGTAAGTAATTTATTTTAATTATATGTTATAATTTATCTGAAAACATTATTTAAGTTTTAAATTAATTTTTTTTTTATTATAAATTTACCTAGATTTATTTATTGTTATTGAATCTGAGTGCATGTAAATTTTAAAATCTAGAGGATAACAATTCTTGTCTACAAGAAGTATCATATAATGTTGAAATTTTTCTGTTATAGAATCCTTTGTTTTAAGGTATGATCCGTACTACAATATTTAATTTCGGCAATACACGGTTTGAAGAAAAAATAATTCTGGTATTGTAATACCAGATCCATTTCCAAACCTTTTGGCGGAAAAAGACCTGAACCATTTATTTTATATATTTGTAAATTTATTTTTTGAAATTAGAACACCGTGGAAGTACTACGGTAATTTAAATTTATTTCAACCTGGTAACGGGGTGGCTCTGGTGTAGAATTCGATTTCAGTGTCCGTTTGACCCGGAATGGATTGTTTTCTTGCAATCAGACTTTATTCTTTTATCTGTATATTATTAATCAGATTATTACCACGGGGTGCCAAATAGGTAAAAATCTGGGAATATTCGGAGGTTAATATCGGTTTTCAATGTACACACAGGTATAATTTATTTTTATCCTTTTTGCTTTTCTTGGGAATATAACTAAGGGTAAAATATGATAGTAGTGTCAAAAATGACCTTATATTCAGGATAGACCAAACCGATTTTTTTTTTTCATATTTTGCTCAAATATTTCTATTTATATGGAAATTATTATATTACTTTTTCAAAATTCGTTACGGTGGATATCGTGAAAAAAATTTAGATTTCTTCAGAAACATTTTAACAAAAAGTTTATTTAAGCAAATTTGTAACCTAAAATGCATATGACAAGTAATACAAAAAGTAAAAATAAAATATCAGTTCCCACATCTTAAAATGAAAGAAATATTTTTTTTTGTTCTTTTTGTCTATTTTCCTTTAGTTTAAATATCTTTGAAAAATTTCACGGACGTTTATACTTCAAACAGAAGAAAGCTGTCAAGAAATTTATACAATTTTTTTTTTTAAATTATACATTCCGGATCTAAAATGCTGAAATTTTTGTTTTCCTATTCTATCTTTTATTGAAGGGGCTGCTAAACATAAAACTACTTAAGAAAATTTATTAACCTACATATAAATATTTTTAGAAACGTTTTTCTTAGAAAATTTATTTCCCACCTCTAAAATATATTTGTTTTTTTTTTTTTTAATATTTATTAACATTTTTTTTTTTGTATTTTTATTTATCACTTAGCAGCTTTGCCACCTGCATAATATTCCAGACCCAAAATGAGAAGCAATTTTTTTCATTACTTTTAAGTTACACTTTATTTTTATAATATTTTTAATCAATTCTGTTTTAAATTTATTTTAACATGGTGAGCCCAGCAGGTTCATCGAGTACTTAAATCGTCGCAATATCAGTTGTTTAACAGCAGATTTTTGAAGTTTAAGGTTCCGAGGTTCAAATCATAGTAACAGTTAGTTACTTTTTTATTTGAATACTAACCAGTGGATACCAGTGAACTTAGGTGGTTAGTTGGTTACTTTGGTTGAACCTATTAGGGTTCAATTAATCACACATCTCTGTACAAGACTATACCTCATTTCGTGTCATGCATATTGTCTTCATTTCATTTGGCCATGGTGAGGTTGCTATTGTTTTCTAGTTGATCAGATTGCAACATACATATTAGGAAATAAAATTATTTATTTTATGTTAAGGATGATTGGATCATTTCTTGATAAAAAAATATTTACTAAATTTTCCCCACAGAGTAAGGTAGACCCTAAAATAAAAAAAAGTTTTATTCAGAATTTGTAAATTTTGATATTTAAATCTTATTTTGGTAATTATAGATTGACTGGTATAACTGGCAAAGTCATGCTATGCTTTGCCAGCTTTTATATAATACTCAATGTATTCAGTGTAAATTTTCCCCAAAACACACACACACACACACACACACACACACACACATACATATGTATATATATATATAGTGGGGTCCTAACACCCAAAAATATATCAAATTATTCACAAATATTAGGTAAGCAAGTGGTTTTTACAAATTAAATTTGATTGTTTTTTTATTTGTTAATGACAAATAAATTGCAATAAATGGTAGTAGTATATGTAATGTAACGATAGAACTAATTTATTTTTTTAATAATACAGTGGATTCTGGATAATCAAACCTATTTGGGACTGAGACATTATGGCCCTATTAAGCAATATTTATGAAAAATGAGATATAAACAAATACAGTACAGTACCCTCTAATTATTAAACGTGATTTCACATCTTATTATTATTCAGAATTTTATTTCTAATGGAATATTAAAGTTACATTAACATTATTATATTGTTTTTGTAGTCTTACAATCATTAATTGAAAAACAAAATAGAAATACAAATCAAAATAACAACTACCTTTTATGATCAGTAAAATACAAAACTATGTACTTTAATGTCTTTTCTTGGTTAAACTTAAGTAAAAAATTCTTCTACTTTGCTCTGTCCTCTGTCTTTCATTACTTTGCGTTCTATAAGTCTGATACAGATTCGCTACCTCATTGCAACAAATATTGCTGAAGTCCATTAATGAATTTTTTTTGCATCTTGTGTAAATATGTGTTTAACTGCAGAATCATCTTCAATGTTTTCATCAACTTCAACTTCATCCGGTTTTTTAGTATTTTTTTTTATTATTTCGTCCTCACCCGTACACTGCCTGAAAGAATTATGCACTATAATATAAATGTAGTCGTTGATGAAACAATAAACCCCTGCTATCATTTAATTTAGTATGTATAGATTATACATACAAAATTAATCTCCAATTGGTGAAGGAGAAATTATCTCCTTCCCTATGGTGTTTAAACAACGGTTAAATAACTTATATAACTAATAAAATTGTGTTAATTTACAAGTAAAATAAAGAAATATATGAACTAGTGGGCCTTATTAGCAACATTTTGGGCAATTAAACTGGCATAATTTTACATAAATTACACCTATATGTTTCTGTTTTTAGGAAAACTGCTTAAATTAAAATAACCCCCAAACAACTAGTGGGCCTATCAACTGGAATTCACTGCAACTGTTTGGAGTTTGTCTGTTAGGAATAGTGTACCAAATTCTGCAATTTCTCTTGTACCAAATGACATTATATCTGAGCTAGCACCAGCCTTAGTGAATATGGTTGAAAAAATTATTAATGAAAAACCTTGAATTTGACCAATCAAGAAAGTAGCTCTACACCCCCATAAAAAGTTCAGGAAGTAATCGAGGAAAGGAGTTTCCAACTTAGGCATGAACCATCAGCTAGTAAAATGAAAAGAGAGAATAAAGGAAAAATTAAAAAGCCTTAATCTAATTTGAAACAAGTCGAGTTTTGAAGTATTTTAATGTGTTATAAGTGGCAAGGACCATTTACACTCTTGTCATTTTGTGTTTCTTTGGGATTTAAAAAATCTTTGACAAGTTATTTATTAGATGATCTTCTGACTATGTTGCTAGTGTTCTTATCAGGGGGGAAGAAAATTTTTTTTCTCTTTTTGACATGGAAAGGGGCTAATGACCACAGAAATTGATTCTTTAAAACCTCAAAAAAAATAGTCTAGGTAGATAGATAATCCTTACATTTTAAATATACCATCTACATTCCACGTCCAGGGCGGGAACAGCTGTTAAGAACTGTACATACAGTTGGCTAACGGAACTAACAGAAATTTACAAACAACAAAATTTTCATATATTTTATGTTAATACAAAAGCTTACTTGAATTTTAGTACCCATATGACATCTGCTGCAAAATAACTAAAGGAAAATAACTAGAATTGCATTTTATGACTCAATTTGGTGGTAAAATAGTACCTTACTAATAAATTACAAGCAAGTTACAGTTAAATTTGCTAAACTCTCTACTGACAGTAGTCAGTACGTATGATATAGTGAAGAGGGTTGTTAATACTGTTTTAAGCTTGCAACTATCTATAGAAAAAAAAAAGTATGTGACAAGCAACATGGAAAAGAATGTTTAACCATTGAAAGAGGCTTTGGACACATGAAACGTTTCCACATATTTATGCTGTTAAAATTAAACAAAGTTTCTACAATTGTAGTTTTAAATAAATTAAATTAAAATATATATTTAAACACCAAGTCCATACAAAATATTTACTAAGAAAAAATTAATATTTTATTTTATATAAATAATTTAAAAAATCTTCTGTACTGCCAGATCTATTTTCTAATGATACTTAAGTTTAATTACTCAAAATAAAGTTGATACTTTCACTTTAAAATGTACAATACATTTTCAAAAATAACATGCATTAAAGCTAATCTTGCAAGAATTTATAAGTTTATGGTTCTTTCTAAATATATATGAAATATGTAAAGTAGCCATTTTGCCTTAATAAGTTATCATTCTTTTAAGATTATAATAATGGATAATTGTACTACATTATATTACACCATAAATAAATTCAATTTAAATAAAAGAAGACTAATCATCATAAATAAATAATTATAAACTCGTTATAAAATAATTAATGAATATAAACATAACTAATAGCACCAAAAAACTATATAACCTTGATTTTTACACAGTGCAATTTTATTCGCAACGAATTATCTCCCAACCAGTTTGTCTACAGGCAATTATTCGTAAAACAACTTAAAATTATAATTTTAGTGCGGTTGTATTAGTATTTTTACATTTAAAATAAAATTACAGTTATTATTGGTTTATAAAATAATTCATAATTGCTGGTAATACGTCAATCATAAGAATAAAAAAAAAAAAACTGAAACATGTAGCAGTTATTTTTTAAATAATTATAATAACCAGAAAAGAAAATACTGACTACATTGTCAATTTTAAAATTAAATCAAGCCTAGAACGAACTATTGGGTCATATAAATGACCAGCAGAAAGTTAATTATGTGAGGATAATTATTTTATAATAGAAATAAATATACTGATATGCCATTACAAAAAGTAAATTGTTTTTAAAAACACTGAATCTTTAATATAATCATACATTCTTACAGTCAACCCAAATTATAATTCCATCACTCCTGTAAAATAAAAAAAATCCATTTTTTATCTGATGGTTTCTAATATTAGAATTTATTTAATAATAACAAAATTTATTTTTCTACTAAAATTTTGCAAGGAACTCATAATAATATAGTCAGATTTAGAATTCCATTTCCAGGAATTATTATCATATATCATTTATTTCAAGCATATATCATTTATTTTTTCAACTCATACCCCAAATGTAATACACAAATTAGGATTCTAGGCTAGCTTACATCTACTGAATGTATGAAAGATAGATGAATCACTTACTAATGTGCATGTTTAATCTTCACTACTATCATAATCACTGAGATTTATGATAACTTTGTTTATGTATCTTCCTGAATTTCATCCTTAGTCCAAAACTCATTTTCAGATTTGATGACATTTTTGCCATAAGTTGAAGTCCTCAGATGTGACACTTTCAATACCTTTCATCACTATTTTTCAGTCTGGTTAATGACATGTCACCAGTTGGTTGTGTTATTAGATCTGATATGTCTTTTAATTTTTGCCCAAGCGGACTCCATAAGCTTTTTAATTTGCACATGTAAGGGGAATTCGAATTATAGAATGACTATGTGGGGCCAGTAGTTTATCAAACTTGTATTCTTTCTTTTTTGGTGGCAATTATTGTACCAACTGAAATAGGTCAACTTATCTCAGTCCCTTTTTATAACAAATCCCAATTTGCCTGAAGTAGTTGATCACGTCTCATTTTAAAGATGACTTAACCGGCACTTTATTTACTTGCTTTACATGGTACGGCGTGTTGTCCATAATGATAATACTTCCTTGTTCTAAATTTGGGATTACTTTTATCCATGTCTCAAAATTTATGGCCCTGATAATCACCAGATGCACAACCAGCTTGAAATAATAATTCTGCACCTTTAACATACCCCTCAGAAGAATCGATGTGAACGATGACAATTCTGTTGGATGAACTGGTAGTTTTACGTTTTGTCTAAAAAATATACTTTGCTTTGTTCTAAATTCTCTAATTTCTGAAAATAAGAACATCTTAAATTAATTATGTCTTGTCTTTCCACTAACACCTTAAGTTTCGAAGCACAAGTCTTCCATTTAAAACCCATTTCGGTTAAAATTTTCAGAAAAAATAAAAAAAATGGAAAAATAGAATTTTCCCTTTAGATCCGATTCGCTTTTTTAAGATCAAAAAAAGTTTTGAAATTGTTGGGACAATTTTTTGTCGGACATAGTCTTCCAAGTATATTTCTAATAACGTCCTGATCAAACCTACCGATTTCCGCGTTACAGTAATGAGGCCACTTCCTTTTTCTCCCCAGGGTTGTGTTAGTGATTTACCTTTACTAGCACGAACTTCTTTTTTAACAGCAGTCACAGTTTTTTCTGACACTTTACAATATTTTGCTGCTCGATCCGTCGCTTTAGTTAGTGGAATCGTCAGCCTGTTTAGTTTTTTCTCTTCCTTGCAACAAGACGTGAGCAATTAATTGTTAAATCTCTTCAGAGCTAAGAATTGTTATATCTTGTTTTCGAGCATTTGAATCTTTTTCTATTATAATTATTAAAACTAAGTTAAACAGCTGCGTAATCACAAAAAAAAAATTATTACAGAACATTACCGGTACTAATTTCTAAAATTAACCATAAATACAGAGGTGACGGTTAAAACACAACACTAGTAATGGAAACACGATAACTGCACTACATCCGAATTTGATTTATAATGACTGACAGTTTGATAAGCGGTTAGCACTGCGTTTAATTGATTAATAATTTTAGAACGAGTAGTAGTTTCTCATGCGCATGCTCACTAAGACCTTTTTCTCGTACCTCGCCTACAAAAATCTATGCCACTTCTTATTGCGGCTTATTATAACATAGCGAGCCAGAGACCGGGACAGTCTGGAACTTAGAGGTCAAGGGGAAAATTCGCACTCACAAGCGGCGAGTCAATGTGGCGAGAGCCGCATTGTCGTACCATGTGGAAGTTCCTTGATGCAGTTGCTTTGTTCAACCGACATCAGTAGTTTACCTAAGGGAAAAGACTCCTACCGCACTGCTGCGGGAAGCTAACCTAGAAAGATATATATGGATGACCACCAGCCTGTTATGGCTCCAAGTGCTTTAATATGGTGGACAGGCACTTGCTGGCATTCAGCAACTTAGGCATGGAAGCTAATTGCTGTCTCGAGAAAATAAATTTAATTTATGGATGTCATATATATTTTTAGTTGTTGACGGTGTGCGCCTACGCATTTTAGCAAATATATGACAAGTGAGCAGTTGGGACTCTTAAGCCGGTGGTGTATGACACCACGCTTAGTCCGCTCACGCTGTTAGGTAAGCTCAAGGAGCTATTTAGGATACTAGTCGCTAAATTGTTCGAGGCTCAGTAACCGTTTGTGGCACAAACATTTGGTTACATGCTTTAGGGCAACCGAATGGAATGGTGGCAGGAGAAATGCCAAGCAAATCAATGAGTACTCATAATCTCTTTTGCTGAAAATCAACCGACACCTCATTCCGCATGAAAATAGTAACTCCAACACTCTACTGTCTACAAGACAGTCGTAACTCTTACAGAAATAGCCTCTGAGCATTACTGCATCTTTTTGTAGAAGGTGCGTTTCTTGGAAGTACATTATTAGCGA
Organism: Lycorma delicatula; assembly: GCF_047948215.1. Classification (NCBI taxonomy): domain Eukaryota; kingdom Metazoa; phylum Arthropoda; class Insecta; order Hemiptera; family Fulgoridae; genus Lycorma; species Lycorma delicatula. Next base: position 44,137,003 of record NC_134464.1, read on the forward strand.
TTCATGTGTGCGCGTTAATACTCTAACATCTTCAATACGGAACCGAAGACCTCGAATGTTCCATTGGGTAATGCTCATAAATAAGGATAATTATAGATACAGAATTACAAGTAAATGTATTAAAAATTAATTTTAGGTAATCCGGTTCTTTTTAAAATTTTTAATTTTAAAAATTACTTGATGCCCTGGGCATCAACCATAACTTCTAGTATACGAGGATATCCCATTTTGAAAGGATCGACATCTGTGAAATCACAGATGACATCCAATAGGAGGTGGTTATATGGCTTCCCTTAACAGGGAACTTATTAGATGGCTTACTGCCGCTGTGTTTACTCCTGTCTGTACAGGTAAATCTTTGGGGACAGCAACTTTGAGAGGGGTCCCACTAGCTGCAACTACTGACTTCTTATTCATCTTCGTTGGCTCCTAAATAGTTGCAGTAAGTGAAGCAACCTGATAGATAATATCTGAATATGTTTTTCAACTCATTGCAGGTTCCGCACTGTTGGGTACTTGGCATTTACAGGGGCTTTACTTGGAAGTCGCGACAGCAAAAGAGACATCTGGTTTAACCAGGTCTCAAGAGCTAAGCGTCTTTTTATATTGTCTTCGGGCGTCTGGGAAAAAAAGCTTATGCTCGGTACAAATTTTTAGGATTGCCTTCTCTTATTTAAAAGTTGGGCAATGTCAGATCAAGCTGAATGTGTTCCCCCAAAGGTAGCGCATTTTTCTTCCTCCTGACAGTTAGTGTCGTTGTGACCTTCTCTGGCACATCGAGTGCAAATTATAGTTTTTGGACAAGCTGTAGTAGTTTGTTCATATTCTTGGCATTGGAAACATCATCATGGGTTGGGGATGAAAGGTCGTACATGAACAGACAGGTAACCCACTTTAATCTACTCTGGTGGTTCCGGAAGATTAAATGTTAATGTGAGGGAAAATGTAGGTTCTTCCACACCGCTCTGCCATTTCGTTGTTCACTTCACCTTCACAACTTCCTGGAGACGATGCTCATCAGCTATTTCAGTTATGTCCATTTCCAGGTCTTGGCAAAAAATTACTTCTCGGCTGGTATTCAGGGTTTTGTGGCACACCGCACTTGCGTTTATACCTCCCATTTTAGTAAGACCTTTAGAGAGATCGACTCTGCTCGTTGTTATATTTTTCCATCAGAATCGATCCATCTCGTAACTTCTTGGTGTTCTTTTGGAAACCACTTGAACCCGTTACAACTTTTTAATCAGGGAAGGCAAGACCTTATGAAGGGAGCCACCTTCCTGATTATTTCGAAGAACTACAAATGTCACTATTTATATTAAAACTTTGTTCAAGACTGTTATACTTGTTAGACAACGCCAAGCGAGGCTTTTTCACTAGACTGTTTTTGGGGTTATTTTCAGATGGACCATCAACCATCACAGGATTTATTTGAGCACTTGAAATTTTGGTCCCACCAGTGTTGGGAATATAACGGACCACTACAGCAGAGCGCAGGGGTACTGGAGTTAGGAGCTAAATACAATTGGGTTCGCCCAGGTGGCATCGTTCAAGACTCACAACGTAGTCGTTCACCCTTCGGCACGACAGTTTCTACCGTGTGTTACTGTTGCGTTTCGTAGGATGTCGCAACACTATCGAGTGTAAATGTACGAATTTATGTATATGTTGTAATTGGTGTAGTGTATGTATATATTATAAAATATAATGCATTCTGCAACTCTGTACATAATGGGAATAAAAGCTGCAGAGGCTAGGGCCATGGGGATGCCAGTCCCCAAAGTCTTAAAGAGTAAAACTTCCCATTGGGGGTCTTCTTTTGAAAATATTTTTTTAATATCTTAATGACTTATTAGATGTTTGTAATACTTTTTTTCAAATGGGCCTAGTTTTAAATTCTTATTTATACTTATAACAGCATAAAAAGTTGTTGAAAAATAAAGATTTTGGCCTATATCCATGCTTTATAATTAAAATACATTTTTATCACAGCATACTATTGGCTGCTAACCTTAATAAACTACTGCTCAGTATAAAATTAACAAGTATAATTTTCCTAATTTTTGCAGATGTTTAGACCCAAGAAATATGCAGAAGAAGAGCTTAAGAGAGCATTAAGTGCAGTAAAAGATCTTTCTGTCAGAGAGGCAGAGAAAACTTATGGAGTTCCTTTTAATACATTTCGACGACAAGTTAATGGAGAAGGAGAAACAGACTGTAAGAAACCTGGCCCAAAACCATTTCTTGGGGCAGAATGTGAAAAAGAAGGAACTGCAAAACATCAGACATGGCTTAAAGTCGAAAAGAAACTTTTCGAACGTTTGCTGGGAATATAGTGATTCCTAAAAAAGAAAACTTTAAAAAGGCATTGCCATTTAAATGATGGTACAAAAGTTGATGCACAAATTAACTCTCTGCCAGCCTGAAAATTTGTATAGTGCCCGTGCAATTACGCCAACTTTGTAAAAGAGGAATTTTTTGAGCATGCTTCTCATCTCTCTAAAGACTCTCCTTTGTGCAAGAGAAAAAGTTCACGTTTTGTTTCCACCCCTAACAACACATCTTTATCAGCCCCTAGATGTTGGAATGTTTGATCCTTTGAAAAAGGTCTTCCTAGAGTAATGTACCGTGCTAATGAAGAGAAATAAAAAGAAATATATTAATAGATATGACTTTGGTAAAGCTCTAAGACCAGCTTGGGAAAAGCCGGCTACACCAGCAAATATTTTAAGTGGATTTAGATATTGTAGGTGGTAATGATGTTTGGCCAATCAATCCTGAAGCAATTAAGCCTCATCACTAAAATCTATCCATTATTAAAACAATTATATATAAATCGATAATATATACTTGTACATTTAAAAAATTGTTACTGAGCATAATAGTAGTTGGCTAATTGCCAATTGTAACCAATCATTAAAATATAACAATAGTTAAAGACATTTGAAGGTCTTTAAAATATTCATGGTGATTTTAAATAAGCCATTAAAACCAGTCCATTGCTAATAATCTTTCCCTTTGTTTCTTCACGATGACTAGTTTTTAATAATTGTGATAGAAATGGTCTTTCATGAACGTTTCATTTAGTATTTTTAAAAAAAACTGACTTTCTCTTTGCTGGAATCAGAAAAGTAACCTCTTTGGCTATTGTAGGTAATGGTGATACTATTTAAATAGTCCTGATACTGCAAAAACAGATTCAATGATTCTTATCTTCTAGATAAGATGCTTATAATGTGAAATGACCCTGTCAAACTAATGAAGATTTTTAATAGCATTAGTTTATTTTAACATTTCGTGTTAAATAAATAATTTTGTGGGCTGATCACATAAGTAATAATACAGAAGGCCAAAAAATTATTTCGTTTTGTTTTATATTGGTCATAATTTTTTTTACTACATAATCCTTTACTCATAATGTCACAAATGAAAAAAAAAATTGTGGACTCTCTCAATATGAGATGAAAAACTTGAAAACATTTTTATCATGAAGACCTTTTTATTCTGAATATTTTTCAAGAGTAAAGAGTTAGTTTCATTTTGTAAGAATGTAGGTGCAGCAGTAAACTCATTGAGAGGAGTGAAATTTTTTCTGCTGCCTTCTTTACTGATCCAATGTATTTTGATGCATGTAAGCAGTCTTGCTGGAAGAAGTACAGGTGCTATTCATCATAGTTGTTATTTATTAATTTTCATTTTTCAGTATATTACATAACATTTCAGTATATCTTCATATCAAAGAAAATATTCTAAATATACTGGTCAATAATGATTTTGTTACATAGTCAATATTTGTTGAATCTTATGTGTTTTTGGATGCCAAATATGAAGTCACAATTTCCCAATTGGCCTCAGATTTTTTTGTAATTGCTGTTCTAGTTGTCCAGCAACCACATGTGATGAACAATTCAAGTACAGTATATTATTTATTTATTTATTTTATATAACTTTTGTATTTTATTTATTTTACTGCAATAAAGTTGTAGCTGTAAAATAAACTATAATTTATTTATTTGAGTTGATAAATAACCTTGAAAAAATAACTATTATTATTTATACACTAATTAAAACAATTAGAAATGATATACATATGATTTATGTCATATATTTTTTCTAAATGTAATTATGTCACCCTTACTCATATATACTGTTTAGCATATACAAATTTTGTTTTGGTGATTCAATACTGGATGTAATACTTATAAAACATGTACCTTGCTGGTATGAAAAATACTACATTAATATGTATATAAAATGTTCAGAGATTTCAATACATTTTTGTAAGTGTATTGCAGGAAACATTTTAATAAAAATGCCACGCAGTGTGTTAACCATCCAGACAGTTGCTGTTACATTTACGATGAAGTAACATAAAAGATTCAGAGAAGAAATATAACTTCACTGATAAAAATGATATGAACTATAATGATGATTAAAATCATAATGATATAAATCTATAATGATGAGAAAACTTTTGGGTAAGTGTTGGCACATCCTTACCCGTATAGGGAAAGATACCTCTGCACTCCCTCTGTTTTGGGCCCTTACAGGCTTTACCGGAGGTCATCTTCAAAACCTTGGTTTTTGACATATTCTAGTCCGCCTTGGCCAGGATGCCATGAGTGACATTCCAATCGGTGTACTACTAATTAATGAACTCAAAACAAAACACATCTTACAGAGTCTTAGTAAGACTGAAAGGACCTAACTAAACAAAGGAATTGAGCTACCTACCTGTAGAAAGTAAAAGTAAGTTCAACACACAATATGAAACATAATAATATTACACGGAACAATAACAACACAGTAACATTAAAACAAAACAAAGGACAAAAACATAATTTATAAAACAAAAAAATCAACAAAAACAGAATACAAGAGAAATCCAAGCAGTGCTCTAGATCCCCTCAGTAATCCTTTCTTTTGCTAAGTACACTATAAAACTCTCCACTATTGCCCATTCGGCCTGGTTCCTCCAGTTTACATGGAGTTCCAACACCAATCCGATAAGATCAAGCCGACAGGTGGTCTCTGTACGCATTAACTCGTACTTCGAGCACTCATAAAGATCATGGTAGGTGTCCAATTGAAAACACAATCCAATTGTCCACATTGAGGACACATCCCAGAATCTACCAGGCCGAATTTCTGGTCTGTCTCTAAAAGCATCATGGCCGGAAAGAAATTGCATCATATATTTATTAGGGTGCTGCCAAGAACCATCCTGCAAACCAACAACATTTGGAGATAATAATAACTCATCCATCATTCAAAACAAATTGAACTACCATAAGACTTGTGCAAGGTGGGTTCCCAGAGAGCTTCCCATTCATTACAAACCTGAGAGATTTCACGCTAAATTAAAAAAAGAGTTTCACCAAATTCAAAAATTGTTTCAATAACAAAGGCGATGCATTTTTGGACAGGATTTTAAACTGTGATGAAACTTGGATACATCATTTGAGCTGGAGTCCAAGCATCAAATCATGCAGTGGAAACACCCTGAATCACCTGTCCATAAGAAATTCAAAATGCAACCATTGGCTGGTAAGGTCATGTTAACCGTCTTCTGGAGTGCCCATGGTCTGATTTTCTGTGATTATTTGGAGGAGCAATGCACTATCAACAGCCTGTACTACTCAGCCATGACTGAGAACGAAGTCAAGCCCATGTTGAAGAGGAAATGTCCGGGATAGCAGAGAAAAGACGTGCTTCTTCTTCAAGACAACACTCGACATCATATGGCACAACTGATGCTGAAAACTATTGGCAAAACAGGTTAGGAGCTCCTCCTCATTATTCCTTACAGCCCTGACCTTTGGATTTTTATCGGTTTGGTTTGATGAAATAAGCTTTGCATGGTACAAAGTTCAAAAGAGGTAAAAAAAAAAAAGTACAAAACTGGCTTCGAGATCAAGGTAAAGAATTTTTCACTGAGGGGATAAGAAGACTTGTAAAAAGATGGGACAAGTGCATAGAAGTTGGTGGGGATTATGTGGAAACTTAGACAGAAAAAATTGTATTTATTTCATAAACCAGTTTTGCTGTACAGTTATTTGTTTGTTTAATTATTTGAAGATAATTTGAATGAATATGAGGTTGCTGCATGGAAAACATTTAAAAAGGCTGTAAAAGAACATATAACTGAGCTTCTTTAATATAAAGCATTTGGGTGTAGTATGTCACTAAAGATCCAGTTCTTAGATTCTCATCTGGATTTTTCCCTACTAATAATGGAACTGTTAGTGATGAATATAAAGAATGTTGGATACACCTATAGCAAACTATACCAGAAAATTCAAAAGAAGAATATTTTAGGCATGTAGAAATTGCAGGTATAATACTGTTGTACTATCATCACAATGATTCTTTCTTACAAAAAAAAAAAACAAAAAAACACATAATTACAATAAAACCATGCCTGAGAAAGAAACCAGTTATTTATTTAAAATCAGTGTCAAAAATACTATAAGATTCAGCTATTAACATTCTTGTAACGAACAAAAAAACAAAATTTTATTGTCCAGTGTTATAGATTTGTAATAATTAAAAAAATGATTTAACTTTGGCTCTTCTTAATGCTATGAGCAATAATACTATTTTAGTTTAAAATCTCTTTATTGGAATGAAAATAGTACAAACAGAGCTTTTAGTCATGCACATTTTCATCATGTGCAATTGTCATCAAATGTAAACATCCCACTTCTTAAAGAAATTTACCCTTATATTTATAAATTTTCACCGTTATATTTATTTAAATATTTTTTAATAATGTATGTGATTAAAACTGATGATAAAGCTAACTTTACTTTCTTCACTTTTATAACATTTAAATACCCTTCATACCTTTAATATATTTTCATACATTTTACCTTAAATACATTTATTTAAATAACTTCTCTGCAGAATAATTGTAAATTAAATCAACCAAATATTTTAAATGAACAAATTGTAATCCATGTTATGCATCCAAACACAAAAATGATGATTATTAATAACATGTAGTGTGACAAATATAACCTAAAAAAAAAATGTATATATATATATATATATTATACACACACACAAAAACAAATTTATTGAGTCAAAAAATTATTAAAAAAATAATAATAAAACAATAAATAAATATTTAAAAAATAATTTTTAATTATAATGATGTTATTAATTAATGCCTTCTTCAACTACTGAATATATTCTTTTAAATAAACATTCTTACTGCAATGCAATTAATCCATCAGTGCAGGTTTTTACTATATATCATAAAAATTAAAGATGTTTAACAAATATCATCTACAGAAAACATAACAATCATCTACAAGAACCACTAAAAATGGCTTAAGAATGAAAATAAGTGACACACACATATATATATATATATATATATATATATGAGAATTCATATTAATTATTGTGCTATACATGAAAAAGTATAGAAAATTATTGCCTAGGAGGCCATGTTCTGTTATAATAGCATCTTGGTCCCTTGATTGTTTCAATTAAAAAAAAACAAAAAATGTTGAAAAATATAATTAATAAAAATACACTCAATGTATTTTGCTTTTGTATATTAAAATGAAAATTGTTTCATAGAGCTTCACTGTAATGATGTTGGCCTCTATTAATTGGTAATGACTGTAACAGTCAATCCTACATAAAATTTATTTCTTTAAAAAAACTCTCCATATAATTTTATATATTAATTATCAAGGGTATTTTTAAATATTTGTTAAAATCTGCAGCTCAGAATCTGGTTTCATGATGTACTGTACTTATATTCATTCATTAAATTTAATAACTTGCCTTTGATTAAGAAAATTTCATTGAAAAGTATATTTCTTTTTAATGATTTCTAAGCTTTATTTTCTTTTTCAATTTAAAATAAATAGATATTACTACTTATACAAGTTAGGGATTAGTATTTGGCATATATAAACATCATTACTGGTATGTATTCCCCAAATAGCGATTATTCTAAAAAAATGTTATGTTGAAGTCTTTGTTCTTTATGTAATTTTTATTCCATCTTGCATTCATTACTTTAGTAAAGTTTTAAACTCACTCTGTTGGGATGCACATCTGCCATTTTCTTTGGAAGGTATATTCAGTGTATTGATATAGAAAGAATATCTATATAAAAATTAACTTTTAATATTTATATGTAAAATGAAAGTTGGAAACTCATATAAATAATTACAATAATATGAAATACTATTGACCATCATTTTCATTCTATTGAACTCTATGCATAATTATTTTTAATTTGGTTTTGTAAGTTAAAATTAAAATTGTTTCATGGAGTTTCAGTGTAATGATGTTGGCCTCTACTAATTTATTATAATTGGTAATGACCGTAAAAGTCAATGCTACATAAAATTTATTTTTTTAAAAAACACCCCATATAATTTTATACATTAGAATTCCTAAAAAAAATTGCTTACAGAATATTAAATGAAGAGCAAGCAATATAAGAAATCTTGGTGCACTGTTCATTCTTGAGGATATTTTAATTGTCTAACACACCAATGTGCCTTTCTTCTAATTTATAATTATTTATTTTTAGTTGATTTTATTAATTTACTTATTATAATAATAATCAGTTTATAGTATGAATGATCACACCAAATAAAATAAAATGCATGGGTAGGTTCTGCAACACAGAGAAAATAATAATAATTTATTGAATATTTGTAATGAAGTTATTGCAAGAAACTCTGGAAATGAGTATTAAATAAGTAAACAGACGGATAATTTGAAAGTGTAATATAGTTTTTCAGTAGTATTATTATATAATGAAGAATATAAATATTTTGAGATTATAGGATTATCACAGAATAATATAGAATAATAAAGAATAATAGAGAATAAAATCTAATGTAATGTCTAATAAAAAAAAAATTAATTCAGCAGAACTAACCATTTAGGCCTTTTTTTTGCATCTGGAATAGTTGACAAATCATCTTTTAACATATATTGTCTTATTCCTCTCATATAGTCATATAAATATTCTTCCCAATTAATATCTTCAATATTAAATGGAAATATTTCTTTATCTTTTTGATCTAATGATTTCCACAGGTCTTGAGTATTCTTGTTAGATAAATCCCATTGTCTTATACAGAAAAATGATATTGACTGTAAAAGTTTGTCAACTTTTTCTAATACTTTTAGCAGCCTGTAAGCATATCAATAAAAATAAAATGAGCTGAAGATTCATATTTTTAACATATTTTTTTGTAATGAAAAATTCACCAAAACTACTGTAAATATATATAGTTGTTTTCTAAAACTTTTATTAATACAGAGTAATTTATTTGAAATATAAACAAAGTGTAAAGTGAAAGAACATTTGTAAGGGTTTACAGTAAAGTGATGTAATTACTGAAGGTCATGTATTCCGAAAGGAATAATCTTTAAAATATTACAGAAATTATTCATGAAAAGTGAACAATTCCTAAATTTTCCTGGGGAAATTATCATACTTGTATGCAAATAGTTTATGTCTTTTTTTTTTAATAGTGTAGGTAATAATAATTAAACTTTCAAATTATAATTTTAACTCCACTATTTTGTAAATTTCTATGACAAAATGGTAACATCTAGTGTGATACCTTTTCTTAAGTGGATAATAGTAATATTAAAAAAGTTAATCAAGCAATAAACCCTGGCCAGTCTTGGCTTAAGTTTCCTGTGGTAAATTATCATTAAAAATAAAATCTTACCTTTTTTCTTTACCAAAAATTGGTGCAATGGTATCTATGAGTAATGCCGGTAGATAATGTAGAAAGAACTTAAAAATACTCAATTTTATTTTGTCATTTTCTATTTTGATAGTGGAATTGGTGTAGGCAGATATATTAAACCATGTGATTGGATTTTGTGCACTTGAAACAATATTGTATATTAGTGGATGTTCAATACTGTCCTTCTTTCTTCTGTAACAATTATTTTTTTTTTTAATTCTACAACAATACATGAAAATTAATATAAGATTAGCTTATTTGAGATAAAAGAAAGACCTCATTAGTATTACAATAATTATTGCTCCTAAGGGTTCTTAGGAACCCAAAGATTTAGAAATTAACTCGTTGACTGCAAAACTTACCCTGGAGCAGACATTGATAGCGACCATAATTTGGTGATAATGAAGTGTAGATTGGGGTTTAAAAACCTGAAGAAAAGGTGTCAGATGAATCGGTGGAATTTAGAGAAGCTTGAGGAAGAGGAGGTAAAGAAGATTTTTGAGGAGGACATTGCAAGAGGTCTGAGTAAAAAAGATAAGGTAGAAAATGTAGAAGAAGAATGGGATAATGTTAAAAAGGAAATTCTTAAATCAGCAGAAGCAAACTTAGGCGGAATAAAGAGAACTGGTAGAAAACCTTGGGTTTCAAACGATATATTGCAGCTGATGGATGAACGTAGAAAATATAAGAATGCTAGTGATGAAGAAAGTAAAAGGAACTATCGGCAATTAAGAAATGCTATAAGCAGGAAGTGCAAACTGGCGAAAGAAGAGTGGATTAAAGAAAAGTGTTCAGAAGTGGAAAGAGAAATGAACATTGGTAAAATAGACGGAGAAAGTTAAGTATACAGGAAAGTTAAGGAAAATTTTGGGGTACATAAATTAAAATCTAATAATGTGTTAAACAAAGATAGTACACCAATATATAATACGAAAGGTAAAGTCGATAGATGGGTGGAATATATTGAAGAGTTATACGGAGGAAATGAATTAGAAAATGGTGTTATAGAGGAAGAAGAGGAAGTTGAGGAGGATGAAATGGGAGAAACGATACTGAGATCTGAATTTAAGAGAGCATTAAAAGATTTAAATGGCAGAAAGGCTCCTGGAATAGAAGGATTACCTGTAGAATTACTGTGCAGTGCAGGTGAGGAAGCGATTGAAAGATTATACAAACTGGTGTGTAATATTTATGAAAAAGGGGAATTTCCGTCAGACTTCAAAAAAAAGTGTTATAGTTATGATACCAAAGAAAGCAGGGACAAATAAATGTGAAGAAACAGAACAATTAGTTTAACTAGTCATGCATCAAAAATCTTAACTAGAATTCTATACAGAAGAATTGAGAGGAGAGTGGAAGAAGTGTTAGGAGAAGACCAATTTGGTTTCAGGAAAAGTATAGGGACAAGGGAAGCAATCTTAGGCCTCTGATTAATAGTAGAAGGAAGATTAAAGAAAAACAAACCAACATACTTGGCGTTTATAGACCTAGAAAAGGCATTCGATAACGTAGACTGGAATAAAATGTTCAGCATTTTAAAAAAATTAGGGTTCAAATACAGAGATAGAAGAACAATTGCTAACATGTACAGGAACCAAACAGCAACAGTAACAATTGAAGAACATAAGAAAGAAGCCGTAATAAGAAAGGGAGTCCGACAAGGATGTTCCCTATCTCCATTACTTTTTAATCTTTACATGGAACTAGCAGTTAATGATGTTAAAGAACAATTTAGATTCGGAGTAACAGTACAAGGTGAAAAGATAAAGATGCTACGATTTGCTGATGTAAGTAATTCTAGCCGAGAGTAAAAAGGATTTAGAAGAAACAATGAACGGCATAGATGAAGTCCTACGCAAGAACTATCGTATGAAAATAAACAAGAACAAAACAAAAGTAATGAAATGTAGTAGAAATAACAAAGATGGACCACTGAATGTGAAAATAGGAGAGAAAAGATTATGGAGATAGAAGAATTTTGTTATTTGGGAAGTAGAATTACTAAAGATGGACGAAGCAGAAGCGATATAAAATGCCGAATAGCACAAGCTAAACAAGCTTTCAGTAAGAAATATAATTTGTTTACATCAAAAATTAATTTAAATGTCAGGAAAAGATTTTTGAAAGTGTATGTTTGGAGTGTCGCTTTATATGGAAGTGAAACTTGGACAATCGGAGTATCTGAGAAGAAAAGATTAGAAGCTTTTGAAATGTGGTGCTATAGGAGAATGTTAAAAATCAGATGGGTGGATAAAGTGACAAATGAAGAGGTATTGCGGCAAATAGATGAAGAAAGAAGAATTTGGAAAAATATAGTTAAAAGAAGAGACAGACTTATAGGCCACATACTAAGGCATCCTGGAATAGTCGCTTTAATATTGGAAGGACAGGTAGAAGGAAAAAATTGTGTAGGCAGGCCACGTTTGGAATATGTAAAACAAATTGTTGGGGATGTAGGATGTAGAGGGTATACTGAAATGAAACGACTAGCACTAGATAGGGAATCTTGGTGAGCTGCATCAAACCAGTCAAATGACTGAAGACAAAAAAAAAAGGTTCTTAACTTTTGCAATTGTAAGAATCAGTGAATCTGCAAAACATAATGTTTGTCAAGGAACCACAGCCTCCAGGGACTTCACAAACTGCTGTTCATAATTACATCTATAACACTACACATGAACAACTTGTGAAAGTCTTCTTGAGAACAAGAAGAAAGTTATACAAATTTACCTGGATATTCATGGAAATCATTTTCAACAATTACAGTGTACTTGATAACAACATAACAAATACACTGCATATAAATTCTTATGGACTTTACAACATAAGCATACTGTGATGAACAAAACAGTTTTTTCCTCAGTAAGCTAAACTTTAATGTCATCTAGAAGAAGATCCTAATTAAGTTGTTGAATTTTTTTAATTTATGCAGGCAAGTTTAATTTATGCAAGTTGGGTGATGGTATTTTAAAATAATTAAATGATAAATAATATTAATACAATTTTTTTAAAAAGTACATTTCTTTTTAAATTCTCATTTAATTTTCTGATCAGTCTTTGTTGTCTCCGGTTACTCAGAATTCCAAAATTCAGAATTTTATACTGTCATTTACAGTAAAGTTAATGGTTTAAAAAAGTTGTAGTAAAATGGCAAATATAATATCTGCTACCTTGAGGAAAAAATTATAAAAATAGACCATAATTCACAAGCAACTTGATAATTTGTCTCTGAGCAAGAATGTTGAGGCACCTCTTATTTAAATTTTAAGAAACTGAACTGTTTTAAAAGCATTACAGCCGTTTTTGATTTAGACATTATCTTTATACTACACTTTATTGTCTGAACATTGTCCAAACATTGTCCAATTCTTTAATATAAGGAAATACCTTGAAATCCTACTAGGATTCCTATACTAGGAAATGTTAATACTGCGCACAGCACTGTCAAATTTTAACAAATATTAAAATGTGAATGGAAATAGAACAACAGTCATAGAGCAAGATTAGTAGTGAATAGTAAAATGAATTTTTTTAGGAAATTGCATTCAAAAAGTAACAATACACTAATCACACACTAGAATAACAATATGTAACATAAACTAACAGTAGTTGTTGAAAATGATTTCCATGAATATCCAGGAAAGTTTGCACACCTTCCTTCTTGTTCGCAAAGACTTTCACAAGTTGTTCATGTGTAGTGTTTTAGATATAATTACAAACAGCAGTTTGAAGTTCCTGGATATGATTCCTTGACAAACAACATGTTTTGCTTAATGAAATATGTAAAGATCTGGTGGATGTAAGTCCAAAGAATGAGGTCTTAGAGAAGCCCTGAGAAATGATTTAATCACTGAAACCTCTTTAAAAGTAACTTCATGGACTGCCTGGCATGGACTTCAACAAGTGCCATCTTGTTGAATCCAAGCCTTATTAATTTTATCCTTGGTTAGCATTCCTATCAACTGGTAAATGATTTTGCAATGACAAGCTGAATTTATTGTTTCTCTGAAGAATATTGGGCTAACTATTTTCTCCTGGATACTACAATCCACACCCCAATCTTCTGGACAGGTGAAATTTCATGTCTGGCATGTGGGTTTTTAGTATACCATAAACATGAATTCTGTGCATCCACATACTCTGAAAAATAGAAGCATGTCTCATCGGTATAGAAAAAAAAGTTCAAAATATGCATATCATCCACTAGAAATTATTAAAACCATTCACAATAATGAAGTAGTTTTCCACAGTCTATAATCAGTAACTTTTGAAGTGTTTTCATTTTATGCAGAGTAAGACTGAGCTTTTTATGAACTGTCTTGTCTGTAGTTGCTACATTCTTTTTCTGTTGTTCCCATGGACTCGGTAGCATAGCAGCCAATATGTTAGAAATTTTTCATTAAGTACTGAAGGTACTTCTCTCATAATTATTTACCTATCATATCCCCTACATCCATGATTAGAACTCTTACACAACATATCTGTTGTACTAATGGAAGACTGGTCTTTCACTTTTAGTGTAAATTAATTGTGCTCTCAGAAGTGGTATTCAATAAGAAATATTTGTTGCTCTAATGTTAACTCCATCCTGAATGCACATAGAAAAGCACAGTCTCAATTGATCAACAAAAAACACACAATGAGAAACAAAGAACCAAACTGTACACATGCAGAATTACCGACCTTTGGAGAAAATATATCTTGCAGCACACAGAATACAATCCCTCAATATATAATTGTTTTTATGTAGGTATATAGTTATTTTTCAAATACAATGATTTTTTAAATTGTTAGGACATGCATACATATAATTTTCATTATTAAGCATTCCTAACCTACAAAAACATGTTTAATAGTCATTCACTAACAAAATATAGATTACGTAATCTTATTTAGATTATATGAGATCTAAGAGTATAGTTATATGCAGGCCCAACAATCAATTGTGATTGGTAGGAACTAACATCTAAAATATGAGCCATTACATAACTGAAAAGATAGAAATGCTGCTAAAAGTGATAACTTTTTGTAGCAAATCTTCTGTAAAGTAATTATTCTGATTTGGTAGGCCATGTGTTTTGCTAAGAATGTAGAACAGTACTTAAAGATTCAGAAAAATAGAAGTATATAGAAAAACCTGTAAGATGGGATCTGCTTCTTCTTAAATTTAAATTTAAATAAAATCTATAACTAAGACTATTTCTAGGTATTGTAACCTTTTGAAGAAAGGTAGTTAAATTTAAGATACATTTAACTTTATTTAAACAAAAATTCCTTCATTACACATGGATTTTCATCATCCATGAACACTCGGTTTTAATTAACACAATGACAAAAAAAGTTCTAGGAAATTAAAATTGAAAAAAATATGTACTACTAGTTGATTAGCAGTGTGATAAGTAAAGGTGAAATTAGATCCAAAACGTATATAAATATAACAAATTTTCCATTGTATGTAATTAGCACCAACATTGCTGGATATAGCATAAAGTTTAACTTTTTTAGTTGAACCCAAGAAGAGACTAACAGGAATTAAAACAAGATGTATGAAGAGAATGGTGCAGAAAATTAATAAAACTAATAATACAATTTAATAATTTTTATTAAAATTTTAAACTCACTTGCAATCTAAATTCCATGCTGAAGCAATTACTATGTTAGCTACCATATCAACCGGTATTATATCTGCTACAGCATGAGGATCACATTCCATGACTCTTAAAAATCCACTTTCATGTCCAACTAAAACTCCAGTAAGGCCATATAAATTGTCAATCCAACCTGGGACAGGTTCTTTATTTGAAGCTGTGACTGAAAAATATAAAACAAAATTGGTTATTGTATTAACTTTTTCATAAACATATTTTATTTTCGTCTTTATTCATTTGTTTTTTAAGAGTTCTTTACAGGCTAATTTAAATTAAGCCCACTTCCAATGATAACATTTAAGATATATATTGGTGGTGGAACCAGTCTTGATGCTTGGTGCTACGGCAGTGAAAGCTGCAACTCAAATCATTCTACTATCCTTTTAGCATAACACATTTACTTCATTACCTAACAATGAATGGGCCTTCATAAGATGTATTATGGTGTTATTATTGGATTGCAGAACAAAGTTTTTTGAAATTTTAATCACCTTAAATGTGTAGCTAATACTTTTGAGATTATAACATTTTAAAATTTAATTTGATATATATATATATATATAATGTTATGTCAAATTTAATTGAATCAGTGAAAAACTTTTGATTAATATCTGACCATTTTCTGCAAAAAAAATGTTACTGTGCATTTTACAAAATGGTAAACATGACAAGAATTACAGAAGGACTTACATGAAGCTGAGAATTGTAGAATAGCAGCCCTAAAATAAAAATAAAAATAAAAAACATAAAATAATAAAACATGCAAATCAAAATATATGTGATCTTCATTGAGTGCTGGTGTTACATTTTATTAATATAACAGATATTAAAAAATTAATGTACTACGATTAAATACACTAAATAATAGGATCGAAAATAGCAGAAACTAATTATTTTAAATATAAAAACAAAAAAACTATTTTAATTAAAGAGGGTGAAGTTCATTCAGTTTGCAAGAAATATTAGAATTTCTGAGATTACTGTCATCAGAATCATTATTGTAATCATCTTGCGCGCACGCGTCTGTCACTTTTACTATCTTCTTTTAAAGAAAAGTAAATGATTCCATATTATTATCAATATTGCGTTCTTGTTGCATATATTCAGCTTCTGTTTCGGTAATGTAATCACTTTACACCTTCCAACTTTTTTCATTCATGTCAACCACTTTATTTTCACATAGCCTTTGAACATCTTTGATATCAAAAGTTTCAATATGATTTGCTACGTATCCTTTAACTTCTGACTAAACCATCTTGATAAGATTTAATTCTGGGTGGTATGCAGGTAGTTGCTGAACATCTTGCCCTTTTTTTTTTTGTAAAAGCTCATCAAACACATAGACAGTAAAAGTTTCCCTGATTGCTTTTATCAATTCATATAAAAGTGATTTCAGCATCAAGGAAGAATAAGGAACAGAATGCTTCTGTAACCACTTTACCACATATTCTTTTCTTGAAGTGGAGATTGGTGGTTTTTCTAACATGGCATTGTAATAGGATGCGTTGTCAGAAATTATCACAGAAATTTGGGGAAATTTGGAATTAATATCTTTCTGTCCATTTAAATTAATTTTCTGCTTTCATCTGATCTATGTAATTGCCACTTTTTAATCTTGCTTGCGAAGTTAGTAAGGCATTTGGTATAAAACCCATTTCTAACCTGTACTTTGAAATAGGCTGCCTTTTGAAAAAGGAACTTTCAGCCCATCACCTAAATCACTACACCATGACCTATTTATAGTGTGAGAAGATTACACCATCAGCCTATTTTCAGTTCTACATTTTTTTTATGGCAGTGAGATATTGACTACTTAAACCTTATGTTGCTCTGTAAGAATCTTTCTGTTATTTTCAGATTTTCTCCATGTAAAGCCCAATTCTTTTAATATTTTTTTTCAAACTTGTCTTTTTTCCTGAATAACCAATGGCATCTTCAGGCACTAACATTATTTTTTTCATGGTTTACAAATTTTATGAAATTCATGTATAGTCCATCTCAACACACACTTGTCGGTCATCTAGTCCCACTGCAGGAATTTCATAGGGTTTGTAGTTTTTTGGAGTAGAGAAAGAAGTCTCTGCCAGATTTTTGGCTAATTTTTTAGCAACTACTTTTTCCTGCTCTTTGGATTTTTTCCTGTTTTAGCCTCCGGTAATTACAGTTCAGGTATTACTTCAGAGGACGATATGTATGAGTGTAAATGAAATGTGGTCTTGTACAGTCTCAGTTCGACCATTCATGAGATGTGTGGTTAATTGAAATGCAACCACCAAAGAACATCGGTATCCATGATCTAGTATTCAAATCTGTATAAAAGTAACTACCTTTACTAGGGCTTGAATGCTGGAACTCTTGACTGAAAGAACTCTCTGATTTGGGAAGATGCGTTTACCACTAGACCAACCTGTTGGGTATGCTCTTAGAACTTAGGATTGGGATACCCCACACAGAGCTGCTGTTCTTTCTTCACATTTCTGATTGTGAATCAGGAGTTTATCTTCTTTTTTCAGGAAAATGATCACCTTCTTGTTTCATAAACTCATATATACTATTTATTATTTCCCAGGCCTACTGTTTTAGTTTTTTGTAGTTTATGGTAGACTTAAGTTCACTCATAATTATAAAACACTAAAAATGTATAACAGATTAAAAAATGTAATTACCCTCAATCAAAACTTGAATAAAAAGAAGCAGAATTTGCACAAATGCTCTTACAGGATCAATAAATACAGGACCATTAGTAATTGAATTATATTCAAGCATTAAATAACATAGGCTTATGGGTAATTATTTATTTTTATACTGGTCTGGCTGTATTTGAAAACTATGAACCCATAGCAAACAATACAGCTACATTGTTTCTTGATATGATTCTAAGAAAGGTGACTCATTTCCTGAATTATAATACTTGGCTTGTCCATGTTTATTTTTACGATAAATAAAATCATGATCCATTATAAACTATGTTTATATATGTCAGACAATTATAATGTTAGTTAATTATCATTTAGCTTTTCTTTGCTGATCTAATAATGATATTTGTTGAGAATAGGCCTACATTATTACAACATTTAAAAATTTCCCACGACATTTCTTTTTATGGCAAAATACTTAATCATTTATAAAGAATAAACAGCAGAATTAGAAAGTATTTAAAGGTAATACATAATACCATCCAGTAACAAAAAATAAGAAGTTGTATTTACAAGAAAAGCAATTTAACGACGCGAACTGTTTGAAATCCAAAACGAAGATCTGCTGCGAAAATGGTGCGAATATGCAGGCACGAAACCGGACGAATTTTATTTGTTGAATAGGCTATTTGTTGCATTTACATTCGGAAGGCGATTGTCATCCGATCAGACGACTGTCCACACGGTACTTGACAATGGCCCCGCAACGCGATCACTCAACGGTTGTGGATATCCCGCTGTGGGTTGGAAATGTAAAACGAGCCGTCGTCTTTAAAGACACAAGCACAAAACAGTTGATACCGCCTATCGATCAGGGTGTTACGCAATATTACCGCGAATTGTACAATACCAATCACCGTCCGGTGAGAATGAATGTTTCGTTAATCGATGTTATACGTTTCCTACGCAGAACCAAAAAACATGCAGTGTTCTTTAGATCGGTGGAACTAGGATGGTGATGTGATCGACTGTTTTCCGATCATTCGTAACCACAATATCGAACAAGCACGAGGTCGATATGCCATCGTCGTCGTCTGCGAAGTTGGTAATGGAAATCGATAGAACACGAGATTCGATTAAACATCGCGCTATTACGCAAGGAATAACAGAATCGGATCAAATTATGGAAAAGCATTTTAAGCCTATTGTCGAACCGCTCCGAGTACTTTATCATGCTTTAAACAAAAGTACGATGTTAAAAAAGAACAAGAAGAGGATGCAAAGGGAGTGGGTGAAAAGGAGGAGGTGGAAGAGACACCGACGGTTATGAGAAGACTCTTTAAAACACCGCCGTCGGAAAAACAGTTCGTCAAACCTGTAGACCCGTCGACACCGAAAACGTTGGGTGTTCGTGCAAAACATTTCTTGAATGTTGCCGTAACGGATAAAGGTAAAAAAAAAAGACTACGTCTACGGAGTGAAAAACATTGACGATCAATGGATGATCGGAACAAAACCACTCGAGTTCAAAGGAAATAAAATAGTTATCGACAACAGGTGTAAACATGAATCAGTTTAGTGAAGAAGATGTATGCGTGCACGTCGGTGACCATCATCTGACGCCTATGTGTTTTAAATTAAAACACAGTTACGTATATATTGTCGATTTATCTGAACATGATTTCGATAAAAACAGTGATAACTTGTCCATAAGAGTGGTTTTCAATGATGATGATTTCGGATATGGACGAAAATATTATTGCGCATTTGAATGCGGTGAACAAGCTATCGCACTTATTCACAGCAAAGAAGTACTGTTTTCTGGATTCTACGGTGACGACGGTAACGTAAAGGCGTTCAAATTAAATCGTTCGTCGAATATGAAGTTGAATGCGACGGTGTTAAAAAATCTCAATACGTCGCATCGAAAAAATAACGTACTCGCTGTAAACGTGTTTGCTGCAAATGAAAAAAGAAAGTAATAGCTAATGTAGCGACGGATGGAGGACTTTTCTTCAGGACCCGCGATGAGGTAGATTCTTCTAACAACGACGGTGATGATGATACCCAACCGCTGTTGGTGGCGTACGACACAAATGAAAATTCAGAATTCGATTACGTTAAAACCAATGGATATATGAGAGGACGTCATATCGCTTCTCTTTATTTTGTTTTATACAAGAATACGAAACGCAAAGAAGAGGATAAAGAAAACCGTCAACGATCGTCTACACGAATTTTTTAATTTCTACGATGTTTAAATAAGTCCTTTTAAGGACTAAAACACATTACACAATCAACACAAAATTACACACATACACAAAACAAAAAACACTTTAAACCCCCATACAATAAATTGTAACTAACTATTGTTTTTTTTTAAACCGATATTTAATTACGTTCATTGAATGCAGTGGTTCCAAGGCCAGCGACATGATCTGGTAATAAATTTATCTACTATTGGATTATGTTGCAAATGGTGAGGAGAGTATTTAAATATTTTACACAACTTATGTATGCGAAACATTTTTTTTGTCATGTTACTTCATGGTATTTCTTTACAAGACCATGATGCGATAAACATCAAACGCAGATGATGGGTACTGGTAGACTTGCAATTGTTCCGCATACATACATGAAAGTTAACGGTTTTTTCAGATAGATGTGTAAGTTTATCGGTAACCATCATCTGCGTTTGATGTTTATCGTATCGCGGTCTTGTAAAGACATATCATGAAGATGTTTTTTTCTTGTTCGAGTGTTTTGTAGACCTACTGGGGAGAGATATCACTCGTTAAAAAAAAATCTCAATGTGCCACGGTTGCTACCTCCTGGGTGGTGTGGAAATGCGACCATTTATTTTTTATACACAGAATACAAGACTATCTTTATTTTTGTTCGGAGTAATTTTTATAGTATCCAACTTAATTTTTAGTATACATTTTAAATCATTTGTACGAATGTTTTGTAGGCCTACTGGGGAGAGATTTCACTCAAAAAAATCTCAACGCACCACGGTTGCTACCTAGTGGGCATGCGCCGATTCGAATTCCAACGCTGCGATTGGTCAATCGGACAACTTTAGACCACGTCGGTCCCACAATTCTTCAGTCGGGCGCCGCATCTCGCACGGTAAACACCCTGCCTCACTCCGCTGACGCACGCACGTAAACACACACGCACACACCGCCTCCCGGTGCACCATCTACGACGAGAACCTCTCGAGCGGTGACGCCTCCCGACACCGTCGCCTGGACGACCAGGATCATCCTCAAAGTACGTCTCACATCACCTCCTGGTGCACGAGCCACAACGAAGACCTCAAGCGGGGCGGGCAACGCCTCCTGGTGCAACGACTACGACGGCTCGGATCTTCCTCGAGGAACGTCCGCGTTGAGGCGACGACAGCGATAAGGTTTTCGTCATGGAGATGGCGGGCGCCGCCTCCCGGTACACGATCTACGACGACCAGGATCATCCTCGAGGAACGTCCCAAAAAAAAACAAGTTGGAAAGACTGCGGGCTACGGCGCCACCAACGTCACAATCCAAGATGGCCGACTACCGCCATCTTGTCCGCCATCTTGGTTGACGTCATTTTAGGTGGCTGTATGCCCATTTCCGTACTACTGACATGAATTTCTTTTTTATTTATTTTTATTGCAGCTATATTCAGTCACTGAATATTTTGAAAATAATGTCATCATTTATAAAAATTGAAAATTCTTAAAATATTAGATTGCTGAGCAGATGTTCTGATTTCCAGAAGACTACATTATGTTGCAGAATTTACATGTAGAATAATGATTGAAGAGGTTTACATTAAAAGTTTTTTTTTTAAATTAATTTAATACTTCAGTTTATAGATATTATTTTTCCAAGTGACAAAGGGATACGGAGATGTCGAGTGCAGAATGCCACCTCTAAAATTAATCTGGATTGTAACTGTTCACAAACTGCAAGCTACAACTCTTGACAGAGGAGTGATAGATTTAAAAAAAAAACGTTTTTTACCAAGGAGCAGATTTATGTCACTCTTAGTCAAGTTAAAACTTTAGAGGACATCGCCTTGTCTGATTTGGACCCAAATATGTTATTAAATAGACCACATAATGAGAAAGCTGTAACAGAAATGGTTAGGTTGTGTAATCTATCCAATTTATAGGTTTCATTATCGCAATTAGATATTTGCACAATGTTTGTGAGTACCCAGTTAAAAAAAGTGTTTATAATAATTATAGAATATTATTTATTTCAAAATTATAATATTAACTCGAATCATACAAGGTAATGTCAGCTGGGAGCTTGTTGTATGACTACTTAATAATATTACAAAATTAGAATTTATTATTGCATGCTTAATATAAATATTTATATTGTAATTTTGCTATTAAGGATAATATACTTGTTCACCACTTATGCAAATATTAATTATAGGTTTAATATTTTATATGGAGTTTAGAGGAAAGTATCCAAGAAAAAAAGGAATGATTGTTTAAGGAAGAAAAATAAAGAAAGAAATGCAATGAATATCTCCCCAGAGACTAAACAACAATAATATAGACTGTTATTAATATCCTAGTCATACAGAGAACAGAGGAACTGGAAGAACAGTGAGAGAACTGGAGAACAGAGGAACAGAGGTACTGGTGCGAGTGGTCAGCAGCTAAAGGTGTTGAGCCATTCAGGATTTTTTGTATTTTTCCTAAGATGATCATTGGATTTGATTAAAATTTATATGGGACTGTAATAAAAGTATCTCTTGATTAAAAAAAAATTGTCAAAATCAGTTAACTAATGTTGGAGATATTATGTGACATAAATAAAGATTCAAATTGATAATCTCCTTTCTCGAAGTTGGTTAAAAAATTTATCAAAAAATCAAGGACGTAACCATGAATCCACCAAACGAGACTCTCAATTAACATTATTTTTTTTGTACCATTTTTTAAATATAACCTAACCATAAAAAATTCACATCAATAATAAAACTATCTGATGCCCAAGTGAGAACAGCAGCAAGAATCACAGAAGATGGCTATAATACTAATTGAATATATTAAGAAGCAAACTTTTCAAAATTCAGTTTGGTTTTTAAATAAATTTAAAAAGTTCACTTTTAAATAAATTTAGTTTGGTTCAAAATCTTAAAAAAGTAAAAATTTAAACAAAAAAACATAATTTTGTGACTTCTCTGACAAAAAAAAAGGTTTTTTGTAAATGTTAATATTTATTTATGTATATATATGGTTTGCTCTATATTTTTATTGGTCACTATAGGACTATGTTAAATAGTTAATTACCGTCTAATTTCCTATTCTTCCAACTCTTCTTTATTTTCAATCTGGTGTTGTTTCTTTCTCTTTTCTAACTATGTCTGGATTCCACTCTCTGTTTCCTTCCTGAATTTCTTCATAGTCTTATACCTTCTTTCCTAAGCAATCTTTGTACAAATACTCTTATATAACCTAGTTTGACTTTTAAGTACATTTTGCTTGAAAATTTTTCTCCAGTCTCTAATGAACTTTTTTAAGACTGCATCAAAATAGGTAGGAATAGAACATCATATATATTTTATATTACTAAAATAGCTTTATTGATATTTTTGCATTTTTTTAGTTACTCTCAATATAATTTGATATAAAGTTTAATTATTATAATAAAATATATGTCATAGTCATGTATTTGGCCAAATTAAATTACTTGTATATTCAATTTTATAGTAAATAAATAGTCAACTATATTAAATGGTGTATTAAAATAAAATCTCACCAAAATGATCTAATTTGCTATTTCACACATGTAATCTAATATAATTTATATGGAAAAATATTATACTTCTATATAAAAGATTTCTCTTTTTATCTTTATATCTCTCTTACACAGAAAAAGAATTGGACCATCTTTTTCTTATTTGTTAAAGATCCTACTTTTTTCTTTTTTTAGCCTCCAGGAATTACTGTTCAGGTATTACTTCAGAGGATGATATGTATGAGAGTAAATGAATTGTAGTCTTGTACAGTCTCAGATCGACCATTTCTGAGATGTGTGGTTAATTGAAATCCAACCACCAAAGAACACTGGTAACCACGATCCAGTATTCAAATCGTATAAAAGTAACTGCCTTTACTAGGACTTGAACGCAGGAACTCTTAACTTCCAAATCAGCTGATTTGGGAAGATGCATTCACCACTAGACCAATCCAATGGGTTTAAAGATCCTACTTATATGTATGTAACTGCACCTGATAATTCTCCTGTGCATACTCTAATTAACAAATCTTTCCATTTTTGGTTAATTTATTGTTTTCTTTTCTTTTTATTGTTCTTTTATTTTAAAGCTTAGGTCCGATTTAATTTTGTTGACATGGCATACAAATTTATCAATTGCAAGTAAATTTTTTGTATACCACAAAACTTTATGGACCTAATGAACTAAAGCAAAGTAAAATTTATAAACACACTAAATTTAACAAAAATAGCATATTAAATATAAAACACAAAATTGATTAATTATATTATTATTTTAAAGATGTTTTCTAAACATTTCAATGCTTGGGCCACAGTAATACCAACCACCTACAACTGATTTTTTTTATCAGCATCAGGAGCAATAAAAAATACAGAGCCATGCAATAGCTCCAAAAATTGTTTCTGGAGTACATTCCCACATTTTTAAAACCAAAGTTGTTTTTTAAACCATATTATCTTTCGAAGTTTAATAGCATTTTGTTAGCTTAATCCAAGATGACAAGGTATTTTTAGTAATGCACAGGAGCAAGGGGGCTCAAAAAATCTCCACACTTAAAATAACTCTTACCATGTGTTTATATTAATTAAGAAGTTTAATATTTACAGATTTGTTATAAAGTATGAGTTTAATATTTATAGTTTTGTTATAAAGTATGATTTATTTAATAAAACAAAACAATTTTCTAGATTACGTGATGAATACTAAATTAAAAATCTTAAATAATAATAACGTTCTTTTATCATCAGTAGATTTCAAACATTTCTACTAAACTATTCGATTACTTTTTTTTAATCAAAATAAATTTTTGATCTTTCTTAATAGTTTCCACATACATATCCATTACACTCTGCATAAACAATAGTTACTTTACTCAATTTGTTCTGTTTTTCTTTCCTTGAAGAAGCTTCACTACAACAGGTATGGCATCGATCTTTCCACGACTCAGTTATTTTCTGTTTGGAAGTTGTTGTTAGTTTATATCCTAAAATGCATTCTATTGCTGTGATTATTGGATTTGTACTCCAAAAATACTCTTTGATCATTCTATCACAGTAGGTTTGATAAGGTATAATTCAAGTTCTGATAAAGATTCTTTTTCTATTTGTTTTACTTTTATTCCATTCTGGATAGTTTCGAATGTATAGTGAAAAAGCATTTATATATACAACTTAAATTAGGAGTATAAAAAACAGAAAGTGGCCACCTTTGAGCACTCTTTTTGTTAGGTACCCCTTTGGTATTTAATCGGTTGAATAACAGCACCTTTTGTAGAATTATAAAAGAGGGTTATATTAGATTTCATTTTTCCTTCATTAGACGAATTATGTTGAGTAGACAAGAAGTTGAAGTACTTTTTAGGCTTTTCTTATAAAAGCCTAAAAAGTACTTCTTTTATGACTATAAAATCAGTCGTAAAACTGATTTGTATGACATAAATCACAGGAGGCTTATTAGATTCTGGATCTATGAATGTAAACATACTTGAATGCAATGGCTGGTTCCCAGTTTCTTTTAACTCCTTTGGTATGGACTTCCTGTTTGACTGCAAGGTTCCTTCCATTGTTAGATCATGTTCTTTATAAAGATATATAAAACCGATCAGTAATTACATTCCTCCCTGACTTTGTAATATAAGTATCCAGACAGTTTATGACTGATATTGTGTCAGCAGGTATACCCGGTCTTTTTTCACAATAGATATCCATTTTCAGTACAAAGTGTTGATTACAATCTGTTAACAGTCTAATTAGAATACCATTACTTACCAATTTTTTTTTAAATTACTTTAAACGGACATCAACCTCTGAACAACATTTCATTGTTAGCTATATTTTCTGTTGGTGTGTAATGTTTGAAAGATCGTTATCAAAAATTTCAAAGTGTTCCCTTACTGGAGTAAATTTGTCATTCTGTTGCCTAATTTTACTTGTTTGTTAATCATCAAATCATGTAATTGTGAGCTAACCACGGAATCTATTATAGGAGTGATATATGCTGCTCTTCTGAATTCATTTGACAGAAGTCATGATATCTAAGTTATCATTATATGCTCTTAATAAAATAAGTATTTCTAAAAATCCAAGCATTTAAATTTCACAAAACTGCCTCTTCATTCAAATGTTTCACAATATAAGACATTTTTCTGAAAAAAATCTCAAAAAAAAATCATAAGTAGTTACTATATCAGTATCCTTCAAATCTGGTTTTTCACAAAATATATTTTCTATGATTCTATGAGTAACCCTCTAACTTTATGAGCTAAATATTCTTGAATTTCATTACCTGATTTCGCTATATATTTCCCAAGGTTATTTTCTAAATCTAATTCTTGTTCATCTTCAACACTAGGATCTCCTAAACCATCAGCATGAACTTCGTTAATACCATTAGCAAAGTCTTCTGTTTCACTTGAATAGCACAACTCATCCAGATCAATATTGTCAATTTTTAGATGTAATATTCTTTCTATATCATGATAGAAATATGTTCACTCATTTTCAAGAAATGAAGCAACCACTACACAAAACTCAAATAATAAAACTAGCCCTGTACAGAAATATCATCAACTACACACACACTGACATATCAGCTGATTGGATATAAATAGGCATGCTAATTCAACATAACAAAGTACATTCTCATCTAGAAAAAAACAAAATAAACATTTTAATGTTTGTAACACCTATCCCTTCATATTACAAGGAAAATGCATTTTATTTTAAACAATATTTTCTTTTTAACAATAATGAGATGAGTTCCTTGTTGACACAAGGGAAGGTTAAAAAATATCCAATATCTAATTTTTGCTACGAAAACAAAAAACCTTAGAAATCTGAATGTGATTTTTCAAAAAACATAGAAGGTCCCCTTTAATGACAGAAATTAATCTTTTCTTATTTTTTTACTGTACAGCATTTATTAGCACAACATTTTTTGACTCCCTTTGGTCAATCTAGGGTTAAAGTATGAATTTATTGGTTAGTAATACACTCTTATACTTCCAAGAGGAAAGGAAAGGGCAGTACCTCCTAAAACTCTTGGCTTAGCAGTATATCTCCAGTGTTGCTTAGCTTCATGTAGTTATTAGTAACACACTGGAGAGGTTTTGACAGTAAACAGGCTGTTCTACTGTGGGTAGACATTGAGTTATTTAAAAATATATACAACATTTATCTTGATTTCTGCTTTTTTTGTTTGTTAAGCTTATATCACAATTTAGTTTATAATATTCAGTCACAGGTCAATTATTTCTAGGCACTGAAAATAACTGTTGATTCATCTTAGGTTAAAACTAATATATGTATTCAAATCCATACAGTAGTAATGCACATTTAATGGGTTTTGAACCTGGTTTCAACAACATTATGTGACAGATTGTGGGCTATGACATTAATCTCCCTGTCATCCAGCAGCAGATCAATAAATATGACAAGCTACTGCTGCTATTCTGTAGAAGATTAAGAATCTTGATATTTTAATTTTGTCTACCGTATTATTTATTTTTTACTAATTAATATAAATGATTATAGAAATCTAGTACTTACTTATGCTGGGCCTTACGATAACGATAGGAAGCCCTTTACCATATTTATTAAAAACACTTTCAGCAACCCTCTTGGTATATATGTATGTATTAGGACAATTCTCTAAAAATCTGAAAAAGCAAGAGTGATTAATAAATGTTTAAAGAGATTCCATTAGGAGATCTGAAGAGTAAAAATTGGAAAGGAAATACCAACCACATAAGAAAGTATATTAATTTACCCTAATTTAAAAACTA
Organism: Lycorma delicatula; assembly: GCF_047948215.1. Taxonomy (NCBI): domain Eukaryota; kingdom Metazoa; phylum Arthropoda; class Insecta; order Hemiptera; family Fulgoridae; genus Lycorma; species Lycorma delicatula. The sequence continues at coordinate 44,165,060 of NC_134464.1, forward strand.
TACTGAAAATTTTATTTAAACTCTACATATGTCAGGTGCATTTAAGCACATTTATATTTGATACAGCATTTACTTTATTGACAGTGCTGGTTATAATTAACTATCATGAAGTATTCATATGAGTACTGCTTCTGTAATACCATGTTTCATGTTTCCTTTTTAAAATGATCATTCTGAGGAAAGTAATGTTCTAGCCTGAACATAATTGAGTGAAATCAGGGTTTTCTCTCATTTTAATTTTTATAATTCTTAATAATAACATATTTATTATTTAAAACAACCTCATAAAGTATTGGTACTTATATTCAGGTAAGCTACTTTCCTGGTTTTGCTTTAGTCCCCCAACAGAAGGGGTGCAGATTCTACAAAGATCAGATATGCCACTCATTTATGAAGTACATGGAAGAAGAAACAAATTAACTGATTGATTAATTTATTTATTGTTTTCTACAACTAGTAGTTAAAAAAAAAATATTGCAATGTACATATAAAATGCAGAAAGTAGAATAAGCAATTACAAAACAAAAACATAATAAATGAAATAATGAATTAATAAAAACATTAAATAATAAGATTAATAGTACACTGAAAAATTAATAAAATAATTAAATATATAATTTAAATATTATACATAGAATCAGAGTATTGAATTATATATTTTAAGACCACGAAAAGAAGCAAAAATAAATTAATTATAAAAAATAGCAGATATATTAAACTTTTGCTATTGATGACTGTGTACATATTTAACATAGTTTAACAAAAAGCCTCATAGTTAATAAAGAGACTATTGGAATATATTATAACGAGCAGAATATTTCAAATATGTAAAGCAATAACTAAAAATGTAACTATTAAGTGATATGAATTACAACAATTTGCTTTACTAAACAAAACTTATAGGCTAACACAGACATGAGAAACTTCCTTTGTTTCTCAAGTTTTAATTGTATTAAGTATTTAATGTTGTACGTAACACTTGATGTCAAATACCTACTGAAAGCCATCAGCAGCATCTTCCAGCCCTAGAGTTAAATTATTGTAGATTATAAAGCAATAATCAAAGTTAAGAACAACAAATGTCATGTTACAAGTTACATAAAGATAGACTGAAGTAAATCATTTTCATCATTTAAATTAGCACATGGCTGCATAAACACAATCACATGCGTATGTAACCTCAACAGACTACCTCAAGAAATCATCAAAACAAATTCGAAGAATAATATTGTCTGTTCTTCAATCTACACCCATTCATGGAAACATACAGCAGAAGATATGAAATGTTAGTGTTGAGAGCTGAGAGTAGCCTATCAATACATGTTTTGTTTTATCCATGTTTAATGATAAATGATTGAATTCAATCCTAGCAGCTAAAGAAGCAGTTTCTTATTAATAAGAGATATTATTTAAGCAAAAATTTTTTAAAATTTTCAGATAACAAAAATGTGATAAGCTGCATGGAGAAGAACAAAAACCATATTAACTATAATTATATTATACTACATAAATACTGCCACAGAAAAATTATGTTTTTTTATTTCATTTAAATTCTGAGTGTTATGAAGAATACAGTAAATGCTTTAAAATAATATTAGGAGAAAGTCATAAGTCACTCATTCACTATTACACAGTTATCATTTAAAAAAAAAAATTGTATTTGTACTAAGGTGTAGCTGCATTCCATATTGATACTTATAAAAGAATTTAAACATACATCTATACCTTTAACAATATAATTAAACATATTTAATGTGCTTGTCTGTGAGTGAGTATAACTTACTTATACTTCTATAACTATAACTTCATTCAGTTATAGAATAAAATGTTTGTTTGATTAGCAGAGATGTTAAATAAAATTAAACGTAATTAATACCAAATATTAAGGATTGGTTTAAGTACGTAGATATGACACACCGATGTTAATATTATTGTGTAAAAATTTCTTACTAAAAGTAAAAATTTGTTTTAAAAAATTATTTCATTATTATAAGATTTACTTGGGTGTAAGTTGATCCAGCTGCTGATCATCAAGGTATTCAGTTAAAGTGATTAATTTGTCATCAATGATTGTTTCATAAACTTTTTCTTCAATTTTATTTAAATGGCAGTTTGAGAAAGCTGTAGATATATGTACAAATGCCTGGAACAGAAAAATTAATTATGTTTATAAATCTCTATTTATTTGCAGTTATTGTGTTAAATTTGAAATAAAATTAGATTAAAATAAAAATAACTATCCTTTAACAATTAACAACCTCATGCACATCAATATCAAGTGCAGATTTTAGGCTATTTGGCAGTTCTGTCTAGTGTTATAACGATGACTAGAAGTCTGTTTGATTACATGCCTGGCAATATAGGGGTTTTGGTGTGATCGTAAATTTAATAGCAATTGGTGATGTTGCACAATACTTTTATCATCAAAATTTCTAGTTCAAAAGTACTGACTGGTTAATTTATAAATACTTCTAAATAGTTAATGTATCATTGACAAGATCTAACATGTCTGAGGTCATATAACATCACAAGCAACAATATGTTGAGTGCTGTTGATGGGTATTGTGAGTTACATCAGGAATGAATAAAATGGTGCTGTAGTAGCAATATCGGATTCAATGTGTTGCACGATTGTCTCGATGGGCCTAGGCCTGTCAAAGGCCTAGCTTTCTCTAAACTGTTTATGGATACAGCTTCTGAATGAAGTGGTGGTGAATACTGAGTACACATTAGCTTACAACTTCTTCAACAACAACCTTTAAGAGGATAAACTTACTGAGCGGTGTAGAAACAACAGTACTGCAAAAAGGTATAAGCCTACTATTTCAATACAGTTCAATCTCTTGACAAAATCTACACCAAAATTTAATGTTGAAGTATAGCAATACAAAAACCTTACTCATGATAAAACAGATGATCTCATTTCTGATCGTTATAGGTGAAGACATCAAAATTTTGCTTGTTGATTCTATTAAAAAGACATGCCACATTACATTTAGACTGTACTAAATGTAAAATAGGTTTTGTACAGAAAATGAATGTTATGTCAGAGAAGGAAGACAAAGTACTCTGTAGCATCCTCATCCCATTGGAGAAGACGGTAACATCCCATGGTGTTACGGTTGCCAGTTCACCCCTTCCATACTTAGCTTTGAGGGTTTTACCAGAGGTCATCTTCATTACCTCAGCGACAGACATCTTCCATCAATCTCGACTGCCTCAGTCAGAATGCCACGAATGACATTCCCATCGGTGTACTACACTAGCCTAGTTAGCCATACAAATAATCTCATAGTATTAAGTAAGACCGTCCCGATTGAGCTGGTAACTAACACTACACCTACCCAAAAACGGGAAAAAGCAGTTACCATATGCAACACCAAGCAAGACACTAAAACAACGAACTATAAAATAACAAATCAAAACCTAAAAACATACACTTGAAATCCATAAAAACTTGCAATAAAATAACAATAATTATTAAATTAACACTGAAAAATTTCATAAACATAAATATGTAAATAAACCTGTAAATAATCACAAAATGAAATCAACAACTATCTAAACACTAAAACTAACAAAAACATAAGCATAAACCCAATCATAACCATTACATATGAAACAGGAATACAAAATAATAAAAATACTAGTTTAATAGGGGAAACTAACAGATACCAGAACATTAAAAAATCAACTATCTAAATATGAACTATCTATTTATCTATCTGACTGCTAAGAAAGTCCCATGCACATTTGTACGCAGGACATTCTTCTGACCTACAGTTATGTCTAGCTGGCTTGTCTAATCGAGAACAATTTTTACACACAGGTGGACCCCCTTCTTTTTTGACCAAACAATCTATGTTATGATGCTCTTCCTTACTGTAGTAGGAGCAGAGCTCCTTTTCTTTGCATGATTTGGCTACATGCCCCAACCTTAAACACTGAAACCTTTATGTAATTAACATTGGGTCATAACCATTACCATTAATTGGTCATTACCATTATGTAATGGTTACATAACCATTATTTTGTAATTTAACCACTGGGTCACCTTTATGTAATCTTTTACCCTACAGATCAAAAGTCTATGAACAAACATCTATTTTCTTCAAAAGCTTTCTGCAACTCCTTTTTGCACTTAATAACGTAGTGCACTTCACTGTTATCTTTTCTTTCAGTCCAAAATACTATTTTACAAAGCTTATTAAATTTCTCTGCATATTTAATATGCATAAATATATATATATATATATATATATATATATATATATATATATATATATATATATATATATATATTAAATGCATATGTAATGTTTTGAACTCAAATGGGCATTAACAAAACCCTCCTCACCTAAATTCCGCGGAACATCATAAAATATCATGTGTGGTCGCAAAAGCTTGTTAACAACAGTCTTGATGGGATACTGACGTATCCCCTCATTTTACCGAATACTATTCTCTGTCTTATTATCATTTGTGACTATTCATTCACCTTTAGGATTACCTGTAAAACTTATATTTAATTCCTGCTTCCTGGCATCCTCCTAGCGCAATAGCCTAAGTATACCAAGTCCTAAAAATCAACAAAAACTAGAATAATACCTAAATTAAAAACTAAACAAACAAAATCAGAAAAGATTTAAATACTAGCGAAAACACTGCAATAATAATCTTCAAAATCAGAGCTGTCTAAGATCAACCTATCTCGCCGACATTACGTGTCAAACTAGTACTCTATAGCACTAATATTGCGGTGAATGGCAAGAATGAAACAGATATGGCACTGGAAAAAGTGTTCGATAATGTTATTGAGAATTTCACCGTCAGCCAAAAATTCATTTGCGTTGATGCTTGGTATACCTCATAACAATAAAAGTATACAGTTACAGAGGAAAGAAAAAATAGGATGCGATAAGAGTTCTGATTTGGAAAGCAAAACGAAACAAATTAGATTAGGTACATGTGAACATTCACTGTTTAGTGTCGTGGAAAATCCATCTAAGTATAATCTAGTTTAGATTACTTTTGAAATAAAAAAGAGGGGTAAAGGGTATTTTACTTATTCCTATATAGCTTAAAATAAAAATAAAAAAATAAACTTACTGATCAAGAAGTTTAATAAAACGAAAAATTATTGAAGTTCATGTATTCTTAGAATGTACACACGAAAAAAGTATGAAAATGTAGATAGCAAAGGAAAATATGCGGCACGAGATATTAATTTTAAAACTGAAAATATAATTGTTTACAGTAAAAATGATTTGGGCAAATGCTGAAAGAGGCGTTAGGTAGATTAAACAATGGAGAGATTGAATTGCTAGCAAAAATAAATTGTTGGTAATGCATAAACAATAACTTTCCATTGAGCGGCTAAAATTTGCAGCGATCTACCAGATCTCACAGAACAAAACAAAGGAGTGATCATTCTGATCCCCATAAGAAAAGACATCCACCTTGTTATGATCCTGGTCGCCACACCACCGCTTCTGTTTGTAGCGCTAACGGGTTTTACTGGAGGTTTTAGACCCTCTAAACTTGAAAACAACACAATTATCAGTTTGGCTTCTCATCCATTTCATCCTAACAGAAAATATCTCAGCTAACCGGGTCTTAATGCCAAAACGCCTGCCTATCTTGGCAAAGTAAGCACCTCGGCGGCTCTCTAGCCACCTAAGTGGCTATTTTATCTATACATCTATAATAGCATCAAGTCCCCTCGGCCATACTCCGCAGGACTAAGAATCTAAGGAGGCCAGCAAATATGTTTCATTCCATTTCGGTTTTCCAATTAATGAAGTTCAAAAGGAGTGATCAATGTAGAAAAACAAAGACGGGTGCTACTTTAGATTGTCTATATTCACAAAAAATGTAACTGATCAAGATCCTCAACATTAAAAAAAAAATGGTACAATTTGCTACTTAACAAGAATGACTTCAGCAAGTTTCAGTTACTAGAAAAAGTCGCAGACATTCCAGTATTTGAATGAATCAATAGTTTTCACACAGAAGAAAAAAATGAAACCATACCATTAGAAGTCTGCTATGAAGAAAAACTGATCGCTAAGATTTACTGTACATAAAGAATAAAAATCGATCCATTACTATTAATATGACTGATTTCTCGCTCTATATAGATTACAATTGACAAAGATAATCAAGAAATCAAAATATGGCAATGCTGCTTCATATTCTTCAGTAAGGATGGAAATGTACAATGAAATTAGAGGCACACTTTTGTGCTGCTCACAAAAACTGGCTGGCACATGTTAAATCCCACATCTCAGTAAAGACGGTTTGCCACCTCTACTGCCAATTAAGAATTATCAAAACTTTTTACCATTCTTATATTTTGCACGTACACTTTGACGAAATAAATTTGCACACTACCTCACACTGTTGTCTAACTGTCTTCATGTCATATATCAATACCAGCCATTGAACTACTGCTTGTGCTTTGTATGGCCTGAATCGACTGCAGATAAGATAAAACAGGACTTACCTGTTCAGATTCATTTGTTTTCTTTGTCCTCTTGCTTAATGTAAACATCTCCTGTCATTCTCTTCTTTCTTCTTATTTGTTATTGAACCAGCTGATCTTAATAACTGGTAGAATTATTAATGTATGAATTTTTACTTTCCTTTACAATGTGAACCAATTAACATGAAAATGTATATATCTGTGCTAGTCAGAATGTTTAATATTCTATAAAATGTGTAATTAACCTAAATGTCATAATTTAATATAATGTTTAACTGATTTAATGTAAAATTAAAACGTAAATAAAGGAAGTAATTATTAACAACTGGTTATCCAGCATTACTTAATGTAAACAGTTTACACAAACAACGAATTGCTTTGCGGCTGAAATTGTTGTACACTACCTCTAGTATTGTTATTATTACAATGCTGCTCAACATTTCCTTCGGAGTCTAGCCAATGTAGTGAGCGGTGTGGAAGAAGCTGGAGCTGGAACTAAAAAAGCTGGAAAGGAGACTGATATTCATATGTGATGATTAGACGGCATTTGTAAAAAAGTATTCCACAGTATTTGAAAGCACAAAAAGGTCTTCTGGTAAATTAAAAGAGCCGAAAGATATAAACAAAAGCAATGAAAGATGGTCATGCAGAGGATTAACTTGAGTATTGCAAGACCAGACCACCTAAACTCAAAGTTGACAATTACATTTGCACAAGCAAGAACGAAAAACATTTGGAAAAGGCTACCTATCCAACTGGTCAAATGAGATATTCAAAATTTATGTTTAGATGAATTAAAAAGTCAGCCTGTGATGTATGAATTGAACAGTCAGTGATGTATGAATTGATCAGTCAATGATGTATCAATTGATCGTTCAAAAGAAAATTCCATGAACAAGATCAAACACAAAGACATACATGATTATACATGACTGATAAGGCTATCCGTCACAAAGATAACAAGTTACTAGTCAAGTGGCTGAGATTAGGTAAGTCATACAACTCCTGGATTAATTATATAGCTATTATACTGAAACATTAGATGAAAAACCGTTATACAGTGATGATGAGGTTAAATAGAAGCAAATTATGAAAATAATGAGATAGAACCTAGACCGTCAGTGAGAGTAAGAAAGCCAAATAGTATATATGCAAATAATGATTTTGTAACTTATTATGTATATGTTAATTTCGGTGATGTAAGTGTAACAAATACATATGAGAAGGCTACGCTAAGCAGTGAAGCTGAAAATTGGAAAAAGCTATACATAGAAAAATAGAAAGCTTAACTAAGAATAGAACTTGGAAAATAGTTTAAAAGAGAAAAGATAGAAAAGTTATTGATGTAAGGTGGATTTTTAGAATGAAAAGTAGATGTAAATTCAAAGACAGTCATAGCAGGCAGAGGTTTTCAACAGGAAGAACAGGCAATTAATGTTTATTCACCAACACTAAAAGTGTTAACTTTAAAAATTTTATTATGTTATTGTTGTCAAAATAGTTTCATTATCGATCAGATGTGGTTGAGAAACAGCCTTTTTAATGGGAAAATGATCTCCGAAGTTTATAATAATCAACTTGACTTATTAATATGCAGTAAAGATCAGACTAAGATTAATGAAGTTATCAGAACGCTTCTAAAATTAAAAAAAATGGGAAAAGAAGGAAATATGTAGAAATAAGTAATAATTATGAGGTGAGAAAAAAATTATAACAAGTCAAGAAAACTGTATTAGATCATTAGCAAAAAAAGTAAAATTTAAAATAAACTAAGTTATATACTACAACAACGGAAGTCAATTTAAAATTAGAACCTGCAAATAAAATAGATACTAGAATAAAATACACAAATCTAATAGGTGAACTTTTGTATTTAAGTACCAGAACAAGACCTGACATTGCTTTTAGTGTGAATTATTTAAGCACATTTGAAATTGTTATGATGCAACTTAAAATAGTATTTTATTTAAAATTAATACTGTTATCTAAGTAGTATTTATTTGAAATTAAAATATTACTAATAATACAGTATGCACTAAAAATAGCTATATTTAACAAAAAATTTAAAACTAACTTTCAACAAAAGTGTTAAAAATAAGATTAAGGATTGATTAGTTGATGCTGATCAGGCAAGTGATACTATTCATAGAAAATCAATAACACAGTATGAAATAAGATTGTTAAAAAAAGTCAACATATTGGAAATCTCACAAACAGAGTTCTGTTACTAAATTAACAACGTACACTAAGTACATAGCATTATCCAAGGCAGTAACAGATATTTAATATTTACAAACAATTATTTAACAGTTACAAAGAAAGAAATATTTAATATAGAAATAGATAAACATGTTAACATGTACAAAGATAACTACGGGGTGTTAATTATAGCGAAATATGTCAACTTCCATTTTGTTTACAGAATGTAAAGATATCTAAGGATATTTTATTCCCCTATTAATCGCACAGTCTGGACGTCAATCTCTTGCTGTTGAGTCTTTCTAATTATTGGGCGGATATTTAATTTTTAATGGCGGTTACATATTTGTTTTTATTTTAAAAAGATGGAGTTGGGGACTTCATTCTGTTCTTTTGTGGATCGGGTATGGAAGTATTTTTACTTGGATTATTCCTTGGTAGATTGGAAGATATTTGTATTCTTCTTTCAATGCGATTCCCCTCAAGGCCACTGAAGGCCTTTTGGTGCCAGTGCCTTTCGGTCTAGTAGGAATGCGGGTGAGTGGACCATAGTTTCAATCACTAACCCCTCAGAGGGAGTCACTTGTGGTATATCTGTAGGTGATTAATAACAATTAAAATATAAATATTATATCAAACACACACACACACACACAATGATTTATAAGGAAACATTAATAGTCTTATAAAGAGGAGGATTATTTTTTGTATTCTAAATTGAGTTTTAAATGTTATTCTTCCCCATTACAAACTTTTCAAGGTGATTTATAAATAAGCCTATCATTATTTTAAATAAATTTTATACTATATATTTTCTGGATAATTCAAACTTTTCATGCAAGTAAACTTTCAGTTTTTGTATTTTAATAAAGATCAGATTAAAAAAAAAAAGATCCACATCTGCAGATATTAATGAAAATTTAGAAATAGGGCATTTCAATGCATATCTGTTTATGTTAAGATTCAAATGACTCAATTATGAATTATGAATGACTGTTTTTAATTTTCATGGTAAAATAAAAAAATATCACATCCAAAGAAAAAAAAGTTAAGTAATCTTAAAGAAGTTTTTAAATACAGAACTAAGAGAGTTGATCTTTGAATTATGTAATAATTAATTTTTGTTACAGATAAATTTGCTTATGGAATTTAATAAATTATACAATAGTATAGGCTTATTTTATTATATAAAGCTATAATCAAATTACATTTCAAGATTCATGGTAAACGTAGATCTTCTACTAAAGTTAAAAGTACTAATCTATATTTATTGATTATCAATATTTATCATCTTATCACTACTTAAATGGCATAACGAATTTTAACTTATCTTTATCTATTACATATATATATTCCACATTCTTTATTCTGAAAGCCCAATCATTTTTAAAAAAACATCAAAACATTTTTTTTCAGTGTAAGCAAAAATTTTAACTTCAAAGACAATCATGATTTGCAACTTTCTAACTTTTGAACAAATTTTAATGAATCCTGCGTGCAAAGTGATTATTTAATTATATTTTCTAGCTTACCATTAAATATTTTTTTCTGTGGTTTTATTATAATTGAATTACATGGCTGTATCATAATGAGGGGACATTATGAAACAGATTTTCATTATGTTACAGGTATTCAAATGATCAAAAGCCATTTACCGAACAGAAGCGGATATTGTTAATATATCAACTGTTTTCATAATTTGATTTTAATCTGATTTAGTAGTTAACAAGTAGAAGCTAATTTGAAAGTAAATCGATAGGTAACTAAGTTTCTACTCTACACTGTTTTATCTTTTGATTAATTATGTTAGATTCTAGGAAAGAAAAGTCTTTAATACCAATCAATCATAAAGAAAAGGCAACTTATGATTAATAACTTACTGCCACAGAAATGAATTGTTTAATGTATTTTTTGAGAAATTTAAAATATATTCCATTACAATGTATTCTATCATTGATTTAAATCAGTAATCCCAATATTTTTTCAGCTGTAGAAAAAATATGATATGCAATTCTTTATAATGGCCATTAATCTACTCTTGTAAAGTTTACTTTAACTTACTTTGCACCCATGCATTAATGGGTATCATTATACACTCACTGCATAATGAACTATAATGGGGACATTCTCCCATTTATTAATTATTTTAGTTTAATGTAATTAATCAGGTGACATTAAAAAAGAAAAACCGAAGAAACAAAGAACATTTGCAAGAATATTGGTTGAGAAATTAAACTGAAATTGGGGCTTTGTCTGTCTGCTCCTTCAAGAACATAAAAAGTTAATAATTATAGATTGTATTAAAAATGAAACTATTAATTAACATTAATATTAATGGTATTTAACATTAATACTACAATAACAAAAATGAATTGCAGGCACAAAGTGCTTGGTAGAAAGTAAAAAGTATTTCAATTATTATTGTTATTATTGATTCTTATGTGGTTGCCAATTAATCATCCTCTGATATCCATCAGCATTTGGATTTGCTGTCCTTGTCTAGTAGAAGAGACTTTGTAAAAATATTCTTACTTTTAATACTATTCTAGGCAGTATTTCAATCAGAACTTGAAGAACTAATGTTAGGAATTTCACTCCATTTAGCTTGCAGAAGGTAACTGGATTTCTTATTGTAGAAGCATGGTCACTACAGATAAATTCAAAAATGAGGTAGACTTCTTCCAGTTTTTTACGATATACATACATTTATGGAAGATATGGGTGACGTGAATAAAAATCAGTAATTACTTTTCTTACTTTTTTTTAAGAAATTGCTTATGAATGTGAGAATAAAATATCAGAAATTGGTATACTTTCATCTTATCGGGTATTTCTTTTCCTTATAAGTAATTGCTGATAACTACACACAAATACTGATCCTGCATAAGTAATTTCTTAAAAGGCTGTGAATAAAATGGACAAAATATTTACTTATTCTTATAAGAAATTACATATTGATTTTTAAGGTACCTCCAGACCAACCTTATTATCAGTTACAGCTGCATTTATGAATGTTTGTGATAGAAAAAATTACAAAAAGAGACATTATATCAGTCCAAGTCATTTAATCATTTATGTGACATTTTCCTACTGGATGAAGTAAATGAGAAAAGGGGAGGGGCATTATCATCAAACCAGAAAATGGAAATATTTCTTCAATATCTTGCAAAACTAGGCTTTCACACTGGAGTGGGAGAAGATTTTGGTGTTCACTGGGTGACGTAAACCTGGTTTGAGTAAAATTAGAAAAAGTTCCAAAACATTTTCTTGCTTGTGCCATTTTACACAATTTTGGAAAACTGATGAATGATGTATATGAAATAGCAGATGAAGGAATTCATGTTGATAATGAAGAAATTTTGGAAAATGTTAAGTAGAGGAAGAGTTAGATAGACAGATAATAAGAAGAGGAAAACAGAAGAGAGCTAAAGTAGTAGGTGTACTTACTGAGTTAATAATTGAAATAAAAATCCTAATTTTTAATCCTTTTGTCCTGTGTATTAACATTATCCTTTTCATTTGATTAAAATAAATAATTAATGTTACAATGTAAGAATGTAGTTGTGTCAATAAAAATTAAATCAAAAGTAAATAAAGTTAAAAAGAATTATTAGTAAAAAAAAATCAATAAATAAAAAATAGATAAATACAAAATAAATTAATTAAAAAAGTAAATAATTATTTACATATGTATAGGCTCATATGAATGCATAGGCTGGTAGAAGCTGTGTACGTAGGCTAAAATGTATGTTTGTACATACTATACACGTACATATGTATGAACCTACATATTCATACGTACATATGTAAGTCTAAGTACATCTATTCCTCATATGTATGAAGACCATTAAACGTGCATGGGTTTTTGGTTATTTTATTTATTTTTGTTCTTTTATTTGTTAGTATTTTTTTTTTCATTACGATAGGATGGGATTAAAGAAAACGAATTTTAAGTTACAAAACACATTTGGGAAAAATTGAAATAAGATATGTCGAATTGGTCATTAATTTGGGTTCATTGGAAGATGCAAATGAAGTGGTCAGTTTCCTTGCCGTGATCCGCTTGTTTTTACAATTTTTTGAACTCCAGTAATTCTCTTTTCAATTGTATTTCTTTTCTATTCAATTCTTCACGTTTCATTTGAGTTCTGATGAGCTGTAATTGTCTGAATGAATTTGAACAGAATTTACTCATAACTTACCTGTCATACTTATGTTTTATTACTTGTTATCACCAGATTAGAATTATTTGTTTGTAATAATCTTATATATATAAAAAATTTAATTTTACTTATATTACAGTACAATAATACCTTTAACTTTTTCATTTGATTTGATAATATAAGCAAATCTCTTGTAGCGATAACATTAATAGCTACTGCTCTCTTGAGTTTTTCATCGAATCTAACTGTTGCGGCAGAATGAATAATTATAGTTACGTTTTCTTGAAGTTCTTGTTGATCTGTATTTGAAAGGCCTAACATAGGTTTACTACAATCACCAATAATAAGTGAAACCTTTTCCTTGGCAAGTGGATTCACTTTTGAATAGATCTGTAAAAGATAACAGACATGATTATAAAACAATTATTTTGGAGTAAATGGATCAAACTTTTCAAAAATACAATAATATAAAAATCATCACTATATTAAAAGAAAAAAATCTGATGTGGACACCACATACTTCTTGTATGCCTATTTAAATTACATATACACATTTTTTTTTTAAATTAAAAGTACATAAAATTTTATTTAATAACTTTGATATTTTTCATTTTTTTATTTTTTATTGTTGTTTATTTATTGTAAAGATTTTTTACAATCAGAGGTTAATAATTTTTAATAATCAAATCAATATATTTAAATTAAAAAAATGTTAAAAAAGGGAGATGAAGTCTGATTTGAATCAATGTGCCTTCTCCTTAAAAGATCCAAATATTTCATTAATTAAAATTTAATTTGGCTATAACTCTGGAACCGATGAAAATAAGTACCACTTATGATATATTGTTGAAAAGCTCTGAATGAGGGATTACTGCATTTAAGAAAAAGTCCAAAATCCAAATGTTTCAAAATTGAAACCCCCGTGCATACACATTTTTGGTCCATTTGATTGCAATCAACAGGGGAGTTGAACAACTAGATGTTACAACAGTCCTAAATCCAAAAAATCAAATCCTACGGCTAATCATTTTTGAGTTATGTGAGAACAATATGTACGTACATACGTACAAAACTAGTCAAAATGTATATTTTCATTGAAATCTGAAAACCAAAATTTCACGATCACAATACTTCCTTTACCTCGTACAAGGAAGAACAAATTATGGAAAATATAATTTTCTTTTATGTGTTTGGCCTTTCCGTTGTTCTGTTAATCAAAAAAAACTCTTCGTTGAAAAAAACTATTTGAACAAAATACTGGAAAAAAACAGGTCTTATCTCGTTTTTCCATTACACTAAATTACTTATTTTTTGGGTTTGAAAACAACAGATTCATTTTAATATTTTTCTCAACACAATGGCTGCTGGCTGCAGGATGTTTGGGTTGACAGTAGTGAATACAATATATCATTTAATCAGAAAATGTGATAGTTTTAGGATCCTTTTATTCTGCATTTTAATGTTACAATATTTTCATAAATACGATTTATTTGGTTTTCTTAAGAGTTCGCTTATAGTGTATTAGCATATAGTATATTAGTAAAATAATGGTTTGCTGGACAAACAGTTAGCCAATATCCATGGTAGAGTGGTAGCGTCTTGGCCTTTCATCCAGAGATTTGTGTTTCAGGCATGGCATTCTCCATATGTTACAAAATTTCAAATTCACATCCCATGCAAAAATTTCAAGCTATGAAACATCAAACCAAAAAAAGAATGACTGTTCCCACCAACAAACAGCAAACAGTTGATTTATTTTTTTATTCTTTTTTGGAAACTTTAATGTTTGTTAGAGTGAGCTTAAAGCTCTGATGATTCAGTGTGTTTGTTATGCAGTAGGCGGAAAAACATTTTTACCAAAGTGAAACAATATTTCATTTTTTCTGAGAAACAATGGTTTAGTCAAATTATTTGATATTTTCCAATACATCACTAACGCATACAATCACATTAGTGTTATAAACCAAATAAATTGAATGTAGAGTTTTTAAAACTTATATCTTAACAGTTGTATTATTGCTTTTGATGTTCTTCAGTGACATGCTGTTATTCTCATACTGACACTGAGTGATTTTATTAGTGAAAGGTTTTTTTTAGAGTTAGGCAGAAACTTAGGTAGAAAATGATGGTACTTTTAGAATATTGATGTAGAGCTTTTGTGTGATTATGTTCTTCATATTGTTCAACTCTACGGAAAGGTTAACAGAAAATGAGGGCCTAAGAGATAGTGCAGGGTAAAATAATTTAGTTTTTATGGGATAAAGAAATTAAAAGAGGAAAATTTTATTTTATTGAGAAAATATTTTTATCGTAGTAACTAAGCACTTGAAATTCATTACATAAATTGAATTGGGGCAAATTTCGGTAGAATTCAATGGATTATTGAGTTTCTTCTATCCTACAATAAAAACATCCAAGCAATTGATACAGTAAATCTTTTGAAAAGTAACTCAATATTTATTTCAAATTACTATTTAATACTTATACGTACACTCGATTACATACGAATTAAATGCATTATTAAACATACATTAGCTATATTTAAGATAAATTATCATGTACTACCAAAACAGTGGAAAAACTCTAAAGGAGGGACTTGGATTAGTATTACGTTTTGGATTAGTAATACATTTTGACACACAGAAACAATAAATATGTAAAATAGTAGCAAACAGCAGGAATGAGGTAATTTTGGAAATAATAGGGATGTAGGAACATTTTCCGAATGGATTCTCAAAGATAATGTTGAGGAGTCAAATAAAAAAAAGAAGGAAAATGATGGACTGAAGCAATGTTTCATCTTCTAAAAATATTTCTGATTTTTATCATCCCAGAAATAAAACCGGATCTTTTGTTAAGTCGATGACATTTCATTACACTAATAATTTTTCTTAGCTAATATATGAATATATTATATATAATATTCGTAAAATCTATATTATCGTAGCCTATGTATTTAAATTGTATTATTTAAATCTGATGTTTTCATAATTTTGAAATTTTTTTAGTCTTTGATACATTTGTCTCTGAAAATGATTTTCTAAAATGTTCATTTATAACATTTAAATTGTAGATTTAAAAAACCTCTTTTGAAATGTTAACCATTAATTAAAATATCACAGTATGGCAGAGCTAGTGGAGAGAATATAATTGTAATTAAAGAAAAAAAAAATTAGCATCTGAATTATGTTTTTTACAATTGTTGATTTTGATGCCATTGAATCAGTAAATGAAAATCGATTATTAAATTATTTATTGGTTGAGATTTTACAACCTTATTGGCAAGGAGTAAAAATTGCTAAAGTATGCCATGCCAGTTCAAAATCTTTTGAAACATTGTGTTGCAGTTTAAAAGACACTAAATTGATTGTCAATGGTCAACGGTAACACAAATTTTTGACGATTTTAATTTAGTCATACTGAGATATAGAAATGAGATTATTTTCGTTATTTTTTATAAATCAGCAAGATGCTTCTATAACAGACTTATAAGCGCTGTTTCAAGCTTTTTTTTTGTATTAATATCAGGTTTTAATATTTTTTATGAAGTATTTTCTGATCATTTTCCCATTCCCATGAGAGTTAATATACTTAAAATCAATTTGAAATAGTGTTAACTTTGTTGCCAAAGCTAAAATTATTATTGGATTTTAAGTAATCGAATGAACAAAAAGTTAATTACTTGATAAAACGTAGGTGTTTTCATCGAATATAGAATTTGATACAGTTTATGATAGTTCTTACAGATATTATTTCTGCGTGAAGAAGGTACAGGAAAAAACTGGTTTGATGCATACAGTTGCAAGGCTCATTTCTGGGTTTATTAAGTATCAAAATTGAACAGGATACAAACTCACTTACTATTAAAAATCAATATTAACAGAAAAAAATTTGTATAAATAATTTAAACATAAAAATATACATTTAAAAAAAATTTTAAGGCATTAGGCGATAAAGAATTATTTTAGAAACATGTAAGGACTTTTAAGAAAAATGCAACTTTTAACTGATAACAGTACGTCAGTGGAATCCTAGCGATTGCATTTTATAAATTTTCTCAATCTCTTCTTCAGATGTGTTAAAATACCCTAATGTTAGAATAACCGCAGAAATTTGTTGTTGAAGATAAATTGTTAGATGAATTTATCAGACATGAATGTTTTTAAAGTATTAAAGATAATGAAGCTACTGCAAGGATCGTTTTATTTATGATGAGTTTTTGAAAAATGTGCCGCTTAATTTCCAGGATAAGAACTTTATAATAACATTAGAAGATGATAAAATTCCTGAAAGTTGCTAGAAATTAATAATTTTCCACATATATAAAAAAGGAGATAGTAATTAAATAATTATCTCGTTCTTTAATGAAATTGGTAAGGTGTTTACAAGTCTGTTGCTAGATGGGCTCAAAAGGTGGGTCTATAACCAAAAATAATAAAAGAATCTGGTCGGATTTCAGAAATCATCAGTAAAATCAACAATATATTTTTATCAATGAATATAGTCAGTATTAAGCTAAGCACCAAGTATAAAATTGGCCTCTTCAGTGGCCTGGTTATTGCTGTCTTTGACCACTTCGATCAGTTCAAGACAAAAATAACAATATTTCAATTTATTTATACTACTAAAAATTAGCAACATATTATAATACGATTATTAAAGCCATGAGCTGTCTACAGTTACTAGCTAGATATATTTAATTAAATTAAGAATTTAATTTGGTAGAATACATGTCAATAGAAAATGGTTGTAATATAAAAGACAATATATATTTATATCAGACAAAAGTATAATTCTGTACTGTTGGTGGAAAACTGTGTTATACTTTTGTCTTTGATATAATGGTGTAGAGGGGAATATGGACAAATACAGTAACAAAAAATGAATTGATTTTGCTAATTAATATATATATATATATATTACAAAACAGAAACAATAAAAACAAACAAATAATAAATAAAACAAAAATAAATAAGATATTTAATAAAAAATTGAATCATAATATTTATAAAAAAGCATATTATATTTATTATAAGCAGAGCTTATAAAGTTAAAAAAAACAAAAAAAAACTATAAAAATCCTCTTTAAGAATGACTAAAGAAATTAAAAAAACCCTTACAGACATATACTACATGAAATTGTTCTTTTATTAAAATGATTTTCACTCAATCTGAAAGTGATAATTTTTTTTTTTAATTTTAAATTGTAAATATTATTATTATTTTTTACGTAAACCGTTAACAGATCTACATATGTAATTCTAATTTCCATTTAATTACACAAACTTAAATTCACATCTAAGGCCAAAAGTAACAAAAAAATAAGTTAATACTTTTTCAGGAAAATATTAATAAAAAATTAAAATAAATAAATACTTACAAAATGTTCAAATTGCTCTTTAAGCCGTTCTCTTTGATCTTTATCTTTTTTTGGTCGCACTATTAAGTATAACTTTTGGAAATTTTGACAAGATCTCATAAGCTTTTCTATGATAACTTTACCTAAAAATCCTGTGCCCCCAGTAATTAGTATTGTTTCTTTTTCATAAAATTTTTGTATTGGAGTTTCTGATAAACAGGTGTTCATGATACTTTTTTGGCTGCTTCTTTCAAATAAAGGCTTATTAAAAGTATAAATTTAAAATTCAATAAAGTGTATATGTTATCATATAAAATTGAACAATGAAAAGTAATTGTTTTTTTTTCTAGAAAACTATGGGAAAAAATTAATGATTCACATTTTACAAAATTGCATTACAAAAAACTATATTTCCCATAATTAATTATTTAATTGCAGATAGCAGATAACAGATTAGCATTTTAATTAAATTTGCATGTATTATTTATATTACTATTATACATCAAATAAATTACATATAATTATGTTAAAAATGCATTGTTATGTACAATATTAAAATAGACACATCTTTAATACTAATTAACAACTAACAAAAAATTTACAAAAATCTTTTTATATACAAAAATTTACAAAACCTTTTTGTCTATAAAAAATTGAAAAACTGTTAATATTGATTTTTAATAGTAAGTGAGTTTGTATCCTGTTCAATTTTGATACTTAATAAACCCAGAAATGAGCCTTGCAACTGTATGCATCAAACCAGTTTTTTCCTGTACCTTCTTCACGCAGAAATAATATCTGTAAGAACTATCATAAACTGTATCAAATTCTATATTCGATGAAAACACCTACGTTTTATCAAGTAATTAACTTTTTGTTCATTCGATTACTTAAAATCCAATAACAATTTTAGCTTTGGCAACAAAGTTAACACTATTTCAAATTGATTTTAAGTATATTAACTCTCATGGGAATGGGAAAATGATCAGAAAATACTTCATAAAAAATATTAAAACCTGATATTAATACAAAAAAAAAGCTTGAAACAGCGCTTATAAGTCTGTTATAGAAGCATCTTGCTGATTTATAAAAAATAACGAAAATAATCTCATTTCTATATCTCAGTATGACTAAATTAAAATCGTCAAAAATTTGTGTTACCGTTGACCATTGACAATCAATTTAGTGTCTTTTAAACTGCAACACAATGTTTCAAAAGATTTTGAACTGGCATGGCATACTTTAGCAATTTTTACTCCTTGCCAATAAGGTTGTAAAATCTCAACCAATAAATAATTTAATAATCGATTTTCATTTACTGATTCAATGGCATCAAAATCAACAATTGTAAAAAACATAATTCAGATGCTAATTTTTTTTTTCTTTAATTACAATTATATTCTCTCCACTAGCTCTGCCATACTGTGATATTTTAATTAATGGTTAACATTTCAAAAGAGGTTTTTTAAATCTACAATTTAAATGTTATAAATGAACATTTTAGAAAATCATTTTCAGAGACTAATGTATCAAAGACTAAAAAAATTTCAAAATTATGAAAACATCAGATTTAAATAATACAATTTAAATACATAGGCTACGATAATATAGATTTTACGAATATTATATATAATATATTCATATATTAGCTAAGAAAAATTATTAGTGTAATGAAATGTCATCGACTTAACAAAAGATCCGGTTTTATTTCTGGGATGATAAAAATCAGAAATATTTTTAGAAGATGAAACATTGCTTCAGTCCATCATTTTCCTTCTTTTTTTTATTTGACTCCTCAACATTATCTTTGAGAATCCATTCGGAAAATGTTCCTACATCCCTATTATTTCCAAAATTACCTCATTCCTGCTGTTTGCTACTATTTTACATATTTATTGTTTCTGTGTGTCAAAATGTATTACTAATCCAAAACGTAATACTAATCCAAGTCCCTCCTTTAGAGTTTTTCCACTGTTTTGGTAGTACATGATAATTTATCTTAAATATAGCTAATGTATGTTTAATAATGCATTTAATTCGTATGTAATCGAGTGTACGTATAAGTATTAAATAGTAATTTGAAATAAATATTGAGTTACTTTTCAAAAGATTTACTGTATCAATTGCTTGGATGTTTTTATTGTAGGATAGAAGAAACTCAATAATCCATTGAATTCTACCGAAATTTGCCCCAATTCAATTTATGTAATGAATTTCAAGTGCTTAGTTACTACGATAAAAATATTTTCTCAATAAAATAAAATTTTCCTCTTTTAATTTCTTTATCCCATAAAAACTAAATTATTTTACCCTGCACTATCTCTTAGGCCCTCATTTTCTGTTAACCTTTCCGTAGAGTTGAACAATATAAAGAACATAATCACACAAAAGCTCTACATCAATATTCTAAATGTACCATCATTTTCTACCTAAGTTTCTGCCTAACTCTAAAAAAAACCTTTCACTAATAAAATCACTCAGTGTCAGTATGAGAATAACAGCATGTCACTGAAGAACATCAAAAGCAATAATACAACTGTTAAGATATAAGTTTTAAAAACTCTACATTCAATTTATTTGGTTTATAACACTAATGTGATTGAATGCTTTACTGATTTATTATAAAATATCAAATAATTTGACTAAACCAGAAATGGAAAATAATTTGTTTTCAGAAATGGGTACAAGCACTACTGATTGCATCAGGCATACATCTAAGATTTTTTTTTTAATTTAAATATTGTCGGATTGAATTATCTGATGTGATTCAGAATTTGGTTAAGGAGTCTAAGTGCATGAACGTTGTTTGTACCGAACTGAAAACAAAAACACAAGACTACCGCTATTTATATTTAGCGGTGCCTGAAACCAATCAAGATTTTTATTCAGGTCTTTTGGTCTTTAGCCACCCTGTATATTAGTTCTTCCTTTTTATAATTAATTCTCTTACATCCACACAGAAGTTGGAAAATTTAATTTGTGATAATAAATCCAATAAAAATTCCAGTTTATAATTGTTGTGGTGGGGGGGGGGGGGATAAATTAAGTACAAGAATGTAAGGGCTGTCTCTACATTCTCAAATTAATTAATAATTTTACATCTATCGCCACTTATTATGATTTTATTAATGTTATTGAATCACAAGTTTTCCAAAAAGGATTCATCTTTAATAGCAATAGTCGATTAATGAACTTGAAATAAAAAGTTATTCAAAGTGTTTTTCTTTTTCAATATTTGTTTATCCATAAAAAACTGCATACATAATACGACTAAGAGTTTTAGCAACTTAGCCACCAAGAATTTCTATCGAATAAATGTCTAAATTAAGAAAAAATTAATTATTGCAATGTTACACCATTTTTTCTCAAAATGTGTTTTATTTTAACAGAAATTAAAATAGAATGCCAAAAAAGCGCTTAATATAAAATTTTAAACAAAACTAAACTCAAATAATAAAAACAGCAATTAAATTGTAATTTTTCAAATGTGCAAAAGACTTGAAAGAGTACAAAGAATGAAACATAACTTTTTTAAAAATAATATATTATTCTTTAATCTAAGAAAGAATAGAGCTTTTTTCATTACTCCATGAACGAAAAGCCACAGTAGTACCAAATATATATTTACTGAAAATTTAGTGAGTGTTTTATCAACATTTTTTTATAAATTGTGAAAGTTCAATTACAAAAATATGTTGTAACCTAGGATTTTCCTGAAATGCTAGATTACATTTCAAGCATTACACAGTTTATCATAATTTTATTACAATCGATAATCAAACGCTAAGCTTATCATCATTATTAAACATTTATTACACTTATGTTTATTCAAATCTAAATTATAAAATCTTCTATTGCTACTCCCTCAAAAAATCTGAATGAGTTTTTAACATACAAAATGTGATTGATGTATTCTATCTTAAACTTATGCATGTGTTAATATTCATAAATGGGGAATCTTTGAAGTGTCATTTTTCTTTAAAAAAAAAAAAAATTATATACACTTTTGCTGAACTAGAATTTTTCTGTATAACTCAACATAATAATTCGGCTTTAGAGAAAGAGCCTATCTGTTGTTGTATTATTAATTAATATTATAATTATTATTAACTATTATTAAGTATTTAAAATTATTAAATTATTATTAAGTTAAATTATTGACTATATTTTTCACAGCATTATTTATTCATGCAATAGCCTGTTAAAATATTGTTGATAGCATGTGTAAAGATAATCTAATTTATATTCTTATCCAGTAAACCTCAAGATTATCTTAATGTAATTTGTTACCATAATGGATCTTATTTCAAAAGCAGACACATTCCTAAATTTTCATTTTCTGAATTACTAATACGTATCGTTATATACATTATTTATGGGTTGAGTAATAATATACAGCATTAAATTGCTAAAGCTTCGTATTATAGTAATTAATTGTATTTAGACCTGTCTTATTTTATCATATTTATATTGCTGGCTGTGTACAAGTCAGTGCAGTTAATTATTTCAATCATGTACTGTGTGACTGTCACAGCAAACATTTTTCACTATTTATTTTCCTTCAACATAGATTTGATAACTTAATCCATGAGGTGCCAAATAAACAATATGCTGTTTGTTTTTAAAATCCAAAGGGAGTTTACATAGTCCTAGTTTTTGGGTACAGGGTCATGAAATGTCTCATTCAAGAACAAGATTTATTTGGTTTTTGAAATTATTCAATCTTGCCAATTAGCTTAAGAGTATATTATTATTGATAAAACAACAGTTTGCTGGGAAAATTACCAGTTTTCAGCTAACGGCAAAAAGTTTATTCACCTTATCTGTTTTCATTAACTTAACATCCGTTGGAATGGATTGACAGCTCTCTTTGGAAAGTCAATTTATTTGGAAAACTTTATACCAAACAGAAACAACAATCATTTTTTTTTCTGAGAAACAATAATTTAATCAAACTGTTTGATATTTTTCAACTCATCACTAGTGCAAAGGCGAGTTGTAACAGTTCAGATTGTTTTATGGAACAGTGCATGGCTGCAATCCAGCCAACTGTAATTATAAGTTGTTTGCTTCCTGTACGCATGGAATAAGGAATGTACCAGATTTAAGTTTTGTAACGAAGAATTTGGTGTAGATAGAGGCACTGTAACTGATTGGTAAAATTTTGTAAGGAATGTGTCTATATTTTTTCTAGCTAGACAACATGTTTAACACATATTTAAAATGTGTATTTAATCAAAAGTATGAAATTATTAAAATTTGTAAGTAAATAAAGGAAGTACTTAATGTATACAGTTTACACAACCAACGAATTACTCTGTGGCTGGAATTGTACATCCAATAATAACTGTAATCCAGTAATAAATAAGTGGGAATGGTTTGATTGTGGAAATAGATGAATTTTTTTTCAAGATGAAAATACAATAGGGGATGGTTTATGCTCAGCAGCGGGTGTTTGTGGGAATTTGCAGAGAAACAAAAGTTTTTTATTTGCAGTTCCAGATCGAATAAAAGATAAGTAGTGTTATAAAGAAGTGTATTAGATCTGGTTTCTGATTGCTGGCAGAGTTAAGATGATACACCTAATTTACAAGGTTACAGTTTTGTCATAATTATGAATAATTGTAACACAATAAATAAAATTAATTTGTCTATGATACACAAATAGTTAAAAAATTAATTAAAAATTATAATTACAACCATTGTAATTCTAATTACAAATTGTAATTAGTTGTAATTACAACTCTTCTGTAAGAGTTACAGAGAATAAATGAGTTAAGTAGATTTCCCACTCAGTTAATCTATAGATAACAGGTGATTATTTCTGATAGAATAAGTTTATGTAGTGTGGGATCTACTTTTTATTACTGTTCTCAGGCAATTAAAATAAAATCTCACTTCTTAATTAGTTTATAACCTAACTAGCCTCTTCGGTAACACATCTTTATAAGAAGTAATAAAAAAATAAGGCCTTCTAGTAAATATTTTTGAAATAATTATAATAATCAGAAACAAAATGTTCACGACACTATCAATTTTGAAATTAAATCTGACTAAAACTGAACTGTTGTGTGTTACATAAATGACTAGAAAAAAGTAAAAAGCATTTAAAATATTTTAAACATTAAAACATTGTAAAATATTTCTTTGACATCAGATAAAAACTTCAAAGTGAACTGAAGTTTGATAATGAAACTTATATTACTGTTTCAACTGCCAGTACAAATCAAGTCAACCCATCTAGCATTTAAATCAATATAAAAGTAACTGACTGCACTAGGATTTGAACCTTAGAATTCTTGACTTCATCAGCTGACTTGTGATGAGTTCCACTAGACTAACCTGGTGGGTTAAATGAGACCACTGAAATAAGCACCCAGGTGCGTTCCTAGTCAACCAGGTTGCTACACTATCTATGTGTTTATAACAGCATCAAACCTCTTCAGCTACCGTCTGCAGGACCAAAAGTCTTAGAAAGCCAGCAACCATGTTTCACTAACTTCTGGGGGCAGATATATAGGACATTGACAAACTCTGCATCAGACATAAAGCTGAATTAGCCAAACCAAGTCGAGCCAACTTGTCTCTAAAAGCACCATGTCCTGAAAAATACTGCGTAATATGTTGAATGGGGGAAATCATCCTTACAACGTACATACTTTTCATGTCAAGGAAAATACCATGTGTAATGGCCATCAGACAATTCAGTCCACCTGATCTATCATAAATGGGAAAACTTTGGTCCTCTAATTCTTTTATGCATCCAGAGGTTAGTTGGCCTAACTTTTTGACATTATAACGTGATTGGTGTTCAATTGCAAGGATATAAATGGGCTTAACACCAGAAATAACAAGGATTGCCTTATATGAGACAGTCCTATACCTAAAAATTACAGATAATATGATGAAATGCTGGACTCTTAATAAAATATTCCTATAACATTTATACCTCATTTCAGACAGGTGCTATATACAGCATTATAGCTTTACATACATCTTTATAAGCAGGCAAAACCAGGAGCTAACTCAAGGTTCCCCAGGGCATATCCCTGGGCCGCAGCTTTATTTGCCTCGATCGTTTTGCTTACTGTTTCCGTCTAACTAGGGTGTTCTGGCCCCTGTTCATCTTCATAACCAGTGACTCCTGGTGGTCTTCCGCTGGGCTGCGGCTTTGCTCACTGTTCCTGTCCAGTTAATGGGTGTTCCTGACTCCTAATCAGCGTTTACACAAGAGCACTGAGCCATCCTCTTTTTTGTCCGCTCATTCCTTGGTCGCCAACACGGGGGTTGGGGCAACACAGGTGATGACATATTTCTAGAACATGAAGCAGCTTGGAGGAAATGAAAAAAGGGTTGGCCAAAAGTCAAACCTAGAAATTAACCTTCTAATATAAATGAGCCGTTTCTGCATAGGAACATCAATGGATGTTTGTCAAACATCCTTGAAC
Organism: Lycorma delicatula; assembly: GCF_047948215.1. Classification (NCBI taxonomy): domain Eukaryota; kingdom Metazoa; phylum Arthropoda; class Insecta; order Hemiptera; family Fulgoridae; genus Lycorma; species Lycorma delicatula. Next base: position 44,190,713 of record NC_134464.1, read on the forward strand.
TCCTATGCTTGATACATGATGTGTGAACCCTACTTGTATATATCTGTAAAAAACACATCTTCCTCAAGATATAAATTCCAGTTTTTACATTTATCAGCAAGATGAACCACCAAATTCAAGAGTTACGCACTAAAAATGATGAATATTAGTGGTTACTTAATTAACCAAATTAATCAGTATCTTCATGAAAGGTATATAGAGGTAAAAACGGTAGAAGGCACGTCGACCTTTCAAATATTTGGAGGAGTTCCACAGGGGTCTGTACTCGGACCCCTCCTCTGGAATATATTCTACGACCAAGTTTTTAGGCTTCACTATCCTGAAGGAGTATTTGTGGTTGGTTACGCCGATGATATAGTCGTCTTGGTAGAAGACAGAGATATAGCGAATCTTGAAAACAAAGCCAATCGGGCTTTGAGCTTGATAGATGAGTGGTTGGATAGGAACCGATTACAAATATCACCAGCTAAATCCAATTGTATATTATTCTCCGGCAGAAGAAGAATAAGGCACATCAATATAGAGATACGAGGAGAACGTATCATAGAAGTAAACAACGCTAAATATTAGGAGTGATATTGGACAAAAGTCTCAAATTTGGGGCCCACGTGGAAATGATTTGCAAAAGGGTAGCCCCTTCTATAAAAGCATTGCGGAGTCTATTTAGCAATCATAATGCACTTAGATTGGCGGTCAGAAGACTGATAGCAGCAGCCACGACCTCTTCAATCCTGTACGTGGCCCCTGCGTGGGGGAACGCAATGAACACGCAAAATCACAAATCTAAGTTGAGAAGCGTACACAGGCTAGCATTATTACGGGTAGCAGCGGGTTATTGCACAGTATCATATGATGCATTATGCGTATTGACTGAGGTGTCACCTATTGAATTGCAGGTCAAGGGATGTAAGTTGAGATCTGTAGGAATGGCAAGAAATGAAGTGGAAGCTACTATAGTGAGTGACTGGCAAGACATATGGACTGGGTCGCAGGTTGGGGAATGGACCAGACGGTTAATTTCAAATATAGAAAACTGGATAGGTAAGAAACGAGGAAACCTAGATTTTTATGTAACGCAAATGATGACCGGACATGGCTCATTTGGACAATACCTGAACAGAATCGGGAAAAAGTCAACACCACAGTGGCGTAGAAGAAGTAGACAACGCAGAACATACGGTCTTCAGCTGTCGTAGATGGGAACGTAATAGGAACAAAATAACAGCAAATAATATAACACCAGAGAATTTGATTAGCTGGATGGTACTCAACGAGACAAATTGGGATTGGTTTGTTAAGTTCGCAGGAGAGGTACTCAGAACAAAAGAAGAGGAAGCGACAGGAGTTGTAACTACAGAGTAGGGAAGGGAGGACAGTCCCTCCTCGGAGGGCCCGTATGCCTAGGTATGCGGGTTCCAGTGATGGGGAGGGAACTCCTGGGGAGACAATGGGGAAAGAGAAAAGACCGAGTTCCGGCCGGCGGTGTGGGTTCTGGGGATGCTTCTGTGCTTTCTGGGGCTTTTGCACCGCTGGTTTGAGGCGTGGCATCAAGACCGAGACCCGGTCCCCCGCAGAGGGGGTGAGGGACGGCATAGCCGGACCTTGTCTCCGAAGCGGGGGATTAGTGGCAGGCAATTAAAAAAGTAAAGATCCGAGACCGGGGAGGCTAACCTGCCGTGCCGCGTGTACAACCGGTGGGTGGGGGACGCCTCCTTAGAGTAAATGGACACGTCCCTGGACCGCATATACTTAAGTGGATGTCTGGCCAAGGGATGTAGGGGAAAAAAAAAAAAAAAAAAAGTCGTACAAGGAAGTCATTGTGTCCACATCAGACTTTTTTGATAATAAACTAATGTTGTTACAATATTGCTATTACAGCAATTAGTAAGAAGAAATAACTTGAATTTCTTCAGAATATTTGGGTTTATGATGTGAAAATTTTAAGGCATTGTTTTTATTCAAACATAAAAGCTCAAAATCCATGTGGAGTTGATTATTCTTTAAAAACGTTTTTGGCAAGAAAACAACAATGTAATTTTTTTTTTTATTGCCCTGGTAACACTTAGTAGTTTGTTTACCATCATTATATACTTTTTCAAATATTTCTTTCTTATTTATGATAATATATGTCCAATCTTGGCATTTTTGTATTTTATTCCTGATTTAATACAAATCTATGTAAAATATTTATAAAATTACAGTGGTATGTGTAAAGATATGTTTTTATTTTATGTTAAAGACTTTATTCTGTATTATCACATGGGTATTAACTACATGTGTAAATACATATTTTATATGTGCATATAATTTATTTCTTATATTATAAAAATATTAGGCTTTCTGCTTCTGTAAAATTTCCACTGTGGTTATAAATACTGAATGAGAGAACAACATATATGTCAAACTGATGGGCTAGATTCTAACAAATGAGTTTAAAAAAGAGAGACCTGGAATAATTAAAGACAATATTTTTCTAATAGATTTTTATTCAATACTGAAGATGCATATACAAGCAATGTTTTCTAAATATTTATGGTTGGAAAGTAAAAACTGACAATAATATGAGATTTTTCTCATGTTATCAACGTTTTATTTTTTATTTTAGTACCATGTCATGGCAACTTGATATTGAATGTAGTGGAAGTAAAAATGGTATCTAGTTTTATACATACTTTCTTTCTTTTCCATGTTTAGCCTCCGGTAATTATCTTTCAGATAATACTTCAGAAGATGAATGAGGATATGTATGAGTGTAAACGAAGTGGTCTTGTACAGTCTCAGTTCGACCATTCCTGAGATCTGTGGTTAATTGAAACCCAACCACCAAAGAAAACTGGTATCCACGATCTAGTAGTATTCAAATCCTGTTAAAATAACTGACTTTACTAGGACTTGAACACTGGAATTCTTGATTTCCAAATCAGCTGATTTGGGAAGATGCGTTCACTACTAGATCAACTCGGTGGGTTAATTCTATACATAGTAATTTTTCCAAACTTAACTTATTACTGGGGATGGAAAGTTATTCATCACTGGAGTAATAATATTTCTCAATTTAAAACTACATTAGCCTATTTATGAAAAATCTTTTTATCATAACAAGAAACTATATAGAGTTTAGTGTAGAAATAAAAGTTGTTTTTATGAACCTCCACAATCCTACTAGTTACTTTTATTGTAACATAAAAAATTATGACTTTCTAAATGTATTTTTAATCTGTGTCAACAACTCATTACTGATTAATAAAAAAATAATTAGAGTCATAAATTGTTAATGTAGATCTTTAGAAGATTGTCACAGATTCAAATTTCCTTACTCATGTCAAATATCAATTGACTTTCTTTTGTGGTCTATTTATATAATTATCTGAAAATCAATATTGAGAGGCAAAATAAATGTTTGAGGTTATTTTCTTTGAAACTAATTTCTTGAGCAATACTTTATGTTTTTTTGAAATCAACAAACTTTACCTGTTTTCTTGTAAAAGCACATTGCAAATGTAATATAATTTCATGTGTAAGTATACTTTTTTAAACACTGCAAGTTTCTTAAGTCTGTTATTATTGTTATTGCTTATCATATATATATTTGTGGGTTTTGTGTGTATGTATATATACATATTTCTGTGTAGTATGTATATATTTAAATTCCATTAAATATAATTTAATAGTTCAGAGGAATAATAAAAACCTTAAAAAGATTAATTTCAAAAATATATAATTATATTTTTTGAAATGCTATCTGATTGCTTGGCTTTAATTTTTATGTAGCTATGGATTTTCAAGCAAGATAAGGATTTAAAAGCATTAAAAAAACATAAAAAATAGAATAACCAGTTACTTGTTAAATATGTAGTTTTTGTTATAAAGTTAGTTTTTCTTTATTCAGACTTAATTTTTTATTTTTATTGTGGTCATAGCAGAAAATTTTTTATTTTCAATGCAATATTTGTTTGTAAGAATAACATTTTGTTACAAATAAATGAAATTTTAGCTTTATAAAATAAAATCTATAGTAATTTTATTGGTTAGTGACCAAAAAATTAAACAAATTATTGATGGCATTTGCAGGACCCTACCCTTACAGGATAAAAAATGTTTTATTGTCTTTTAAAGGATGGAAACATTAATTTAAAAAACTAATAATAGTTTATTTATAAATCAACAATAGTCTGACACCTAAAAAACAGTTACTGATGAATAATACTGAATTTATATTATGTGAAAAATGCCATGCCTGACAAAGACTCAAACCTGGAACCTCTGGATTTAAACCATGGAAATCGGCAAAAATAATAATAATAATAATGTGCCCATGTATATTGGTGTATGGGAGCCCTGAAAGCTTCGGTGAGTAGGGGCCTGGAGTTAGTGCAGAAATTGCACATTCGCTCTCTGCCAGCACATATACTATTTCCACTGGAGTACCAGGTCAGACCTCCAAGGTTAGTAACCTTGGATTGGAGGTTTACCCCAGCGGCTAGCCTTGCTACAGAAGAAGGGATCAATTATCATGCAGAATCTTCAACTCAACATGGCAAAGGGTGGATGTAAACACTCTCAGCAAAGAGGAAATGTAGTAATTATACTGATAGAATTAGAAAAGATTTGAGGAGTCAACAAGCTTTCTTTAGTAACAATGCGTCCAAAAGACAAAAGACATCTAGTAATGTCTTGGTGAGAGAGAATGGAAACTTCCAGAAAGTTAGCCCATCCTTAATTGCTCAGGAGATAAATTGTGCTTACAGTCCTGTCAAGGAAATTCACAAGATGTTCAATGGTCTTTACATCAAAACTGTATACGACAGTTAAAGCCATAAAGCTCAAGATTTAAAGATCAGTGAGTTCCCTGTGTCTGGTCTGTTCAACCACATAGTACTCTTAACTTATCGAAAGGAGTTGTTTGCCGTGATCTTCTTAATTATACCAAACTGGAAATAGTGGAGGAAATGTCAAGCCAAGGAATGATTAAATGTTGCAAGTTAACCATGACAAGAAATGGTGACATTCTTCTTTCTGCATCACATGTGTTAACGTTCAGCAGGCCTAATCTGCCTGAGAAAGTATGTGCTGGCATACATAGTGTAGATGTGTGTGCGTTTATACCACAACTCATGTGATATTTTAAGTGTCAATATTTGGGACACACTGCGGTCATTTGGTTTACACTGCGGTAAACAATCATGATAACCGCTCCATCTAGGTCAGCATCACCTGGTGCCAGCCGCAAGAAATCACTGGTATCTGAAAAGGAAGAAGATATCATGTCTGAGTCAGACACCCCAATATGAAAGGTGGAAGCCATAAGGATGATGGAGGAAAAATGTAAGAATGGATGGCTGAAAGGAAAAAAGGCGATAAATAAATATATGTTTATTAATCAAGATTTTAGAGTTTTGTAGTATTATTTTATTATTGAAAATCATTTAATAATCTATTTTTTTAATATCAAAGATTGAAAGTATTTTAGTATTTTTTTTTTTTTGTTAGGGAAAAGGCTTAATGACCAAAGTAGTCAATGACCATAACCCCAAAGAAGAAAAAATAAATAAATTATAAAATTTTATTTAAAATTTTTTATTATTTTTTTTTAGTGAAATGTATAAAAAATGGGTTTCCAATTCCTTAAACAAAGCTTGTGCAGCTTTTCTTTAAGAACAGGTTCAAAAATTATAGCTTGGATTTCTCTGGTAAGTAATTTTTGAGTATCATATTATAATTAAACATAGGCATATGACTTGATTAAATAATTTATCAATATCTCCTTCCTACAAAATGAATTCTTTTAATAAGTTTTGTGATTTTATGAAAAGCAATTATTTATTTTTTACATATGTTTTTTAAAAGCTTATGCACTTATTAGAGATAATATTTATATTATCTGATTGTTTCTTTGTAATACAACTTTTTCTTAAGAGCTATTTTAAAAAAATTACTGACTTAGGTTGAGCATTCTTCACTCATATCCATTCTGAAAAACATCAATTTTAACACCCATTGACTAAAACAAAGAAATTCCCTAATCCTACAATTAGTTAAGAAATCTCATTTGAATTCTTCCTCAGCCTCAAAATTTTGTAAAACATAATTTTTAAATAAACATATAGTTGTCATTTGTAGCTAAGTCAGTAATGATACTGGCTGTGCTGTAGTTTGCTCTGACTTCAGTTATGTCTCTTATTAAATTAACGGAGTTGCAATCTCTACAAGTTACCATCTGAAGAATCTAGTTAGTTGTATTGCCAGAGATTTAGATAATAGTTTGGTTATTTGAAATAAATTCTTTGGTAATAATAATAATCTTAATGGTAACAAAAACAAACAGTACAGTTTTTACTTGTAAGAATTTGTAATGAAGAAATATAAAGTTTTTCTTTGGGATATTAATGACATGTTGCAAGGCTATATTATAAACTTAGTTGTTACTACCAGTTGTGATCCTGGAATAAACAATTTTGCCTCCAATTGTAAAGTTGACCAATCAAAGAAAAAGCATTAATTCTCATGGATGAGCTTCTGAACTTTTGTGATATTTTGAGGTTAAAATGGTGTTATAAAGGCACAGATCAAGGGCTACAATGTGGTCATCAATTAGTGTTTGACATCTTGAAATTTAAATGTCATCAAAACAGAGAATTAAATCCTGTGACTTCTTAAAATTTGTTATACATTTGCCAAGGCTCTGCTTTATTTTCCAGAGGTTTTCAAAAAATATCTCTGAAGACTTTTTTATAGTTATCTGGAAAATGCTAGAAAATGTCTTCTTAATAATGGCCAAATGATCATCATTATTTCCTTACTAGCCAACCAATTTACAAAGCATATTAACTAATAAAAATCTCAAATTTAAGATTTTAAATTACTTGAAATATTTACTGCAACCTGTTCACCCGTTCACAATTTACTGTGTATTATTTAGTTGGTAATGTTATGAACATCCTTATATTTTATATTAAAATATTGGCTAATTTTTTTTTTGTTTAAACAGCTGTTATCTTTAACATTGTTAATCTCATTTTGTGCTATTGAATACACAGTAAGAATGGGAAGAGTTCCGCTGAAACCTGATGAATATCCAATCATTAAGGCAGGTAAAATTAGTTCCATTCACTTTTTTCAAATCATAATTTACAAAAGTTTTTCTTGTTTATAATTATGAATAGGGGAAACTGCCTAGTTAGACCTAAGAAGCACTTAAATCCATATTGAATTTTAATCTTTAAAGAATAATTTTGATGCAGTAAAACCATAGTTATGTCATATTTTTCTGTTGTTAATTATACTGAAGATTGATGGGCTCTGAGAAAATTAAAAATTACTAACTACTGTCCATTGTCTTTCAAGATGTCTAACAAATTTGTCATCTGTTTTCTCATTTAAATACATTACTGTCTCTACAAATTATATTACTAATTATGAATATTTTAAACTTCAATGAGAAGATAAAGTTTTTTTTATAATTGCAAAGAATAAAAAATGTTTTATGCAACATTAAGCAACAAAAAAAAATTAAAGAAAAATCTTCTAAAACCTTATTTCTCCAATAAGGGAACCTTTGTTGTCAATATGACAAGCACAAGTGGTTAATGCTAACATTTAACTGTAAAAAGAGGTTTACAGTTTTTCCTGAGTCAAGACACCTTTATTGAGAAAGTTTAATAATTTTAAATTTATGAAATTAAATTTGTGGATAGAACTTAAAAGAAAGGAGTTGTGACTGTGTGATATATAGGTTATTTTTACTATAAAAATATAAAAATTACTATAATTGTAAGGAAAATCATTCAGTATGATTTTTATTGTTTTGAAAAGTATGGTTGTAAACTAAAATTTCATAGCAACTGGAACTGTGAGAAAAGTGCAATTCTGCTTGGTAATTATCGAGTCACTAAATGCCACAATCATTAGATCTCTGGCAATTAACATAGTTAAATAAGACAAAAAGCCACAGCAGTTCAAAAAAAACAGATTAAAACACTTCACCACTGAATTCACTTTTGCAATCACTGCATTGAAGCAAGTCAAAACATTGAAGTCCACTGACCTGTCATTGAGTCATAGTGTTTCTGGGCTTTCATCCAGAAGGTTCTGAATTCAAACTCTTGGTTAGGCTTTACATTTTTCACATATTACATCATGCATTTCTAATCATAAAAAATAGAAGATGATTTACTGTAAATTAGTTGAAAACCTGTAGTTATTATAGTAAATAATAAACTGCACAGGCATCAACAGTATGAAAATTTTACACATAAACATTAAAGGGTGAAAAAACACACTTAAAAATACATAAGGAGCAAAATGTAGAAATGTTAGATTCATTTTAAATGAACTTTCCTTCCATGCTGACCCAATATTGTTACATTCAGTATCACAAAATCTTTCAATGCTCCCACGTACTCAAGACTGACAAAATTTTATAAACTGCACCTAAAATTAGTGTATTCTAGTTAATTTAAGAATTATTTATTTCTAATTATTACTGCGTGGTAAACGTAGATTATTCTTAAAGTTTTCCATTCTATATAGTAGCCTTTTTTAAATCACAGAGGCTCTAAATCGAAGGTAATTCAGTTTGTTGCGTGGGCAAGATAATGACTACCCTGTTTAGAGACAGTTTCTTTTAGAGATAATTTTCAACAATCTCTTTTAGAGATTTTTCTTCCTAGGAGAGTATCTTGGGAATTTTATTCTTTTGTCTTCTAATAGCCACTAGTGCATGAATTTCTTTACTGGAGCTTGGTACAAAAAGCTGAACTAATGGTTGAGGTGCTCATTAGGTATATCAAGGTTTCTTGTTTTTCATCAAATCTAATAAAATTTAGTGGCGTAAGAAGAAATAACTTCGGCTGAAAGGCACTGGTAATAAAAGGGCTTTTCGTGGCTTAAAACCAAAATACACAGACATAGAAAAAAATTGTATGACTTTGTTATGGAAAAAAGGAAATGCGGTTGTGCTGTCACGACATAAATGTGTCAATCATACGCTCGTTAAATCGCTAAATCGTTGAATAAAGTTGATTTTAAAGGAAGCCGTGGATGGATAACACGATTTTTTTGCATTAAATGATTTGTTAATAAGACGAAAGACGACCATTTCTCAACGACTTCCAGACGCCTATGAACAAAAAATATTACATTTTCACAAATACATAATAAATCTTAGAAAAGATAAAGGCTATTTGCCTTCTCAAATAGGAAACGCTGATCAAATCCCCGTATATTTTGAAATGCCTTTTGGCAAAACCGTAAACAAAAAAGGTGAAAAAAGTTTACGATTCGCACTGGTGGTAATGAAAAACAAAGGTGTAGTGTTATGCTTTGCATTACTTCTGATGGATCAAAATTACCTCCGTACATTGTTTTTAAAAAAAAACTCTTCCTACCGTACAGGTAAATGGAGTTATTATCAGAGCACAGAAATCAGGTTGGATGGAGGAAACCTTAATTTTAGATTGTATCAGGTGTGTATGGCAAAATATATCAGGAGATTAACTTAACAAAAAAAAAAAAAAAAAAAAATACCGATATGCTAGAAATGGATAGTTATCGGAGGCATACGACTGATAAAGTGAAAGACATTTAAAAAAGGGTATGACAGACCAAGTAATAATTCCAGGCAGATTAACATCTCTATTGCAACCACTAGATGTCTGCATTAATAAACGGTTCAAATCTGCATTAAAACATCTGTACAGTGAATGGATGGCTGATGAAAATTTCTTTCTCACGCCTACAGGAAGGAATCAAACGCCCAGATTTTAAACAGATTTGTGTTTGGATAAAAGATGCTTGGGAAGGTATTTCCACGAAATTAGTAAGAAAACTTTTAAAAAATGCGGATAGTGAAGACGATCACCTTTGGCAGCGCGACGTGGAGACTACCGGTAACTCTTCTACAGATATTGACAGTGACAGTGATTAATTAAAAATAAAATCCCATATTAAAAAGGGTATTGAAATGATCATTTCAACATACTTTCTTTTCGTTTTACTAACCTACTGATTCTAAACTAAACTAGTACTTACGGTAATTAATTATTAATGTAATATTAATATTGTAATTTAAATGAACGAATTAAATGCCTTACTTACTGAATATTTTCGTATTTACGCATTTTTTTATCATATCTGTTGCACTTTAAAATACCGGTATATACTCGATTTTTTGATTTTTTATTTTCGGTCCGGAAAATCGTGGTGGGGGGCTTATTCGTGGGCGGGGGGTACTCGAATAAATACGGTATTTTATAGACCATGGTAATTTGTTAACTTTTGAACTGATATATTAATATTGTTTTTATGGTTGAATACTTAAGGTATTTTAGTTATTTTATTAATTTTTTTTTTAAATTAACTTTAAATTAGCAATTACAATACGTCAAACTTAAAAGAATATTAAATTGTGTATTTTTTCAGCTTCTGAACCAATAATTCTTTTATTTATTGTGGGGTATGCAGTAGCAGTTTTTCTGAGTATACTTCTGCTCGTTGGTATATATGTGGTAAGAATTTTATTATTAATAATACTGATGTACATAGACTAATCATGTAGTAAAAATTATCCAACTATCATCCATCACATTATGTAAAATTGAATAATAATATTGAGAATAGGTTAATTAATAATGGAAACATGTTTGAATTCACTGGAGTTAGAAGGATATAAGAGAAATTTTTTTCTCTCACACCTTGTAATATGTTACCACTTACTATGAGCTGAACCCAGAAATAAATCATTGCCAATAAAGCAGTACTTGTTAAAATAAAATGGAACCTGTCACTTGTTCTTGCAAACAATCTGTTGGGATGTATGAAGCTTAATAACTTTTGACTCGATAAACTGATTTTGATGAAATTTTGTACAGAAACTTAATGTATGGAGCAATTTGTTGGTAAAATTATGGGGGGTCAATATCTCCAGTGAGTGGTAGATAGTTTTTTCGGTCAATTTTCTCAACCCATTACGTTGGTCTACTGATGAACACCTCTTCACAAATCAGCTGATTTGGAAGTTGGGAGTTGCAGTGTTCAAGTCCTTGTAAAGGCAGTTACCTTTATTCAGATTTTAATACTAGATTGTGGATACCGGTATTCTTTGGTGATTGGGTTTCAATTAACCATACATCTCAGAAATGGTTGAACTGAGACTGTACAAGACTACACTTCATTTACGCTCATATATCCTCTGAAGTAATACCTGAACGGTAACTCCCGGAGGCTACACAAGAAAAAAGGGTCAATTTTCTCAAATTTTTGCCAGTGTAACCCTACTTTATATTAAGCTCAGTATGTGCATGCATACCCGTTTTACCATTTAAAAAAAAATCTTATGTGGACATCACATGACTTCCCTGTACTCCTATTAAATTACACACACACACAATTTTTTAAAACGAAAAGTATATAAAATTTTATTTCATTAACAGCTTCTGATATTTTTTCATATATCTTTCTTCTTTTTTTTTATTGAATTATTATTTATTGTAAAAACTTTTTTCAATCAGATGTTAATAATTATTAATAAATCAATACATTTAAATTAAAAAAGAAAAAAAAGAAGGAATTAAGTTTGATTCGAACCGATGTGCCTTGTAAGATCCAAATATTTCATTAATTAAAATTTTATTTGGCTCTATCTCTGAAACCAGTGAAAATAAGTACCACTTACGAATATCATTGAAGTCCAAAACCCAAATTTATTGGAGAGCAAATAAAAAAAATATACATTTTTTAAAACTTTCTTAGTTTATTATTATTATTATTATTATTATTAAAATAATAATAATAATAATAATAATAATAATTATTATTATTTTAATAATTATTAAATATTATAAGTAGTTTTAATAAAAACTACTTATTTGTAGTTTTTATTACAAACTACAAATAAGTTTGTAATATTACAGTAAAATTTCATCATAATTCACCCCAACCCCAAAAACAAAATCTTAGGTAACTTTTTTCACGTGTTATTTTTCCACTTTATAAGAATAAGTAACCAATGTCATTAAAATATTGTAACATCAGATTTTTAATTACATCTTCAGTATAGATATTAGACAAAGTTATGTATATGCATCACTCTTGCCTTTCTCCTCTTCCTATGTAATATTATTCAGTTTGACCCACTTAACTTGACCAATTTTTTTTCTGTATCTATGAAATTTATATTTATTTCTTTTCCTTTTTTCCCCTCTCTTATGGATCTAAGAACAATCCCATGGGTTCTTTCCTTTCCTGAATCTATAAAATTTTTCTGCAAAAATTTAATCTATTTCATCATCTAGTTTTCCACTCTGAATTCATAAAAGAATCTTTATAAATAAGTTAAATCTGTAATCACTTTACTACAATGTCTTTTTTGGCGATTCACATGCTTTTTGGGAAGCACCATTCTTCTATATTTGGAGTAACCTAACTACCTACTTATTCCTGATACTTCTAACATGATTAAATTATGTTCTGATCAAACAGTTTATTTTTGCTTTAATTATAACTGCATTTCTTAAATTTTTTTATTTTCACAGAATATCTAAGGGAGCAATATCCTGATAGTAGAAACTGAAGGGAAGTAATAGATATAAAATGCCAATGACAAAATCTGGGTTTTATAAATATATAAATCACCAAAGTTAAGAAATTGCTGGGTGCTTTGAACTGAATGCTGTTATCATTTATTAGTATTCAACTGATGTTATTAAAAAATAAAATTAAATAAAAAAGATTACCCCCTCCACAGCTTGCTCTAAAACTATACCTTTTCTAATTTTCTTAACAAACAAAATATTTTTATCATAGGGACAATCAAATAAATGTATAACTAGACCAATAAAATATATTGCATGATTGGTGGTCCTTCTATTAAAATTGCTATTATGCATAATTATAACATCATTATTATTAATTTAGCCAATCTAGGTTTATAACAAAAGAAATGTATCAGTTGAACTGAATTGAACTTATCAATCAGAACTGAAAGAATTATCAGTTATTAGCAGAATGAATTTAAATGATATTTTGAATCATCTTTCATCTAAGATCATTCTACTTGTATGTTATTTTCTGCTTTGGTTTATTTTATTATGTTGTTTTGTGTTGTTTATAAATTTTTATGTTAATCTAGACTTATATTTAAGAGCCAGCTATAAGTCATTAACACTGAGCAGCGTAATAGCATAATATTTTGCTCTGTATATTTAATATCAATAGAAATAAGCAGACACTTTTTCTTTAACATAATATTTTGGCAATGTATGATAATGGTTTTTTCATTTTTAACAAAATATTAAATTTTATTATTTTTTTTAATGAATTGTTTTTTTATTACTTTCTTAATATTTAGCTTTGCAGAAATGCATAAAAATTAATTTTTTTCTCATTAAAGTTTGCAATTTTATTTTTTAATAACATTGCGTTAGTATGAATAACAAAATGTATTCAACTTAGCAAATAAAGTTAGAGAAAATTTTACTAAATGCTTTATTGAAAATTCTGCAAAATAGAATTGCATTATGTGTTGGGTATGTAGATATTATATATTTATTGTATTTGTTAGTTATTAAACTTGTTAAATTGCTATATTCTGTGCAATGTATCACAATAATAAATATTTTTATTGTAAAAATCAATGTATAATTGATACATTTCATTCTTATTAACAGTAATTCTCATTAGTAATCCAAAAATAGAGGTACATACTTTTATATGAGCAATATGATAGAAAATTACTTAAGTTCAGCATTATTTTTTTTTTTAGGAGCAACCCTTCTGTATGGTTCCATGGATGATTGTTTTTTTTGTAATTGTTATTATGCAATTGATTGGTGTAGTTGAAATGATAATTCATGGTAACATGAGCAGTAAAGTTTTCCAAATGATTGGTTCTTTTTGTGAGTAAAAGTTTTGTTAAATATAATTTTTAATAAAATAAAAACTTACAAATACTAAAATAAAGAAAATCCATCTTGGTTGTAATTATATTTTAAGAATTACGCATAATTTTTTCTTGAAATTTTGAGAGAAGGTGCCTATTACATTTAAAATTATCTAATATAATATGATTTTTTTTTTGTGGAGTTTTTGAGTTCACTAGAGTACACTTTATTTTAAGGTAAATGTTACGAAAACTTTGCTGTGTCTAAGCTAGCATTCATTTGAAATTAAACTTCTTCAGAACTGCTGTTGGGAGCAGAGAATATGTCATTTAAGGAGCTGCATTTTTGATTGCGTCTCCCAAACCAAAGCAAATATATTGAATAACAGTGATGATTTTCAATTTTGGTTGAAGAATAAATTGTGTTCAAAGAGTATTGGAAACTAAAATGAAATTTATTAATAACAAATGTGGTGTTGGAAGATTGTAATAAAGAAACCTAAAGGTTAACAAAAAATTTGCTGGGGATGGCATGTTGATGTAAAAACTGGTATTTGGTTCAGTAAAGAAGACAATAGGAAACCACTTTATTTCTCATTCTCCTTTTCAATTTCCTATCCACTTACTTCTCCACTTACCTTCCTTAAATGGGAGCTTTTTATTTTGGGAATGGCTATGCCAGTTTCAGTAGTGACTTTTATCTCATATCAGGTTACTTAAAACCTTTATGGTTATGATCTTAACATATACATACGTTATTCTTTTTTGGTAAATTTGTTTTAAGAGATTCCATCTGAGTGCCCTCCATTTTTCTTGGTCTTGAGTATTTTCTTTCACTTCATTATTGCTTCTTCCATTCTTAATATCAGTAAGCATCCCAATCCTTATTTTTCATCTTCTTTTTTCTTCAATTTTTCTTTCAATGAACCTCCAATTTCTATAAAGGAGATTATCTTAATTTCAATTAAAAGATTTTTATCTAACTTTCTTCATCAAATTCTACTCAGTTCATGTTCTTCTCAGTGCTAAATTTTACATTTTATCCATCCTTTTTATTTTCTGAATTCTTTACAACATTTCTTTACCACATTTCAAAACTAACCAAGCAGTTTTCCTCTTTCTTTCTGTTTATTTAGGTGTATTTAATGTAACATTTTGTACAGGAAGATATTTTTACCATATTTCTTTCTCAGTCAGGATCCCCATGTGCAAGCTGTTATTTTAATTTATTGTAAATCATAGTTTAAAAAATTGTTTTTCAGTTATTGTACAAAATTTATTATATTTCTCATAGATTATAACAGTACAATATTTTGTTGTTATATGTATTTTATTTAGATAATAATCTACTGAGCTATTTGTCTTATATTAAAACAAAAAAAAAACAAAAGGCACTCAAGCCATTAGGCTTATTGTGTAACTCTCAGACTGGAAACAGAATCCCAGAGTTGGTATACAGTACTGGGATTCTACCCCAACCAGGTAACATCAAAGGTGTACAAAGTTCAACTAGGTTTGTCAAGGCCCTCACTTCCTAAACAAGGAGGTTTTAGCGGGGTCAAAACTTCATCCACATATGAACAAATAGTGAAGAAGAAGGATACTGGTACATATATACTTAAAGAAAAAGAGGTGTAAGAAAAAATACACAAGGATTTGTTGGCAGTTACAGATTTAGTCCCATATTTTCTTTGGAATTTACTATTAAAATCATATTGTCACCAATTTGTTCAGAGATATTCAGCCAGCCATTTTCCCTACTCCACAGTCCTAAGGATTGTAGGCTGGTATTCCTAAGATGTCTCAGATGTAAAGGAATCATCAGGTTAAAGGGGTCAGAGTTTACTATCTTACATGATACCAAAATTTTATATTACTAAAGTAGAAAAGCACAAAAAGAATTACCTGCAAATTAAAAATGAAAAAAAATTCTTTTAAGTTACACCAGTTTTAAGATTACAATTAAATAATTAAAGTAGTTAAAATATTTTAACTTCAAAAAAAAAATATTCCTTTAAGTTACACCAGTTTTAAGATTACAATTAAATAATTAAAGTAGTTAAAATATTTTAACTTCATTTTAATGTCAAACTATGCATAACAAATAAATGGGTAATTAATCTAAATAATATCGTGTGATCTATTCTTTTTCTTTTCAGTGATCTCTACTTACCTTCTTCTAGTGATATGCAGTTACAACAGTGAACTGAGACAAAAAGATAGATTGACAAGAACTGGCTATAATGCTATGTAGTTCAATATATATATGTTATATTTCTGTTGATTAATATCAATTTGCAATACTTATGTATTAATAATGAGTAATTTTTAATAATTTATATGTTTCAATATAATATATTTAATATATATATTTTTTTGTTTATGAGTGGAATAAAACAATTTTTAAAAAGCAAAAACATTTCTTACTTACACACACACACACACAACTGAAATTCGTGCTCAAGGTATTACAGAAGTGAAACGTATAATTAAATGGCAGAACGGAACAGAAGAACCGACACCGTCTCTACTGACATTCAGTCTTCCTGTTCCACCAGAGAAGATTAAAGTGGGTTACCTCTCGGTTTGGGTACGACCATTCATATCCAACCCATGGCGATGTTTCAGATGCCAAGGATATGGTCACACTACAGCATCTTGCTCCAGAACGGAGATCTGTGCTCGATATGCTAACGAAGGTCACAACAACACTAACTGTGAAGAAAGTGAAAAATGTGCGAACTGCAGTGATTCACATATAGCCCGCTCCCGTGATTACCCAACCTTCAAAGAAGAAAAGGCAATTCTCAAAATCTGTACTGAACAGAAGCTATCTTTCCCGGCTGCACGTAGGGAATATAGAAAGATAACTAACTCACGGAACCTGGTTAAACCAAATGTATCTTTCGCCACCGCTACGTCAAAACAAACTCTTACAAATGTTAATAATCAGCAGTGCGGATCCTGCAATGAACTTGTTCAGATGCTTTCTGATCAAGTTGCTTCACTTACAGCCACTATTTCAGAGCTGACAAATATGAATAAAAAATCTTACATCGCAGTTAATGAATCCAGTGTGATCCATACAAAAGTTCCTGTTCCCAAAGTCCTACTGGTACAGGCAGAGACTATCACAGCTGGCAGTAAGCCACCTAATAAGCTCCCCGTAAAGGGAACCCACATAACCACCCCCTCTGGGATGTCAATTGCGGCATCCCATACTAATAAGTCTCCTCCACCATCACCCTATATACTGGAGGATATGGTTGAAGAACCTCCTGACCCAAAAACGTCGGAGTTCTCTAAAAATAAAGAATACGAAAAAGAAAAATCGAATCACATACAACTAAATTTTATGTATATTCCTAAGTATATTTATTTAATTTTTTTATTATTTGTTATTTTTTTACCCTTATGAACATTATTCAGTGGAATGTTAGAGGTCTTCGATCCCGCATTGAAGATATTGGAGTACTGACACACGTACATGATTCAATAATCATGTGTTTCCAAGAAACTCGTCTTCTACAACATGACCCAATAGCACTCAGAGGATACTTCTGTGAGAGATACGACTGTATAGTAGACAGTACAAAGAGTGGTGAAGTGGCTATTTTCATGAAGAATGAGATGTCAGCTATAAGGATTCAGCTGACCACTCCTGCTGTTGCAGTAAAGATCTCTATCCCCTTCAAGTTGCATATCTGGAATCTGTATCTCTCACCGAACACTGAGTTCAGTGCTTTGGATACCTCATATCTCCTCACACAATACCATCTCCATCGTTAATAGAGGAGACTTTAATGCCCATCATGTTTCCTGGGGCTCAACCTTCTGCTCCACCCGAGGAAATATAGTACACAGTGTGAGACAAGACTTAGACCTTTGTTTGCTGAATAATGGATCTCACACATTCATGTCTTTATTATCTGGTACTATGTCTAACATCAATCTCTCCGTATGCTCACCGAATTTACATCATCTTAATTGGTCTGTTTGTGATGACTTTCACGGCAGTGATCACAAACCAATTATTATTGGTTTCGGTGTGAACCACGAGGTTAAGAGAAGGCCACGTAGATGGATTGTTAAAAGGGCGGACTGGAATGGATATCATAAAGCCTTCCAATCACAGTATGACGATGGTGCGAACATCCTTGAGCAATATTCCTCTTTTACATCCATGATACTTGAGACTGCCAGCAGATATATCCTACAAACATCGGGTAATCCTAAACGTCCTTTCGTTCCATGGTGGAATGATGATTGCAAATGTGCTATTAGGAATCGACGGCGGGCACTACTGAACATCTAAATTTGTACCGCAGGGCTAGAGCGGTATGCCGTCGAGTGTTCTTGAACACTAAGAGGAGTTCATGGACGATATGTGAACACTATCTCACGCACTACTCCCACGTATACTGTGTGGAAAAAAATCCATGCAATTTTTCGCATCACCGAGACAATCTATTCTCGGTCTTAATGATGGAGAACTCCTTTCATCATCTTCGGCTATAGCAAATACTTTAGCGAAATCTATCCGCTCGGTGTCTCTCACTTCATCATATAATAACGATTTTCAAAGGTACAAAGTACAGATAGAAATACTGTTGTTAAACATTGGTGATTCGGTTGGTGAATTAAACACTCCATTCTTATTTAAGGTATTGTTACACGCACTTAGGAACTCACGTGACACTTCTCCTGGACCGGACAACGTTCGCCTTGGTATGCTTTCACACCTCAACTCAGCACTACATCTTTTGAATATTTACAATGGTTTATTCTCCGAACAAGTCTTTCCACCCGGCTGGTCAGAAGCATTTAATTAACCAGTACTAAAGCCTGGTAAAGACAAAACCGACCCCTCAAGCTACCGTCCTATTTCTTTAACAAGCGTTTTGCGTAAAATAATGGAGAGAATGGTAAACCGTAGGCTTATATGGTAGTTGGAGAAACATGGTTTTTTACCTTCGGAACAGTGTGGTTTCCGACAAGGACGATCTTCCATTGACCATTTAGTGTCAATGGAAACAGCCATACAAAACGTCTTCATAAATCGCCAGCACCTCGTTGCTATCTTCTTCGATATAAAAAAGGCGTACGACACCTTGTAAATTTTCCTTTTGATCTTACGACATACAATAAACAATCAACGCTACCTACTGTCTTCCGACAAATGTTTCAGTGTTCTATCCAAGATGAACCCAGACCCGGTGATATACACTGATGGATCGAAACAAAACGATACCGTTGGTTGTGTTTTTGTTGTCAATGAAAGAACTCGTATAGGACTCATGTAGGGCTCTCCAGGCGTTAGAAAACTTTTATTCAAAACATCCTATCGTCATTGAAATTTGCAACTCAATCGCCGAGTTGAATAATCACAACACAGAAGTAAGTTTTTGCTGGGTCCCTAGCCACGTAGGGATTCCAGATAATGAACGAGCAGATTATGCTGCCAAAGAAGCATGTATTCAGTCTCCTTTCACCACCCGAGTTACTACCTCTGATTTTATTAACCGTGTAAAACAATCACTGAGAGCAAGGTGGCAAGATGACTGGACGACTACCGTCGATAATAAACTCCGCCGGCAGATTAAAGATTCTGTGTTGCCATGGGACTCTCCTCATGCAGAAAAACTCGACGTGAAGAAGTAGTCCTCTGCCGATTGCGGATAGGACATGCGAGGGTCACACACGAGTACCTAATGTCAGGAGGACACGCACCCCTATGCACACGATGCAACTGCCGCATGACTGTGCATCACATACTCATAGACTGCACATGTTATGCGGCGTTGCGTCGTAAATGTAATCTACCCAGAAAGATCCGTGGTACTTTGTACAATGATAATGAATGGATGTTTCTGTTTTTGCGTAGTACTAGGTTAGTGCAAAAAAATTTAATATTGTCATATATATTTTTTATGCTAGAAGAGTTTTTGATAATTTTTTTCCCTTACTTTCAATTTTAATTTTTTTGGTTCTATGTCTTTAATTTTATTATCCGAGTAGGGAGTCTTTTGCACTCCCTATCGGAATTAGTTAAATTTTAAATAGTTTCCTTTTCTATTATTTTAGCTTTTATTTTTAAAAGACTCCATCTGTGATATTAGTTTTGAGTTTTAATTCACTTTTTTAACTTTTGTTTTAACTTAGTTTAACATTTTTTATTATATAATTTATATAAGTTTTAAGCCTTATTTAGTTTTATTATTTTAGTGTTATTTTACCTTTTTATTAAAAAAAATTCGGGGCGATGATAACGCACAGGCGTTTTTCGCCCCACAAAAAAGGAAAAAAAAATTAATTTTTTTAATTTAATTAAATACTGCGTAATGAAGTGTTTTTTTTTAACCTTCGGGACCACCGTTAGGTATTGCTTCATCTGATGATGAGATGAATGATTTATAGCGTGTTTAAAAATGCCATGCCTGACCAGGGTTCGAACTCGGAACCTCCGGATGAAAGGCCGAGACGCTACTACTCGCGCCACGGAGGCTGGCAGCCATGCTGAAGTTTAGTTCTTATTTTCGTATCTTGTTTTCTTTTTTTTTTTAGTTTGATTTATTGTGTTTTTTTTTAGTTCAATTTATATATATATATTTTTTTGTAGTCGAGCTTTATAATTTTTATAATTGTTTTTAATATTTAATAGTTTTCTAACCAACAGTAACATCAAAAATTTGTAAATTAATTTTAAATAAGAAAAAAAAAACACGATAATAATAACAGTTGGGTTATTAAATAGCTGTTTTTTTGTTGATAAACAGAAAGTAATTAAAACTTTCAGTTGTTTATAATCGTAAAAGCTATGTATAATAAAAATGTTCATCGTTGAATATGAATAAATTTTAGAATAAAATTTAAAAAAAATAGATTATTTATGTTATAAATTATTCGTATCTGTACCACAAATGGAAAATTCAGTAGTGTGAATTTTGTTTATTTACTTTGTATTTTCATCATTCTAACCTTATTAATTACTTTTATTTTTTTTAATTACTAACATGAATTTTAAATGAAATAACTTATTTAAATTTTTAGTTCAAAATAAATTTTTATTTTAATTCATAAGTTAATCGAGTTTCTAAAATTATTAACAGAGTTGAAAGTATGATCTAAGCTTTTGTGCGATCTAATAGGAAGTATTATTTCTTCCGTAATAGTGGAAATTTTGTAAATTTTTAAAATGTGATTACTTTTATTTAAGTGAGTAAAGAAAGATATTTTCAATATTTTTGTTGATAGTATAATAGTGGTATATTGTTTAGGATTTCTTTCAATAAATTGTAAGATTACGCACTTAGCATTCTTGATTTTTATCTACTGACTGTTTAACTGTTTTACTGTTTAACCTCCGGGTTCGCAGTTAAGCATTAATGCACAGAGGATGAGATGAATGATTTGTAGCGTGTGTGAAAAATGCTTAATCTACTGACTTAATTTTTCATATCGTGCAGCTTTGTTTACATTTCATATAACTTTCAATTATAACATTTCAACTTTCAAACAGAAATGTTTTCATTATTATTTATTTATAACACAATTTATTAATATTTTAAACACAATCACTTTGAAAGTCGTGATTTCATATTTAAGAATCTAAATGAGTTAGATTTTAAATGATTATATAGATATTTTTTTAAGAAGTTTTATTTAATACACTTAAATTCTCAAGGTAGTTGTCCGGCTTTCATCTGAAAATAGCGTGCTAGGATCCAGAACCTTATAGAGTTTTTATTATAGAGTTATAAAGTTTTAAATCTCTATTATAGAGTTTTAATCCATATTATATTAATAACATAAAAATTATACAGTTTATTTATGAGTTTAATAAAGTTATTATAGAGTCTATAAGAGTTATTACCATGTAGAGGAAAGTTTATATAGTTTATAGTTTTTTGCATGAATTATATTAAGTAGCAATTGATTGTGTTTATTAAAATACCCAAACTTTATTAAAAGTCAATCTTTCTTGAAGTATTTGCATGCTTGGAAAAGTTTTCTTAACAATGTCCCACGAATATGTACAGCAAATCAAAACATAACAGTATGATGATTTTAATTTAATTTAGCGCAGTCCAAATGAGAAAAGATATATCTCTTTTACTTTAACAAAAAATACTTCTTGTAATACAAAAAGTAGAAAATTGTGATAGAATGATATATTTATCTTAAAAATAAAAATGTTTAAGACAATACCTTACCACTGCATTAAAATTTCAAGTAAAACAGAAAAAAAATTTGTTACCTCAATATAATTCTTAAATACATGATAAGCTGCTGTATGTTGAACTATTATCATCGTTTCCCAAATTTATCACAATATCTTAAATAATATTTTCAAAAAACTATTAGCGTCCCATGTTATTCTTCTTTTATTACATTTGCATCTACTCTATTAACATTTTTTTTCTTTAACCTTTAGGACCACCGTTAGGTATTGCTTCAGAGGATAAGATTTGTAGCGTGTGAAAATGCCATGCCTAACCGGGATTCAAACCCGGGATCTACGATTGAAAGGCCGAGACGCTACCACTTGCGCCACGTTGGCCGGCTTGTGCATCACTTAACTTAAATATTCTGCTATTACTTCCAATGTAACCTTTGACTTGTGCCCATGTAGATTCTATTGGGTTAAAATGGCAGTGGTACGGAGGAAGACGTAACACAATGATCTTTAACTTTTTTTATTTAAATATATTGATTTATTAATAATTATTAATCTATGATTGTAAAAAAAATTCTAATAAATAATAATTCAATAACAAAAAAAAAAAAATAATAAATACGAGTAAATAAAAAAATAAATAAAATAAAAAATATCATAAGTTATTAATGAAATAAAATTTTGTAATTTAATAGGCGTACAAGAAAGCCATGTAATCTCCGCATCAGATTTTTAAATTTGTGTCCTTATAGAAGTACATTAGTTATTTGCCACTTCTTTAATCAGATATCAGTTAGGACTTCAGGCAGTAAATAAACATGTCCTTATATAAGGCTAATAGGCATTCAGCACTACAACAATCATATTCTCTCAGGAGGGTATAGGAAATCTGGAATTTCTGGATTCAGAAAGTATTTTACTTTTGTCATTGTTATTTATTTAGTTCAGCATAAATTAACAAAGAAGGTGTCAGTAGTTATTAAATAAATTTGGAAGGTTAACATATTTCATGTATTCGATGCATAATAAAAATGTAATTTTAAAATAGTTTTACTATTTTGCAGCATGTCTTAATCCAAAAAATGTGTTTACTGAACCACAATGCCTGTCGTCAATAATTTTTGTTGTCTATGTTCTTTACAAACAGGATGTATTATTATAGGCCTTTTTGAAATTGTAAGTTATTTTTTATATTTTCTTTTACATTATACTTCTGTAAAGGTTGATATATAACTTTTTTTTCACTAACAGCATTATCCTAAAACCTATCCACAATATACATATATGTTTTAATATTAAATAAAATATAATATTTACCTCAAAACCACTATTTTTGTTTTGTTTGAATATTAAGTAAGGCTAAACAATATATGATGAACAACAAAATAGTATTACCACTAAATGTAATTAAATGAAGTCATAGTGTAATAAAAACATGTAAATATATTCAAAGATATTACATAAAATATATACAGAATGTTTCTAAAATGATGGGCTGGCTCTACTTTTTCGGATTCTATTTGTAAAACTAAACAAAAAATATCCTTAGGAAAAATGGCAATTTCCCATTCGTTTTCCACCTGTCCGCCATTTTGTTATTTTTATATAAAAATGTATACATCAAGTTCGGATAGACGAATCACATTAATATTTGGTAAGCGTATTTGTAATAAAGTTCTAAAATTAGCAAAAAATCAGGAGTTAAATACCTTCGTAAATTACAAAATGGCGGCCATGTATATTTTTCAATCCGTTATATCTCCATAAATATTAGTTTTATTAAAATTTATGTTATATACTAAAATATTAAGCCTTTTATTTCGAACAAAATGACATTTTATTTTTGAAATTCAGTTAAAAAATAGCTGAGTTGGCAGATGTTGAAATTATGTGTGTTTTCATGTCCTCCACTTTACGTTATGGGTAACATCAATTTTCTCCCATAACTTTACTATTTGTGAACCGATTTAAAAAAATAAAATGTCATTTTGTTCGAAACAAAAGGCTTAATATTTTTAGCAAGTAACATAAATTTTGATAAAACTAATATTTATGGAGATGTAACGGATTGAAAAATATACATGGCCGTCATTTTGTAATTTGCGAAGGTATTTATGTCCTGATTTTTTGCTAGTTTTAAAACTTCCATTACTAAGGCGCTTACCAAATATTAATGTGATTCGTCTATCCGAACTTGAGATATAAATTTTGATATAAAACTAACAAAATGGCGGACAGTTGGAGAACGAAGGGGAAATTGCCATTTTTCCTAAGGATATTTTTTTTATTTAGTTTTACAAGTAGAATCCGAAAAAGTATAGCCAGCCCACTATTTTAGAAATGCACTCTGTATAAATTAAGCATAAACTGTTTGTACTTCTAAAATAATTCATTATTAACCACACAATACATTAGTATTTGTTATATGTATTTATTCATAACTACACGACAAAATCATAGCTAAGGATGTGTATGTTAACACTAGAATTAGTTTAAATTTTTAACAATTAGCTGAAAATTAAACATGAAATTGAACATTTTTCAGCCCTTAATTTTTTTTTAAGTTGAGCAAATAACTAGAGTAATAAAAGAGTTCTTGATAATAAAAAATTAATTTACATTTTTTAACCATAAATGAACCATGCAATTTGTTTTATTGTTGTAACTAGTTTTTTAACAGATTGAAAATCCGTTGACATGAAGTCCAAATACTGTCATTGATTATTATATCCCAAAATACAGTGAAGTTATTGAAAATAATTTACATTTTAATTAAAATGGTCCTGCTGTTCATGTCATGCTAATGGTTGACAGCTTAACCACCAATCCGTAGTTGGGTTCTAATTAAAGTCACATAGCCTCGTCATCTACAGATTTAACAAGCTACACTTTGAACCAAGTCAAGTCAAAGATTTACAAAACATGTGAATTCAAGAATGTCATACAAAAAAATCTGACTCTTAGATAATTAAGTAGTTTGATAAAACGAATGGCACGGTTCATTTATGTAATTTGGCAAACTCACGAAAAAATCCGAATTCAATAAATGTGGTTTTAATTTTGTTATCCTGCAGATTTTATTTAAGTTATGTAATTACAAGTAATTTTTCTTTGTTGTAATTAATTTGATTAGTCGTGCAGTTCGGAAGAAAGAATTTTGTGGTGTGAAGCTAATTTTTAATTGCATTCATTTGTTTACCAGTTGTAGAATTATAAATGAAGAATTAAGTAATTTAATTTTGTTTTTTTAGATTGAAGCATTAATCTCTACATTATTATACTATGACAGTAAATATAAATATTTTAACGATGATAATGTCGCACAACAGCTTGTTGAATTTGGTTTTAAATTGAATGAAGATTATGGTAATTCTTTATTATGTCTTGTTTTTTTCTCTATAGTTTGGTTTATTTTTTACAGTATCTAATAATATTAATATTAATGTAATAATATTACTATTTTTGGTATTTTTATAGTTTCTCTATAGAATGTATCAATTAGTAAACTTTAGAAAGTTAAGTTTTGCATTACATCTATTTTATCTTATTCATATGTATTATGATGTAAGTTGCATAGGCAGTTTAAATAATTATTTAAAAAATATAACGCAGCCAAAAAAAATTTGGGATATTTGTTTTACTAATGTGAATAAATTTTTTAATTTGCGATTGTGAACAGTGGTTCTATCTGTTAACGAAAATTGAAAGTGCTTTCGATATGAACTTCCAATACGAATCGCTGCAGTTGATTGTAACTCGTGTACAAATAAAAAACTCGACCAATTTCGATGACGGTTATATAAACCTTAAACTATACGCGTACAAGTAACGTATGACGCAGAGGTTATGGGGTAAGACCAATAACTATTAATATCTTTCTAGAATATAAAGTGCTCGCAAAAGAGTGAACAGTTATTGATAGTGTTTACCCAAATAAAAACGTTTTATGATGATGGGAAAACATTTCCCATGCGGTAGACGTCTGTAACAAATTGAACAGAAAATGATGTAGAATGTCTTGGATACGCTCGTTTGTATAGACGTCTGTAACAAATTGAACAGAAAATGATGTAGAATGTAGAATATCTAACAAATGATAGAGGAAGGATGGATTATCGAGATTATGGAACGGAAAAATCGAGGCTCATACGCCTAGCTAACGAGAATGTAAAATCACTATCCTTAAATAAAAATGTGTTTCTGTAATAGATTTATTTTATTTAACGTATTGCTGCTTGTAATCCAGTAATTAATACATTCAAGAATTATTTAAAATTAGCGATTGTCTAAAGTAAGCTTCACGTTTACTCACTGTGCCATTAAGAAGGTAATGAACAATTGTAGGTAGATACGGAAAACTGCACATAAACATTGGAATGTTATAAGAAATTATTTTAATGGAAAAATAATTAAACTTTATTCACTTTAAATTCAGTACTTTAAAACTATTTACTTTACTAAACAATAAATACTTTTCTGTATTTACTTTCTTCTTTTTCCTGATTAGCCTCCGGGAATTACTGTTCAGATAATACTTCACAGGATGAATGAGGATGATATGTGAGAGTGTAAATGAAGTGTAGTCGTGTACAGTCTCAGTTCGACCATTCCTGAGATGTGTGGTTAATTGAAACCCAACCACCAAAGAACACTGGTATCCACGATCTAGTATTCAAATCCGTGTAAAAACTGGCTTTACTAGGACTTGAATGCTGGAACTCTCGACTTCCAAATCAGCTAATTTGGGAAGACACGTTCACTACTAGACCAACTCAGTGGGTTTTTCTGTATTCTTTATTTACTTTAACCAGTATAGTATTGCTGACAATGATTTTATCATTGACCCTTTTCCGTCTCACGTGACAATGGATAGTTGCGTGTAAAATTGTGCTCGATTGTTTAGTATTTTTACGACAATAAAAATACATGAAAAATCGCCCTAACATGGAAAAAATGCATATCCTATTGGAAAGATTTTTTTTTTTTTTTAGATAACTGATGTTAAATATTTACTATTCCAGAAATCAATGAATAAGTGTGGGTCCTGCCAATTTTCCTGTCAATCCAGATAAAGCGGATTAACTATTACGAAAATATAAAAAAAAACTTTTTTTCCAAGCATACAAACTGGACCTGCAACAATGGCATAATTGTTTTTACATTTTCTCTTTCAACGTGATCAAAATTCACGACTTTTAAGATATTTTAGCCCGTGTCTAATTTTTACCCTGATACTTCACACGATTCCATTCAGATATAAAATCTATTAATTAACTTATAGAACAATATGATGATGAAACTTAGTAATTTTTACAGATTATTATAAAATCACAAACAAAACGCGCTCATTGTTCCGGAGGATTTGTTGTAGCAAATGTCCAGCCTTTCAATGAAGTCACTTGTTGACACCCTTCTTAAAAAGGTTAAGACTCTTTAGTAAGTGTAATCGAATACTATATTTGATTTACCGTTTTTCCATTTAATTTGATGTTTTTATAATTTTTTTATTAGTAAATTTGATACTATTCAAGTGTATTCAGTTATTTGTTTTTATGTGCTGTACATGTAAACATATAGCATTTTTTATCGCTGTTTCTACACTGTTATTTCTTTTATAAGGGTGTTGTTTCAAAGTGGCAATCTTCTACTAATTATATGATTCTATTAAATTAGTGTATCATTTTGATTATTTATTCGGGCAATTTCATTCAGAGATGGGGGATAGATAACTTTTGGTTTTTTCGTCAGTTATTATTTTGTTTGATACCTTCAGATTGAATTAACTGATTTTTATGAAATTTTGTACAATTATTTCTGAATGTGGGCCATTTGATCAGTAATTCCATTTAATCTTCATTACAATTTGGTTAGGAAACATTAGTGATGTGGTCAGCATCTGATCATATAGATTCTGCATCTTAAAATTTTACTCAAATAGTAAAATAGCACAGGTAAAAATATAATTTTGAACTAGATAAAAGTAGGTGAACATAAAAAATTTACTTTGTTAATAATTCACATTGTTAATTTAAGTTACTATTATTATGGATAGGGAACAATTAATTAGAGAAAGAGGGATAGTAAAGGCCGCTATTACTAGGATTGACACGTTTTTCACAATTATGATCCTTCACAAGGTGATATTCCTAAGGAATCTTCTTTTGTGAAGCAAAATATGAAAATTTTGAAGCAAATACGATACCATTCAATCAGAAATCAAGTTGGAATATTTTTATGAGGTTTTAGCTTCAGATCGTATACAAATTGAAGAAGACTTGTGTACTATAGAGTCCAAATTGCAACATTTAATAAATAATAGTAAAAAAATCCTCTAATCAAGAATTTATTTCAGATGCAACATTTAAACAAACACAACTACATACAACCCATTAATATAACTTTATTTAGAGGTAATGTGTTATGAGGTAATGAGTGGCAACACTATTTTAATATATTTATTGATTTAGTACATAATAGAGATGATTTATCTAATATTAAAAATTACAGTATTCCTCTTTGAAGGATGAAGCCTTAGCTATTATTAAAAATCTACAAATAATTGAAAATTATATTAATGCTCTAGATTCTAGAGCATTAATTCTAGAGTCTAGTATTATTAAAAACACAATTTTATAAAAAAATATATAATTAATTTTCATAATGCTGAGCACATTTTAAGGTCAGATTCCATAAAAAGAATCCTTAGATACTTATTCAAATTTATTAATGAAATTTCCTTATATGTGAAGTCGCTTGAAGCAATGCAACTTCCTGTAAGCACATATGAATTTATTGTCGTCCAATTTCTAACATCAAAATTGGACTCAATATCTCAAGATTATGGAAGGAAAAGTTGTCAAATCAAAGGTTTCCCACTTTTAAAGCCTTTATCGAATTTCTTAATTCCAGACGACAACTTCTAGAAAATATTAATGCATTCACTTCAAACACGCAAGTGAAAACAGAAAACAAAACAAAAGGACAGCGTTATAAAAATTCAACCAAAGCTTTTAACAAAAAAAATCATAACAAGCAATTTAAAATTAAAGTCTACGCAGTGTTTATTTTGTAATTCAAACCATCATTTACATCAATGTAAAGAATTTTTAGATTTGTCCATCAATGAACGCAGAGATCTTCTGAGAATAATAATTGTTGTTTTATTTGTTAGAATAAAGGCCATTCTGTTAATGAGTGTTACTTAAAAACTTTATGTATTATTTGTACTAAAAAACGTAATACACTCGTTCATATGGACAAAATTAATCATTCTAATTTAGATGGCAAGAAGTCTGAAGATAATATACCTACTGTTCATTTAATAATCAGTCAAATGAAAATATACTTTTATCAACAGCCATGTGTAACACCAATTATATATGTGGTAATCATCATTCATGTAGAATTTTATTAGATTCTGGTAGCCAAGCAAATTTTTCCATATAAATTTGTCCAAAAATTAGACACTCTTTATTAACATTTTTTAATTTATTAAAAAAACACTGTTTAATGAAAATCATTTTTCAGGCAATCTCCTCATTTCAGGCATAACTCATTATCTCAATCCAAATACAGTGTTACACTTACATTACACTCTCAACTTTTCATTCAATGTGCAATGTGCTGTTTTAACTGGTATATCAGACAGCCTTCCATCAACCACATTTGACATTTTGTAATATATTTCTAGCAGATCCCAAGTTCAACATGGCAAATAACATTGACATACTGATTGGAGCTCAATTTTATTTGAGTCTTATCTTGCCTGGGAAATTCATTCAATATTCCAGATATTCTATTACTCAGGAAACTAAATTAAGATATATACTTAGTGGTCGCCTTCCTAATAATGTTAAGGGCAACAATATTGTTGCTTCTTTTCATGCTTGTACCACTCATAAAAATTTCTCAACTACACTCGAGAATTTCTGGAAAATTGAAGAAATTAATACTGATGCTTCAGTTAATGAAACCTCTACATGTGAAAAACATTTTCAATCCAACACTATTTGAAATAATCTAAGCAAATTTGTTATGTCGTTACGACACAAAGATAACATTCAACTAGGTGATTCTTTTGTTAATGCTAAAAATAAATTCTTATTTTTAGAAAGAAAACTAATCAATCATGCCAACCTTAAAAAGGACCCTGGTTTCATTAAGGAATATTTAGAATTTGATCATATGTCATTTACTCAATTCCAATGATTTGTTAATTAATAAATAGAATGTGTGCTATTTACCCCACCATCCAGTATTCAAGCCTTCTAGCCTAACTACTAAAATTTGAGTTGTCTTTGACGGTTCAGCTAAAACCACTAATGGCCTATCCCTTAATGATACTTTATTGGACCTGTAGTCCAACAAGACCTATTTTCCATATAGCTTAGATTCGGAATCCATAATTACGTCATTACGTCTGACATAGCTTAAATGTATTGTCAAGTATTAGTTAAACCTAGTGATTCCAATTTACGTGTTCTTTGCTGTGATTCTCCAGATTAAGAAATAAAACACTTTACATTACGAACCGGTAACATATTAGATCACTTGTGCACCATATCTAGCCACTAGATGTCTAATTCAAATAGCTAATGAAAATGAGAATGATTTTCTGCAAGCTTCTAAGGACATTTGAAATGATTTTTATGTTGATGATCTCGTAAGTGGTTTAGATAACTTAAATGAAGCTATTCAACTGAAAATTGATATTTCTAAAATATTACAGCAATATGGTTTTCCACTCCATAAGTGGTTTTCTAATAATAGTACCATTTCTTCTGAACACAATTCTTCCATTCCTTCAATTCAAGAACAGAATTTACATACGTTAGGAGTTTGTTGGAAGAATTCTTCAGACACTCTACTTTTCCAAATGACTAATTCTAATGATTCTAAAAAACACATTAAAAGAAATATTATGTGTATTACAGCAGGTGTGTTTGATCCTTTAGGACTCATTTGTTCTAGTCCTATTGTTTTCTCACAAACATTTTATGCAACTGTTGTGACAACCTAAAATTGATTAGAATGAAATATTACCAAACACATTACTAACATAATGACTCAATTCATACAACCAGTTGAATTTGATTGAATCAATTAAAATAAATCGTTCCATCATACCTAACACTGATATTAGAATTAATTCTATTCAAGTACATGGATTCTCCGATGCCTCTATAAAAGGCTATGGCTGTTGCATTTACATACGAATTGTATATGCCAATCATACAAATTCTAATTTACTTTGTTCTGAATCAAAATTAGCACCCTTAAACCAAATTACACAACCAAGACCTGAACTTTGTGGTTGTTTATTACTTAGTCATTTATTATTAAAGGTAGAGTTACTGGCTTAAACATATATTTTCAGATTTACTTTATACACAGATTCTACAATAGCACTACATTGGATACATGAACAATCATCTAATTGGACAGTATTTATCAGCAATAGAATTTCTGAGAATCAGAAAAATACTTCAAATGCTAATTGGCATTATGTTAAATTCTCTGATAATCCAGCAGACGTATTGTCTATAGCTTTTTGTTTAATGATGAGGGGGAATCCCATTTACAGATAAAGTGTTGGACTCGCAATAGGTTCTGCTAGTTGTTATTAAAGTGTGTATGTATGCCTGTGCCTTACCTACTAAACGTAACCACCTCATCAACTCCCCATCCTGATGTCGGAACTGTAATCAAGCACTACACAGCCCCAGGAGGTGCCTTTGGGCAAGGGGGAATCCAGAGTCTCCATACATCATCACCTTCGCAAGCGCAGACGAACGACGTCTCCGCAGGGAGCTGTCCATCATTTCCCCACCTCCCACCCTCCGGTCGCGTTCTTCGGTATTCCAGTGGATCTTTCCATGCTGACACTCTGACCTGACGCCTTAGCCTCTAATGTGAGGATCCATGAAGGGATCCATGGGGGACACAGGGTGTCGATCTTCTTCACGAAGGGACGAGGGAGTCCCAGAGTCTCATCACTATCGCCCATCAGTGCAAGCACCGACGAACGACAGCTCCGCAGGGGGCTGTCCCTCAAACCCCCGGCACAAATTTCTATTGAAGAATACTTGTGATAAAACTGTTATTGCCTGAAACTCCTCCACTCCAGACAACATACGCTTGACTGCAAGGGATCCAGTGACCATTTCACAGTCGTGGCGATCGGTGACCAACATCCGGAAGTCAAACACGACTTGTTCCGATGTGTCCAACTCCCCACAGTATAAACAGAGAGGGTTATCTGCCCTCCTCCTGGCATGTAAGTATACTCGGAACACGCCATGGCCAGTCAGAAATTGGGTTAACCAGTAGGATACCTCACCGAAGTTGCGGTTGACCAACGGCTCGATCTGCCGGATCAGACGGTGAGTCCATCGGTCAGTGGAAGCTTGATCCCAGCGCGCTTGCCACTCTGAGAGGGGGCGTCTATTTATCTTGTTTCTGTCAGCACCCTGGATGATTCCAATTCTCTCCCTGGCTAACTGCTGAAATGGAGGAACACCTGCAATGATAAGTGCTGCTTCGGTCAAGACGGAAGAGCATGCGGAAATGACGCAGAGGGGGATCCGTCACTTCACACCCAGTATTTCCCTATTCCGCTCACATCCTAAAGCTGTCGACCAGACTGCGACTCCGTAAAGCAACATTGAGTTAATTATGTGGCTGTACACTTTCAGTTTCGAAGCTCGCGGTCCGCTCATATTACCCAGGAGTCTACTTACGGCCTTGACCATCGTCCTTGCTTTCTCCGCTGTTTCCTTGACGTGAACGGTAAACGTACGACGATGTTCTAACCAGATTCCTAAATGCTTCACAGATCGAACTTTGGAAACCAACGCGTCTCCAACCTTGAACCGCAGCGGAGATAGGGGGCGTCTGTCGACCATACATACAAATGATATTTTGTCTGAAGATATAGTCCTTTACTCTGAAGCCAACACTACTCGCCCAATAGCCTCGTTGGCGATTGCAACTACCTTGTTTCCGTCTTTCGCCGAAACTACGAGTGCAAGATCATTTGCAAAGATTACTGGTATGACTCCCGCTGAGTATTATAATCGAAGCACACCATCGAACACTAGGTTCACAATGTTGGGCTAATTACCGATCCCTGTGGCACCTCAAACGTAATTGGAGATCGGAGTTGGGTATTCGTGCAGTTGTACGTCAGAGGTGTATCCTGGAAATACCGTTGAATAAGTCTCCGTATTCCATTGTCGTACCGTGTTGAAAGCATTTCTGATATCAAGTAAAACAACAACTGGGATACGTCTAGTACGCCAGGTACCGGCCGCTGCCTCTGTAACTAGACGATACACACAATATACCGCATCGGGGCTGATCTCCCCTTACGGAAGTCGTATAGATGTTCGGAGAATCCTCCGTGAAGGTCGATGTCATTCTTCAGTCTTGCATCAATCAGTTTTTCTAGTAATTTGTAAGAGTTAGTCAAACAATCGGCCGGTAACTGTTGGCGAGTTGACGATCTGGCTTCTGCAATAAAATCAAACGGGAATCCTACGGGATCCGGTTATATCCCGGGAAAACGGGACTTGTCCGGTTATGAAAGGTGAATGAATGGTGTTTTCATTCCCGTAGGATATAACCGGACAAGAGCATGCCGTTCATGATGTAAAAAAAAAGTTCTACTGAGGCTTTCTCCACTAAAATGCGCACAACCTCCGTGGGAATGCCATCTGGTCCCGAGATCGTCCGTGGCTTCAGTTTCTTACTGGCCAATAGCAATTTCTCCAGGCTGAATAGAGAAGAGATGTCAATTAATATCTCTGCTCTCGGAGGGTCGCCGTCACTCGGGAATAATCCCCGCACAGCCGCCATAACTTTTTCTGTAAGGACCGGAGCTCTCTTTCCAAGTTTCCCTGTCAAAATCCGAAATCCCTTGCCTCAAGGATCTTGATCGACCATGTCACAAAGGTCTCTCCAGCATTTGTTCTTGGCCTCTTTGATTGCTGCCTTGATTGTACACCGTCCTTTTCACCATGAAATTACGTCGAGCTAAAAACTGAGCGTTGTGTGAGCCCCTCCTCCTAGTCCGCTGGAGGGATTGTCCACGCTTCCATGATAGCTGCCCACGCTTCTCGTCTGAAACGGGCGATCCTATCGTTCCACCAGTAGGCATGACGAGAGGGATTGCAGTCGGTTAATACACCTGCTTCCGTGCATACCCTCTGAATAATCGCCGCCAGTTTCACAGGCGACAAGGTATTAATAAGTCGAACTTGGATAATTTTTCCAAACCGAATGCATCCCCGCCTGGAGATGATCTTCCTGTCTGTCCTTAACACTTCCGTGGAGAACTGAGTTGCGAATTTGATGAATAAATGATCAGACATCGATTCTTCATCCAAAGCTTTCCAGGTTGCAAAGTCACGTACCTTGTCACCCGTCACAAAGATCAGGTCTATTGAGGAAGAAGAAGACCCTCTCACAAACATGCCTGAATCTGCTCGTTCAGGCATACTAGCCCAATAGCCGCCGTTCTCTTCCTGAAATGTCGGCCCCTGAGGTCAGTGACGGACCCAGCAAAATCAGTTGCTTTTGCAATAAAATCTCCGGCAACTAAGAGTGTTTCGGCTCGATGGCGGTGGAGCTCCATGAAGAACCAATCCAGAAATTCTTCAGTACTAGTATTTCGGGGAGCAGTAGCAGGAAAACTATTAGAACCCCTATATTCGCCCACACAAAGCCTTTTCCTGAGCCACTGGTCACTACTGGTACCGCAGTCTTAACAAAACCAAACGCTGCAATTGATAAAGTGTCCAACAGCCATATAGAGCCTGCAATAACCGAGGGTGGTGGCTTGGAGAGAAGAACAACATCAGTGGAACGTTGGAGGGCCACCTCCCAACAAACATCAAGCGAGGGCCTGCTTCTGCCTATGTTCAGTTGAAAGAATCTCATTTTTGGGTTGTACAATCGTCCATCATGTGGCCCCCCCCCTCCCGAACCACAAATCGCACAAATTCTTGGGCAGGTACACTGGGTCCTTTTATGTCCTTCCTGACCGCAGTTGAAATACAAATTGGTGCGGTCTGGTTCTTTGCAGGCCGAAGACATATGTCCTAGCCCCAAGCATTTAAAGCACCTGTCCTTCGGGTCAAGTACCTGGGCTCTACAGTGTACCCACCCGATCCTTACTCCTCGTGCTACCAGTTGTTTGGCCGCACCGTACGACATAATGACCGCCGCGTTCTGTGTTTTCCCGAACGCTGGACGGAGAGAGGATGTCCGGAAGTCTACTCCGTTCCGATCGCTTGCCTCACTGCTGTTGCAACCTCAGCCTCGGTTACATCATTCTCAATATCGTGAATGTGCACTACTGTGGGCCTGCTGTCCTTCGATTTTAGGTCAATCTTCAAATCAGATGCATTATCGCGAATTATCGCCTTCAAGCACAGCCTTTTCCGCACCTCTCACTCTAATGTACAACTCTCCGCCATTGCCTTGTCTTACGGACAGGATGTCTCCAACGTCTTGGCATACTACTGATTGTTTTTTTACTAAATTTGTGTACGATTGCCCAGAGACCCGCACAACCACCGTGCCACTCTCCAATTCCATCGACATCTTTTATCAACATCTTATCGACATCTTTTAATTCTGTTATCGAGTAGATGGAGTCACTGTATCCCGCCCGTTTCTCAGTGGTGCTTCGAAAGTCTACCACCTTGACCCCTTACCCGTCCGTCCAAATAAATACAGGACTAACCGTTCCACACCGTTCAAACTTGTTGTGTGGCAAGAAAAATCCAGGAGTAGATGTTTCTTGTTCAATACCTC
Source organism: Lycorma delicatula (assembly GCF_047948215.1). Classification (NCBI taxonomy): domain Eukaryota; kingdom Metazoa; phylum Arthropoda; class Insecta; order Hemiptera; family Fulgoridae; genus Lycorma; species Lycorma delicatula. The sequence continues at coordinate 44,226,583 of NC_134464.1, forward strand.
TTCGGGCTCCCAATATCATCTCTAGAGATGTGACTTCCCCATTCTCGGGGCAAAGAAAACAGTAAAGCGCCGTGAGGGCAGTTTATTCATATCTCGCCCAAGAAAACTGGAAATACCTTCCATGCAACGACACCGCAATACATCCTTCGACCCCCAGCGGACTTAACTGAAGCTAGATCAACGAATCGGTACACATCTGCCTCCACAGCTAAGCCTTCCGTAATGTATTCACTCGTGCTCTCTAATACTGGACACTTCTTGCCTCGTGGTGTTGTGTGGCATCGATCTGCTGCCCGGTTAAATGAGCTTCGCACTCTCTGTCAGACTTCACGGAACCTCCTCTGATCGCCCGTTGGTTCCGTTTGGGACCTGTCAACGGCGGAGAGCGTGATGTAGGGCGTTTATTACTCTGATTTCCTCTACAAAATCATTCTCGATTTCGGTTTCACAACGGGCAGGGGTTGTTCCTAAAACGTCGTCCTCCTAGGAATAGGCTGATGCCGAGTGGCTACGCGATTTACCGGCCCTCTCAGATTGTAATAGACCGCTCACGGCACGACTTTTTCCCGTTCCATCTGCCGGCCTCCACCTGCGTTGGTCTCCTCCTTCGCTGATGTTGATGTATGACCCCCCCCCAGCAGTGCGGGAGGCAAGTCAATCCCTCAATCCCTCTCCTGGGTTCCGGAGACAAGGGTTGGTATTTTTGATCACATGTCTCTTCTTCCCCACTTTTTTCCGAGGAGGTATGCGTGCGTGCCACAACGATCACTCCCCGTCTGGTGCTCCATAATGTATCACGGGAATCCTTCTTTGTAGTTCTTTCAGACTGAATGGCAGATCCCTCTCGTGAGTGCGATGAAAAGTCCTGTGGCTCACCTGACCGTGACATATTTAATTAAATATGTTTATTAGTTAAAATCCAATTTAAATTAAAAATCAAAGTCACACACACAAGAAACAGCGGCACAAAAAGTAGCCAGAAAAATAGTAAAAATGTAAAGAAATATGTAAACCAAGTTTACACAGCAATGCTAGGCTATGTTAAAACAAAAACGAATAAAGATACTCAAAAACGTGAAATTGATGAAAACAAATACAAAACACGGAAAAGAAAGAATAACGAGTAAACGGAACAAATAACGAATAAGAAGAACAACAAAACGAAATAACTAAAAAAAAAAAAAAACGTAATCGAATACAGCATGCAACCGTAACTAAGCAACTCTCGTAGAACCAATCAGCGTTACCCGATTTGTATTGACTAGAGGTTGTATACCAAGTAAATTACTTTACATGTCACTTTGGAGGCATGGTGTTCAATGTTTTTCCCAATCTTCTTTCTATTGGCCAAAAGATAACAATATTACTTTTAATAACTTACATTACAGAGTCCTGGACGTTTAATAGAAAAACACAAAAATATAGTAACATCATTTGTATCTACTGTTGTATCAATTACGCAGAACGATTTTCTTCACTACACACTTTAATTCCCACATTGAGTTTCTGTTTTATATTTTGTCATTATCCTAAATCAAAACGGAACGAATCATTGGTTCCCTAACTACAAAGAAACTAAATCATACTCATAACATTTTTATTCAACAATCGCAACACATGCATTTTAGTAACAAAATAAATAATCAATCAAACTATTTCTAATCATAGCAGACTTATATCACTTAATCCATTTCTTAATTGTTCTTGTAATTTCATTTAATTTATATTTTTATTATGACTGCTTAGATGCTCATAAATATTGTATTAATATAATATTAATATGGTATTGTGTTCATATATATTGTATTAATTTATTGTATATAGCCTAATTTACATATATGTATTAATCTAATTATGATTTCACATCTATATTATACATTATATAACTATGAATTGATTTATACAATAGGTGCAATAAGATACCAATAATAATTTATTGATGTTGAGGATTAGGGTTCCCTAGATTTATTTATTATTTAAGATTAATGGGAATGTAATTTCAAACTATCATAGCTTAAAATATTCAATTGTATTATTATTTATTTAAGCAATATTGATTATTATTATTCAAAATACTATTATGAGCTTTTTAATTAATTTATTATACATTTATATGAGTACTATTAATATTATATCACAAATGAATGTAAATACCATTTCAACTAAACATAAATATTAGCAATTTAATTATAGTATTGTTCATTTATTCACAATTAAACTTGTTTGTTATTCTGTTGAAATGCAACATTATAATTGTATCATGTATGTCTTATTGTAATTGGAAAAATCTTATGATTCATATTATTTTATGTAATAGTATTATTTATAATGTAAAACTAAAAAAAAAATCATATGATTTTTGGCGAGTAGTTATGATAAAAGTTTCATTTCTTCCTTTTTTATTAGTAAAAATTAAAATTTTCACTTTTTTTACTCTTTATAAATTCTCACTATTTTGTTACTCTTATAAAATGAATCTGTCTAATGCTCTATTGTTAGTCTGTTTTGTTCCATCCTTCAAAGACTCAACATGTGCTTATTACGAATGTATAATTAATACAATAATGTCATTTACATACATGAATTACAAGTTCAAGAATATCATAAAAATAATTTATATTTTAAACGAAATAAAGACTTATTTATTTGATTGAACCAGCAAATAATGAACTTTTTTTTTAATTTCTGGATCACCGCTACGTATTACTTCAAAGGATGTGATGAATGACAATTTTTATAGCAAGTGAAAATGCCATGCCTGACTGGGATTCGAACCCAGGACCTCTGGATGAAAAGCTGAGATGCTACCACTCGCGCCATGGAGGCTGGCAAATAATAAATATTTATAATAATTAAACCTAACCGAGGTATTGAACCAAGGTGGCATATTATTCTACAGCTTTGACAAGGGAAATAAAGGCATTTTCCTTTCCTGGGGTAAAATGATTCTTTTTGGCCAGTCTTTAACTGCATAATGTTTATCTGTAGCCTGACTATCCCACAAACACATGTATTTTGTAAAGCCACTCTGGAGATCAAGAAGAAGCCATATCACTTTCAGGTCGGCAATGATTCGTCATGAGTGTTCATTGTACTTAATAGCTTTTAAAATTTTTTATATACTTTTTCATATCTTTCTTTCTTTCATTTCTATCTGTGCTACCGGTATAAAAGAAAGGTTATTTGAGTTATGCAACAACACTGTCATTAAGCTTCTTTTTGATGAGTCTATAAATAAACACCAATTATAAATAACATATACAATGTCCAATTCAGACATTAGCTCCCTAACATAATGGCAGGAACAAATTAAACCATATCTTCTAAACTATTTCAGTAAATTTTCATTTACATTTCTATATACTGAAATTTTAGTATCCTTGTTTAATAAATTTCATTCTTTAAGACGTGAACGTAGGAGTTCTGCATGTTGTTTCAACAAATACAAGTCACTTGAGTGCATAATTCAAGTCACTTTGAATCAGGCATTCAGTTCTGCTTATGTAATGAGATGAGGTTCAGTATTTGATTCTTCTAGAATGTAATTAATACCTATTGAAGTTGAGGATTCATCAGTTGATCCTTATGGGGAATCAGAAATTTCTTTACAAGAAGCAATTGGAGTTGGTAAATCAACACCATGAAGTGCTGGTCTCATAGCTGAATGAACATTTGGGTATGCAATACTGGTTTTATTATTTGAATTGAAACCAGTAACATTTGTTAAGAAAATGTAGCAGTCATCATAATGGTTAGTAGGCTCTCGCCAAATCATAGGTACGCCAAAAGACAAATGCTCTTTTTTTCCTTTTAACCACTAGGTTTGTTTAACATAGCACTTGATGCATGCTACATGTGGAGCTCAGGATTATCTGATCTCCCAAGGCAATCAAAGTAATGTTTGTAAGTAGCTTTCAGCAGATTTGATACTGGGTTTTGTTGACTTTTCATTATGAATCCTCCGCAAACATAACCAAAAATAGTTGAAGAATTTTTACAAGCCTGATTTTTATTTGTTGTAAAATTTCGTACGCACGCACTTAACAAAAATTGATATTTGATAAAATAATGCTTATAATATGTGTATGATAAAACCACTACCACAAGAACATTGCAACAAAATACCAACATTTTAAGGAACCCAGCAAGTTGTACCAAGAGCTGAACTCATACTGAAGAAAATTTCATGATGGTGAATTACTCATTATCTGATTCACTGCCATGTTTATCCATGTCTGGGTTGACATGAAATGACCTCATTTGACTGTTATGTATCAAATGTAGGTCTACAGCATGAATCAAAATATAAATCAGATGTGAATAAGCAAACATACAGATGTACTAACTTATTTGTATTGTTTGTTCCATGAATGATGGAACAAATAAATTTAAGGGGTTGTAACTTGAGAATGTTATGTAAAGGGTTGTTTCACAATACATATTCAGATTCAGCATAGAATACTATATAGAACACCTACTCCCTTTTCAGTTCCAAATTTTATGTTTACCAATGTAACTGTTTTTCATAATTCTTTACTTATACTTTCATAATTTAATGATCCACTTAATTTATCTCCTAAGTCTGTCCAGGTCAAAAATCTTGTTAGTCATAGTTGCTGTCTTTTTTAAATATGTATGTAATGAATTTTCATTTATATATTAGGACATTCTATTGAAGAAGAGATCCTTACAAATGTGCTATACATAGAGAAAGATAGTAAATAGTAAGTAAATGAACAAATAGTTTTTAAATTTAAAAAGTAGATTATATGATTGAAATGTATTTTGTTAAATTTAAAATGCATTTTTTATATTACATTTTTATTTTCCTAATGTATATCTTGCAATCTGTTCAACTAATGAACAATCAACAACCCCCGATGGTCCAATGAGATGAGCATGATATGACATGTAAATGAAGTGTAGTTTTGTAAAGGCTCAGGGCAACCATTCCTGAAATGTGTGGTTAATGACCAAATTATACTGGTATCTATTGTCTAGTATTCAAATTCATTTAAAAGCAACTAACTTCTACAAGGATTTGAATCTCAAAAAACAATTGAAATGATTAAAACAATGGTTTTAATCATGACAATTGTTTATTAATATGACAATTTGGTTATTAAAGAATACAGTGCATTTTGCAGAAAATTCAGTAAGTAATTTAGTTAAGGTATTTTTTTCTGTCAAACAAGATGAATTCATAATTTTTTTAAAAATGAATTCTTTGCATTCAATGTTAATTGTTAAACCATGTATAATAAGCCAAGTGAACAGGTTATGGAACTGAAAGACCACAATGATTTTTTGTTATTTTATAAAAACATAAATATTATTTTGTCATGCTAATCTATTTTCTTTGAATAAATTGCAACATAAGATTTACTTTCTGTTGACAGTTTATGATAGAAGTACCTTGCTGCAAATTTTAACAATATCAAGACAATTTTGAAAAAAAAAATTGTTAGGTATAGAGAGAGAATACGTTTTTATTACTACATTATAGATTATATGTAAATATTGTGCATTTTTTTCAGGTGTGGTATTTTACATACTTATGATTTTACAATACTTGAAGATTATTTTTTCTATTTTAATGATTTATGGTGCAATTATGGTAATAAAATATTTATAAATTATATTATTAATTTACTTACAGCCTAAGTAAGTTCTTCCCTCCCCCTTTTTTTTTCTACAGTTGTTTAAAAAATCCTGCCATCGCCGTATCTATTTTGGACATAAATACTATTCTTTTAATTACTCCAAAATTTTGTTTGTAATCTTGTTTCCCCTTTATTGGATTCAACTTTATTTTTTAATAGTATTATGGTTATAGGACACATAATTTTCATGTAGAATTTGACAAAAAAAACTTACTTAAGATACCATCATGAATTATGATAATAATAATTTATAATATAAGTATATATTATAATTTGTACAAGAGGGTACTACTTGGCAGTCAACTTAATTCAACCAATTTTTCATTTATTCTAAATTCATTGTTTTGTGATGACCTTCATATCTGACCTGTTATTTTAGGCAGTTTAAGAAAATAATTGAGATTCCTTAGTTATTTCCTTATAAATAATTCTATTTACTTTACTAACAATGTTTGGAAATTTTAAGTTGCCTGTTCAATGAGATTAATTCAGTACAACTGATGACAGCTACACTCAGTTGTTAATCTATTTTGAGAACCTGTGCTTTTAATATTATTAACAATAACAGTAACAAAATTTATGTCCAAAATAGATATGATGATGGCAGGATTCTCTAAATTAATAACTGCAGAAAAAAATAGGGAACGGGGAAAGAAGAAATTTTATCTAGACAGCATATGTAAAAATTTCTAAAAATACAGTTTATTACTGTTAAATAAGGTACTAAAGTAACAATTAAAATTAAATACAAAATTAATTTAATATCAATTAAATTATAAACATGAAACTACAATTTTGATTTACTAAAAACTAATATTGAATTAGTAGTGATATAACAATCAAAAAATCAACAATGCAAGAATCATTCACTTTCACTGATTACAAAAGAACTACCCTACAACTTCATTAACATAATATTGTCACTTTTATTCCTGTTAACAAATATCTCACCAACAAGCTTCTTGTTTTCAACCATTGTTCAAGGTGGAATACTTGAGAGATCAATGGGGGTTTGAGAGAATTAAAAAAATAGAACCATTCCTGAGCATCAACTGAATTACTACCGGTTTACTTTTATTGTTAAATTTATTCAGGGCTTCCTCCCACCCCCACAAAAAAAGCCAAATGAGAAATCTTTACTCTGTAGCACCATTCTAAAATAAATTCATTGAAATATTTCTCTAATTAGATCATGTCCTCTTCTAAAACAAAAGTTTCATTCAAAGTAATTAAATCATCATAATCCATTAAAAATGTAACCTTCCCCAATATTACATTTTAACCTACACTTATGATACAAAATTTCTAGTTGTAAAGGACCCTTACCAAGAAAAGTTTCTATATCTTGAATGAAAGTACCTGGTTGAGCCATTGGGAATCTATTAGATATGGGCGTGGTTGTCTTCCACAAGACATCTAACTTGGTTTGAAATATCCATATTTAAAAAAGCCTTCAACTTTAACACACTGTTCTTCTCTGAACCAGTCATTAACCATTTGACCAAAACAATTTCACACCCTTCATCAAAAGAAAATTGTAGTTGGCATATAACTTTACATTACCAGCCACCTTAATAATTTTTTCCTGTAAAGCCAGCAGTGTGCTTCTTCCCAAATTCCTTTGTGTAATCACATATGTACTACAAATTTGGTTTCTCAGTTTTCATATGTTTTGAAAAATCATATCAGTATGTTCGTCCTTAAGTAACTGCATGATTATTGTAGTAGTTGAAGTTCCCAAAGGTTGGGTTCTGTTTACCTTGATATCACTCGCAATACCTAACATGTTAGGACAAAATTGTTTCCCACCATTTATTATTATGTTTTGTAGTTTGTACAGTCACTGACATCACCTTTGCCTTTCCAGATTGATACAGATGTTTGTTTTCCATTCTGATGATACATCATGCGATAATGTGACCTGGTTGAACAAACTGGCTAGAATTTCTGTGCCTTGCTGTCCCAACAGCTTCCACACTTCAGCAGGGATGTTGTCTGGTCCTGGTGTTTTGCTGTTATCATTTAGTTGATAGCAGTATCAACTTCCTGGTTGGCGACTTTGGGTACTAGTCCGTGGACTGCATCGACTATAAAGATTGGTTGATGTGGATATTCTTCATTGCATATTTTAGGTCTTCCAACAATTGAGAGTATCTGCTGGATTTGAACTAGCTGTTGGTTTTATGCCTGATTGCAACACATGACTAACGTCTTGGGCTGAGCGATGCCATGAGGCAGCTAGCTGGTAGATGTTGTTTATACCAGTTGGCTTGTCCAACTCATACAAATGTTTATAATAAGCAGATTTCATAGTTGCAACAGCTCACTTTGCACTTGACTTCCTCGCTAGTACTCAATCATACCTCATGATCTTTGCTGTTCTTTGTATGCACTCGTTTTCATTCTGACACTATGTTCTACACATACTCTTTCACCTAGTTTTAATTCTTGTTCCATCACAAGAACTGTTTGTTGATGTAACAACTGTCAGATTTTATAAGCCCAAGAACAGCTGCAGCTTCAGATACATGGTAGTCTTATTCGAAACAGCAGACTGAGCTTAGTTGGCATCAATGTTCAGGGCTGCTACTGCTGTTTTCATCTGTGTCAGGGGTTACCGTAATCTCCTCCAGATTTTATATGTTCTGGTCTGGTTTTTCATATCCTTGATTGTAGATGGCATCAGTCCAGTAGTCAAGGACCAGCAGCAGCTGAAGTTGGGTGGTGATATTGTGTGATTGTATGACTTTGGTGTTCATCAACAGTGTCAGAGAAACCAATATTCAATCTGTGTATAGCAACCACCACTGTGATTAAACGTGATAGTTGCTTTCTGAAGAAGGTAAATAGCCACTGGATGTTCTATGATGGGAGTGTCATCCTCATTCCGCTCACCATGTCCAAGACCATCATGAAAGGGTTCGAAACAGTGTTGGTCATGGCCAACAAGCTTGTTAAATTACCGCCAGGATCTGATCGTTGACACAAAGGTTTGCAGATGCACATCAAGTTTTGGCATTCCCAAATCTTGTCTTTCTCTTTCTCTTTCTCCTGACAGCCGGTTTGTAGCACATAGCATGATACAATATGCAATGCATTTGTGCCTGAGCGCTGATTTTGACTGAGATCAAGTTTTCTGAAATGGGTGCAAGTTCGGTGAATTTGTCGCGTAGCTGATTGCACACCGATATGGGCGTACCTGGTATTTTGTTTTTGTCCAAAGTAGTACAGTTTATAATTTTCAACTGCATCAGCTGCTTTGGTGTCAATCTACCTTGTCTCTTGTATACAAGCAATGTCAATGCACTGTTGTTTTTAGACGTACCGATTTATATATCTTATACTAATGAGTACGTAATGCCATCTTATAGTAATGAGTACATTCATCCCATCAAGGAAGCCAAACTCAAGCTTTGGCAAGACTCCATGTGCGAGTTGCGGTGCAGCCCCTGGCAGCTCGCTAAGACATGTTATCAGCCAAAGCCATTGCACGTGCTGTCCAGTGTTCGATGCAGGTTTGGTGATCGTGACCACACTTTTACATCTTTGGCTACTTACCAGGCATTCCTGGATACTCAATTTCCAGATGCTCCAGAGGATGAAGCAGAAGTCGGCGTTAGGGTGGGTGAGGCACCATTCCCTGGCGTACAGGCTGATGTAGACCAAGTGGTTTCTCGAATGGCACTGAGAAAGTAATTAATTGAACCGCGAGTTGTTGTTGCGTTTGAGCGTCATCCTCATGCAACAATGCTTGCAATTCACTGTCTTCAAAATTTCTCAGTGGTCTTCCACATTCTTTGTTTCTCATATCAAAATCGCCACTTTTGAATTTTTTTTTAAATCACTCAAAGCGCAGTGATTTACCAAGAGCAAGCTCACCGTTAGCTTCGACTAGCATTCGATGCGATTCTGGAGCAGTGTTTTTAAATGGTAACAGAAAATCAATGCTGTCCGCAAATTGTAGTTTGTGGGTTCAAAACTCAATATGTTTAATGCTAATTAAAACTATGCTGTTGTATGAAACTTGTATTGTGAGTTGAAAATCTTTGTCAGCTGTCAAAGAAAGAAAATGGCACCAGTGATGCAGTTTGACAGTAACTACATTGACATCTAGGGCCATCTATGGGCAAATTCTCGTTTCATATTTACACATCTAGTAAACACATAAAATTTTTAGTAAATTATATTTTGATAAATCTATTATAATTATAATATTTTTATTTTTTAATAGTTAACTTCTTGTGTTTTGATACCCTGGATTCTAAGCACATTTAGTTACATCTGTGTAATGATGTATTTTATGATTTCACAAGTTGTTCAAAGTGGACCTTCTTCTATTTATCCATGGTGGATAATTCATACAGGTATTTCACTGTTTTTTTTTTATACAGGTGATTACAAATGAAATGATTTTTTTATTCAGGTGTCTAGGAATTCTACACATCCATTTTATGTTTTATTTACCAAGAGAAAGAATTTTGTGTTAGGTAGGTTAGGTTAGGATGTAGACAGTAACTAATATGGTTTTATAGGAAATATTTTTAAGTTGATGAAAACAATGCTGCTGTATTGATTGTGTGGAAAAGTTCTCAACATAACAGATATAGGTAAAGGAAAAGTTCTCAACATAACAGATATAGGTAAAAAAAGTGAAGTATGATACTTTAGATAGGGTGGTGCAAAATTTCAGACATGTGTGTTTAGTTGCTTATTTGTGGTGCCTAAGTAAGGCAAACAATTTTGAAATTTTCTGAAAAAATTAAAGTTTGAATAATTATAAAGTACTTGTTTTAATATGTTTAACCCTGATATTTTATGACATTTGAGATATAATCAAAAATGTTTTCTACACTTCTCAAGGGAGTTTTGACTTATTTAAACATCATTCTGCCAAGTTTCTTATATGTTTTATAACAGTAGATGAAACATGGATTCAATGTTACATGCCAGAGAACAAACATTGGGTGAGAGTGTACTATATACATAAAGTCATGGCTATGGTTTTTGGAACTCTTGTAATATGGTGCTCATTAACTACCAGAATACTTGTGAAGGATTCTATTCAGGCTAAACAACTCACCCAATTAAAAAAAAAGTGCTCTCTTTCCTCATGATAATAAGCCTGCACACAAGTCCCAGGTTGTTGTTACAAAACTGCATGATATTTGCTTCAAAAAGCTTCTACATGCGATGTTTGGCTGCCAGTGATTTTCTCTTCTCAAATTTGAAGAAATGGCGTGCTGGATGATGATCCATTTCAAATGATGAGGTGAAAGACAACCCCTTCCTTACCTCGCAGAGTTGAACAAATCGCATTACACATTAGGTATTAAATTTTTTTAATACCTTTCAAACTTTTTAATACCTAATGTATAATGCAATTTGTCTAACTCTACAAAATAAGGCCTTTCACATCATCAAAATGGATCATCCAGAAAGCCATTTCTTCAGATTTGGGAAGAGAAAGTAATCACTGGGAGGCAAAGAAAGTCATTAGTCTAAATTGTATTGAATTGAAAAATAAAATTCCTGAAAAATCTTGTGTTTTCTTTTTTCTTACCGAATGACTCTTATGTAGTGGTTAGTTTTAAATTTTAATAAAACTTTAGTAATACATACAAAAAATAATTCAGTTCTATTAATGTGATTGTTGTGGAGACATTTTAAAATAGGACACCTCTTTTTTTTTGTCTTCAGTCATTTGACTGGTTTGATGCAGCTCTCCAAGATTCCCTATCTAGAGCTAGTCGTTTCATTTCAGTATACCCTCTACATCCTACATCCCTAACAATTTGTTTTACATATTCCAAACGTGGCCTGCCTACACAATTTTTCCCTTCTACCTGTCCTTCCAATATTAAAGCGACTATTCCAGGATGTCTTAGTATGTGGCCTATAAGTCTGTCTCTTCTTTTAACTATATTTTTTCAAATGCTTCTTTCTTCATCTATTTGCCGCAATACCTCTTCATTTGTCACTTTATCCACCCATCTGATTTTTAACATTCTCCTATAGCACCACATTTCAAAAGCTTCTAACCTTTTCTTCTCAGATACTCCAATTGTCCAAGTTTCACTTCCATATAAAGCGACACTCCAAACATACACTTTCAAAAAACTTTAACTGAGATTTAAATTAATTTTTGATGTAAACAAATTATATTTCTTACTGAAGGCTCGTTTAGCTTGTGCTATTCGGCATTTTATATCGCTCCTGCTTCGTCCATCTGTAGTAATTCTACTTCCCAAATAACAAAATTCTTCTACCTCTATAATCTTTTCTCCTCCTATTTTCACATTCAGTAGTCCATCTTTGTTATTTCTACTACATTTCATTACTTTTGTTTTGTTGTTTATTTTCATGCGATAGTTCTTGCGTAGGACTTCATTTATGCCGTTCATTGTTTCTTCTAAATCCTTTTTACTCTCGGCTAGAATTACTATATCATCAGCAAATTGTAGCATCTTTATCTTTTCATTAACTGCTAGTTCCATGTAAAGATTAAAAAGTAACGGAGACAGGGAACACCCTTGTCAGACTCCCTTTCTTATTACGGCTTCTTTCTTATGTTCTTCAATAGGACACCTCTATAGAATACTAAACAAAAAAAAAGAAGAGATTTGACAGCAATAAATCTGCCCCAGTACTTATTTTGGTTGTAAAGAATGTAAAACATAACTCAAAAGTTCCTTTCTTTGAGAGTAATGATGTTTATTACACAGCCAGTCCAGGTAAGCAGAGTAAAAATGGTCATCATTTGTACAGTTTAGTTACTGCACAATTTTTTCTAAGATTTAGTTATCAATCTGCAAATGGGCTTGGTATACTGATGTGAAACATTTTATTTGGATTACTGAAAAAGACAATGAGAATTACTTCACATATATTTCCCTACTGAGCCTGACTAGAGAATGGCTAGGCCATTTTTAGGAACGATTTACATTTTACATCAGATTCCTACAATTTTTTAGTTATTTGACTTCATATTGTAACTTTTTTTTTCAGTACTATTTATTTTAACTTCATATGTAACATTTTTTTTCAGTACTTTCTGTTTATTTTATGGCTACTGCATTTAGTTTATACTTTATACTGAGATGTGGAGGTATTTGTGCCCATTTTTCATCACCACCACCACCAGAATAGATTAAAATGAGATGATGGATAAAGGTACTGTGAATATATTTGCCTAATTTAATTTTATAAATATTGACTCTTCTTGACAAAAGATATTCTGGAATTAAAGCAAATTAAATAGGTTAAATTCCAGTAATGTGTGTAATGGATGTTAAATGTAGCTTTTTTTTATTTTAAACGATTCTTGAACTCATACCCATTATAATGAGTAAAAATCAATTTTACACTCTTTATCCTTTTATTTTCTCTCTTTTAACTTTAGAACTGCGACTTTTTTAATACTTTCCTTATTTGCCCAAATCATTTCATAAGAATGTTTTATAAGAGAAGCTCAGTTGAAAAACCTCCTCTGCAAAAAAACTCACTAAACTTTACTGATTTTACATGAAAAAATGTTGTCTTAGTCATTAAAAAAAATAAAAGGAATGTACCAGAACATTTTGTTTCTTTAGTAGGAAAAAAGCATGGCTATGACCTGCTGCCAAAATATTACATGGTTTATGTTTCATTACACATTGATTTTGATATATGTTTTAGTCAACTGTAATTTAAATAATGTTCATGAATTTAGTGTATTAACAACAAAAACATTTAAAACGAAAAGCTTCAAAATCTTGAACATTTTTAAGCAGTTTCTTGAGTTGGTGCATCACCATTGATCCACTTTGTGCCAATAGCAGCAAAAATAAAAGTGTGAGCTCATAAAACAAACCCACATACCATCCCTTTTTTCATCACTAGGCTATAAAACATGTTTTTATTGAAATGGGGTATGGCAACATTTTTTAATTAAAACAGTGATTTAACTGTGCCCCTTTATCTTCCTCTTCTTCAGTACATAGTTGTATTTTTCTAAGAACTTTGTTTAGAAATACAGATCAAGGAAGTCTTTCCAATAATTAAGTATACATTCAGCATCATGTAGTTTGCAGGCTTTGCCCTCTTTCCAAAAGGTTTGGTTCTATCTTCATAATATTCCAGTAAATAATATTTTAGTTTTCATTTTCACATAATAATTTTATATTTTCTTTATTTTATTATTACAAATTTTTCTTGTTATTAGGTATTTTTTATGAATCACTGATCATGGCAATAATACTTATGGTAATGATATTGTTTAACAGAAAATGTGCATCTGACAGTAAAACTGATTAATAGAAAAAACAGTTTGTTGTATTGTTTATAAAAATATATTTTGTTAATAGCTTTTTATTCAAGAGATAATGTAGACATTCAAAATAAAATTTTTTGTATGAGTTTTAATTTACTGGTTAAAATAACGAATTGTGAATAAGAAACTAAAAAAGTGATTAAAGACAAAGCATGTGAAAAATAGGAGAAAATTTATTCACATTAGTACCCGAAAGTCTTTCAGATTATGATGGCCAAATTATAGACCTAGTCAGTATCAATAAACCAAAAAATGATTAACAAGATCTTTTGGTGTAGCATGTTGGTCTCTTAATTTAACAGAAATACTTGCGATACACAAGCACGGCCCAAAAAGTAACGAGACTGATTTTCACAGGGAAATTTAAAGCATGCAAAGTGGCAGTCTTGCATATATGCAAGAACCCATATATTGATATTGCCTACTTTCCATATCAATTTTAAGATGATTGTAATAGTCACTAAATGTCACTGATCATTCAAGCAATGTTGTCATCATCAGACAATACATCTGGGTACAAAGGACTGTAGGCTTCAAATTTCCCTGTGAAAATCAGATCATTGCATGGATAATCAGCTTACGAAAATGTACAAAATGTTAAAAGCATTCAATGATGAAGGTTGACGTGGAAAACATGGTCTACAGTGGATCGATTGAGCACAGCAATTAGCAAGCATCATTTGAGATGATCAATTTATAGGTGTGCAACAGTTAGGGAAAATGTTACATATCTCAAAAAGCAGTGCACACAATATTTTGAGTGGGGGAATGCAATGCATTGCATGTTGTTTGGTTCCAAGGCTCAACATTTTTGGCTTGTTATAAGAAGCAAGCAGCTTGGGTGAAGTCATGATAATCAACTTTTTTTTGATGATGAAGTATTCATTCATCATGTACCTACAGGGAGGACTGTAAATGTTACCTGGTACATCGTGTGCTGAAAATAACGCAGCACACAATGGGCGCAAAATAATTGTGTGCCCTCATGTTGTTTAGACAATTGTGAATTTTTTAATGGAAAGATTCTCACCCACCAGAAACAGTTCAGTGCAACTTCTGTTCTTCCCAGAGGTGATGCAGGACCTAAAAAGACAAAAATTTGAGACAAATCTAGAGGATGTAAAAACTGTGGAGGCAAAATGCAAAGGGTGTCACACCCTTAACGGTGACTATTGAACAAAATTTTGTTTTATGGTTGATTCTCTTCTCCATTGTTTTGTCTCCTTTAGATATAAATTCAAATTCAGAAAATGATCATGACATGAATTGTTACCATTATCTATAACTCATCATGATCTGATTTTCTGTATTCCTCTCAGAAAGAAGTTGCTGAATTTGTTTGGATTCTTTTCCTTCAAAACACATGACATTTTAATTTATAATCAATACATTATCACATAATATACTGAAAGAATGCATTTTTACAAGATATTTTACCAAACGAATACTTGAAAACTTTGAGTCCCCTGCATACTACTTTGAGTCCCCTGCATCAACATAAACGTTTGCAGTACTACTCAGAAATGAACTGTAAAAAGGAATAACATAAGGAATTAAGTAATGAAATAAAATAATAGAAAAAGGTACGTTCATCATATAGTGAATGTCATGCAATATGAACACAAAAGATGAATCATCAAACTACTTGGTAAACACTCTACCACCTTCCCATTCATGATTCCAATATGACTATGGATGATAACTGTACTTAAGATTACTGATTACTTAACCCTGTTAGTTGATGAAAGTTTGCTGCCACCATACAATTTTAACAATTTTGGAAATGCTTAAATCAAATGCAATAATATTCTATGCAAAATATTGGTAGAAATAAAATCATAAAGTTTGTACATGCAGTTTGCTTTAATCAAATTATAAACACAAAAAAAAAATTGCAAACAACAGCAGATTTTAAAAATTGTTAATTTCAAAAAATTTTAAGGGGTGAAAATATGTGTCTGAGATAATAAATAAGATAAATATTACTGACTACATATGTACACAAATACATAAAAATACATACATGGAACAAGAAAACATTGAAATTAATGAACATTCACTCTTTTAAAAGAATTTTGAAATTATAAATGAAGAGGTGGCAACATTTACAAATTAAAAAATAATGGCAATTCATTTGTACAGACTACTTACTAAAAATACAACTTTCTTTTAAATAAGTAAAATCATAGGAGTATATTATATGAAATATAAATATAATAATAGCTGACCTAGTCTGTCTGCCTCCTGGAGCCATGGGGGCCAATATGAATCCTGGCGCCAACCCAGGGACTCTCCATAGAGCTTCAACTGCTGTTCCTGTCTGTCCAGGACGTGGAGCCCCCTAGACCCTCCACAGAGCTCTCACCATTACCAAGGAACCCAATCTCCACAGTGTTTTTAGTGTTTTAGACTGTATTAGACTGATACTTCTAATTAAGAATGGAAACCTGTAAAAGGAATTACGGCAACTAAAGTACGCACACCTTTGATTGAAATTCATAACGTACTTCTGTTGCCATGGTGATAGAAATATAAGTAAAGGATTAATCTTCTTTTTTTGATGGATATTTGTAATTCACAACTTCACCCTCAAGGAGACTAGAGCCTCGGGTCTATGGCTTAAATTCTTTTCTAGGATAACATGAATTAAAAAGCAACCGTTCAGTTGGCTCTTTCGACTTTATAAAGATAATTATTTATATATAAGATATTATAAAATATTTAGTAACATACAGAAAGTAGAAGTAATTACAGCTTATAAAAAAATAAAAGATTTCTTAACAGAAAAATAAATCATATAAGACAAAATACTTTAAATTTTATTCATTTTTCATACATTTAAAAATAATAATAAGCTATAAACTAGGCTAAATATAAATAAATATAAAAAATGTAAATTATTTCCAGTAATAAATAATAACAGGTAACTTAGTAAGATGTAATTAGTAAGATGTAAACAGGAATGATGTACTTCTTTTGACACAATAAATAAATGCAATGAAAAAATCTGCTGCAATAGTCAAACTGTTCATCTTATTTAATGATACAGTTAGGTTATTCAATGATCACCATTTATTATTTGTCTTTTTAAGCTCTCTAATCTATAACAGTGATTTTGCAATTTTTGTATCTGAAATGTTTATGATTTCAATAAATTGTTAATATTATACTGTGATAAAAACATTTACAAAATATACAGTTATATTAAGCTGGTTAATGAGATGCTATAAGATAATAATAGCAGAATCATAAAAAAATTGAATATTAAGAAATTAGATTTTAACTGACTAAAGTAATACTATAATACTGAATGTATTAAATGAAGTGAAATTCATTACACAACAGAATTGCCATTACATCATTAATATAATTGTAATGTACATGTAACAGATCTATATTCAACAAATATAAATTAACAAAAATTATAAAAATAAATAATATAATTAAGAAAATTATGTAATAAATACCGCCCCTGGCTATTTATAAGCAACAAAACATCACTGCACCAGCAAAATTTAAGATAACATTCAAATACCTTTACTCTACCAATTACCCAATTATATATACCCTATTCGAACTACCCTGGGAAAATTAATAAATTATTGATTAACCAACCACATAGAACATATTTTGAAATTTCCACTCGAGTCAGCAATAATAATACAATTTGCAGTAGCATCAGGTACAAGCTAGGACTGGAACTTACACAATCTGCAATCAAAAATAGGCAATGAAAGATAGTAGATAGAAAATAAATAATTGGCTTAGATACTTCTTATTTTAAAAGTCTACTAGTTTGTTTCCAATAATGAGGGAGTTCATCCAAAAACAATGCAGTTCATTTTTAGGTTGTTTGGGTTCCACATTCTCTCTTAATGTGTTGCCATACTGGAAACTCTTAAAAAAATATGATAATAGACGCTTGGTGGGAGATTAAGCATTGATAATCAAACACTGTACGCTTGGTCATTACATCAAGAATTAAAATACACATTAAAATGTATTAAAGCTTATAACAGACTGAGACCTTAATTATAATTGCCATACTTTTTTTGGTTCAGAGATTTTTCATTGTGCTATATTATTAAAGTTACTGAATTTATTCTTCATATTCTTTGATTTGGATGCTCTATATAAACTAATATCGATAAATAAGATACTTTTCAAACAAAATGTAATCTAGGAGACAAATTTTCCAAGCATAAAAAGCAAGTAGAATAATAACTCAGAAAATATCAACCAAAATTCAAACCCAGAAACTTCCATTAATGCTATTATTCTGTCCTGGAGATAAAGTTATGCTCACCAATTTTTTTTAATGTATGGATTAAATTTAGTATTTGAGTTACTTGTCTAATTTACATTTTAACTGTTTTGCTGCAATAAACATAATGATTTTTCATTCTATCATATTACAAAACCTTTTTGCCATCAAGAATTTTGGACTGGGATGTGCTAAAAATATCAGGTGTTTCACTGTGTTACGTAATGGTATTTCAAATCATTAATAAATCATGCAGTATTCATATATGAATATGATTATCACTAGAAATTACAATATTTTACACTACTTTTATTTTTTATTTATCATAAACTTATTATTTTTATTGTTATTTAGTTTTTCCATATTCTAAAAATTTACTAACAATTACAAAAACGCACTAGCAAATGTAAATATCAACATGAATTTCTTGATAAAATAAAACAGAAATTATGAAAATTGGATTATTACTTACAAAATTATGGCTTCAAGAAGTCTGATAATAGTATGTACCCTACATATTAGTTTTTTGAAATGTTTTCTTAACATTTATGTTTAGGAAAATACTCCTCATGTAAACCTTTACTGCACCTGATAAAGACAGTTCTTGATCTTCTTTTCTTTCTTCTGATGTGTACATACAATATCTTGTTTCTTTCATACCTGGTAATCTCCTCAACCCTGGTCCACCATACGGATCATCATCTGCATTCTTTGCTTCTAGCCATTGAGCTGCTAAACCTTCCTGTGTGTTTATTTATAAACAGCTTTGGAGAGTTTTTTTAGCAATGAGTTCTAGTGAAAAATAGATTGAAATACCCAATTGCTGGAGATCCCATGGGTGGCATGTGTTTTGATCCTGACAATTCTTGGTATGCATGAGGTAGCTGCTGCATACCTCAGGCAGCAGCGGCAGCAGCCGCTACCGGTTCAGAAGCAATGACTTCCAATTAATGAATGTCTTTCAGTTCATCATCACTTTCATTCAATATTGATTATATTATTGAGTGCTTTATTGTCAATATAGAGAACTAACGAACTATTACATTGACAAATTTAGTAGTACCCAGGGGTACAATAGATCATTACCAAAGGGTTAATTAAATAATAATATATCCGAAGGGTTAATTTAATCTTCAAATTCTTTGATGTGGATGCTCTATATAAACTGATAAATAACAGATTTTATTGTGTTTCTAACTTTTCAAACAAAATGTAATCTTGGAGCCAAATTTTTCCAAGAATAAAAAAAATGTAGAGTAATAACTCAATAGTAGCTAATTATATCACAGACAAAATGAATAATGGAAAGATTGACAATTTAGGATTATATCGGGCATTCAATGTCTTAAGAGAGTTGTTAGTTTGTGTATGGGTCCATAAACATCCAGACACTGGTAAAATATAGAACATCAGTGACTTCTTTGTGCATCACCATCATGGCAAATGTTAAACGTGGGAAAAGAAAGCTTTTGCTATAGGAAGTGTTCTCCATGTGCCACACAATGGGAGGCTGAGCATTCGAGCTGAGACGTGTGCTGCTGTGGATGCGTCAATTCAACAACCACCGATGAAATCAACATGCAACTGTTGATTTCAGTGCATATTACTTTGAATACTGCAGACGCCTTAATGAAATTTTTTCCAATCGCTGGATCAGACATGGGTCAGTAAAGTTACCAGCTACATTGCCTTCGCCAGCAAGAAGACCTGACACTACACTCTGGGTTTTGTAAAAGAAGCAATCTGAAAACGCAGATATGTCAATGAGCAGCTTCAAGGCGCTGTTTGACCAGCATTTGAAATGATCATCCCTGATATGCTGTTGCGAATGAACAACCAAACATAGAGGCACATATAGCTGTGCTCTGAAGATGATGGAACCCACATATATGTTTTAGATCCACAGAAAGTGAGCTGCACCTATTCTAATAATTTCATAACTACCGTTAAGGGACTTCCCGCCACCTCATACTTTATAAATAATCAGTAAATTATTAGATGTTGGTATGAGATTTCTTTTTCAATGGTGGTACTAAACAAATATAAGTGGTTAAAAATCACTTATAGTAGTAAATCATATTACTTATTTTCATAGAATTACATTATTGCTGTTTTGAAATGTCTATTGTAGATATTAATCAGTAAATGCTAACCCACATTTAACTTAAAGTTAACTGGAGGAAGAAAAACAGTAGTAAAAAACTCAGACAAATAAGAAACAAAATTTTTTTAAATATGAATATAGATTACTTTACATAAATTATCATCGTGTTTCATTAGGTGCACTTGTCTGTAACGAAGTATCTTCTGCACCAGCCCAACCACCCATCTCTAAATCCCGTTGTTTCTTTTCCTCTTCTTCCTAAAATTACAAAAAAAAACATTAATGTTTTAGCAGTACTTCATTCATAAGTTTTATATAATATTTAAAATGTGTACATAAAATGATTTAACTTTTTATTTTGGGGCACGAGTAGTACAGTCTGATGTAGTCAATTAGACCAGCTTCAAAAAAACTTTTCCATAAAACATTAAAGGGGTTTTGTAGAATTTTGGTATAAAAACAGAAGCCATGTTTGGTCTGTTTAAAATAATGTCACAATGTATCTTGATTCTATGGAAATAAAATCATTAGGATAAAATAATTGATCAGTAATGTGCTGATCCTACTCCTCTTTTTTTTCCCCTACACACTTGCACTGGATCAGCAATTAAGCATGACTCAATGTAGGGGTGTGTCCTTTAAACTGATGGGTCTGGCCACCAATTACATCTTTTGTTGTTTATTACCCACTCAAACAGAGGATACCATTACTGGCCGCCTGCCAGTCTGGGTCTTTTCATTGCCCACTTAAACAGGAGGTGACAAAACTGGTCCACTGCCGGTGTTTTAGGATGTGAGAGGATCTGAGTCCTCCCACTTCTTCACCACTCAAGCAAGCCCAGACAGATGACAATTCGATAAGGGGCTATTCCTCACCCCTTCATCTCCTTCTCATTTTTCCGAAATACCACAGAGATGTATTTGGCTATTGCCTAGAACTCTTTTTCACTGGTCAACATCCTATCCACAACATTGTCTGCACCTATTGGGCCCACTATCCTGAGTAGATATATCTTGACATCCTGAAATATTGTGAATGGGATACAAGTCTGCAGGTTGGATGAGTTTTAAACTTCTGTTAGTTTGTCTGAACATAGTTATTTAGTGGAGAGACTATCTTTTGACTTTTCATTCCTTCTTCTTTACATCGATCCTTTCTTCCTCACTGCTGACAATTTTATCAGATCTCTTCTTTCACTCTATCCTATCTTTTGCTTTTTATCTACAATCAACACACACTATCTTATATGTACTTTTTTTCAGTGTTTAGTTACATAAAAGATAATTCTTCCACAGGCTTGTTGAATTTTAACTCATGGTGATCATTAACTACGGACAAAGCAATATGCATTTAATAGTCTCTGAACAATGTTTCAACAAACCTTTCCTACAGCAGTTATCCTTTCTTTTTTCCATATGATAAGTAAGGAAGTATTTGACATTCTAATCAATAAACTCTTATTTAATTATTTATCTGTTTGAAAAACTGAAATTTTTTCAAAAAATTCAACGAAAAAATGGAGAATAGGGAGTAACTTATTTTTTCAAGAGATTGATCAGTGAATATAAAAATAGTTCATGTAAGCATGTAACAAATATCTTACACTCGAAGCCAATGCAATCAGGACTAAAGCTAAAGAAAAATAGAATAAATTGGAAAAAATAATATTACAGCTACCAATTGATAATTACATGGATGTAGAGGGCAGTGAGAGAGAGGATGCAGCTGCCTTTCCAAGATGGAAAAAATAAAACAAAGAAATAAATAAATAAATTTTTGAAAAACTTAAAAAATATTTTAAAAGAAACCAAGAACTCATGGATTTTTGCTTAGAGCCAGTGCAGTAGTTACTTTAACACAAGTGTGTAAGTAGCGTACGCAATTTTTTATGACTGTAAGGTTTATTTTTTCACGCCGGCCACCTGCCATCCACTTTACAACGAATGGATAATAAAAACATTTTTTTTTTTAAGAAGCCTACTTTGACATTCGTTACACTTTTTATTTAACTTGCAATGAATGTACTGAAAATTTACATGGCATGGCCCTTACTTTAAAAGGATATTAACCTAAAATTTCTTAATTTTTTGTTATCTTTCCATGCTTGCAAGTGTTATGCCATGAGGGATTCTTTTGGATCCTTCAACATAAAATAGTTTCATAATTAAGTTTGTAATTTTTGTTAAGTTCTTCTTATCAATAATTTTGATGAATAATTAAAAATAATTTAAAACGTGGCCTAATTACCATTATTGCTTGTTGCAATCGAACGGTTTTTATATCAGTAAAATCGGCTTGTTTCAAATTTATCTTGAATTCGTCAGTAAAGAATGGAAAACATTTCACTATCTTGAGACAAATTTATGATTATAATATGGATATCGGGAAATATCCATCTTGGGGTTTCAGAGTCCAAAAAAAAGGGTTTTAAAAAATGTCTTTATGTCTGATAAACTTTCTATTGATGATTCTTCCATTAAGTTTTTAATTCTAGTGATTAGTCAATCATATATTGTATAAGACTCAATTTTGACAAAAATGTCAGTTAGTCAGACCATGCAAAATTAAATTCACTTTTCTTTTGCAGTAAATTTAAAATGAAAAAAGTACCAGCAGCAGTGATGAGGATGAGGGCAAGGAAGTACAACCACCCTCTAGTTCAAACAATGCGACTGCAGGGTCTTCTTTTATGGTTCAAACAGTAGAAGAGTACCTCTAAGAGGCAAAAATCTAGATGAAAGTGTACTTATTGATGTACGCAATTTAGGCATTGAAGCAGGTGATTCACACTAAAAGACCATTTTGATCATGAATCAAAAAATGTGTCATAGTGATCACCTATCATCCAAAATGAAATAATTGATCTATTTGGTGCTACAATCGTGGAACACATCGTCACAAGAGTTAAAAAAGCTTGCATCAGCCAATGAAATCAAAGAATTTTTGGGTTTTGTTGAGCTTGAAGGACTTAATAATGCAGTGAGTATTGGATTCCACCAAGTCTGGGAAAGAAGGTGTGCAGGCAATCTTGAAACAAAGGTTGCCTTCTAGTTCCATTGTTCTTCTCATAAGCTTAACCTTGTCATGAATGACTTAAAGGTTATCCCAGAAATTTCAAACTGCGTTGGAACTATGAAGGAGATGATAATCACATTTTTTCATGAGTCTGTTTTACAACACAAGCTTATTGCTAGCATTCCTTAAATTGTACAAGATAATGTGGTTAGAGAAATACAAGAGCATCCGTGTTTTTAAGGATCATATGGTTAATGCATCAGAAACTTTAAATGAAGAGGAAAATAGAGCAACAAGAAAAAATGCTTATCAAATTCAAGCAGTGGTGTGTAGGAACTTCATTTATTGTGTCAGTAGCATTAATTGCTAAGTATTATGCTATACTGGAACCCATAACAAATGCACCGTATTGAAGACATTTGACACACAGTCAAAGCCAACCAGCACATTCAAACTATTCTTGATATGCTATGAGTTCTTCAGGAAAATGCGAACATCATGACTGCCATTTTAAAAGAAGCAGATGACATTGCAATATATTTGAATATTGATATAACTGCCACTCTCATTGCTAGCTGACAAAGATGCATCTAAATTTTGAAGAAGTAATTCCTTACTTAGATTCCATCATATCATTTTTAGAAGTCAGATTTTCTGCAGAGAAATCACCTGCATTTTCATTGATAAATTTTCATCTGAGTAACTTGAGAGGTATTTCATTGGAGGAATGGAGTGAAAGTACATCTTGTACAACTTTCTATAATTTAAATGGCATTGAAGGAGAAAAGGGAATTGGGGTTCAAAATGTGGAATGAATTGCACAACACACCAGTCATAATTGAGGTTTTAAAAAATATTGAATTGTTTTTACAGACTGTTAGAAAGGCTCTACTAATATTACTTTTACAGCCTTGCTGAACAAGAACTATCCACCATTCATTTAACTCCATTCATTGAATTAAAACATGACTAAAAAGCACCATTGATGAAAACAAGTTAAATGGGTTAGCTACGTTAAGTATTCACAGACATGCTTTTGCTAACAAGGAGCAATTAGTTGAAGCTGTAATTAAGGTAATTTGCATCTAATCATCGCAAACTATTGTTATAAAATTAATCTTTTTTTTAAATAAATATTTTATTCTTCCTTTTGTTACTGTGTATTATTGCGTAGCACATCGTCACATGGACTACCCTTCCTCCATGAAAGAAGTTAAATTTTGAAAGCAGTTCCCCCTTCCGTTTTGAGCTGGTAATGCTCTGGATGGTTAAATGGTTTGGAAGAAAAAATCAGAGAAAAAAAAAATCAGAAGAAAAAATGGTTTAGCAATCTGTCTCTTGAAAAAATCTAGGCATTTAAATATTACTGAAATGAAAGAATAGACTTACTAAACTTTGTAAAGAAAGGTTATCAAACTAAACATTTTTATCAGTATTAAAATAACTCTTTTCTTATTAGTTGACTGTTACAGTTGGACGAACATAATAAGAAACCAATTACAGTAAAAATAATTTTTTTTTACTGATTATCACAAATAATTTAATCTGAGGTATTTTTAAAATTTCAAAACATTTTAAAAAAACTGAAATTTAAAAAATGAAACTAAAGATTTTATAAAACCCAGATACCTAAATTTATAATTGGTGGTACCATAAGTCTTTTGATTTAAAACAAATGATATTACTCAAAGTGAAATCCTCACATAAACAGTCCTCATTATAAACAACATTTATAATAGGTGAGACGCGACACTTAAATAGAATTCAATCCACAAAAAACTGTCTCTACTTGATTTTCCTAGAAATTAACTCATAGCTTTTTCACTATCCTTGAGACAAATAGCTTTTTTTGTTATTCATCACAAAAAAAAAATTAATTTTAATTTTAGTTCTTACTCTTTTTTATTTAATATGTTTTTTACTTTGAAAGAAGAAAAAGAGATAATTTTTCTCTTCTTCTTCTTCTTCTTCTTCTAGATGCAATTTTCTTTATAAAGGTTGCAAATTATGATAGCTATCTTCATATTTCATAATGCTACTCTAAACAATTTTTTTTTCCTGTTTAGCCTCCGGGAATCACTGTCAGGTATTACTTTCGAGGATGACATATATGACTGTAAGTGAAGTGTAGTCTTGTACAGTCTCAGGTCGACCATTTCTGAGATGTTTGGTTAATTGAAATCCAACCACCAAAGAATACCGGTATCCACGAACTAGTGTTCAAATCCATATAAAAGTAACTGCCTTTACTAGGATTTGAATGTTGGAAATCTCAACTTTGAAATCAGCTCATACTCTAGAGACTTGATGAACTATACCTACTAAACCCTTCTCTTAAATTTCTTAACAAAGATATTGTTTTTCCTCCACTGCTTCTTTGAATTATCCTTTGAAATACAAGCTTCAATAGGCCACATTCCTCACATGCATAAAGTAATCTAAATATTGTAACTTCCAAACTTTTATTATTTCTTATTCTTTTCCTATTCTTTCAGAACCTCCAAGTTTGTGACTGTGCACCCATAATAATCTCACAGTCATTTCACAGATGTACGGTTGTTTACAATAACTTGATTCTAATTCCAAGTTTCCACACCATACAATAACACACTGAACAAATAACATCTCACAATTCGGATCTTACACTGAAAAAGCAGATAATTATTATATTAGATAGTGCTCTACTTATTTTTGCAGAATTGTATCATGCTTTTTCAGTTTTCTCCATTGTGTAATTATTGTTTTCTGTTATGCCTGTGCCTAAATATGTAATTTTTTTCATCAAATTGTTTTAACTGTCAAAATTTCATAGATTATTATTCTTGGACGTACTAATTTTCATAACTTTTTTCTCATTTTATATTAAGGAAAAATCTATATTCCTCACTACAGACTGTTGTTCTGTTCATTAATTTTTAATGATCTTCCAGCTTGTCATCCATCATTGCAAATATACCAACAAAGCAGATGATATTTATAGGTTTCCGAAGTGCTCATCCACCAGCTAGCTATTTCTTGATCCAGAATTATATTCATTACCTTCTTTAAATAGGCAACATGTAAAGTAGATGATAACTCATACCGTTTTGTAGCCCCACATCCTAGGATTTTTCATCAGTGATGCTTTTTGAGAGTAAAGTAAGTTCTATATTATTCATAAACATATCTCCATTAACTTGACTATTCTTACAGTATCAGAGCCCTTTACTTTGCCAGTTATATATGCTTACAGGAATGGTAACAAATCTTTTTACCTATTTTATGTGCATGTATGTACACTAGTCATTAAGCCTGACTTTACAGAGTATTGCTTAATACTCAACACCAGAAAAGTATAACATTAGTTTTAATAATAGTCTGAGAAGAGAAAAATATAATTTTATAATAACTTCCCAATCTTCTCACCATCTTTTCATTAAATGCTTTATTATTTACTATATTGTTAACTACTATTGTAGTTAATCCATACTGTATCTGTGGTATAATAAAACAACTCAAGTTTTACTGAAATACTATAAATATTATATAAGGTAATAAAAATAGTAAATGAAGAATCGATCTATAAAAAAAAAATATACAAATTTTACTGTACCTGTAATTTTAAGGATTCATAGACATCAATTTCATACTCATATTTAGGTGTTGTAATACCAAAAAATTTTGCAAGTTTTTCACCAACATAATCACATGCTCTTAATGTTTTAGAACTAGCTGTAACCGTTTTGTACCATACCCATGGGCCCCATGTTAATGTTTGCTGTAATAAAATAATAAAAAAAAATAAAATATTAATTCTAAAGTGAATAATTAAATATGCTTAACATAAAAAAGTCAGTACAATCTGTTAAAAACCATTAACAGATGGTTCATATTACACACTGATAATAGGTACTGCTAGGTAGAAAACTTCAATCTTTCAATTTAAAAAATAACATCATTCCCTAGTTATTGGACATTATATCAGAAAATGAACAATATTCTAATTAATTCAAAATGTAAAAAGCCAGCTATTTACTTTTAATAAAATGATTCTTTTATTGTTTAGATACAGATTTCTACCTTATAGACCTTTTTTCCATCTTTTAATTCAATACATAAACAAATATGAAGATCTACTTAACAAAAATTAGTATAATATACAAATTAATATACATAATTATAGTATTTACAACAGTATATTTATAATAATATTATATTAAAGTGGTATTTCTCTAACTTCTGCGTGGAATGATAGAATTTCTGCTCTTTCATCTGGAAGATTATGGATTCGAATCCCAGTTAGGAGGCTTGGCATTTTTTCATATTCACTACAAAATTCATCTGTAATAAGTGACAAAAATTTGAAGTTAAGCCTGGTATTTCTAGGCTACTAAATAAATAAATAAATATTGATTATTGAAGAAAAATTAAGGGAACTTTTTAATGTGGACTGGGAATTAATACACTGAGTAATTAATTACATTTATTGGCTTGTTTTAGACACCCACTATTGAATTTTATAGTTTTGTTTACAGTTTCCTGTGCATATTTAAAATACCTGTGACTATAGACAGTGCCACCGATTGTGAAATACACTGAGATTTGTTTCTTAAAATGCAAAACGTATGAAAGTGACAAACTCATAAACAGATTAGTGAATTGTATGGGGATAACACTGTCTGATGGATTGGTAGCAAAAATGGGTTAGGCCATTTAAGAAGGGCCGTGCAAACCTCACAATGTAGGATGGAATGGGCAATCATCTATCATTACTGAATACCTACACAGAATTAATGGAAAAGTCTGTGAGAACAGACAGTTAACGATTCAATATTCATCAATATCTTTTTTTAATTTCACAGTGTTCTCTATGAAATTGTGTTGGTACCCTTAAATTATCAGAAGTTGTGCTAATGTCGGGTATCAACAAATGCTGAGTTGTATAAAAATAAATATTTAGCTACTTAAATCCAAAGTGACAACTTCCAACTTGGCTCCATTTCAGAGCACACACTATTTAACAATTTTTCAATGGTTAAGTAGTTTATTTGTACATCAACAATCACAGCAATGGTGGCAGCCAAGTGGTGGGCGTACCTCTCATAAATGACAGGTCTTAGGGTTCAAGTTTTTGTGTCATTTTCTTTAATTAAATATACACTAATGCAGATGATTTTTTATTATATAATATTTATAAAAAACTGAAAAAATATATGAATTTCATGTTTACTGATGATTATTTTATTTAAATTCTTATAGTTTATTCTAGTTTCTAATACACTGGGTGTCTGAGAATTATCTGAACAACTCTTGATGTCTTATTAGAAAAAAAAGTAATAGTCCTATTAATGAATAGTTGGGCTCTCTTAACAAATAACTCATAAATTTTCCCTTTAAAGGAAAATTCTAGATAGTGCTGTGATTGTATATGTAACTGCATATGCAGTCATCATGAAACCACAGATGAAAGAATAATGCACAGAGTGGTTTATTGAAATAAAATCAGAAATGAAAGTTTGGTAGAATTCGGCATAACTTAGAGCCACCCTCTACAATAACTATTTGTTCATGGTATGATAAATATAAAAAACCGGCAGTATTGAACATAAGAAGGTACTGGCAGGCCTAGAATATCAGATGAAAAAATGGAGATCATTTGTCAGTCTTTTGTTCACGGACCTGGGAAGTCAACTTGGAGTGCAGCGCGTAAGTTAAATCTTCAGTGATCTACCACTCACAATATTTTAAAGAAACAATTAAAATTGCATCCTTATAAATGATAAATATTGTAGCATATTATATTACAAGATCAAACTGCTAGAAAGAAATTTGCTGCAGAAATGATTGAAAGAATTGAAAATGATTGTTACCTTAAAAAAGTTATGCACATGTCTGGAAAAGTGAACACTCACAATGTTCAAATAAGGGATAAGAGAACACACATGTTACACACTTGATCGTATTAGAGAGAGCCCAAGAATTAATGTTTGGTGTAGACTGCTTCAGGATCGTGTGATAGGACCTTTTTTTCTTTGCGGTTAATGCAAATATTTACCCGGAGTTGTTAGAAAAGTTTGTTTACTCTAGCTTAAAGAGTTACAACCTGAAATCAGACTCCAAGATGGAGCACCACCACATTGGGGTTTATTAGTGCGTGAATCTGTCAACAACTTATTCCCAAATCAGTGGATTGGAAGCGATGGACTGACTGCTTGACCTCCTCAATCACTGAATATTATTACTCCATGTGAATTTTTTCCTATGGGGTTTCATCAAGGATAATGTATACAAAACTCGTGTAGTGAATATTGATGACCTTAAGGAGAGGATTGTTAACGCATTCAAATTCACAGATATGGATATGTTACAACAAACATAGCATAAATTGATTACCAGTTGGATATTTTGCGAATTACTAATGGTGCACACATTGAATGTCTTTGATTACAGGTTAAAAAACTTTCAGTTTTGATTTTAAATTCATACATACAACCTGCTTTTGTATCTTAATAAACAAATTATTTACTCAATATCAAAATTGTTCTGATAATTCTCGCACACCCTACATAATTATTATATAATAAAACTCAACAGAATTCAATAATCCTTCTTATCTTATGCTAGTTGTCATTATATAAAAGCGCTTTTGAGAGTTTCTCTCATCATCAGTTGAATTCTGTACTCTTGGTGGTAAACTTTTTATTCTTTTGTCTTTAACATAATTAGTATAGAGGGGAATATGGACAAATACAATAACAAAAAAGAATTGATTTTTCTAAGTTAATATAAATACACACACACATGAAAAAGATAATAGTTAAAAACAACAGGGAAACTGGAACCTGAAATCTCTTGATTAAGAGACTCACCACTTAGCTGCTGCTACTGCTGTGACTCTAGATACATTAATAAGATACTTGAATAGTTTAAAAATCTTTAAATGGTGTTTACTCAGAAGTGGGGTCAAGTCAGAAGCTGTCATTTTGGTTTTAAAGTAGGGACTCCCCTCTGACTACCCTGCAAAAGGACATCGATAAACTCTGCTGTATGCTGACTCTGTCATAGTGTGCCCTTGTTAGTGACAGTAAAGCTAACTAATGATTCAAATATTCTGGATATTAGTAAAAATGAGAATGACTTGAATTACAAACCAGTATCACTTTGGAATGATTTCATATTACTTACACATAAATAGCAAAGACTTTATTATAATAATAGTAAATGTGCTAAAAATTTCACAATATGGAACAAAGTAATTTCACCTGGAAATAAAAAAAATGTAAGGTCTTATGTAAAAGGCATCAGGATCAGTTTCAATTAGCTGTAGAAGATGATCATGGCACACTTCCACCCTGTTGTTTTTCTGTTCAACAGTGAGGTGTTTTGGAACCAATTTTGCAATTTTTTGTTTTGGAACCAATTTTTTCATGTCCAATTCGTTCATCAAACTTCATCATATAAAGTTTCTGATTCGCTCAACATTGTCATCACTTTTTGACGTTAACGGTCTTCTAGAGTGTGGATCATCCGCAACTGATTCTCGGCCATCTGAAAGTGCTTTAAACTCCCTAAAAACTTGGGCTCATGACAGAGCATCAACTCCATTCACCCTTTTCAATTTTGATCAAGTTTCTGTAGCATTCTCACCAAGTTTAACACAAAACTTGGTTGCACAACATTGCTCATAATTAGTATCACTCATTTTTATAACGCAGAACAAAAACTCATTTCACGAAAAGTTTGTTTACATCTCATGTGGCAACAATAGACTAAAAATATTAATATCTAATATAAATCAGCTGTTCATAATATGATTACTAGTAACTTTCATAGTGTTGCCACTTTGGCTGCCAAAAATAACTAGTTTCATTACTTTATTTACAGACCTTGTTTGTAATAATGCCTATTAAATTAAATATACAGATTTTTAAAAGTACATAAGATTTTATTTCACTAATAACTTCTGATTTTTTTTTCATATTTTTTTATTTTATTATTGAATAATTATTTATTTTTCAATCACAGGTTAATAATTATTTAGAAATCAATATATTTAAATTAAAAAAAGTTAAAAAAAAAAATTTAAGAAACAGTTAAAAAAAGGAGATGACATCTGATTTAAACAGATGTGCCTTCCCCTGTAAGATCCAAATATTTCATTAATTAAAATTTTATTTGGCTATAACTCTGGAAAATGATAATAAGTACCACTTGTGATATATTGTTCAAAAGCTCTCAATGTGGGATTATTATTGCAATTAAGAAGAAGTCCAAAATCCAAATCTTTTGGTATTTTGGGCTTTCTTAGACACTTTTGGTTCAGTCGATTGCAATCAAAAGGGGAGGTGCACAACTAGATGTTACAGCAGTCCTAAATCCAAAATTTCAACATCCTACGGCTAATTGTTTCTGAGTTATGCGAGATACGTACATACGTATGTATGTAGACGTCATGCAGAAACTAGGCAAGATGAATTCAGGGATGGTCAAAATGAAATATTTCTGATGAAATCTTAAATTTTTTGCGATCACAATTCTTCCTTTATTTCACACAAGGAAGTAAGAAGGGGTAGAGTAATTGTAATTAGGTGTAGGACTGCAATTATCAGCCAGGTAAATAAATAAAAAACAATTAAAATGAATGATTTTTTTGATAAAAATAATTATATATGTATATAAATAAAATCCAATTATTATAAAACAAAATTTTTTTATCAGCTAACTTGGTCCTAAATTATTTTTTAACAAATGTACAAGAGCTTTTATCAAATTAATTTTACTCTAAACAAAAATAATTACTCATATATTACATAATTAAACTACTCATATATAATTACATATAATTATATTACTAATGTATTACAACATTACTCTAAACAAAAATATAATTAGAATTAAAATTACATCATGCATGAACCAGATCTTGTTCTTATAAGACCTGGTTCTTAAAAGAAAAAAAATTATATTTTCCAGTTTTACAATTTTTGGCTATTTTGTAACTAGAGTATCTTACTAGTTGAATATCAATGTTGTAATTTTTACTGCTTATTCCACTCCTGTGTTGCTTCAAACCAAGCAATTTCTGATTTTTTTTTACTTTCCCCATCTAAGAAATGAGGTGTCAAAATTGTACATTTTGAAAAATCCTACACTTTTGATTTTTTATAAAGCATAAAGGAAGAGTTCATCAGACTTCAAAATTCATAAATAGGTACTTTAGAACTATGCTAAGAAGAGGTATAAATATTATAATTGATGTCCCTTTCCTTCACAATGAAATACTTGAACAAAAATTGATAAAAAGTCATATGAAGGGGAGAAGTCTTCTATGTCCAAGATTTTTATGATTGAAACGGCTCAATTTCTTATTCAATTGAAATGCTCTGTTTTTACTTTCTAAGCTTTAACGTAACTAATAAATGATCATAATTTAATTTGACTACGAATACTTAAAACATAAAATACAACATACATAAAATTGATCACTTTCCTTAAATTACAAAAATATTAATTTTTGAGAGGTTCATTGTAATAATTTGTGGTGGGGTTTTACTCTATAAAAATTATAATGATATTTAACTCCCACAATTTTCTCTAGATAAGACATAAAATTGACTTCCTGTATATATTTATATTAGAATAAATTAATGTGTACCTGTGTACAAAGTACACAAATGTCACAGTATACTTACAGGATTAACTGCATTGACCTCACTAACTGTTGTTTTTTTAATATGAGTACCATCATTATCATCTTCATCACTGCTGTATTCTTCTAGAATTCCATCACTAAAATGTAAAACTCTTCGAGGCACACGCTTTTTCTTTTCAGTCACTTCAATTTCACTTTCATCAGTACTCTAAAAACAAGAAATGAAGGTACTTTACTCACTGACTAATGAACGCAATAAATACATAATTAATACTACATAATTAATGAAATACATAACAAATGTAAAAAAAAATCAATGTATGATTCTTGATTAATTGTAAATGGTATAACAGAGCAAAAATAAACTGTAAGAAAATAACATGATTTTTAAAATATCAGATTTTCAAAAAAAAAAATGAACTCAAGTGTGTTTTAATCTTAATACAACTAATGGAATAAAATGGTAAATTTTAGTCCCTGACATTCAGTTTGTTGATAATTTCTGTCTTTTTAATAATAATTACTTTTTGATAAAATATTTGTAGATTACTAGCAATATCAATAAAATTATTACTTCTTTAAAATAGACAATAACAATGCAGGGTGAAACTTTTAAAACTATTTTATGACTTTTGTTGGTGTTATAAACTTTTTAAGTAAATGTAAAAGTATGAGATCTTAAATAAACAATCCATTACCATCAATAAATCTTTTTTGTTAAAATTAATTTGGAAAAAAAGTTATACATTTAAAGATTGGAAATCTATTTTAAAAAAATATTAGATAATTTAAAAAACGAATATTGATACAGATAAATTGATTATGCATTATCATGATCACATTTTGTATAATAAACATATTGTATTATAGCTAGAAATACCAGTTCAGACAATATATATATTTTACTTTTCTAAACAAAATCATTAGATATTTTTTTATATTTAATTGGTTGTGCAATAAGTACTGAGCAATTTTAGATCTTTATATATGCAAAACCACACTTGGCTACCCTGTTTACAAGCAGTTGCAGTAAGAATGGCTAAATTATACCTCTAGACTAAAGGGTTAGTGACAATATAATGTTCATAAAGCTTACAGCTAATATTTCAATTCTATTATCCCTATTACTCACATACTTTGGCTTTTCAAGTTCAATTAAACTTGACAGAAATTGAACGTTTAATTATGATTATTTGTGCTTCTTAGTTTAAGGTCAATTACAACTGGTGAATTAAAAAATTAGCCAATGGTTGTATTAAAAAAAAAAGCAACAAGAATGCTTAATTTTGTTTTAAAAAATTAAGTAAACATTGGTGAA
Organism: Lycorma delicatula; assembly: GCF_047948215.1. Lineage (NCBI taxonomy): Eukaryota > Metazoa > Arthropoda > Insecta > Hemiptera > Fulgoridae > Lycorma > Lycorma delicatula. The sequence continues at coordinate 44,260,887 of NC_134464.1, forward strand.
AATAACTATTCATTATAATAATTTGAAAAATTATAATACAAAATCTTTCAAACTCAACACACAATTTTCTTTTTCCTAATTTTAATTTTCTTTTTCACATTTTCTTTTTTTTTAATATTTCATGTGTCATTTGTTTTCATTAGTTGACAATTCATCATTGAACACTACAAAGTTTCAACAACATTCACAAATCATAAAAATTTATAATCAAAATATGAAATAGGTTATAACTACGTATTATGAGCTTTGGAATATTTATGATGTACATAATTGGCAGAATAAAAACATAATTCATTATTTGATTAAAAAATATGAATACAATTTTTCTCCACTTTGTGGTGATTCACCAATTCACAAAAGAAATCTAAGAAGTCAGGAGAATATTGCTGCAGCAACTACAAGTGCTTATGAAAATCAAAATTTATCCATTTCACATCATTCACAAGAATTGGGCCTTTCTTTACCAACAAGGTGAATTTTGTACAAAGATATGTGTCTACATCCATAAAAGATTCAACTAACTCAAGAATTAAAGCCACAGGACCATTCTTTTGACAGTTTGCTGATTGGACTGTAGAGCAGCTCAAATGGGTCCAAATTTTTATTAAAAAAATCATCTTTTCAGATGAGGCTCATTTTTGGCTAGATAGCATTGTAAACAAGGAAAATTGCCATATTTGGATTGATTCCAATCTGCGAATGACTCAATAGCGACCATTAAATCTAGAAAAAAATTACTATTTGGTGTGGATTATGAGTTGGTGGCATTGTTAGACCACTTTTTTCAAAAATTAGCAAGGTATGCTATTACAATAAATGGTGAATGCTATGAAGCTATGATTCATGAATTTTTGTTGGGAAATTTGGAAAATTTTAATTTGAATGAGATGTGGTTTCAACAAGATGGTGCCAAATGCCACACAGCTGCTGAAACAATTCAATTACTATGTCAAAAATTAGGTGATTCCATAATTTCAAGAAATGGTAATGCCAACTATCCATCCAGATTGTAAATTTGACTTCCATAGATTTTTTTCTTTGGTATTATGTAAAGTCAGAAGTCTATAGCAACAAACTATGAATGATTGATGACTTGAAAGCAAATACTTAACAAGTTATTAGTGGAATATAAGCAGATTTGTACAATAAAGTCGCGCAAAACTTTATTGATAAACTTGGCTATATCAAGCAAAGCCGTGGAGGCCATATGAATGATATTACTTTTTGAACATAATGTAATATTATAAGCTTCAAAATAAATAGATTTTGGTTGATATTAAGACATAATTATTGTTTTATGGCAATTTTACTTTTTGCGCTGAAAATGAAAGACCCTATATAAAATGTTGTTCATTAATGCAGAGAAAAAAAATAACATAATAGTGAACACAATTCTTTAATGAAATTCAAGAATTTGACAACAGAGATATTTCACAAAGTGCAGGGAAACGTGAGTATAAGAATGAAAATATTAATAAAAACGACACTGGAAGCAAGTGAACATGAATATCTATACAGGCAAAAGGAACTGCTAGTGATACTGAGAACCATGTAAGTGATGAAGTGCATGGAGCTTTGATTGATTCTAATAGTGAATAAAAAAATACTTAAAAATAAAAACAGTGGAACAGTTATATTAACTGTTTTTGTAACAAAAACACACTGAATCATTTACAAACATAAATTGTGATTTTTGGTAAATACTTATTTGTGTTAACTAACAAAAGCAGGAATCAGTGAAAAAACAAATATAAAAACTACAAAAAATAAAATCAGATTTTTTTGTTTCTTATGCTAAATATAATAAACAACTTAATAAGAATGAGGTATTTATTGTACCCTATACACATTATACGTTTTTTTCTTTCTCAACATTTTTTGTAAAAAATCAAAGTACTGTATCATATAATAAAAATAATGGGAAAATTTACTATTTATAAATTTCTTATGATTAATTGTTAAAATAAAATTGATACTGCACTTTAAGATTGTATCGTGAGATTTTATAGTTTATAATAAACTTAATTCATACAATCAAATGCACAAACCTTCTGTGATTACATAGGATCTATATTAAACATAAATTCTCACTTTAAATCAATGGAGGCACAATAATCCTTTTTTAAATTTCTACATTTTGGAATTTCAGTAATTATACTGGACTTGACCCAGAACATCAGAAGCGTTTTAATATGTTAATAATGAATAATATGTTAATAAATAAAATAATATGTTAATAATAAATTTAATATGTTAATTTATAAACATTTATTTATTCCAGGATAATGCATTTCAAAAACTATGGGTGAAACAAATTTTCTGTTTATGATCAGGTTAGATCATATTAACTTTGCTTGCTAAGATAACTAAAGTTAGTATTTTGAAAAATGTGATATTTTCGTGTAATAATATCGCACAAATTACTACTACTTTGCATAAGAGTCATCTTCTACATGTAAAATCATAGAGTAAAGTAGGTCAAACTAACCACTGTTATACCTGCTATTTTTGTTGTTTACAGTAGTAGCAAACTTTAAAACTCATAAATTGAGAAAACCAAATCCAAGAAAATTTAATACAGGTACGTCATTGAATGAAATCATAAGCATAATTAGTATTGAATAACAATAACTGTAATGCAAGAAATTACAACAGAAGATACAGGTAAATGCTGTAATATGTATTTTTGAAATATTATAAATGACAGCAAATTTTTCATCCAGCCTTACACCTGTTGATCATAAGGTAGACTGGCTGATAAACATTACCAACTACTACCTCTGGGTTCGGGATTTGATTCAAACAATAAAGTTGGAAATGTTCAAATGAATATGGTTACAAAGATAATTGATACTGCCCACACTTATCGTCTACTCATTTTGTACTCAAGAAAATGACAGGTAATAAATATGTCCTAAATGTAAAGTGGGTAACAAGAGGGATATGGGGAAAATATTAAATAATGTTTTGTTTAGCACTAAAAAAAAATTATTTTTTTCATTTAATTTCAATTTTAATAATGTTTTTTTATTACAAAATGCATAAAACAGCAACACCACCAAACATATAAACTGAGCAAAAAAGCCTTTCCAATAAAATTAAGTTATTAATATTAAATCAATTCTAAGTACAAAGAATTATGTAAGTAAATGAATATTTAAACAAAATAACAAAGAGAAATGCTGAAAAACTGGTAAAGTAATTTAAAAAATAACTATCAATATTTTTATTAAAGCTATTAATAAATTGTATATAAACCGGTAATTGCTATAAAGAACTACAAAAAAATAAAAATTTTCATCTATTTACTCAGAGTAGAATTCGGGAGAAACACAAGAAACACCAAAATTTAGTACTATTTTACTATTAATAAAGATTTACCAAACTATCAGAATAAAAATATAAATTACTATAAAAAATGAAAACCAAAAATGAACAAAAATTAAGCATGGTTACTTATACAAAATATCAAAGCCACACCCAAGTAAGATTAGGTCATTATAAACCAAAAATAAGCAAATATATAAACAATTAATAAAATCTATGACCACACCTTTATACATAATAGTAGTTTAGTGATGATGAACTGTGAATGTTAACACAAAAGAAAATAAAACAATACTGATTCCATAAAACAAATAATTTAATAAAATAATTACCTTAACACAAGAAATGACATCATTCACATTCTTATCAACTTGTTCACTTTCAATTCGATTAACTTCATTCGTGATTACAGAATCCATGTTAGTTCATAACATGAAATATTTTTATATTTATATCCGAAAAGGTATGTGTACCCGACAAGTTTTCTAAATACGTGTAACTGCGTACAATACACAATGAAATAATTTGTCGCAAAGTTTTGACAGATCTTACCTCTAAAATACCAAAGAATCAACAGATTAGAAACTCCACGTTTAAGAATAACGAACAGATTAAAAAAAAGTTGTTAAATAATAGAATAGAAATAGCAACAATATACTTCAAAAATATTAATGAAAACAATCTGCCTCACCTCTTCCAACAACGTCATTACGTTGTTATTATCTGTCCTTCACAAAAAAAATCTCACGAAGAACACAAATAACTAACGATATAATCTACAAACACACCTTTACAGCTGTTTCAATTTTGACACATGACACAAATTCAGTTTAACCAACACTGCAGCCTACACAATATCATACTTATCATTATTTTAAGTAATTAAACATGATGCTAATTAATAATAAATCGTAGACTGAAGATAAAACGAAACTATTGTGCCGTTCAACAGTTATTTTATTTCAAATGAAAAATTTATCAACTATTCGGAAAAGTACGTTCTTGCAAATAATAACATAGCTACACATGAATGAAATTATAAAACTAAGACAGGTTTCAGGAATAATGCCTTTTAAGCTATGTATGAGTGTGTGCTCTTTTTTCTGTTTAGCTTCGGACCACCGTCAGTATTACTCCAGAGGATGAATGAGGATAATATATGTGACTAAATGAAGTGTAGTCTTGTACAGTCTCAGGTCGACCATATATGAGACGTGGTTAATTGAAACCCAACCAACAAAGAACACCGGTAACCATGATCTAGAATTCAAATTCGTATAAAACCAACTGCCTTTACTAGCATTTGAACCTTAAAACTCTCGACTTCGAAATCATCTGATTTGTGAAGACGCGTTCACCACTAGTGTGTTTATATATCTGCATTTAATTAACTTACATATACCACTTCTCAACCATTAAATTACTTTCATTTAATTACGTATTATTTGCATAATGCAATGTTAATAATCATTTTGTATTTTTGAGAAATTAATTCACTATTTTATTTTTAGGATAAGGTCAATCTAAGGAAAGACTACGCAAAGAAGGGAATCCCAGGTTACTTTGAATTTTACCCCATTTCTACTTCCTTTTACAAAATAAAGTAATTATTTTGATCGCGATAAATTTCGGTTTTCAGATTTCAACAATATCCATTTCGACCATCCCTGAATCCATTTTGACTAGTTTCGGGGTGACCTCAACGTACGTATATTGCATAACTCAAAAACGATTAGCCGTAGGATGTTGAAATTTTGGATTTAAGACTGTTGTAACATCTAATTGTGCACTTCCCCTTTTATTACAATCGACTAGACCAAAAAATTACTAAAATTAAAAAAAAAATGAATTTTGGACTTTTTCTTAACTCCAGTAATAAGGCTTCATTGAGAGCTTTTTAAGAATATCATAAGTGGTAATTATTTTCATTGGTCCCTCAGTTATAGCCAAATAAAATTTTAATTAATGAAATATTTTGATCTTACAAAGAGAAGGCACATTGGTTCAAATCCGACCGTATCTCTTTTCTTTTTTTAACTTTTTTTTTAATTTTAATATACTGATTTATTAACTTCTGATTGTAAAAAAAATTTACGGTAAGTAATAATTCAATAACAATAAAAAAATGAAAAAAATATCAGAAGTTATTAATGAAATAAAATTTTATGTACTTCTCATCCTTCAAAAATGTGTATATGTAATTTAATAGGCGTGCAAGGAAGTCATGTGATGTCCACATCAGGTTTTTTATAAACGAGAAACTTGACGGAATAGTTTGGTCGGCCTCTTTTTTTTTTTTTTAAGAGGTGGAGGAACTCCATTTACGGGCGCCTAAGCAGTGTCGGGCTCGCTAACAGGTTCCGCCAGTTATAACCAAGGGCGTATATATACCTGCGCACTACCGACTAAACCTCCACCCCTGGCTCCCCCTTCGTGGCACTGTTTATAAAAACATTTCATCAGAAGAAGGGGAAACCGCCCACACACACAGTCATAACAATCCAACAATGTCACACACCACATAAACAACACTACTGGAAGCAACACATACAGCACGTCAAATACATACGCAGATAACAACAACAACACACAAGGACCTGCAAAAAAACAGGACACGCTACTAACATCCACAACACCCACGTGTTACACACCCACACAGCCGTGAAGACAGAAATCTTAAATAGTCACAACACTTACCAGTAGCCACCATCAGACGCACGAGCAGAGTGTCTCCGGCCTCATCGCACCCAGGTAACCCACACACGTACGGGGGAGGGGGCCCTAGGCACTCAGCCGTGGACCTGTCCGCCCCCGCGCCATCCGGCACCATTTTCCTCTGCGGGACTCCTCATATAATTGGAGATTCCTCATGACCATCCTCACGAATCTTTCCAGAGTCTTCCATTGTGCCTCACCTTGTAATAGAACACGTAGGGTATCTTCAGGGCGAAATATGTGCTCACGTCTCAGGTTGCCGAGCACCTCTCTACCCTCTATGGCAAATCGTAGACACAAAAAGAATAAGACCTGATTCCCCCATGACCTACCAGGAATTGCGTTAACTCAAAACTCAGCGTGCCGTGGGTCCTCCGGCACCACGCTCTGATGTCCCCAATAAGGCGGTCGGTCCACCTACCCTTCGTAGCCCGATCCCACCGCTACTGCCATGTTTGTGCGATCTCTTCTTCCAGTTCTTCAGCAGAACGCTTCCTTTCCATTAATGGGAGTGTTCCCTTGTTCTGCTACGCCACATTATCAAGTCTACAGGCGGGAATCCAGCAATCACTTCTACCGCCTCCCTGGACACCGTCCTACAGGCGACCGCTACTCTGATGCAACACTTCCTATAGATGGATTTCAATTTACTTCTGTACTTGGCAAATCTAACAACGTCCACCAACAACTCGGCGCAATGTAGCAGAGCTGAATAGTCCACTAGTAAGCAGTTTCCTCCTTTGTTGGGTGGGCCAACTATCCTTTGCTGAAGCATACCTTCCAGTACCTTCGCTAGCGCATCAATCATCGCCATCGGCCGGTACGAGGAGGTAAGTGCCAAATCCCTTCCCGGTTTAGGAACCAGCACCAGCCGCTAACACTTCTATCTGCCAGGAAAAACTGCCTCGTTAAGATAGGCGTTATATGTCTCTAAAAACGCCTCTGGCTCAGTCCGAGCCGCCACCTTAATAACCATATTAGGCAGGATATCCAGGTCAGGCGCCCTGGCCGACGATATTCATGTGATCGCGGCCTCCAGTTCTGCATCGGTAAACAGCGCTGCAGTCCCAGCCGCGCCTCTTACCTCTTTGAGTAATTCGTCCCCCGAGGGGAAGAACCCATCAACTATGTTCAGCACTTCTTGCGGACACCCCATAACTGTAGCTCTAGGTCTTACTGCTTTCTTCACTAGAACCCCATAGGGCCTCCTCCACGGGTCCGTCACCCCCTTCTCAATTAATTGAGCCCAACATTTTCTCTTTGACTGTACGATCAGCTTAGAAAGCTCTCTCCTCTTTTTCTTATACAGCTCAGCGTACACGACTAACCGAATGCAAGTACGCCCTTGTCATACGCCTTCTAGCCCGGTCGCATTCTTCTCTCTTCCTTGCTATATCACCAATATGCAGGCGGACAACCCCTGCAGACGTACTTACGTGGTAGAACTTTGCAGTCTTCTTCAAGACAATCGGCAAGACATGTCGCCTTTCCCTCCGCCATGGAAACCCGACGTACTGCACGTAAGTCAAACCGTTCGGTAAAAACACCAGAGTCGAAGTCCCTGGTGCTCCAGCCCGTGAATATAGGTGGTCCATCACTACTAGCTCCGGTGCCAGCGATCGTCATCTTGATCGCTGGCCGTGTAGCCTTCCCACACTCTCCAGTCTGCAATGCAGACAGCAAACTCAGGGGAGGCAAAAGCCACGTCGATTATCAAGGGCCCACTACAAAATGTATATGCATCACCAAACTTTAGCACTACTAAATCTAGTGCCCCAGCCATGTCCATAAGCACCGAGCCTCTTGGGTTTGTCCTGGCAGATCCCCACTCGATCGACCAGGCATTAAAATCGCCTGCCACCAGCACTGGTCGACGTGTAGACATTTCCCTAACCATAGTAGTTAAAATCTCTTTACAACACTCCATCAGCATGGAGTGTTGATTTTAACTTGCTCAGCCTCTTAATATGAAGTCAAACATTGAAGGAGAGGGATAGTTATTTGACTGAAATGCTGCTAGATTCTTAAAAAATCAGTAATAAATAAAATTCTACATTGGGAATTCTAATATTTTTTCATTCCAGACTATTTGTGTAAACCAGAAGTTACAAGTAGAATGTGGTGGTAAAAAAACTTAAAAAATAACATCCAGTATTACCAACTTAAAAAAATCGGCTTAAAAATATAAAATAATACTTTTTTCTTGTTTAAATGTCAACTTTTTGAAAGTCAGTGCCAAATTAAGAGTTAATAAGTTGGTGATTCTGTAGTTAAATTTTTAATTTGACATCAAGTTAAAAATTCAAAGTTTAAACAATTTTAAAAATATAATTTCTTTCACATGAAACACTAAGAAAAGAAATCCGAATTTTGATAATATAAAAATAATCAGAGAAATGATGAAATTATATTCAGAACAGCTCTCTGTTGTGTAGAAATATGCTTTATTTTCTTAGCAAAGTTTACTAGTTAACTTTCTTCAGTTGGTGGGCAAATAATTTGAATGACATCAACTGTACTGTCATTATGCTAAAACAACCAATACTCAACAATTATGACAAGAAAGATATGAAATAGCTATGCAAACACCATAATTTTTTATCTAAAACATTGTTCACATTTGTTAACTGATAAAAACTTACAGCTGTAATACTAAAGAAATTTACACTATAAAACAAAAAAAAAAATTGTTAACATTGGTCTATTTGATAATAAGTTATACATAATAAAACAAACAAAAATTCATACAGGTAGAATTAAAAATTTCTCCTGTTAGCAATATATGCTTTTTATCCTCTTTTCTCAGAAATAAGTATTTGGTCTCCTATCATTTGTGCAGCCAGAAATTATTTTAGGGAGCAGAAATTATTTTGTAAGAAGGAAAGAAACTGATTTATGAATTTTGATGGCTTGATCCTTTAAGTGTAAAGGCTCTAGTGATAAAGAGACTTAAGTTTGAAGATGTATGGACTTGAGCTTCAAATATTGTAACTGCAAAAGTTTTTGCAATTACAAACGTATTTGCCCCAGTGGGCTCCTCAACCTGAGCCTCTTTGTGAAATCCTCTGAATAGGAAATGGATTCCCTGGATTTCTTGATATCCTTGCAAGGAAAATTGGTACCCAACCAAGTTTCACTAAGAAATCTATGCCACTGTTTAATACTTCCTGAGACTTGCAAATCAAGCCGGTGTGGCACCTTAAACAATTCCCATGGCACTTAGAGAGGAAGGGCATAAAAAGGGAGATAAAGTTTAGAGGAGAGGATATCAGTTTCCCCATTGTGCAGTAATATTATGATAAACAATCCTGTACCTAAACTTAAAGATTTCTTTCAAACAATTTGCCACTCATTTAACCCTTACTGCATCATCACATCACCAACCTGTTGCTGGTTTGATCATCCTTACTTCAATCTTACTTTAACACTGCATTAAGCTATCAGTTGGTAGACCAAGCTGTTCTAGAGCCCACAAGACAAACAGGCTACAGAAGAAAATTTAGTACAGCTTGCCTACCAACAATCTTTATAACAAATTGAATTACAGCATACATTCAGCATGCTCGTTTGAAGGACTCATGACCAATGAGTCTCTTGGTTTAATTACAATCATTATATTAACAAACTTACAGATGGATACAAAACGAGTTACATATCTGCAGCTGTTAATGTATTATTTCCTAAGTAAACTGCAATTATAAAATAATCTGTGATTTAGCTTAAAATAATAAATGATTCAATACTCACAAAATCTAACAAAATAGTTATATTGATTTAAAAATCTTACATATCTGTCACTGAAACTATCAATCAATGTCCTTTCTCATCTCAATAAATACAAAAAAATTCACTGGTTTATGTTTTTTACCTTAAATTTCAAAAGAACCTTAGATATCTAGTTATGAAAACATTTTTTGTAGTTTAAACTACACCAAATAAAAAGTTACAGATAAGCTTTAAAAAGGTGAGCTATATCTTGAAGGAGAATTATAAATTACAAAAAAAGAACTGAACAGAACTTTTGAAATGGCAACATTTGATGTCAAGATATGATGATGCTGGCAAATAATGTATTATTTGCCGGCATTTATTGATTTGATACTGAATAATAATAACAACCCGTGCGAGATTGTCTGTCCCCCATCGGGCGCGTCCCTATGGGGAATGATCGGCCGATTTGCCGGCTAGGTAGGAAATTGGAAATAAAATGCCACCCGCGGACCTAACACAGACACTCAAATTCAGACGAGACTGTACTCATATCAGGAGGTGTTTTGGTTAGCGTCTATTTTCCATGTTAGGGGCGGCTGTCATGATACAGGTGTGTCGGAGACCCACAGGCTAGCTGGAGCTTATCTAACATCACCCACTGAAATAAGTATAGAACTAAAGCAATGATAATTACCGGGACGGTAGGGTCCTTACTCGGGGGTCGCCTTCGGAACCATTGTGATGTTTGACAGAAATCAAAGAAGTAGTGCTTCTATTATTGTCGAATGCAATGAGAGAAATCAAAAGAGAAGTATACAAATTTGAAGAGCGCGCAACCCAGAGTCAAGGTCCAATATAGACAATAAGAAACTCGTAATGAAAGGAAAAAAATTGAAAAAAGCGAAAAGTTATGTGAGACACAGAGAAGAAAAATTCAAATGGGATCAAGGAGAGCAATACAAGCAAAAGATGGGATTTTTTTTTAAAGAGGACGCCTAAGCAGTGTCGGGCTCGCTAACAGGTTCCGCCATTTATAACCAAGGGCGTATGTATATCTGCGCACTACCAACTAAACCTCCACCCCTGGCTTCCCCCTTTCTAGGACTGCTTATAAAAACATTTCATCAGAAGAAGGGGGAACCGCCCACACACACAGTTATAACAATCACACAATGTTACATAACACTACTGGAAGCAACACATACAGCACATCAAATACATACGCCAACAACAACAACCTGCAGAAAACAGGACACACTACTAACATCCACAACACCCACATGTTACACAACCACACAGTCATCAAGACAGAAATTTTAAATAGTCATACCACTTACCAGTAGCCACCATCAGATGTACGAGTAGAGTGTCTCCGGCATCATCCCACCCAGGCAACCCCCACACGTATGGGGGGTACCCTAGGGACTCAGCCAAGGACCTGTTCGTTCCGCGCCCTCCTTCGCCATTCTAATCTGCGGGACTCCTCATATAATTGGAGCTTCCGCATGACTGTCCTCACGAATCTTTCCACAGTCTTCCACTGTGCTTCACCTTGTAATAGGACTCGTAGGGTATCTTCAGGGCGAAACATGTGCTCACGTCTCAGGTTGCCGAGCATCTCTCTACGCTCTATGGCGAACCGCGGACACAAAAAGAAAAAAATGTTGGGGGTCTCTTCCACCTTGCCTGCCACCAGCACTGAACATGTAGACATATCCCTCACCATAGTAGTTAAAATCTCATTATAACACTCCATGCTGATGTTGGGTGAAAGGCAGGTGGAGTAGTAGGTCACTCCTTCCACCCTCGCCCATACAAAGCCCTTTTCCAGTCACACATCACAGGCAGGGAGTCCTGTACAGCACCAGATCGCTGCAGGTCCGTCCCCAGACATCAACCAACCAGGACGCGGTCGAGTAGCGCACGGTTCGGAGATGAACGCGACGTCCGCGCCCACCTCCGCCACATAACTGACCAGAAGGTCCTGTGCCAGCACTGCATGATTCAGGTTCACCTGCAGTATCCTCATAGACGTGTTGGAGCGTGTCCAGTCCTCCCCTGGCTTCTACTACATCTCTCTGTATTAGCCTCTCCATGGCATGCTGCCGGTCCGGTACAGTGTCCTCCTAAGCCACATCTAACGCATTTTGCAGTATTCCTGCACTCCGCAGCGTGGTGGGCTGCACCACCGCAATTGAATCACGCAGCCGACCTATCAGCACCTTTGCAGTTTCTGGCTGTATGGCCAAACTCCAAGCATCGATAACACTTCATAGGTAGGTCTCTGAAAAGAGTACACAGGCTTGCTTTACTGCGTGTAGCCGCGGGATACAGAACAGTGTCATACGACGCGTTGTGTATACTAACGAAGGTTCTACCCATTGATTTACAAATTAAACAAAGAACATTTAGATATAGGGGTATGTCCAAAGATGAGATTGAACGGCTAATTGATCAAGAGTGGCAGGATATATGGACACACTCTAGAGTTGGGGATTGGACCAGGCGACTAATCCCCAACATAAATATGTGGACTAGTAATAGAATAGGTAATGTAGATTTTTATACGACACAACTGTTGACGGGGTTCGTTCGGGGTAATGGCTCGTTTGGCCATTACCTGTTTAGAATTGGAAAAAGACCTACCCCACAATGTGTGTACTGCCCAGAGACTGATGATGCGGAACACACTGTGTTTGTATGCCCAAGATGGGCTCCAAATAGAAGAGAAATTTCGGACAACGGACTTACACCTGAAAACCTCTTAAATTGGATGGTCTATAGTGACGATAACTGGGATTGGTTCCGTAGGTTTGCCGGGGAAATCTTACGCACCAAGGAAGAAGAGGACAGAAGAAGGGGTTTATGAAATTAGGGTAGGGAGGACAGTCCCTCCGTGGAGGGCCCGTACGCCGTGGTATGCGGGTTCCTGAGAAGGGGGGGAACTCCTGGGGAGTGTGGGACAAATAAAAGACCGAGTCCCGGTTGGCGGTGCCGCTCCTGCGGGTGCCTCGGCGCTTAGTGGGGGCGGTACCGCTGATTAGAGGCAAAGACATAATGACCGAGACCCGGTTCCCTGCTGAGGGGATGGGAGGTGGCGTAGCCATACCCCGTCTCCGAGGCGGGGGATTAGAGGCAGGCGAATAAAATAAAATTAAAGATCCGAGACCGGGGGAGAGCTAACCTGCCGTGCCGGGTGTACAACCGGCGGGCGGGGGACACTCCCTTAGAGTAAAAGGACACTCTCCCCGACTCCTGACTGAGTATACTTAAATGGATATCCGGTCGGGGAGAGTAGGGGAAAAAAAAAAGAAAAAAAAAGGTAGGTCTCTGACATCTACTATGCATGACACGAGGCCTATCTTAAGCCTTCTTCTCTGCACCAGTGATGAGACGATCGGCGCAGCAAGTCTACAGGTCGGCACTGAAGTTTCTCCGTATCCAGGTTTGACGGACACTTAGAGATCTTCCGACATTTCCTGACCACAGGCCTCAGACAGCCCTTGTTGGACTTCAGCCGGCTGTATGCCGCTCTCCATGTCTTGCACCCGGAGAACGGCCATCCTGGTCTTAGTGTGTACCTTTCCCTTCTTAATAGTATTTGTTAATAACTGCTTTAATTCGCCCGAGTTTTCCTTTTTCTCATTCACCCTTATTTCCATGTTCTCTCCAGTCTTACGTATGCAGAGAATCTCCGACGTCGGCGGTGCAATACCCTGTGTCTTAAGGGATTTGAGTAAATCGCCGTAGTTAATCAACATAGTGTCCGTCTTGTGGGAGGCATCAGGAGGGGAATCAGTACTCCAAGCAGATGGAAATCTAGCATCCGGCGCGATTATATGTAGACAGCTCCCAGACACTCTACCCTCACATTCTAGTATCTTTCGTACGTAGGTCGCAATATTCCGCCCGTAGATCTCCGTTTGTATTTGCCCCAGGCAGCCGCCACTATTTATTCTGATTCTGTTAAAGACGTCCACAAGAGCCCCAGCAAGATCCCCTTCATCATCAGAATCAACGCAGGCAACATGAAACATGTTTGAGACTGGCGTCCGTCACACCTCCTCCAATTTGTCCAATAAGTCGTGCCTCCAACGTAGTCGAAAACACTTCCAGCCATATCTGATTTACCCAGAAACCAGGCCACCTGCGGGTGCTTGGCTGCAAGTGTGTCCAAGGCTCTGTCTTCCTTGATAGCGTGCATATCCAATATGGCAACAGTGCCCAGTGCGCCCATTCATCCATCCTGAACACCAATTTTAGTGTTACGAAATTCACCCCGAGGCCAATCTTTCTTAATAAAATCAGTCATTTGCGCCGTGGGTACCCCATTATCCAGAGCATCCATATTGGGCAGCCGGTAGCGATCCACGTCTGAGTGGTTGCCTCCGCAGTCTGTTTCTTGAACCTACGGTCAAGAGCGCTATTAACCCCTCTTCGCAGCTCCAGCTCTTCGCAGCACTAATGTCCACCTCCAGTTCTTTTATCTTTTTTTTTTGACATTTTTATCTATATTTTTGCCGAGTGCCTTGGCCAGATCCTCTAGTTTATTGACTAAGTCCTCAATTTCTGTAGGCAATTCCTCCTCCTCCGTGGAGGATTGTCTCGCCTTCAATCTTTTGGCTCCCCTCCTGATGTCCGTAGTTGGTTTAGGGAGGAGCCCCTCAGATAGTATTTCTGTCAAATCCGTTCCAGCAGTATTCTGCAGAAGGGATACCTCCATGTTTGCCGCACACGAAGTCGTCGGCTCCGAAGTGGTCTCATTCTTGCCTTCTGATGATTCCTTCATATCAGTAGTCGAGCAAGAAAAAAAAATATATATATAGTAGGGAAAAGTTACCTCAGGTACCGGTGTTATCTATTATCGTTAATAATATTTATATTAATTATATTACCGCTCACCGATATGATATCTGTTATCAGCTGGAGATAACCGAATAATCACGTACAGCGAAGAGATGCTCCACTATTATCCTTATTGCCTGCGACAATAAGGTCGAAACGACAAAAAATCACAATAAAAACTCCGTCCGTTTACCAAAAATTCAAAACATTTCCAGTAAACAATCACCTGACTATACCTATTGTCCGTCTCCAAGAAAAAAAACCGAAAAACCAGTCGATAACACTATAATCGCGGAGTAGCACAACAACACGTCCGTTCGGTACAAGTAAACTTACTCAACTCACAATATGAGGGCTGAGAAGATAATAAAGTGTTGAGGAGGAAGAACGGGATCAAGAGGATCGAGACCACGGAACAAACGAAGTAGCTCAAATATCATGAAAATGAGGCAGAAGATAATGTTTGATGGGATGATATGCTGTTGAGAATGAGGGACTTGTCGATTATGTGATTTTTGTACGTATATATATATATATATATATATATATATATATATATATATATATATATATATATGTATGTATTGGAATAAACAGGACTGCTTATCATATCAGTAAGATGAGGTGACGAACATGCAAGTGCATCAAAGATTATCACTGGTCAAGATAAAAGAGAATAATCACATACGACAGATAGTCAATAAATGAGAATACTGTAGGTGAACCTGAACTGTGCAGTGCTGGCACAAAACCTTCTGGTCAGTTTTGCAGCGGAGGTGAGAGCGGACGTCACGCATTGATGACGATCGCTGGCAACGAAGCTCTTGGTGATGGACCACCTATATTCACGGGCTGGAGCACCAGGAACTTCAACCCAAGTGTTTTCACCGAACGGTTTGACCTACGAGTAGTACGTCGGGTCACCACGGCGTAGGGGAAAGCTACATGTCTCGCCGATTCCCTGTGAAGTCCTTCCACGTAAGTACATCTGCAGGGATTGTCCGCCTGTACATTAGTGGACTGCCTATATAGCCAACAAGCGAGAAGAATGACATACCCTTGAATGAGAATGACACGCCCTTGACATACGCCTCCAAAAGGAGGCGTATGTCAAGGGCGTACTTGCATTTGGTGAAAGTTGTATATGCTGAGTTGTATAAGAAAAACAGGAGAGAGCTTGCTAAGCTAATCATACAGTCAAAGACAAAATGTTGGGCTCAACTAATCGAGGAGGTGGGACGGACCCGTGGGGAAGGTCCTACGCGGTTCTAGTGAAGAAAGCAGTAAGACCCAGAGCTAGAGTTATGAGTTGTCCGCAAAACGTGGTGAACATAGTTGACGGGCTCTTCCCCTCGGGGACGAATTACTCCCTGAGGTAAGAGGCGCGGCTGAGACTATACCGCTGTTTACCGATGCATAACTGAAAGCGGCGATCACACGAATACCGTCGGCCAGGGCGCCTGGCCCGGATTTTCTGCCTAATGTGGTTGTCAGGATGGCTCGGGCTGAGCCAGAGGCGTTTTTAGAGACATACAACGCCTGTCTTGAAGAGGCAGTTTTTCCTGGTAGGTGGAAGCGTCAGTGGCTGGTGTTAGTTCCTAAAACGGGGAGGGATTTGGCACTTCCCTCCGCGTACCGGCCGGTGGCGGTGATCGAAGCGCTAGAGAAGGTGCTGGAACGTATGCTTCAATAAACTATGGTTGGTGTACTGGAAAATCAGGGGGGGGGGTCTCTATGGTTTACTTTGGGGTAAGTCTGCCATCGATGCCGTAGCTGCTTTCTACGACTTGGCGGGGAAAGTCTTGAGGAGAGGTGATAGTATGCGTCCTAGTCACATTGGGCGAAAGAAACGTGTTTAATCTTGGACCGACCCTCTGGAACGTGGCTTATAATGCAGTCTTTCGGGTTGTTCTCTCACAATCGATTACACTATTTGCCTACGCTGATGAAGTAGCGTTGCTAGTGGAAGCGGAAACAAAGTATGAGACTGTAGGCAAGATAACTGAGTCGTAACTGGGGTAGGACTGGAGTTGGCTCTTGAAAAGACGGAGATAGTGGTGATCTCTGCCACCAGGAGGAGGTCAACTTTACGTCTGATTCTTGATAACAGAGAAATTGTGCCGCAGGTGGCCATAAAATACGTGGGAATCTGGGTTGACTCCAGACCAAGGTTTAGTACTCACGTACTCCGGGCTTGTGAGAAGGTGGAGAAAACGAGGAGGCTTATTGCTACTCTACTCCTGAATACAAGAGAGCCCACCCAACAAAGGAGGAAACTGCTTACTGGTGTGGTCTATTCAGCTCTGCCATACAGCGATGAGTTGTGGGCGGGCGTTGTTAGATTTATCAAGTACAGGGGTAAATTGGAATCCATCCACAGGAGGTGTTGCATCATAGCAGCCACCTATAGGACGGTGTCCAGGGAGGCGGTTGAGGTGATTGCTGAACTCCCGCCTGTAGACTTGATGAAATGCGGCGTAGCAGAACTAGAGAACTCAGACACTCCCATTAGACGAAAGGAAGCGCTCTAGTGAAGAACTAGAAGAAGAGATCGCACAAACATGGCAGGGCCACGAAGGGTAGGTGGACCCATTGCCTTATTGCGGACATCAGGTGATGGTGCAGGAGGACCCATGGCACGCTGAGTTTTAATTTAACACATTCCTCGCGGGTCATGGGGGATTCAGGACTTATCTGTACAGATTCGGGCTCAACTTGTCTTAAAAATTGCCCGGACTGCGAGTTAGAAGAGATCTTCCCACATGTGCTTTTGTGTCCGCGATTCGCCACAGAGCGTAGTGAGATGCTCGGCAACCTGAGATTTGAGCACATGTTTCGCCCTGAGGATACCTTATAAGGATCCTACTACAAGATGAGGCACAGTGGAAGACTGTGGAAAGATTCGTCAGGACGGTCATGAGGAAACTGCATTTATATGAGGAGTTCCACAGAGGAGAATGGCGCCGGAGGGCGCGGGGGCGGATAGGTTTTCGGCTGAGTGCCTAGGGGGGGTCCTCCGTACGTGTGGTAGTGGCCTGGGTGTGATGAAGCCAGGGATGCTCCTGTGCATCTAATGGTGACCACTGGTAAGTGGTGTGACTCCAGCTTGTGGCGAAGAAGGCTATTGATGCTTTTTTCGTTGTTCGTAGAGTCATCCATCCCGATTGTGAGTTGAATTACCGCACCATGCGTATTCTTTATAAAGGTGTCTGTGAGGCCATAATGTTGTACGCTGCGCCCGTTTGGGCTCATTGTTTACAATTCCAAAGTTATAGGGACATTCTTTTACGAGCCCAGCGTCTTCTCTTGTCGGCTGTTGTCGGCAGTTACAGGACCGTTTCGCGAGAGGCAGTCACTGTGAATGCCGGCATGAAACCTGTGGATATTTTGGCTACGGAACGTAGCCGGCGGTACATCTCAAAGAAGGCCTTCTTACATCAGGGCGTATGCGGGAAATCGATGACCAAGGTTTTGACTCTTGGCAAATTAGGTGGAACACTTCTTCTACTGGTCGATATACGCATGGTATCTTTCCAAATGTCAGGGAGTTGCGAGCTATTAGTAGGGTTTCCCCCAATCGGTATACTACTAAATTTCTTTCGGGACATGGTGCCTTTAGGGACAGTCTAGCTAGGTTTAGGTTGGTTGACTCCGGCTTGTGTCCGGAATGTAGGGTCGATGACAAGGTGGACCATGTCCTATATATCTGACCGCGGTATGAAGCTGAGCTTACCAGAGTTAGTAGGGAACTTGAGAGAGTACTCCTTCTTAGATCTGCGAGTGAACTGGAAGACTCGCAGTGAATGGACTGTTGTGGTTGGCTTCCTAATATTCCTCGCCCAACGCAGGACGGCCGAGGGAATTTAGTAGAGTAGGAACCCCGGGTGGCTAGGGTCCTTCTGGATAGTTTGATTGACCGAAGGTAGGTGCTTCGGCAACGAGCCACGGTTATTTAATAACAGGTATCAATTTGAATTGCTAAGCTGTCGGCGGAGTTGCGGCCGCTGCCAACGGGCATGGAACTCCATGCTCCGGGGGTTGCGGTTGCGCTTTGACGAGGGCATTTCGAACGACACCGTCGGCGGGACGCGGTTGCGCGCCATTCAGCCGTGGTGTGCAGTGGCGTCTTGACGGCGGTTTATGGTGGTGAATATCACGCGGGGCTCTGAGATGGAGCTGAGTGGGAGTAGGCGTTCAGTCGTCTCTCCCTGGTAGATCAGACCAGAGTCCGTAGTTAACTTTACTTAATTAACTCATGTCAAGGTTTATTAAGCAATAGCCGAGTTTACTAAGGGATCTAGGTCTAAATTTTCGTTGTTGCGATCAACACTTTTTGTGGGAAGCTGTTGTTTCTTTGCCTCGAATTACGAGACATTCATGGAATTGGCTCATTAATAAGTAGAACTAGGCGCTGGGTTCGCGCTTTCGCGTGTAGGCTTTTAGCTTAGTTCTTGAAGGCTACGAAGTAGTGTTAGGTGTCTGATGTCTTCTTTGGAAGGCGATTTTTACTGGGGCGGAATTACTGATGTAGATGTCCCTCGGGGCATCTGCATCGGTGGCATCTCGCGAGGCCGAACTGAACACTGTGGAATGTGATCAGTTAGTGGGCAAGAAGATGACCTCCGTTAAAGCCACTACTGGCAAGGAACGAAAGTGGTGGTGTAGCGACAAGACACGCTACGTGGTGGGATCTTCTACCCTCGCGGGGGAATCGAGATGGTAAGTGGCGTAATTGTTTGATATTTCTGTCTTGACTGCTGTGTGAGTGTGTATCGCATGGTGTTGTGGATGTTAGAAGCATTTTGCTGTTTTCTGCATGGTTCTTGTGAAATGTTGTTGTCGGTATTTGTATTTAATTTATAGTAGGTATTGTTTCCAGTGGTGTTGTTTGTGTGGTGTGTGACATCTTGTTAGTTTGTTATGACTATGTGTGTGGGCGATTCTCCCTTCTTATGATGAAATGCTTTTATAAGCAGTACCAGGAAGGGGGAAGCCAGGGATGGATGTTTAGTCGGTAGTGCGCAGGTATACACACGCCCTTGGTTATAATAACTAGCAAAACCTGTTAACCTGTTAGAGAGCCCAACACTGCTTAGGCGCCCGTAAATGAGGTTCCTCCACACTTAAAAAAACAAAAAAACATGGGAGATAGAAGAATGACTCAGCCAGGAAAGGAATCACTGTAGACTAAGCATTTGAATCGAAAAAAAATCTAGAAATGAGAAAAAAACTCTTGTAACTAATTGACGATGAAATAAATGGAGAAACACATAACAATAAAAGAGTGAGAAACCAAGTACGGAAATTGAAGAAAAAATACAGAATTAACAACGTAGCAGACCTTACCACCGTTATAGAGACTCTTTCAAGTAGCAAAATATCTGCTAAAGCACAAAGAATACGATGATATAAGGAATAATAATACCACCACATCCAATATTACAAAATTGACCATATGGTTTTTCAAGAGGATCGAGATCACGGAGCAAAAGAAGTAGCTGTAAATGTCATGAACCACTTCGATAGGAAAATTAACGGCGGGAACAATGGGAACGATTTGAGTAAGAGATGACGAGATTTTGGGCTAACATTTGGGAAAGAGAAGTTCACTACAAAGCAGTGGTGCGATATGGATTGAATGAGGAAAATCGTAACCGCAGCCTGAAGGCTATGCGAGACGAGGACGATATAACTGGTGACGAGGTACGTGATGCGCTGAAGAAAATGGGGAACTGGTCAGCGTCAGGAATTGACGGAGTATAAAACTTCTGTTTGAAACGATTTTCAAGCCTTCACAGAGGTATTAAGGGTATCCCGTCATAACCCACAGTGGATGACGAAAGGCATAACATATATGACACCCAAAACAAGAAAAGGAGTAGGAGAATCACCGAAAATTATCGGCCGATAACCTGTCTGCCAGAGATGTATAAATTTTTCACGACAATTGTATCGATTAGGATATATAAATATCTAGACAGGACTGAGATACTTCCAGAAGAACAGAAAGGGTGCCGAAGAGGATCATACGGATATAAGAAATTGTTTCTTTTGGAAAAAACTATTACCAATGACGCTAGAAGGAAGAAAAAGAATTTGGAGGTGGCCTAAATCGATTACAAAAAAGCCTTCGGTAGTGTGTCGCAAGATTGGTTGCTCCCGTTTAATTGGCAGTCGCAGCGAACTCCCAATTAACGGTTCACCACATCCTTGTGGATTGTATCTTTTTTTTTCTGTTTAGCCTCCGGTAACTACCGTTTAGATAATTCTTCAGAGGATGAATGAGGATGATATGTATGAGTGTAAATGAAGTGTAGTCTTGTACATTTTCAGTTCGACCATTCCTGAGATGTGTGGTTAAATGAAACCCAACCACCAAAGAACACCGGTATCCACGAGCTAGTGTAAAAATAACTGGCTTTACTAGGACTTGAACGCTGTATCTCTCGACTTCCAAATCAGCTGATTTGGGAAGATGCGTTAACCACTAGACCAACCCGGTGGGTTTGTGGATTGTATCTGTTTTGCGCCATTGCGACGGGGATTTAAAATTGGGGCTAATGAGGAGAGGTATACAAATATCTGGGAATGGAAAATCTAATCAAGGATGCAATATAGAAATAGAAAGGATCAATATAGAAATGCAATCGTGGCTCTAGTGCAATTCCTACTGAAAATTCAGAACGATAAGCTCATGGGACAAGTTATATTAATGGAATGGCAACTAAGGTATGCAGGAGTCCTATCAAAAGACCTCAGATTGCACAAAAATGTGCAAAACCACCTGTAGATGAAGTTGAAAGGCCACCAGAAGATGCCTTGATGAACACTAACATGAATAAAATATCCTAGGAAGCGTTGAAAAATGAATGTCTTGGGAAAAAGTTTTGTGGACGCATATCTTCATGCTATGTATCATCATGCCTACATTCTGATGGCTGCCACCAGAATACAGGCTCTCTAGGCGTCGATAAGGATTGCGCAGTACTGTGGGCTCATAGAGGATAACTGAAGACTAAAATCGAAGCCCTGATAGTAGCAGTGCAGGATCAGGCACTGAAGACAAGAGATTACTAGAAGTACATTATGAAATAAGAGAAGATGACAAATGTAGACTGTGCAGGACATACTCTGAAAAGATCATGTCATATTGAGTGCTTGCAGCTGGCGAAACTCGAATACCTGCAAAGTCATAATAGAATATGTGTTGTTACGTTCAATGGGTCATGTGTAGAAAACTGCAAATAGAATTGAATTTCGACAATTGGTACCAGTATAATTATGCCGCAGGAGGTAGTAACAAATAACAGGTAATAATGATCACATATGATATTCCTGTACACACAGATCAACAGCAAATATGAATAGATTCGATACCGTACTGAAGGATCATGAAGAGTGAAATATGATTCTGAAATATGTTTCTGTGTTGAATGATGCAAATATCACGCAAAAAATGAGCCAATCTTCGTGGCGGAGTTGTAGCATCTCGGCCTTTCATCTAGAGGTCCTGAGTTTGAATCCTGGTCAGGCAAGGCAATTTTCATCCATTACAACATTCCAGTTCAATATCCCATGCACAAGCCTCAAACTTACGTGATGATACATCAAGCAAAAAAAAAAAAAAATTGCCAAGAATTGATATATCAAGATCTCATGATTGAGGTCAGCAGGATGTAGAGCATGAAGTCGAAGATACTGTTGGTAGTTGTCAGGGCCCTTGCAATGATCCCTAAGGACCCAGAACAAGATTTTAAAAAAGTGCCAGGGAACATAAGAATAGAGGACATTCAAGACATAATGCTTAATGGTACAAACCATGTCCTGAGGAAAGCATTGGATTGAACGATGAATTTTTCCTTCTTATTGTTTCTATGTGTGCGCATGCGTGCATGTATGGAATGAATAGCGTGCATTGTGGGTGATTTAACCCCACAGAAGGGAGGTACTAGCAGTCATCATTCCCCTAAGCAAACTGGTTCCAAGCCGGAAAGTGACTGCTCCCTACTGGACTTAGTCACTTCACAAGTCCATGAAATTCTAATAATAATAATAATATTGTTAATTTTAATAGATTTTATAAAATTTTAATAGATTATTTGATGATTCATTGCATCTAAATAGATAGCAGGAAAAACTATTAATAATTATTATTTTAAGAAAAAACTATAAAATATTTACAGATATTTTAACTAATAAAAAAAAGATTTGAACTCCACATGATAATTTCTGCTGACATTTTCATACTTTAGTTTCAGCATAGCTGATATTTTATTTTTGTACAGAAGGTGTATGTTTTATGTGTGGTCAAAAATTGTTTGAAAATATGTGTCTCTGTAAAATTTGGATTGTTTACCATTCAAGAGTGCTAAAAAGTAGTCTTTTTTGAGTGGAAATTGTCAAAATATTAAACTGAAAAAAAATTTGTATATCTGTCTGCTAAAATGATACTTGTGTCCTGTCTTATCATCAGCTACAATAAAAATTGAAATTTATCTAATATGACAGAATGTCCAAATTTTTATAAGAAAAAATCTCAAACATACAAAATCATTCAAAAATTTTCATTTTTAATATTAATAAAAATAAGATTGAAACATTTAGAAAAATATTATGTTTACAAATTTATATTCAAACTTAAAATTATGAACCATCGAGTATTTTATGATTTCAAAAATTTATTGAAGTCAGTAAAAATATTATGAAAATTTTCTTTACTTTTTTTTTTACATTCTCAGTTACTAAGCTGAAAATATAATGTTTGATTATACTCACTAAATATGTTGAATGTAGAAGTAATATCAGATATATTCTTTTTTAATTATTAAATTAAATTATTAAATTTATATTTTTAAATTGGATATTATTATCATTGTATTATTAATAGATAATTAAAAATCAAGACTGAAAATGGTTTAAGTACTGAAAAATGTTTTTCAATTCATCTGTTTTGGGAATTTTTTGTGGCCACACTGCTTGACCACACATATTCTTTAAGTTGTCTGTGCTGGTATCCATGGCGCGAGTAGTACTATCTCAGCCTTTCATCCGGAGGTCCCAGGTTTGAATCCCAGGTATGACATTTTCACACACGCTACAAATCATCATCTCATCCTTCGAAGCAATACATAACAGTGGTCCTGGAGATTTAAAAAAAAAGAAAAAAGTTGTCTGTAATGTGAGGTTATTGTTTTTTGCTTATTTAGCAATTTCCATGTTATAAAATGTCATATTTTCATGGTTTTGTTTTGGGAAAGTTTATTTCATTTTTTATTACAAAATCATGTTTTCATATTTTTTGTTCTTTGTGATTTGAACATATTTATAAATAATAAATATAACTCCAAGAAATCATTGGAAAATTGTTTCTCTTTCTGAGCATACCAGTATGATACAATGACAAATAGCTTCTAAATGTGGTGTTGGACTATGGACAGTGAATACTATTTTAAAGCAATTTAAAGAACCTAATTCCTTTTCACATCAAAGTAAAAGCAAATGTGGCCTTAAAAGAAAAATTAATCCAACACAAGATTAGATATTAGCAAGAAAAAGTAAACTTGATCCAAAATTGTCTGCTTTGGACTTAATTCCAGAATTAGCAGCCAGTAGAACAGGTTTACATATGACAATGTTAGATGCCAACTTCTTGAGGCTGGACATAAAGCTTGTTGGCCAGATAAAAAAGCAGCTCTTAACACCAGAATTGTGCAATAAAAGGTTCTTGGGCCAAACCAAATGCTAACTGGACTAAAGAAGACAGAAAATTGTTTGTTTTTCGATGAATCACATTTTTATGTTCAGGGGCAAAGGTTTCCATATGTTAGAAAAGTATCAGATTAAAATATATCACTGACTCATACCCAACAATCCCCAGAAAAGAATGTTTTGGAGTTGCTACAAATTTGACGGTTCTTCTTCATTACCTCCAGTAGATGGTATGTTGAAAAGTGAGAATATATCAAGATTCTAAAGCAAAAGGTTGTGACACAACTTCAAAAAAAAATTCCCACAAGGCAACAGTGTGTTCAAAATGATTGGCATCATGCTGTACTGCCAAAAAAGTGGAAAACATTTTTGAAGAATGAAACATCAAAGTGCTCCTGCGGCCAGGAAACTCCTCAGACTTAATTTGCTCAAACTCCTCTACTCAATTGAAAATCTTTGAGCAATGATCAAAAAACGACTTTCAAAAATGAATTGTACCACAAAAATTGGCTTTATTAAAGCAGTAATATCAGTATGGTTATGATGAAGAAATCAAAAAATACGTGTAGTACACTTGTTGAATTTGTGCCAAATTGTGAATTAGAAGTGATTAAAAATAAAAGACGATTAATAATTAGATATTCAAAATTGTACAAGTATGATAATTTTTCTAAATAAAATTACTTTTTATTAAATAATATCTGAGTTCAGATTAATTTGCACACTACTGTATGTATGTATAAAAAACATATGTATAAGATAAGATATGCTATAAAGTAGTGTTATGTTTCACAAAAAAGTATTTATTATTTTTATTATTTTATGTAATATTGTAAAATAAATAAAAATTTTGATGTTAATGTAATGATTTGTATCACTAACATTAAGTGGTGTGGTAATTAATATTATTTATAGGATTGTATAACTTTTTTCTTTCTTCTTCATCTCTCCAATAAAATGCTTTATAAAACAAGTATAATCCTTCAAAAAATATATCTGTACTATTATTTATTATATTTTACAAATGTATATTATAAATAAAGCTTATTACATTTTATTTTCAGATTAATGAGCAATAATAAAAATATAAGGAAAGTTAAAAATGAAAACATATAAAATTTGCTTGAAAAATAAATGTAAATAAACTTGATAAAATAAGTCATAGGGTATTTCTTTGAACAAATATTTTATCTACACTCTAGTGGGCTAATAAAAAATAAGAAATAAAAAGTTTAACAAAACTAATTGTGCACTCCTTTGAAGTTTCATGAAAAGAACAAGAATTTGTTAAGGTCATACTAAAGATTTTTAAGGTTTTTGGTGCTCAAAAGGACTGCAGAAGATGTTAAGTGTAGAATAGTAGCCTGGATGGCTAGGGACCCATCTGGATGTTTTTCTGCCAGAGTAGGCGTAATCAACAATTGTGCCTGGTTGTATGTTCGTGGGTTGATTTATAGGTAATTATGGTTGCTTTGGTATGATAGGTTAAAATTGCAATGTTGCAACCAATTTTTGAGGGTATGAGATTAATATTTTGTTATAGCTCAATTTGTAAATTGTTACTGGTTATCAGATTTTTGATTTGGTTTAGGCGAGTTAGAAAAATTTCTTTTGTTAGTTGATGGGGATGGAATTATCTTTCAAGATGTTGCATCGGTGCCATCCTGATTGAGGCCGTACTAATGACTGAAATATGTAATCAGGTATTGAGGGTCTAGAAGATGACCTCTAGTAAAGCCAATCAGGGGTAGGAATGGAGGAGTTGGTGTGGCGTCTGGGATCATAACAAGGTGGGTGTCTTCCCCTTTGGGGTCAGGATGGATAAGACCCTTTGGGTCATACTAAATAAGCATTTGACTCCCAGCCAAAAATTTGAAACTTAGTCCCATTCCCTTTAAAACTGTGGATTGTCTACATGTATGTTAGACTCTGGAATCAGTAAATTGTTGTAGGTGAATTGATATAAGCCATTAGTCACTTTAAAAATAGTATAGCTAATATCAGAAATAACCAACATCCCTAATCAGTCTTACTAGAAAACTGAAGAGTGAGTTATTTTTCCGACTGCTTCCTTCACTGGGAAAAGTATTGGTTACTGTTTCATATCAGCATAACATGCCCACTTAAATACAGATTAAAGTATTCCCTAAAATGGATGAACCTCCCACATGAATATTCATACAGGGGGAATCCCTTCATATGTTCATCACAGGAGCCAGTTAAATATAATATAATTTAGGAACTATAAATATAATATTACTCTGTGAAAAATAAACTGATTCTGACTCAGATGTTATTTCTTCAGATGATTTTAGATTATTAAAATTCTTCTATAAATAAAAAGGTATTATTTTGTTTTATAAAAATTAATAACAAATTATTCTTTCCTATAATTTTTTTTCATAAATAAACATGTCATCACCATTACTTACAATAATAATAATATTAATAATCATAATAATAAAATAATAATAATAATTTCATAATAATTGTGTTATCAATCAATTAAAAATTTCTATTTATAATAATTTCATTTACAAGTATAATAATATAATCATAATTATAATAATGATAATATGGTAATAATAATAACAAAAATATATTACAATTACTGAAAATAAAAATAATTAAAAACAATGTTGATACATGAAATGTACAGTATTAGAATAATTATTATTATAGTGAAGAAAAATATTCTGGTATAACATTATTTTTCATTAGAAATTTGTATTAAAATAATAAAATAAAACAATATTACATTATTCTGTTACAATATACAATAAGAATTATAAGTAATTAATTATTTATTACATTAATAAATTTATAAAAAAATTAGACTCAGTCTTGACATTTAAATTTCTTTAAAAAGTAATAATAGAATTTATAACATTGGCACATTATGAATGATTTTAAAAAAACGTTGTATATTCACCACACCATTTTTTTTTTAAGGATGAAAATACTTATAATAATATGAGAATAAGAAATAATATTAAGAAAAATTTTAATAAGATTCAAAATATTTATTTTTTTTTTTTTTATAAATTTTTAATATTTATTTTTGGTAGAACAAAAATTACGAATTTACAAAGTATTAGGTATTTCAGTAACTGTTAAAAAAAATACTTTTTATTTTATTTTTATTATTTTTAAAACAATTTTTCAGCATAATTATGAATTTTCCATTACTATTTCAACAAAAATATATATTTATACTTTTATTATACAACAATAATCTTTACACTAATGTATACAGTTCATAAAAACTCTTACTTCTTTGTCTTAAGTATTTTTATAGAATCAGTTAATCATCAGAACACTTATTTTATAAAATACACATAATTAAAATATGAAAATTAAAAATGTTACTTTTAAAATTCTATATAGCCAAAAATTATTCACATTTTTTTAATATTTTGTTTTTAAATATGACAATATATATATGTATATATATATATATATATATATATATATATATATATATATATATATACATGCTGACATTTTTAATATTTTTTGTCTATATATAATTTTAAAAGCAATATTTTTAATTTTCATATTTTAATTATGTGTATTTTATAAAATAAGTATGCTGATGATGGAGTTGATGGTCTGAAAGTACTTTAGACTAATATGTGGATACAGTTGTTACTTTTTATGAACTGTAACTGGTGGTATAAATGTTAATATATAAATTAAATATATTAATTAATTAATATATTAATTAATTAATTAAATATATTAATATATAAATTAAATATATTAATTTGACTTCAAATTACATATGGATGCTTCTTTTTAATTTAAATTTTCATTGTAGTTAATTAAAAAGTTTTAATCTAAGCACAATATAAATGATGCAGCTTTGCATTATTCATTAAATTACACACTGTTTTTAAAATATTTTTTTAGTTCACAGATATTTATTATACTGATCTTAAAAAAAAATTGTTAGAAGGTTTTCATTATTATTTAAACAAAAAAAAAGAAATTAAAATTTTTATTGCCGTGTCAGTAACAGATGATGTGGACAATGTTGGTACCATGTCAGGCTTCAATGTCATCATTAACCAAGACCTAAATTTTTATTTTGCCTTCCCTGCTAAAGTATGGTTTACTTCATAAATCCAATTTTTGTTATTTAGTGACCAATATGGTCATAAAAATAAAAGGCACTTGGTATTTTTTTCTTTGTGAATTATATTTTTATAAATACAATTTTTTTTTATTTATTTATAGCGAAAATATTTATTTATAAATAAATTTCATTTTTAAATTAATAACAGTAGTAAAGAAATTTAGTTTAAAAAGTAAAATTATTTCTTTTTATTTATTATAATTGAATGATGAAGACAAACAGATAATGATCACAAGAAAATATGCTGTAGAATTAAAAAGGGAAATAAAATAGAAATCTTAGAAATAAATATATAAAGGCAAGCAAGCACTATTACAAGTATTTTTTCTAAAAACATCAATCTTTTGTAATACATACAGGCTATTTAGCTCGCATCCAATGGACTACTAAAAAATTATTATTTTTTTATTAACATTCTTTTCTCATTAGCGCGCGCGCACACACACACACACACACACACACACACACACAAAACACACACTTGTTTACAGTCTTCTAAATTAAAATGTAATAATGAACTATCAGCAAAAAATTTGAAGAAATAGTTTTAAAAATGAAAATTATAATAGATGGCATCATTTGAAAATATTCACTCTTATATGACTTCTCAAATTGAAAATAATAATTAAAAAAAAATACTAGCAAATTTTTACAATTTCCAGAATTTTTAACAGAAACAAGAAAAAAAAATATCCAATGTTTCAAACAAAAGGTACATAGAAATTACAGATATATTATTTTAAAATAAAGGGATAGTGTAATAGAATAACAATTTTTCAAGCAACAGAATTCATTTATTGTAAAAAAAGGGTTAATTGTAGTTGAATTTCATCCTGTAATTGCCAGATTGAATAAACAAATAAACAACAAAATTAATATTCATTTTTCCTTGAAAATTAATAACTATCTATTTATGTAGACTTAGCAACAACAGGTGTTATACCCAACAACAGTTACTGAAGGTTGATAAATTTTGTAGCATGTAAAAAAATGTCATGACTGACTGGGAACTTGAACTGGAAAAAAGACAGAAATGCTACCACAGAGATTGGTATTATAACATGAAAATTGAAAGTATATTTTTTACAAATAATCTACAAAAAAATTATTTCTTTCTTATTAAAAATAATATATATTAATCGCAGTAAAAAAAAAAAAAAAAAAAAATAGACTTGGATGTTGAGTTTAAAACACTGATTTAACTTATTCAGAATAAGTGGGCATATATTATACTATAAAAAAACTGTTATTGATGTCATAAAGATGAAGAAACATTTTAAAATAATAAAAAAAAACTAATCTGAAATATTTTTGAATTATTTTTTGATATAATGTAAACACAATCATACTTTAATGTTACTTGATATGGTACAACTGAGAGAAGGATAATTCTGTGACAGAGCAATGGTCTAATATTCAGTAATTTTTTATTTGAATTTGGTTCATAACAGTTAAAAAATAAATTAATGGGTGGTTGATTCCCAAGCAAACCCAGCTGTTATGTGTACCTCAATTTCATTGATGAGGACATTAAAGAAGTGCTCATCTTTGGGCACATCTTCATCAATAAAGGGTTTGTACTAGCCATTGAACTCCTTTGTTTACCAGTGGTTATGAAATGATTGGCTTTAGCAGTTCAATATGTATGCAGTTATGTCCATTTCTACGTTTCAGGAATTTTTATTAGATGACATTAACTTAGAATAACTCATTATTGACATTAACTAATTATTACTTAGAGAAATTTATGCATATGTCAATAATGAATTAGTTCTGTAATTAATCATGGAAAATTAAAAGATGGAATTTGATTTTTTTAAGAATTTATATAATGTTTTTAATAGCTCACTTGATGTACAGAAAAAAAATATTTTAACTTTTTAGTCAATTAATCCTTTCTTATGTTTTTTTTTGTTCCAACCCAACATTTTGGTTTCAGAATGAAATGGTAATTTTACCTCCTTGAACATCTGTCTCCTTCCATAACAGCAGGAATGTTTCAAAAAATACTACCTCGGAAATGACAGCTGTGAAGTAAGAATATTTGCCGATAATCAAACCAATGTTTAATAAACCATATTCCTTTAGTTAACATTGAGATTAAACACTGAATACTGTTTAATCTCAATGTAATCTCAGTAAACACTGTGTTTACTGAATACATAATAGAATATTAAAAAACAATATTTTTTATACAGAATTTTTTTCTGTAATGAAAGGCCACCATTAGAAAAAGCAATATTTCATAAAAAATTACAAAAGAAAACAAATTTATGAAGAAAGTTACTGAAATTTCATGCATTAATAATAAGAAAGTATATTTTCTTTTAGAATGTTTACATGTTAAAAGAAAATTCTAAGAAAATCAGAAATTAGATTACCAAGCAAACATTTAAAAGTTGCTGTTTACTTTGTCGAGTTTAATTATTCCTCAAGTGATCATCATTTAAAATGATTATAAATGAAATGTCATTTCCTGGCCATCATACTGGGAAATAAATAATTTCTTTACCATGTACGTAACATATATATTTTTTTCTATAAGTAATATTGTTTGAATGGAGGTTCTTTCAATACTCATAATTATAATGTACCAAGAAAGCTTATAGTTATCAATCAATATGCTGACTAGTACTACTAATCTGAAGTTTCATTTATTCACAAAGTTAATGATTACAATGAAAAAGGAAGGCTGTACCATATAATTTATGTTATAGTTTTACTAATATTCATCCTTCCAACAACTACCCATGCTTGGGCAGTTGTTGGGTAGTGGTTACTCATCTTCAGTCCAAAATAAAGGCCAGTCTTAGAATAAGCCTATGTAAATTTTTCTCCTTGAAATTTTTTTAACGTTTTTTAACACTTTTTTGGACTATAATTCAATGTTGATAATGCAAGTAGCAGTATGATGTCACTCAATTCTATGCTATCATTATTTTACCCAGAAAAAAACATTGTATAGCTACAACTGTTATGAAAGGTGAATGATGCAGCACTGTTCATCAATCATAATACAACCAATAACCACAGAGAATTATTTCTCATATAACAGTAATAAAATAAATTTGAGTGGCATTATACAATGGCATGAGGCTCACTCCTAACTCTTGGTGCATATATCACAGCTGTAGCCTAACATGAAATATTCATACTGACAATTTCTAAAATCATTAAATTAAATTAAAAAATAAATTCCACTGTACTACTTATTATTTAAACTATAATCAAGTCAATTACTTCAGATCAAAAATAAACTATGATTTGTCTGGTTGTGCGTCATAAGTTTTTCTGAGGAATGTTTTTTTATACACAACAGATTTATGGGCAACAATTTTATTGTTAGAAACCTTACAATTTAAGTAGCCTATTATTTAAAGACCCACAATTTAAGATTTAGAGTTATTCATTCAGAAAGTAAGAAACTGAACATATGCATTTACATATCAGTAACATTGTACATTTTTTACTGTCTACAGTACATCTGCAGTCTAATAAAAATGTAAAATTATGATATTTTGTCATTTTAAACTTTTCCTACATACACAAATGTGTGCGCAGAACTTTAAGTATTCCTTCAGTTTATTTTGTATATATGTATTTTTAATAATATTTGTGTTCTTTTTTTTAAATATATATGTATTGTAATTCTTTGTTCTCTGAGAATAGTAAATTACTCTAAATGTGCAGTTATTTATAAAACAATTTCAAATAAATAAATTTATTTATTTACACAGTAAAAAAAGCAGTTAAAATAAAATATTCAAAATTAAATAATGAAAAAAATTATATATAAAAAAAAATTCTTTAACCAGTGAAATAAAATAAAAATTTTAGTTTTAACTTTTAAATTTAATGCAAATTTAGATAAATTAAAAAAAGAAAGAAAATACAGTATTAATAAATTTATTTTACTGTTTCTGTTGACATATTATTTAATTAAATGTAGTTTAACAAATAGTGTAAATATATTTTATAAAAAAAAATTATAGATATAAAAAACATCAACTACTTTATGTTTCTTTAAACAGCTACTAAAAATTGACAAGATAGGGATCAGGAAAGGGGCTTTTTCTTTAATTATTTACCGACTATATGAAAAACTATCTTTCTTTTTAATATTACCAATACTGTAAGAAAAAATGTTATTGTCAGAAAACCGATTCAGTATAATAATAACAATAGTAATAACAATTAACTAATTTAAAATTAGTTCATATAAACAACTAAAATTAAATATACTAATTTTACAAATAATACATATAGAGCGGTTAGGTGGTCAAGGAGAGCTCAGAATTAAAGGACCGGCCATCTAATTCAATGATTGCTGGTTTGAATTTGAGTCAAAAACATTGAAATTTTTAACCTAATAGAGATTCCCCAGCCAGTAAAGCTGTAATTAGTGTTTATCTTTACTGGTAGTTAAGTTACACATTTTTACATGTTGCTTAACTTATAATTTAACTTCTAAATAACTTAAAGACTAATATAATAGATTAATAAATAAAAATTATTAGTTTTATGAAATTATTAACTGATTTTCATAAAGGTAAGTTTATTCTATTTAAGGCCTATAATGTTTTACTTCATGAATTAAACAATGAAGAAGATATTTATCTTTAATAATAGTAATAATATAAACATATGTACAATAATATAATCACGTTCTATTTCAAAAATAAAATTCATTGATCTGTTTCAATTTTTTAATTATTTGTTTTAGGCTAACCAACAATATCCATTTTTGGCATTTGTTATTCATAGAAAGATCTATTCAGAAATATCACTTGTAAACAAAACTGTTAGATGTTGGTTAACCTCATTTCTGTACATAGACACTAATAAATTTTTACATAATTATGTAATATATCACTTATTCCATTAGTTATATTTCTTGTTGAAATAATTAAGTGATATCTTAATTCATAATCAAATATATTGCATAATCTGTACTGCATCATTTGTATGATTATATTCTTTTGTAAGTTTTAACACTTATACTTATTTTATAGTTAATTAATGTGTAGCTTAAACTGTGTGAAATATGTGATTTATCTTATAAGATTTAATATTAAATGTCCAGTATGTTTTGAATAGTACTATTCAAAATATACAGGACATTTAATAAAAATACATTTTTTATCATTGACAAGACATTTACAATGTCTTTGTAAATGCTTGTACAAAGTATAGTCAGTACTTTTTTAAAAGCTTCAGAGTTTTGCATGGATAGACTACTCATGTGCTAATCCATATCCATATGAAGAAATGTGGAATAATTTTGAAATGATTTTCCTCCCATATAATAAATAAAATAATTAACAAAAAACCTGACTACTTATTCATACATTGTACACATGTACCTAGAATAATTATGAAAAACAAATAAAAAATATTTAAACAAGTTTTTCTTTCTTTTTTACAGGCATTTTTTCAGGATACAGTAAGTTAGTCAGCAATGTGAAATTTATTATCTAGATTTTTTGTTGTATTAGTCTTAACAAAATCTAGGCCAATAAAGTCACCATCTCATATAACCTATATAGGCATCCGATTAAAGCATAAAACAAAACTAATATTAAATTCCATCAATAACTAACTTGCTATATCCTGAAAGAATGCCTGTAAGAAAAGAAAGAAAAGCTTAACAATTTTTTTGTTTTTTATAATTATTCAAGGTAGATGTGTAATATTAATATTCAGGTTTTTTATGTTTTTTTTTTTAATTATTTTATTTAGTGCTTTTTGTTGTTCCATGACTTCTATTCTATACATTAATCATCTAGATTCAATACTAGTAAACGTTTTTTGTTTTTTAGTATATTATGCTACTTCAATAGAAATCTAAATGTTAACAGTGATGCAATGCAACATAAACCAGCAACATGTAATGTGCAGATGGGTGCTAGCTGGAATGCATTCCTGCTTCCCTTTGCTGAGTATATGTTATGCTTATATCTAGAGAATTATGAGTTTTAAAAAAAAAATTACATGAGGCAAAAGGTGTTTATTTTTTTATAATTTTATAGAATACCATCATTAAAGTTTTAAAATAGTGTAATTCTTTAATTTTGTCTCCTAGTGTAGCACCCCGTTTTTGGTTAAGACAATTTAAGATAGCCTATGTTAATAACATTCCAAACCTATTACTACCAAAAAATTGGTTGTAACTGGTTGAATCTATGAAGCTGCAAACATACATAACAGTAAACACATTACCACTCTTCCTACATACATAGTTGGATAAAAAATGAACTCCATTGATTTTAGTTATTTTAAAATATCATATTTTATCATGAACACACAAATATCCAATTTATTTGTTTTAATATACAAGCTAATAAAAATATTTCCTGTCTAGAAGCTAAAAAAAAATTTTGTATATTTTTAAATATGGTTTCAAACTAATATTGCTTATTGCATTTTTTTTAGACCAATCAGTTTTTTAAAGATTATGAGCAGAATTATATGAAATGTTTTATACTGGATTTGTATACCTTGGACATTCAAAATGTAATAATTTTAAAAAAGTATCTGCTCTTTTGAGCAGATAAGTTTTGATATGCAGGCTAGTTTTGACAATTTATAAAACAATCTATATATAATTTATGGCCATTAAAAAGCCCGATGATAAAATTTTGATAACAAAGAATTTTGGTTAGAGAAAGTAGTAACTTAATTTTAGTTTGCTATTGTCTGGATGTTAATGATATGTCATAAACTTATGTGTGTCATAAACAGAAATATGTATGTAATAAAGGCAAACAAAAATTGCAATAAATCCAGTCCTTAGGCTAAAAAGTTTTATAAAGTTACATAAAACAGATCACATAAGATACAGTTTGAAGCACTGTAAGAAATGGATATAGTTTATAAATGATGGGAATAAATGCATTAAAAATCAAACTACAGATAACATCTTTGTCAAATACATGAGAAGTTCCAAGCGAATCAATTATCAATTTTTTCATATTAAAAAATCTTTGGAAAATTTAAAATAATTTTTATTAAAAAACAATAAATAAATGTATCACTTTTTTATAATAAATTATTTAAACTGAATAATTAGTATCCACACAAAAAATAATTCAATGATCAATGTAAAGGTAATTATTACAAACAAGGTAATGTAACAAGAATCCCATTAACAG
The DNA here is from genome assembly GCF_047948215.1 of Lycorma delicatula. Classification (NCBI taxonomy): domain Eukaryota; kingdom Metazoa; phylum Arthropoda; class Insecta; order Hemiptera; family Fulgoridae; genus Lycorma; species Lycorma delicatula. The sequence goes on from NC_134464.1 coordinate 44,296,482, forward strand.
TATAACTTTTTTATTGTTAAAGTCCATTATTGTACTTTCACCACATTACAAAAGGTTATATATTCATACAAGTGGAAGTAAGGTAATAAATAATCTAATCCCCTCTGACAAACTACAATTGTTTTATTTGTTTTAAAAAGTATTGATTCACAACAATACATGAAGCATGTAAATACAAAGCTCTAACTCAAAGATTTCAAAGTTGTTAGGAAAATAAGTTAACTGTTTGATATTTGGGTAATAAAAAGGATATGCCAGCTTTCCTAGAACCTGTCTACAGCAGTGTAAACTTTTTATTGTAACTATAAAATTATAATTTTCTTAGTTTTATCATTTCATGAAACCAAACTTCAATGAATTTAAAAATTTATAAAGAAAAAAATTAATATTTCAATTAGTGCACTAAGAAAAAGTCTGGAAAAATTAAAAAAAAATCCAAATTTACCTAGTCGATTGGATATAGTTTGGATTAATTGTGAATATTCTAAAACTTAGGTTGTGTTAAGTAATAAATATTCAAACAGTTTCAAAAAATGTAATTATCTATGAAGATAATTTGAACATTTATATTTTTATGAAGACTATGGTATTGAATATAGATTATTTAAAAAGACTAAAGAAATCATTGTTTTCTTAAATAAGAACACAAAAAACATATAGTATTAATGGTGATTTTGTATGTATGATCAAATTTACAATTTCCACAAAAGGGAAAATTTTCTAGTCTTTAGATACAATAGAGGGTTTAATACACTACAAATAGTAAAAATTTCCAGGCTGCATATATAGTTTCAAAGAAATTTGAAAGGATTTCATATTCTTTAGATATTTGGTGCTGCCTCCTGTTAATGTTAACAATTCTTACAGTACTCATAATATCTCTTCAGTATTAAAAAAAGAATTTATTCCTGTAGTATTAATTTTTTTATATCTGGATTAGTTTGTGGCTGAAAAGTTTTTATTAAGTTTTGAAGTGATGTAAATATTAATTCTAATTCTTTCAAAAATTACATAAAGCAAAGTCAAGGGTGGTCCATTGTTTTTGAGTCTGTCTCAAACAAGTAACTGACTACTGAGCTGATATAGCTCTGGCAGGTTTAACACAGTTACTAATCAAATATCTACAAAGAAACTGATATTCAAACAAGTAAAACAAGTGATATATATGAAAAACAAAAAATAACGATAAACATTAAGATAATATAATTTCACTATTGTTATTTTTACAATATACTCTCATCCTTCCAGTATATGTTAAATTTATACTTTTAACAATGAGTCATAAAATAATATAAATAAACAAAATAACAAAAATGACTGGTAAAAAGATCTGAATACCTGAATCGGTAAACTGAATCAAATTACTAAATATTACTAATGTATAATGATTTCTATACACCAACATTATTAAATTTTGTTAATTCTCTTTTAAATACAGTAATCACAGAAGCAATTAGAATGCTATAAAGAGTTTTTTACTATCTGTAACTAAACAACGCTCGTAAGTTTATTTCTACAGTGATAAATACATTGTATAAGAATCTAACAATAATAATAGTAATAATAATAACAACAATAATAGTACTTAAAAATAAAAAAGGTAAATAAGTAAGAACATATTATTATTATTATTTGTAAATAAATATAATATGTGTATTATAATAATAATAATATAATTATACATATGTATGTGTGATGTAAATATGTCAGAAAATAAATAATGTTAAAATACAACATGAGTATGTAAATTATTATTGTTAATTAATTACTTTCTTTTCAATATATAACAGTTTAATAAAAAATATCATGCCACAGCACAAAATCTCAATATTTTAAAATAAATAATTATATATCAATTTATTTATTTATACTAACCACAGCATTAATTAAAAATTAATATTAACAAATTGGCATGCAACAATTTACTAATGATATTAAACTATTATTATAACTTGGTTTTATAAAAATTAATTTATACTTATAATTTTTTGCTTTAAAATTAGTAACAATAGTAATATCAATGTACAGTACTTTTTTGGTATAAAAAATTAATTTACAAATTATTTTTGATAGCATTATTACAATTTTTGTAATATTTCATTTTTATCTGGAATCTTTTTTGTAATAATATTTTTAAAATATTGAGTACATATTATACAGTTATAATATTTGTAAGAATAGCATTGAAATTTTATTGAAATATGAATGAAAAGAAGGTTATCCACCATTAAAATAAAAAAAAAAATGAGGATATCATACGTTAAATGTGCTTTTAGAGCATAAAAAATTATTCCATAAAATAGCAATAAAGTAGCTTTGATATGAATTAGATTTCCTCTTACCCTAATATCATTCACATGTTGGATAAGAGTTTAACCACATTATTTATAATACACAGTATTAAAAGAAGGATGTTAATTGGTAACTAGCTAGTGTGATGTCACTGGCATCTGATGATGAATAAGCAAACAGTATCACAGTATACTTTTGTTCTTAGAAAAAAATCATAGCACTGATGTTTAAATTAAATTCACCAAATTACTTAGATGTAATTATGTTATAGTAGAAATTCATTTAAAGGTTATTATGTAATTTTTATTGGGATGTAATATTTAATAAATAATTCTATTAAAATTAAACAGCAGTTCACAGATGAGTTTTCAGCTAAATAATAAACTTAAAAAATCTAGAAATGATTAATTGACATATATATAATGTCTATAAGATGAATTATAAATACTTTTTTGAATGAAATAGGTAAGCTACAAATACAGTACACCTTTCATAATTTAAAGAAAGGAAAAATATATTTTTAATATCCTATTTACTGAATAGGTGGCCTTTGAATTTTTTCAAAAACACAAAAAACATGAACAAATTCTAACAGTTTGTAATCTTGTAACAGTATTTTAGCTATAAAATTAAATATTTTCCAAGGATTAGAATTCTTTCATGTTTTTAAAATTATTGTAGGTTGAAATACACTGAATTTTATAAAAATAATTCTGTTAATTATGTTTTGTTTTGTATGTATATGTGTTATTAAATTGTAAAACCTCTTCTAAGAAAATTTTCAGAAAAAAATTTCAGTATGTTACATAAAACAATTAAGTAACTATATAAGATTAAATTGTAATCTTAAAGAAATATTTCCTGATATTTCAACTTATTAATTATGTTGGTTAATGAACGTTACAGAAGGTATTGTAACTTTCTTTAAAAAGTAGGTAATGTTAATTAGTGATTCTTACATTAACAGTGTTATTCAACAAAAATAATTCCTACCAATATAACTGATAGGGACTTAGAATGTTTGGATACCAGGCAAATATCACCAAAGCAAATGGGACATATACATAAATGAGCTCTACTGTGCATTTTTATATTCACAATGTAATATTAACTCAAAACGGTTTATTATCGATTATTTTATGGGTACTGTTTTGTAAGGTGCACAATTAAACATTTTAAGTCATTTAAGTATTTACTTATTTAGGTTGATATATTCACTCCTATTGCTAGATACTCTGTTAGTTAAGGATTTTTTTGTAGGATGGTAAGATTGGTCTCTCTTAATCTGCATAAGATTGATTGTCAAATTGTAATTAGCATTACAATCCTCTAAGATATCTTCTGAAGATACATTAAAATCTCTCCAAAAAAAAAAAAAAAATATTAAACAGGATAAAGGATTGGGAAAAAAAGTAAAATATTAAAAAAAAAATTGTATTTACACACATTTTTAGTTTCTTGACAGTCGACAAAAACTTGCCTGCAGAACCTCAATTACAGATACAGATCATATATTTCATAATACACATTTGCTTAGATACCAATCAGCCACTGATAGCAAACAGAATGTCACTATTTAAATTTAAATATCATATCCACTTACTTAATAAAATTAGTGCTTTAAACATATGCTGTTTAAAGCAACTAAAAGCTGCTTTCAGCTTTCAAGTTCAACTTTTAAAAAATTTGCTGTTCATTAAAAGATAAAAAATAAAACTTAGTTAAATTTTAGTTAAGATGGTTGCGAAGAATGTCACAAAGAATATTCACTAAAAAAGTTACAAATTTTACTAACACGTTTTGGAAGATTTTTTTCTCAAATAAAATTCTTCCAAAACGTGTTAGTAAAACGTCAGATTCAAATCAAAGCATTGAATTTATTAACAAGAAAATATTTCTTAAATCAGATTTTGCAAATTGCTCTTCTGAATATATTTTTGTATCCTTCAGCTTGTAAATAGTTTGTAACTCTTACTCTCATTATCACTGATCAGTGCAACAAAGCATTCCACTAGTTAAACATCATTAACAGATTTACTTAGAAATTGTTAATTTAAAAAAAAAAAAATTATTTATTTTATACTGCCACATAATTACAATATTAATACTCCCACAAACCATTGTGTATAACAATGTATATAACAATAATGCACAGTTGTAAACCATTCTAATCTCCTGCAACTTTACCACCAATCTATAAAATTAAACAGTTAATTAATTATACAGTAAACTTTCTGAAAATGTTGTAAATTAAACGGCTATTAAAAATACTCTGTTAAATTATATAAGGTGTGATATGTTTGAACCAACAAGTATTATTGTACTCAAATAATATTTTATTATAATTGTATAAATTAAATTTCCACTTACCAACAATTTAAAAAGTGTAAATCGTACGTAGTACTTTTGGAGCTGTTACTCTACCATCAGGGATTTTCTAAAAGATGTTAATTTAAATTCAAATCAATAATTGTTTTTAAATTAAACTGTTATGTTCATAATAGTCGGCTGTCAAGAATAAAATTAATTCATACATCAATAAGACAGTAATGTCATGTTTGTAAGATGTTTGCATACTAATACTACTTACAACATGTTGTAAGTAGTATTTATATTTTAGTATTAAGTAATATTTTATTACTTTGGTTATTACAAATAAAATGTTTAAGTTTATTTATTATTGTTGTTATTATTATTATTATTATGTCTTTTATGATAATGAACATTATGTGACAGTTTTATTATAAAACTCTGTAAAGAACATACATGTGTGTAAACCTCTCTGTGTAAAAACCTCTGACTTTTCCCCGTTTCTTTTCTACCAAATAAACTGATGTTAAATTTAGAACATAATCTGTATAAAATTTAAATCAAGTCAATTAACTAATAAAAAAAATTAGAAATTATGAATGGGAAATAGTTATATTTTTCAATTTTGTAAAAAAATATTTCAAAAATTCTGTAGTACAGAAAACTTAATAGGATAAAATACTCAATTGCTTAGCATAACAATAATTACAGTAGATTAGGTGTTAAAAACGTCAGTTTTAAGGGATGGTTATTTAGGTTTGGTAAGATCTAGGTTAGGTTTGGTTAGGTAAAGGCAGACACTGGGTAATTGCCGGCCTTCGTGGTGCGAGTAGTAGCGTCTCAGCCTTTCAGGAGGTCCTGGGTTTGAATCCCAATCAGGCATGGCATTTTTCACACAAGCTACAAAACATTCATCTCATCCTCTGCGAAAAAAATTGCTTAACTGCGGACCCGGAGGTAAAAAAAAAAGAGTTGGGTAATTATTTAAAAGGTCCAAATTTTTTAGTTTACTGTATTTTTAAGTCTGAAATTTATAAAAATTGTATTGATATTTAAATTTCAGAAAATTGCTTCTACTGTGTGAGGTAGAGAAAAATTTCTTAAAAAGTAAATCACATTTTGGAAAAAATTATTTTCTCAAAACAAAATTAGGTGAACACTGCCGGAATGTAATAATAATCAGACACCCTCGAAATAGATCTGACTTAAATTACAGATCTTCACAATTGCAGAATTATTATAAAATAATAAACTTCTGTTATTAAAAAAAAAAAAAACTTATTGAATATCTGCTTTGAAAACTGCTGCTGATTTTGGGTTTTTATAAACTGAAAGTGTTTAATTTATTTCAGTTCCTAGAAAATTGTCATTTCATGTGCTTGTATTTGTCTAACTGCATTACTAGATTTGCTTTTCTCTTTACTTTTTGGTTATATAGCCTGATCCATAGTCTGCCTATATAAAATTAAATTTCAGTTCTACGCTTGTTTACATTACTTAATTTTTAATTTGAGTTTTTTTTATTTCACAACCAATTTTTAATTTTTTTACATCAATAAAGTTAAATTTCATAGCGGTAAATACATAAAATACCAGGAGATTAAAATACTTAAAAAATCAGTTTTAAAAATTAAGGGTAGCCTATTTAAAATTTCTATAATATTGGTTAAATAATCACTTCTTTCAAATTCATATTGATTCCAACTAAATAATGAATAATTAAACAAAGTATAATCATTAATTCATGAACACTAATAATTTTTTCCTTCTGAAGCATTTATTACATTAGGGTTATAAAAGTGTTCAAAGAAAAAAATCACTTATTAGTTATGATACTTAGGTGAAATTTTAATCTTTTTACACCAGAGATAAACTGTAAAAAAACTATTCCCAGTAAAGAATTAAGAGATAGAATTAATCATAACTAAAGAGAAAGCTGCATATATCTTATATCCAGCTTACATTCTTATCTATAGTGGAAAGCTAAATGTCAAAGTAATATTTAAAGCCACCAAGGCAAGGATTAAAATGCTCATAATAAAAAAAATAAATAAAAACGTAATCAATGTAATTTGCCTAACTTCCATGGAAATGTTGGCAAAATATTAACAACTCTTTTAGAAATCTTTTATTAATCATATTTTATTAATATTATACAATAATAAAAACTGAATGTAGCATGGAAGATTATTAATGACAATAATTAAACTTTCTCACTGTATTATAAAGTCTGTAACCTCTGACTAAATAAAAATTAGGTTTGACTTTGTAGGAGTTATCTGGTTCAAGTTTAGGTAAACCAAACAGGTCCAAGTGCAAAAAAATTAATTTTCCCAGAAAAAAACTTTTAAGCATTTAAACATCTCTTACTGTATGTTTTACATATGAAATTTATTCTTTATTTTAATTTTTTAATAATTCAACATAATGTACTTATAATATATTAAATTAACTGCCTTGTGAAGTCGTAAGTGCATGGCTTGTTATGTCTAGGTTACTTATTTAAAAAGGTATAACCATGTAAGAATTGAGAGATGAGTTCATGTAATGGTGATGGACACCAACCACAATACCAAATCACACAAGGATTGGCAGATAAATCCATAGTTCAGCAGACACTCGCCAAACTGCACAATAGCAGGGATGTAGTAAATCTATAGTTTTCAATATTATTAAACTAAATATAGGGTTGTTGAGTTGAAACCTGGATATATTTGGGGTAGATGGTATAAAAGACAACTGTAGGAATACTTCAAAGTCCGTTTTAAGCAATGGCCATCTAGCTCGCCATAATTCCTTTGGAAATCAAAGTATCTTTATCTAGGATAAGAATGACACCATTACTGATCAATGATTTGATTTGCATTATGATTTGAATTCCACCTTTATACAAACATATTTTACTAAAATGAACCAATAAATGAGTAATTATTATAAAATAAGGTATCAATAAATCACGAACTAGTATGGAATAGAGGCAACCTCTAATAAATTAGCTTTCTTAATGTGAACTTCTCAATTATTTTTTGTTTTTAACCTAACAAATATCAAATAAATAATAACCTCATGTCAATTTTTTTTTTTTTTCATTTAATTCAACATTTTATAAAAATAATTATTATTTTACAATATTTGTAAAACAACATTCCTAAATAAGAACAAATCACTCTTATTTTTAGCATTAAAATTTGACATTTAGTCAATATAATGACATAATTAATTTTTATTTACTATAATAATAACAATAATAATGATAATAAAATAATATAGTAATAATAATAATAATAATAATAATAATAATAAAAATAATAATAAAATAATGTTATAATTAATATTATTTGTTAAGTACTTATTTAAATTAACTGTGTTAAGTCATGAAGAGAACTTAATAATGGCAAAAAAAAGTGTTTTACTTCAATTGGCACTAGGTGGCTCCCATGACTATAACACTAACACAGATAATAATACAATTTTTTGTCAGTTTATATTACGACATTCATTTCTATTATTAATCACAATAATAAAAATAATTATAATTACAATAATATTTAATATATGCACCAAACTAACATAAGAATAGATATTAAACTTGTTTTAAAAATTATGACAAAGAATAAACAAGTAAAACATGACAAAAATTATTTATCTTTAAATTTTTTTTTGTTAACTATTTAAAATCAATATCGCACCTTTAAATATGATATTTAATACAAAAGAAGCTGTTTTAAATAGTTCTTATTCGTAGTCCAATCATTACCAAAAACACTTAAAAACTATATAAACATTTTCGAACTGACTTGTCTGATTAGGTAATAATAATATATATTCTTTAATATCATTACAGTAATATAATATTTACATATTTGTATAGCCTCATATCAATAATTAATTGAGAATAATTATTAATTAAAACAACTAAATAAAAATTAGTTGTTGAAATAAATAATATTCTTTTATTTTTCTTATTTATTTATCAATTATGAGCTTAGATATCATGTGCATCATGATGTTACTTCTTAGAAGTTTCTTTTTTTATATAATATTTATTATTAAATATTAATATTTACATACATATGTATATATTTATAAATATATATATTTATGTTTACGAATATTCACGCCTAACCCTCCGAACACTTTCATAACTGTCGTGATCCTCTTTATATATTTATTTTTATATTGTCACCAACACTACCTACCAGCACTTGAATACTTTTCTCATTTAAATGCAGTTAGTTAATTCTGTTGTTCTGTTACTTTCAACAGCATTTATTTTCAATCATGATGAACACATGCTTCACAAATTTTTGCAGCTGCTCTTCACATATAAGAATAAAAAGTTCAACTATCGCTAGCTGCCTGTCATGGCTATTGATTCATCATCAGACGAACAAGTTTGCCGTGTTATCTGTGCAAAAAAAGATTTTTTTTTAATCTTTACAGTAACAAACATTAGTTACAAAATATTATTAATAATACAGGATGTACAAAAAAATATTAGGGTTAAAAAAGTACTAATAACTTTGACTCGCAGTTAAGAATAATGAATGCAATGAAAGAATAACTTTCACAGTTTTGCCTATAACTGTTTGTGATCACCTTTCGTCATGTGGCACACATCCAACTGGTAGGGAAGTCCTTGCCATTCTTTAACTAGCATGTCTGGTGTAATTGAAGAGACAGCTGCTTCAATTCTGTGCTTCAAATCAGGTAGTTATAGATAGCAGAGGCATGTGAATAAGATCTTTTATAAAAATCCAAAAAAATCATATGAAATCCCTGAAGGTGGGTCCTTGCCTCCAAGGTCACTTGACCTTGGAGGCAACTGCAAACTACCTCTGTCATCAGATCCATGCCAACCAATTCAGTAGTTGGGAAAATCATCATTCAATCAATCATGTATGGAGTTATGCCGGTGAGGAGGCAAACCATCTCTAAAGATAAAATTCTCAGGTTAAGGAAACAGCCATGTAAGCAGCATATCCAAATAATCTGCTCCTGTTATGTCTGCTTCAATGAAAAAAAATGGCTCATAAACTTGCCATCAAAGGAAGTCCTTCTCACACTGTAAGAGTTCATGGAATTTTGTGACCCCAGGTATGGACTTTATGTGTTAAACTTTCCACTAAGATGAATTATTGACTCATCACTAAAAATACAACACAATCAAGAAAGTCATCATTTTCTTGCTACAATATTTCAATCAAAAAATCAGCACATACAGCATAGTCAGTAGGTTCAAAGACTGTAACAATTGTAAATAATATGGATAGTCATCAGTGGGAGGAAAGGTAAATTTTTGAAGAAAATTAGTAGTTTTAGGTAAGTACATGGGATTGTAGATTAGGGTAAGTATAACTTGTTTGTGTGTGTGACTGGACAAAATTTTTGCTAACTGGACAAAATGGTGGCCGCCGTTCAAATGTGGTGAAGATAGGTTTTTCACTTTTGTAGGCCAAGGTAAACTTCCTACGTGAAAAAGTTTTGAATAAAATTGTGGGCATTTGCAGTCCAAAATTTACGAAGATAGAACAATTTTTTTCACTCAGCCGATTCAGCTTTATTTACACGCAGCTGCCTCGAACTGCTTCCCCCTCCATGACTACCGCGCAAGCACACTCTATTTTTTGCTCATTTTTTTGAAGAAGTTTAAACAAGTTTTACATTAATGTTTAGTCTAAAACTTTTCACCATTTGAAAGTACAAGTCTTGAAGAATAGATTGCACTTAAAATGAACACGAAAACGTTCTTAAAAGCCAAAATAATTACATTTGCTTAAAGAGTCTTTTTATAAAGAAATTACTATATCTCAGCAATGAATAAACCAATTTTCTTGTGTAATCACTCATTAAATTTGAACGCCAAGAAATAAATTTTAAAATAATAAAAGTAGTAAAAAATTTATTTTTCCAATAAATATTGACTTTTCAAAAAACGGCCATTTGTAACTGTTTTTCAGCTTTTTTGCAGTAACTAATTAACAAAATTTAATGTTTAATTTAAGGGCTTAAATTATAGGCTTAAATTTTTGTAGGCAAAATTTTTCAATTTTGCCTACAAAATTGAAAAACCGATTTTCATCACTTTTGAATGACAGCCATTTGTCTAGTTGGCAAAAATTTTGTTCAGTCACATATAAACACGTTATACTTACTGTAATCTACAACCCCATATGCTTCCCTAAACTCTACAATTTTTTTAGTAAAAAAATCCCTATTGCACATGAACTGTAAGGTGATATTAAACAGGCAAATGAAAGACAAAAATCTACTTATGTTGGTTCCTCTGTCTCTACAGGTCCCTACAGGTACTGCTGGTAATGTTGACTGCCATGGTCCAGGCATAGTTTGGGCTGATGAACACATTCAGTGCCACTTGCTGTAACTTGTCCTGTTGGATATTGGTGATTGTGTTGCATATATTTTGTTGTAGTGCGTCAAGAGTTAATGGACTGTTCTGGTAAACCTTGCCCTTCAAGTTGTCCTACAAGTAAAGCACACCTGGATAGGTCTGGCAACTGTGGAGGCCATACTCTAGATCCTTTGAAACATCCTGTCAGGTGTGAAAACTAAGTTCACTGCTATCAAGGAAACGTGTGATGTGTGTACTGTTGCGCCATCCTGCTGGTAATACATGACACGTTGTTCATCTGGTGACAGTTGCACTACAAAGAGCTGGAAGTAATGTAACATGCTAAGTGTACTGTATCTGGAGAAAATGGGTCCAATGATTCTCATCCCTAACACAGAGCACCACTGTCCAATCTTACATCACGCAGTGATTGCTCAAATATTTGTCATGGGTTTTTGACAGACCAATATTGCATATTTTCTTAATTAATGTAGCCACTGAGGTGGAAACACCTCAGTCTTAGGTCCTATGTCTATCATGAAGTAGAAATTTTGATCAAGTAACAGTGGTTGGTGCAATACTGTTCATGTTTATTATGGTCTATAAGCTTTAAACTCTTGCAAAGCCATGATAGCTTCAAGCTCAGGTTCTTTAGGATGTGCTGGCATGTTGTTTGCTGGCAAATATTTTCCTTCTGTGCCTTGGTTCTTTTCACAGATCCAGTTCGATTAAACTTCTTTATGAGGTCATGTATGGATGACTCTGCTGGGGAATCACTGTTAAACTCTGAAAGGAATATTTTTTACACTCTTTTGATCAATCTGCCCTGTGCATAATATTCTTTGATGATGAATATTCTGGCATCCTTTGTCAGTGACATTCGTGTGTTTGTGCAGTGATGGTTGGCTTTATCTCAATTGCATTTTCTTCACAACTACAAGTCATGTTCCTCCTTCGTGAGCTTTTCCCCTCTCGCCGTTCACGATCAATATGCATCATAGTTCATTGCGTGGCATTTGAAATGTTATTGTTTGTTGCTATGTCAAATACACTATCATTTTTCAGTTTCTCCTCTCCCATATCCAGTTCAGTTTATTTTGGTTCACTCTGTAGAAGCCGTAGCATTTTCTTTTTGCTGAAACAGCTTTAAATCTTCCATACAATTTAATAATTTATAATAATATATATCTGAAATATGATTTTCATAAGATTTATCTCTTAGTATAGTACTTATGTTTTATGTTTTTCTTAACCGATCAACTTTTACATTCATGTTAAAATGTAGGTTATGTTTTTTGTTTACATATTTATTTTGATTTGTATACTCTGGTATCATGTAACTATTGCTTCTTTAGAATTTGAAATTATTAGATTCTTTTTTTTTTGGTGAAAAACACTTTGGCGTTCATCATCACCTGGATTAAAATATTATAAAATAAAAGAAATGAACTAGCTTAAGAAATTAAATAAAAACTTAAATCACAGCTAAAATTCCTCTTAAAAATGATTTAAAACTAATATCACAGCAGTGTAATTTTAATTAAAACGAAGTGTAAAGATAAAATAAACTGAAGTAACAAAAAATTTAACTAGAAATAAAATAGAAATAAAAGTCCAACAGGGCTGTAAAGGGTTTCTTCTCAGATAATGGAAAGATAAAAACTATAACTAATATAAAAACTAAAACTTACAACTAATAACACACATAAAATATCACTAAAAGCTTAAAACTAATATCACAGTGGGAAACTTAACAAGATAAAATTTAAAACTTAATAAAAAAATAAATAAATAAAATGTAAATAAAACATCAATAAAGTCCAAGAGGGGTGTAAAAGGTCCCTTCTCAGATACCGAATAAAAAAAATCAAAATAATTAAACGAAGAGAAAAACAAACACATTAAAATTATTCTTCAACACTAGAACAAAAAAATATATTACAAATTTAAAATTTGTGTAAAATATTAACGCTTTGTAAAAATAGCAACACCTGGTCTAAAACTTTCATATTATTGCCCAGAAGTTGATGAATGTTTTTCTATAATTTAAATTTATCATGTAATGCCGCATAACATATACAATCCACAAGTATGTGGATTGCAAATACAGGATGCAACTGTCGCACAGTCAAGCGGCAATTATATCTTACGCATATTGGTGCGGGTCCTGTTGACATGAGATACTCGTGTATGTTTCTAGTATGTTCTAACCGCAATCAACAGAGGACTACTTCCTCACGATGAGTTTTTCTGTATGAAGAGTCCCAGGCAACACAGAATCTTTAATTTGTTGGAGTTTGTTATCAACGGTAACTATCCAGTCACCTTGCCACTTTGCTCAAAGAGACTGTTTTATACAATTAATAAAGTCAGAAGCAGCAGTTGATCACATGCATCTTTAGCAGCGGAATCTGCATGTTCATTACCTGGAATTCCCATGTGGCTAGGAATCCAACAGAAACTTACTTGTGTGTTGCAATGGTTCAACTCAGCGATTGCATTATAGATTTCACTGACCAAAGGAAGTCTAGAGTAAAATCTTCTAAAGCCTGGAGTGCACTTCACAAGTTGCTACAAATAAGGATATTTTGGTACTTAGGGCTAATGTTATTCACAGCATAAAGTTCATCAATAAACACACTTATAATACCAGGGAGACCAAACATATAAGTTCTATCATTGGTAACAGATGCGCAACCAACTCTTGCTACATCCAAATGCTTGCTCCATCTCTGTCGCAGGTTGATCTGGTTTGCAATAACACTGGGACTGGCCCATCAAAAAAATAATAATAATTTGCTGAATGTTCTGTACTTCATCTCCTAAAAATTCATATCATCTGTGAATTTTATATGATCTATTTTTCTTCTATGGTACATTACTGTATTTTTAAATTGAGAATTATGACTACTGAATTTACCAGTAGGGGTGGACAGGTGAAATTTATCTTTAACCATGCCCCTCTTCAGACTTTTGCTTAAATTGTTTAAAATGTGCTATAAAGTTTGATGAACCTGTTTGGGCAGTTTTGACAGATCATTGTTTGGCCCCAGTTTTTCCTGGCATTTTGTAAATAGAAAAACCTGAGAAATTAAAATAACCATCAGCCTTTGTAATAATGCAATGGAACTTGTACTGTACATACTTGAATTGTACACACTGTACATCCTGTTACAAACCTTTTGTTCACCCTTCAGACCTGACCTGAACAAGCCTAAGATATAATGTCACAATCTTTACAAATAAATCGTAAATGTATATTTTGTAAATGAAGAAATGGAATTTTCCTTGCATTGAGATTGTTTAGTTGTTATTTAACTTTTTTGAATTGCTGTATTTAAAAAAATGAAAATTCTTGTAATAACCAAGTTTATGATGCATCAATAACTCACTAAAAGCAAGTTAATTTATCATTTATCAATAGTTAATTAATATAAATAAGTTTATATATATATATATATATATATATTATTGATCATATTATATATATATATTTTTTTAAATATTAGTGTAGATGGAGAACCCTTTCTCTACTCCTCTTTCAGGGTAAAAAAAACTTCCAAAGATATTAAAATATAAATCAGACTGGCTTGCGCTACTTCATGTCAGTCCAGAAATAAAAATAAGTAAAAAAATACATCATCTCTAAAGAATTTTTTAATTTAAGAGATAGGATATATATAATGCAATTGCATTTAAGCATAGAAGGTACCATACTTTCAATAAATATCATATAAAAACTAATTGATAATCTACAATAATTCATTAAAATTATTTACCAATATTCCTCATACAGCCTTAACCCATGATGCTGGAACCCATTGTGGCTCTCTTTCCAGACCATTAATTTCATTTAACAGCTGGTGATATGCTCTTTCTGTATCATTATTTATTATAATCATGTCAAAGAAATGTCCATATTTATCTTCCATTTCTCTAGCTTTCTCTATTATATCTTTTAATTCTTCTTCCTGTACAAACAAAATCAATTAAAATTAGACTAAGAATATGTTATAATATTTCTTATTTCTAACAATCAAATATAATAGTAAAAATATTTGTGATGTAATCTATATGAGTGTTATTTTACAAATAATTAAAAAGTTCAGAATATTCTATATTAGTTCTTATTAAAAATAATTATTCTGTTAATCACAAAATTTTAAGAGCTTAAAGTGTCATACATTTTCAAGTGTTGGTAATATAACTGAGTTTCTGAAAAATAGGGGTAGGAGATTAAAAGTTCATTAATTAATTATTGTAATTTGGTTGAAAGAAAATATTCCAGCTGTAGATCCAACAAGGAATGATAGTTATATACAGTGAAGAAGATGACCATGTACATATTAGGGGTTTCATTTTTATACCCAAAATATCAGATATAAGAAACTAAATTTTCAATAAAGATCAATTTTGTAAAAAAGGTCAACGTATGCTAAATATATACTCAATTTATTTGTAAATTTCAAAAATAACATTTAGTGTATTCAGACATTGTTAGTAGAGTACAAGAACTTCAGTTTGGTTTTTTTTTTTAGTAAAAATACAATAGTTCAGTCATAATCTTTTGTAGTACATACCACAGTATCTTTCATAAATTAAATACAAAAGAAAATGAAATATATATATTTTTTTAAATCTGCTTAATGTATCTTACATTACTATCAAAAACATAAGATACAAAAGATTCTTGACTTCTAACAGTCCAAAAGAATTTTAATTCACATTGTATATTACACAGACCTGAACAATCAGGTCATATTACTTTTCAGTACATACACTAACTACCAGTAAATGTATTTAAGTTTTTCAATAAAAAATAGATTGAACTAGAGTAAGTTTATTTTACAATAGATTCATAAACAAAAAGTCATATGTCTTTAAGTTTCCCATTAAAAAATTCTTAAAAAATACTAAAAAAAATTCAACTCCCAATTAGATTTATTATCAGGTCAAAAATGTAAGCTTACCTTAAATGCTTCTCCGTTTCTAATCTTCTTTTGTCTCAGTTTTTCTAATGAAGGTGGTGCAACAAATACAACATAAGGTTTTAAATCTGAACTTCGTAAGATTTTTAGCGATTGAGGATGAAGATTTAAAACACAAATTTTGCCAGCATTTACAACTGATCGAATTGCATCTAATGATGTACCATAGTATGCTCTTTCATATTCACCATGTTCTACAAATTTTCTGGATAATATATCAGCTTCAAATTGTGCTCTAGTTATAAAATGATAATCTTGACCATCCACTTCTCCATCTTTCCTAGCTCGACTTGTATCTGTAAAATAAATTACACTCTAAGATAATTTGGATTACAGTAAATAATGCGGATTGCTTTATATTTTCTGAATTTTTAGAGAGAAATACTTTGTTGAAAACAGTTGTGGAGAGAGCAGTGAAAGGACATAGAGAGAAAGTTAAAATTAAATGGTCACCTGGAAGATGAAACAACTACAAAAATGAAGAGAGGTAGATTATAAAGGTTCAAGAAAACAACAGTAGCATCAAAAATCAGCAATGATGTTGATGAATTTTTTTAATATTTAAAACAGAAAAACATATTTTATAGGTAGATAATAAGAATTCATGGGACTTACTCAAAATAAAGTATGATTTTATTTAGTGTTTTGAAATTTTTGTTTTTTGTTTTTTTTACTTCCTTGTGTGAAGTAAAGGAAGTATTGTGATCGCAAAAAATTTTGGTTTTCAGATTTCAACAGAAATATCTATTTTAACCATCCCAGAATCCATTTTGACTAGTTTTGGCATGATGTCTGTACTTATGTAGTACGTATGTATCTCCCATAACTCAAAAACGATTAGCCTTAGGATGTTGGATTTAGGACTGGTGCAACATCTAGATGTGCACACCCATTTTTGATAGCAGTCGATTGAACCAAAAGTGTCCAAAAAAGCCCAAAATCCCAAAAAAATTTGGATTTTTGACTTTTTCTTAACTGCAGTAATAAGCCCTAATTGAGAGCTATTCAACAACATATCATCATAAGTGGTATTTATTTTCATTGGTTCCCGAGTTATAGCTAACAAAATTTTAATTAATGAAATATTTGGGTCTTACAAGGGAAAGCACATTGGTTCAAATCAGACTTCATCTCCTTTTTTTTAACTTTTTTGTTTATTTAAATATATTGATCTATTAATAAACTATTAAACCATGATTGTAAGAAATTTTTTACAATAAATAATAATAATTTAAAAAAATCAGAGTTATTAGTGAAATAAAATTTTTTTGTACTTTTAAAAATGTGTATATGTAATTTAATAGGCATTATTACATATGTGTATATGTAATAGACTTGGTGAAACATTTCATTATTTAATATTAATTGAAAACTATAATTTAGAATTGTATTATTTTTGGATTTTCTAGTTTAATTTCTGTTTAATTTTATCTACGTTAAAGTTAACTACAGAGTGACTGAAAAATAGACCCTCACAAGAACAACATATACCACTGAGGCTCTACATGCCCGATGTTTAATAAATTTCAAAAAATTCTTATCTTTTAGTTTGTTACTCCTCTATATCGTCGGATCATATTCTTCCTAAGTTGGAATTGATCATCATTTCAGTTATTTGTTTTTTGTTGCCAGTCATTTATTTGCTCTTTGGTTTGATATAATTCTTCTGATCTTTTGACCTTAATTTATGTACACTTTCTCTAGTTTTCAAATCTTTTCTCTCTTTATACTCATCATCCTTTCTTAATCTTTTTATTCTTTCCTTGGTCTTAATGTTTTCTTCCTCTTTATATTTATCATCTTCTTTTAATGTTTTTATTCTTTCTTTGTTTGCAACATTTCCTTCCTGTTTATTTTCTTTTGGTTTGTAACATTTTCTTCCTTTTTATTCTTTCTTTGGTTTTAACATTTTCCCTCTTTATATTTATCATCTCTTAATTTTTTTATTCTTCCCTTGTTCTTAATATTTTCTTCCTCTTCAATTCATCTTCTTGTCGTTTTTTTTAAATATATTTCTTCGTATTATCTTTCTTTTTCCTGTATGATTTTTATTATTCAACAAATAATCCAATAATAAAAACTGAATATTTTACTCCGTATGGTCAAAATTAACATTTATAACCAGTAGACAGGAGTTCACTAAATGGAATAGTTTAATTATTATTAACTTTTACTTACACGACATATCAGAAATCTGAAACTTTTGTTAATCAGCACTCATGAAGATTTGAATAATACTGATCTAGTAATACGATTAATAAAGGGACTTTTACTCTATCCTAATACTTTATGTAAGATTGTTGGATTAATAATTGCATAAATATTTAATGTTAATAAAAATTAATATTTTAGCAATTGTATAAAACTTTATTTGTTTTATAAATATAATTTAACCAAACTTAACCTACGCTCGCTTCGCTCGCTAACCTTGACTAATTAACAGGAGTGTTTTGATTATTTAAATAATAAATAATTGCAATAATTACTGAATTTATTAAATAAATACTCAAAAAATTACGGTATTAATTAGTCAAGGTTAGCGAGCGTAGGTTAAGTTTGGTTAAATTATATTTATAAAATAAATAAATATAAATAACCATTTATTAAAATTAATAAAGAGACTGTTCATTTTCCACTGAAATCCGATTGACTAATTTGTTTTTAAATAAAGCTGTAGCTGTGGTGGCGTTAATACGTAAGTGCCTAAATTTTCATCCATGTTACTTCTAATTTTCACTTAAGATCATTTTAAAAAAGTACCTCCTGTACTTTTTTTTAATTTAATAATTTTGAAGTTTCATAACCATGTGATAGCTTAATTAATCAATTAATAAAAAATTAAAGCACTGTAAAAAAAAGCAACGCTGCCTACCGGATTTAATTGTGAACCTTAACCATCGCAACCACCTTAACCTCAACAACACATAAATAAATAAATTAATTAAAAAAACATTTTCTATTGGATCAAATTGTGAATCTAAATCATTCTCGAATCAACTTAATCACACACACAAAATTTCATCAAAATCAGTCCAGCCGTTTAGGAGAAGTTCAGTGACATACACATGCACAGAAGAAATATATATATAAAGATATATATAAATATTTTTAGATATTTTTCGAGAAAAAATATATTCAAAAACCTTCTCAGTTATGCCAAGAGACACATGGGTAAAAATTTATTTGCTAAAGATCAGGTAGTTTTTTTTTTGTTTATCCTGAACAAGCAAAATCCCTCTTCCTCTTGTATAGATAGATTACATTATTTAATGTAAATTTAATTCTATTATTATGTAATATTATTCATTCAGTAATTTCAAATCATTCAGTTCAAACCCTGTACACAGTTCATTAATTCAATTTATTAAAGTTTTTGCTTCAACTGGCAAACCTCCACTACTACATATACATATACTTTTTTTCAAGATGAATTATATTTAAAAACCTTCTCAGTTAAACAAAAAAACACGGGTAAAAATTTAGTAGGGATAGAACAGGTAGATTTTTGTTCATCCTGAAAAAAAACCCTCTACCTCTTTATATAATAATATAGATTAAAAATGAGAGAAAAATTAAGTATTAAGTTTACTGAAATTTTCCTAACCTCAACTTAAATGTAATTTTAAATAAATTTATCACTATATTTAGAAGCTCTTTTTAGAAGGTTTTTAATTGTTAATGTGGTATTTAGTATAGGTATGTGGGAAAAAACAAACTAATAAAGGGCTGTCAGTGTGTGAATGTCATGAAAAATTTTTATTGTGGCTAGTATGGGGTAAATAGTTCTAATTGATCATGATTTAAGGTCAATCAGCTTTACTGACTGTAGAAGATGTCTGTTTTCTTTGGTATCATTCTTGCTGTACTGCCTCTTCAATCTTTCAAACAGTATAAAAATTAAATTATTATTCATTTCATTATATTCACTATTAATCAATGACCGCGATTGTATGCAATAATGCTAAAATAGTTTTCAAAATTACTAATTTTTCCCACCTACTTTTAATTAATTAATTAATTTGTTACTTTCAACTGTTTTTTATGGTTGTGATGCACATAAAGTACCCAAGATACCTCATTTGCACAACCACTAATTGTGGTAAACAGAGTGAAAGTGTCTCTTATAGAACTAAATATCACTTAAATCCCGAACTGAATATCAATGGGCTTTGCATGCTAGTGAAACAGTATATTTTGCTCAATAAACAAGAAGACTTAAAAATTCTGAAGGTAATCTATAGAAAAAGAAGACGTGCTAAACAGAAATATAGATATAACTAAAAAAATAAACAATAAATATGAAACAAAACTAGGAATGATTTACACTCACTTATAAATCATTGAAAATAGTACTAAAAAGTATTGTGGTTAATAGTTTTTGAGGACAGGCTCACTTGTTTACAATCAAACAAAGGAGTGCTAACTATATTGTAAACAACTTCTACATGATAACAAAAAATGAACACTCATGTTCTTAAAAATACAGCAGAAAGATATAATATAATACATAATATAAATACCACAAGGCTAGAGCAATACAAAAACCACAGAGCTAGAGTAATATAAAAACGATTAAGGTAAAGTGAATATAGAACTTACAACTTAGCCTTACAAGCCAGAAGTAGTGAGTTAATGACCATCAAGAAAAACAATATTGGCTAGCTCTTTCAAAGAAGGCGGAATCAGGAACTGAAATGAGGAATGCTAATTGCAAGGTAGTTATAATTGGTGGGTCTGAATCAGTAAAAAAAAGTTTACAAATTATCATTAAAAATGATTCTGAAATAATTTTTATGATTATTTTCATATTTTATTGTGCATTGTAATACAAAAATTATTGATAAGAATTAAAATTAATGAACTTATATTATAAATGTACAAATTTTACATTTAATTTATAACTTACGAGGTATAGCAGCTGCAAATCTTTCTGAGTCTTCCATTAACCTTTGGCGTAATTCATGCCTACCAATGTTTGGAGGACCAATTAGTACAATGGGTCGTTTATGATTTGCTCTTGGATAATATAATGCTACCTCTTCATATGTTAAAATTTCATCAGCTTCATAATCTAGGAAAGAAAAAATACTGTTAGTAAAATATTTAGATTTTACTAAGTAAATTAACAATATTTTACTAATTTC
Source organism: Lycorma delicatula (assembly GCF_047948215.1). Lineage (NCBI taxonomy): Eukaryota > Metazoa > Arthropoda > Insecta > Hemiptera > Fulgoridae > Lycorma > Lycorma delicatula. The sequence goes on from NC_134464.1 coordinate 44,317,568, forward strand.
TAAAAGAAGATGGACAACAAACCATTAATTAAATCATTTTCTGTCAATAATTTGATAAAACAAGTCTGGTTTGATGTTACTAAGTTTAGAAATCCCTAATGAATTTTAAGACAAGGGAGAGAACATTTGTAAATTTAATTACAACTAATTTAATTATTAATTTATTATTTTTAAATATAAATAAATTAGTTCTAAATCTATAACTTATAACAAGAGTTACATTTATTTAATAAGATTCATTTTATTTCCGTTAACTTCCAAAAATACAAAATAACATAGTGTTGTTAGTCTGTTATGGATGGTTTATCTACACGTACACCCAAAAATTGACGTATTAGTAGTTAAGTAATCTGTGACCTAACTTGTTTTTTAATGAATTTTACAAATTAGGCTCTTCAATGAAACAGAAACAATAAAGAGAAAATTAAAATAAGGTACAGAAGTGAGTTGTTGATTATAACTGATAATGTAAAGTTTATCTAGTGTCAAAAATAATCTTACTGAAATTGCAATATAATTTAGCATTTTTTCCAGGAAACTTGATGTCACTGACAAAGATGGTCTAGAAAGATACTAATACTGTACCTCCAATTTTCTTTTTGTATTTTTTATATTTATTTATTTATTTTTTTGTAAATAAAGCAGTCAGAGAGAGAAACTATACAAAATAGTTTTATTGAGAACCAGTATTTAATAATAAATTAGTTAATCTAATATAATAAACAGATAAGTATTTAAAATGTAGAAAGAAAGGCATGAAGCACAGCAATATGAGAACAGTTTCATAAGATGGCAAAAAATGTATAGATGAAAGATTTTATACAGAACTGCTGAGACAGACTGGAAGAAATCTTGTGGGTGATGTCAGAAGAAGGATGTGCCATAATGTAGGGGTAAACCATGCATTGGTGACATGGCAATTGAAAATTTCCCTCCCCATCATCCTTTGTCTAAGAAAAATAATAGCCATCAATTTGAAATAGAAATTTTTATTAAAAATCATTATACCTATAGATATAATGTAGTAAGAGCCTTACTACAAAATTTTATAAAAACAGAAGACACATTATCTATAACTGCAGCACAAACATTCAGACAAAAAGTCAAAAGGTGTATTTAAACAGGTTTGCTTTGCTTGGCGATAAATTTGGCAGCAATAGCTCAGGTATGATGCTTTAATAATCACTGAATTTACTTACGCTACATTCAGTTATCTGTCATCACTAAGTGTTACACAGGATTATTAATTATAAAAATTTAAATAGACAATAGTTATAATGAATTAACTGGAAAATATAACAAATGTGTTATCTGTTTAAAATGATGAAATTCATAAATCAATCAATTACTTCCAACTGCATGGGGATTGTTTTTCCAGAGAATCTTTTGAAGCCACATTATAGCTCATTTTCAGCGGAGTTAGCAATTCTATTACTTCATATTTAAAAGGGTAGGAAATCCCGTTTTTATATAATTAATATGTTTTATCTACATCATGACAATATTTTGTTTTGTCAGATGTCACAAGCCACAAAAGTCAAAAATTGATTCATAAATGTCGTGTTATTCAAGAAATTGTTAATATTATTATAAAAGACTAAATAGATTCCTTAATCATTTCTATAAAAATGTTTTATGTGAGAATGTATTTTCTTCTTATGAAATATTTTTGATATTTAAATATAGAAATAAGATAAACAACATGAACTTCTAATAAAATATGAACATTATAACAAGTTTTCCCACTATAACCAATTTCTTAACCATTTAGATTCATATAAATCTGAACATAATCTATTATGTTCATATATCAATGACAGTAAAAAAAAACTATTAATATTACATTGGTCAGTTAAGTACTAGTCAGTTAAGAGGGTCAAATTTGGGATTTTAATATTTATTTGTAGGTAATAGTAGTCTAATCCATTCTGGCTAAAGTGTTATCAGGTCTAATTTTTCTTGAGAAAAAATCTTTTCCAAATTTTATCCAGTCTGATTCTTAAGCTATCAAGAAATAACTATAACTAAAAACTTGAGTTAATAGAATCTGGAACTTTCTGAATTTGATTTACTTTTTCGTTGATGTTCTAGAATGGAGAAATGGAGAGAATTGTTTAGAAAAATTATGAACATAAAAAAGTGTTTATAAATAACATCTAAAAAGTTGATACTTAAATCAACATTATAAATATAAAAGTTCTTGAGATATTAATTTATTTTAAAAACAACAATGCATTCTAATTACCATCAATAGTGTTGGATGAATAAATAGGATAACCACCATCAGTATTATAAGGTGACTTCTTTTTCTTCTTTTTAGGATTCTTTTTTGCACAAAGAAATGCTCCACTCTTTTTTGATTTTTCTCTTCCAATTTTCTCACCTGTGATTGTCTGTTTCATAGCTTCTCTCCTACAAAAATTGAATGTTAAAATAATTTATTGTATATGTAGAGCCAATGTTAATCATTCCTAGCAGGACATTTACTGTAATATCAGAAGTAGTACAACTGAAAATGGTCTGATTTAGGTTAAAGTAAGTAAGGAAGGTAAAGGTAAGATAAGATAACATAAGTATAGCAAATTCGGATTTGAATACTAGATCGTGGATACCGGTCTTCTTTGGTGGTTGGGTTTCAATTAACCACACATCTCAGGAATGGTCGAACTGAGAATGTACAAGACTACACTTCATTTACACTCATACATATCATCCTCAATCATCCTCTGAAGAATTATCTAAACGGTAGTTACCGGAGGCTAAACAGGAAAAAGAAAGGAAAGTATAGCAAATTAAAATTAAGGTAAGGTTAGAGTTTGTTAAATATGTTGCAGTAAATCAATTATAAATTTACTTTCAGTTGGCATATCTTAATAACCATATTTTCTACTAACAACATAACATTTCTTTGTTTTAAAACCATTTCAGTTACACAGGTTGTAGCATACAATTTTTTTCATTAGTTTTTTACAAGGACACATTACAGAAAGGCCAGTTAAAAGTACTACAAGTACTACAAGTAATTCAAATATATAAATAATTCTTTGTTAAAATTAGATTGTGTCACCTTAACCAAGAAAATAGTTCTGAGTGCAGGAAACTTCTTGGTAATGACTTGGATACAGAGTTATCAGACTATAGCTGATTTGCATTCAGAGTATGGCACTTGATGACACTTTTAATTAAAAAGATAAAATTAAGGAATGAATTGAACTCAGTTGCATTGATAAACTATTTATACAGAGCACCACTAGATACTGAAATAAACGGGGAAGCATTCTCTTAAGAGGAAAATAAATCATGTTTCAGTTTTCAATAAATAAAATTTATTTTTTGAGTGAACCATCTATTTTGTTATTTTATATTACTTTTATAATGTTTTGATATTGGACATTAGATTATTTGGTTACATAGTGCATCTAAGTCCCAGATATCCAGTTAAGTTTTTTTTTTAATATGTTTATGTAAAATTACTGTACTTTAATATAAATTAAATAAATGGTGGTATTTTTACATAAATTTTATAATAAAAGTGAAATATTAGAAATAGGTGCTTGATTAAACTTTTACCATGAACTTATTAAAATAGTAAAAAAGGTTTTATTTCGTTACTATATACCTTACTATTCTTTTTTCAGGAGAAGGGTGCAACCGGATCATGAAAAATTCTGGTTCCATCTCTGCCATTCTGTCAATATTACATCAGATGGTATTTTTTTATCCATGCTGAACCATAATTTGTATAATTAATTTTGAATATGATAAGGATAATTTGCATCTAGATCAGATGTTTGGGATCTGATGTGCTCTACTACAAAATCAATTATAATCCTGCTAACTCAAAAATTTCTGAAAATCATACACTGTTGTATAGTAATAAAAAATAATACAGTATGTTTTGATTAATCTCAACACTTTTTATGATGCTGAATAACCAATAGTAAAAATAAAGAACAAAACAAATATAAACAATATAATTTTGTTTCTGATACTGACTGGTGTTGGAAAGATCGACTCGGTATTAGCCCAGCTAATGTTTGGTCTTCTTCACCTTCTCTATATGCTTGCCACCAGTTAGGATCTTCTTGACAAATTACATGAAGGACATCACCTTTCTGGAAACTAATACCAAGTTCTCTACATGGTATATATAAATCATCTTCAGGATCATAGTCAAAGTGTGCCTTCATATGCATCTGAAACATGATATAAAACATTTAAAATATATATTAACAAGTTGGTGCTGTGAGATGCGCTGGTATTACTCAGGATTGCTTTATATACAGGCCGTGAGATGTGCTGGCGTTACTCAGGTTTGTATTACTCATAGGCCATAAGTAGCCATGCTGGCTTCTCAGAATTCATTTTACAATCTACACAAAATTTCTTGGTCTGTATTGAACATTTGCAGTCAGTAGGGAATATTAAATAATGTTATTGCAGTCTGGTGCTATTCTATATCACTTCATTTTTCTGTTTAATTACCTCCAGTCAGTCCACATGTCATGGTTAGTTCTATATTGTTGTAATTTTATTGCCATTTTAAGTGTTTTCATAAGTTTTATAGTTAATTATTGTTTTATTAGTAGATTTTTTATCGTATATTATGTATGCTACATTATATTAACTTTAGTTACAAGTGAAAATAAAACACTAATATTACATCAACACATCTCATTATACATTTGCAGTAGTATTTCATTATCATTTTTAGTTTTGAATTAGGTTAATTTTTTGGTTACCGGGTACTGACTATTTTATTGTTTTTTCAAGTCTGAATTAATAATTCTTTGCTCTTTTCTATTTTCACATTTACAAATATATACTGGAATTATTTTTAATTTCATTATGGATAGTCATTATTATTAGTTTCATTATTACTGATGAAGAACTTCATGCCATACTTTACAATGATGATGAAGGAAGCATATTTTCTTTATCTGAATCTGAATATGAGCCTAACAGCATTTCAGACACTTCATCTGACGATGATAATTTGGTTCCAAACCAGTCTTTTTGACAGAGAAACAGTAGAAGAAAATTTGGAAACAATAGAAGATGAGTGGCTTGAAGTTGACAAGGCCGAATTACCTCTTCATGTCAAACTCAAAGGTCAAGAAAAATATAATTATCATGATTGATACCCACAAAATAAGGTAGCTTTAACAATAATTGAGATTTATAAAAGATCTTTTGATGATAACATTTTAAATATGATTGTTATTGAAACCAAGAGAAATGCTACCAATTTCATGTTTCAAAATAGAAGAAAACATCTTTATCGCTGCAGTCAGTGGTTTGGCACAACTTCTAATGAAGTGTGGAAATTTTTTTGCTATAATAATACATATGACAGTATTAAAATATCCCAAAATTTCTGATTACTGGGATACATCAATTCTTTATAACAATTGTAAATGCATAAAATTATGAGCCGTAATCGATATCAGATACTTCTGAAATTTGTTAATTTCGCCAACAATGAAACAGCTAATGATGATAGATTATATAAAATTAGAAATCTGATTAATGAGATTCAAGAAAGATTCCATGAAGAATATGAATCTAGAGAGTTTATTGCCATAGATGAATCGATGATTCCATTTAGGGGGAGATTATTCTTCAGGCAATATATTCCTAACAAAAGTCGCAAATATGGAGTGAAGATGTTCAAACTTTGAAATACTGTAGGTTACAACCTCAAGGCATCTGTAAATTTCATAAAATCTGACCAAAATTCATCTGGACTGGCTGAAAGATTTGTGCTTGAACTTGCCAATAAATATTTATTTTTAGGAAGAGTAATAGTGACTGAAAACTTTTATATTTCAAAAAATAACCATTCACTGGGTACACTCAAGTGAAACAGAAAACATTTGCCTTTTGAAGTAATATAAAAAAAATATTACCAAAGGAGAGTAACCGGGATGCAGAATAAAAGAGGTATGGTCATTGGAAAATGGAAAGATAAAAGAGAAGTTTTTTTCTTAGCACTAAACACACATTGGAAAAGGTTACCACAGAGAAAAATAGGTTAAAAGAACAAGTACGTAAACCTGGAGAAATAATTGAGTGCAACAAGGGTAAGCAAGGGATAGTTACTTTTCACTGCTGTGATGAACTATCACGTGGTACCACAAAGTTGCGTTTGAGTTATTGTTGAACACATTAGTTGTGAATGTTTGGCACATTTGTAATCATTTTCACTGCAAAAAATTCATATTACAACATTCAGGGAACATTTAGTTTTGCAGATACTCAACATGGACAAATACGGGAAGTCAGTTGAAGAAAAAGATATTCCAATTGAACGGCAAAACAAGAAACACATCTTGGAACCCACTTCAGAAAGAAATAAATGAAATTGAAGAATTGGAGGTGTTGTGCACATTGTTATGCTGATACTGTGAAAGCTGAAGTACGGGCTATGGCCCAAAATAATGTAAAATTTGTGTCAATACAATGCAGTGAATTAACAAATTTATGTGCTTTAGCAAATATTACTAGTATTAACTGTAAAATTTGGATCACAAAAATTAAATTTTGAAATCGTTCTTTAAAACATTATTATAAAAAGGAACTAAAAACAATTTTATATTATATTACATTTTTTTAGTTATTATTGCTGTGTTTAAATTTATCAGAACTTCAAATGTTTTTTTATTTTATTATTATATTACTCTATTGGTATTATAATTTCTTTAGTTTAAAAGTGTTTTAATAATTTTCTATTATTAATGTCATTGTATTTATCTAATAATTTTTTTAATTATTGGATAATTATTATTATAATTATTACTATTATTGTTTATTATTATTAATTAATTATGTACTAATTATTAATTATTACTTATTACTTATTACTTATTATTATTATTACTCCAGTATTGTTTACTTAAAAAATTTTAGAGATTATCATTAATAAAAATTACAGTTTATACGAAAAAACAAAGTTCCAGTGAATATTGCTGATGATACTCATGGCAGATGAATGAAACATGCATTATTTGGAGGCCGTGAGTATCGCCAGGACACTCATGGTTTTTTTTTAAATTATTTGTGGTTTATATTCAACTTCAGTAATAGATATACTTAGAATGTATGCATTAGAAATCGTAATCATTTATATCTCTTACGGCCTGACGGGAATGTTTTTCATTATACACTGTATTATCAAACCAGTGATTTTCCTTACACATTGCAGTAGTCAATATGTTAACTGAACATATTCATTATTAATTAGGTGTTTCAGAGTTTTAATAATGAAATAAAGTGGTATGTTTTAAAACCTTTTCTTTTGGTTTTAAGGTTCATGGTTTAGGTTACGGTTACAAGCATTTTTAAATAAAAATTAACAAGTTGTCCTGAAAAAAAAATATTCACTGGTAATGTGAACTGTTATAAAAAGACATGTTGAAATGTGGTAGGAAATAGTCAATAATCCACACATGATAAATTAAAAGCAGTCTGAATATTTCAATACGCTTCTACTCTTAAGTCACAACCATCATTCCAACATTTCCAAAATTCATTTATAACATTTTAAAACATATTCTAAGATTGTTTAAAGACATTAAGAAAAGTAAATGTACTAAATCAACATGAAATCAATTACATTAAGGTTTATTAGTATGTTTTGTTATAAGTGCTCTCAACCAACAATTTAGTAATGTAGCTTTATAAAAAAACAAAGTATAAGAAAAATTCTATACATTACTTTGGTTGGGCAGAAAAACAAATCCATCATCTGTAAGAATCACAAATCAACATTGTTTCAAATGCTTGTGTCTGCAGACTTACAAAGGTCCAAAATTTTTATATTTTTAACAAGAGCATTACATTTGGTTAATCAATCTGAAAATATAAATTTTAATTATTCTTTTGTTTTTTAACTTGCTTTTATCAGTCTACTGGGAAATGAATGCTTATGATAAATTATTTTTTTTAACAATTTTAATATTTTGTTTTTATTTCTATTTAAATGTAACATTTTTTACATCCAGCAGAACTTGTTATGTAGTACAGATGAAAGGAGAAAAAGAATATTTTGACAGAATAATTTTTGATAAATTTAGGTGACAATAATGGCTGTTCAAATAAAAAACCTTTTAAAAAATCCATTATAATGGATTAAATGTTTAAAATTTATACTAAATTAAAAACCAACAACTGTCAACAATTTAATTTACCCTATCAATAAAATTTAAAGAAGAATTGAATAGGATATTTTACTTTTTAGTGCATTTTGAAAAGTTTTTTAGTGTACTACTCAAATAATTTTTTAGTGCATTGAGTTCATGTGGTTAATTCATTTACTGAAATGAGCAAAATCGAGGTATATAAGTTATAGTGTATTAAATAATGAACAGTAATGATAATTAATACATATGCAGAGGTGCAAACATGAGTAGAAGTGTAAGTAAAGATGAATGATTACTCTTTTGTAATACTTATCTTCTGCTTTCAAGTAAAAAAAATCATGTAATAAATAAGCTCCATATATTCTTCTTCTTCTGTTATGTCGCCTAATGACCATGTAAAAATGTCATTCCCTTCTTCTTTGTTATTTTCTTATCTTCCAGTACTTTCATCTTTTTGCTATGCATTTTTTCTTTTCCTTGAACTTTGTTCCCGTTTTCTTATTTTTCCTACCTTGTAATCCTTCATTCTTTGCACTTTCCTATGAAACACATCTTTTTCTGTTATTCATTCACTTTAACGTTATTTCTTTCTAGATCTTTTTTGATTTCTTGGATCCAACTTGTTAACTTTTTTCCTAAAGGTACTTGAAAATCTGTTTCATTAACCAGTTGTCATTCATTCTACATACTTGGTCAAGGAAAATCAACCCTTTTTCTTATCGTTTCCAAAATGTCTTCTATGATTTTTTATATACTTCTACATTACTTCTTATTTTCCAGACTTCATTGGTTTTTAGTGAACCCAATATTTTCCTAATAATTCATCTCTCTAACAATTCTATTTTATCTAATTTATAATTAAGTGATAGGCAACTATAAGTATATAAACATTCTGTTTTAATCACAATGTTATAATCCATTATTTTTGTATTTTTTGATAAGCATTTTTTGTTTTACATATTTTTAGACTATATGCTCTTTGAATTAATTCTATGAATCCTATCATTTATGGAAGATTTCTCTAATCCATCTTCTTGGATTGCCTCTTTTCTAGATATTTACATTTTTTAACCTTTTCTATGTAATTGATATTTGTTAGGTTCCATATATTATTATAATTTTTTTTTAATGAATAAATTATATGATGTAATTAAATAATCTAGATTGTGAAGCCATTTTTAAGTATTTATTGAATATGGCTGTAATAATAAAAAATATACTAATAAAAAAAGAAGCTATAATTAGATCATTGTCATAAACAATAGTTTGAAAAGGAAATATAAGCAGACTATTATTGTTAATCTATAAATGATGAACTAAAAATTAATTTTTTTTTTTTAACTGTTTACAAACTGCATAATCATTAAGAGAATAATTACAGATTCTGATGATTACAAAATTTATGACCTCAATTATTTATAAAAAAAACAAATTTCACTTTTCCCACCCGGTTTTTAATCAAATCTCCATATTTAATGAATTCAGATGAAACAGAGATTTCTACAAAAGAATTTAATATAGAAACAGAGGAAAAAATTAATAAGTAAATGAATGAAAAATTCCTTTTTCGCAAATAATTTTATTCTGCTGCGAAGATGCAATTTATTAGACTATTTATTAAAACTGACTTATGAATGTTGCTCAAGATTGGACAACCATTATGCATAGAAATATGTATTTAACAAAAAAAAATTAATTATGGGATTTGGTCTTAAAATGAGTAAAAACATTTTTTAATAATATTACTTGGAAGTAAAATTTTAATTTTATTTATTGAATAAGCTGTAATCTAATACTATAATCATTTTTCTTTTATAACTGTTTATTTTTGTTTTTTTAAAGTTAATTTTAATAGTTAGAATTGAAAATAAATTAATAAAAACGTCAACCATACTCACAAGGGTATCTCTAGTTGGAGTATTATGAGGTCTGCTACCTCTGTTTTGTCCAGGAACAATAAGAAATGTAAGTGTTCCAGTCATAGTTGACAATAAATCACAGACCTCATTTACAGATTTTCCTCTCATTTCTATTCCATTAACCTCTAATACTTCATCTCCTTCATGTAACAACCCGCTCTTTTCAGCAGCACCACCTCTTACGACTCTACCAATCATAACGGCTTCTCCTTCATTACGAACAGTTGCTCCCTGTAACAAATAATTAAATGTGTAAAAGTTTGACTAAAAATGTCAAAAGATAGTTATGCATTCATAATAAAGTAAAAGTAATTTTTTCAATCATGTGTGACGTATGTTGCTTCAAACTAGTACAGTTTTTTTTTGTCTGTGACACCTATATATATTAAAAATTATTTTATGTTTTTTTAATTGTACGAAAGGAAGTTGTAAATTTAAAGTAAAGTATGGATGATTTTTATAAACCATGCCTGTTAAGATTTGATTATGTTATGTGAACTGTACTGATAAAAGTTTTAACTGGATTTTAGTTATTGAAACTTGCTTTAAAAAGTAACTATATTTTTATTTATATTTTTTTTTAGATGTAACTAATGAAAACAGAATTATATTCTAATTCTAAAATCAGACACTAAAATAAATTTGTTGAAGTCTGAATCTCAACATCTGATTTTCAAGAAAATAATTATTATTGAAATGAAGAAGCAGTTTTCATGGCAAATTGGTAAATTAGTTTATTACTTTATAATATCTTTCCCATTACTTTTATTTTAGTCATCTAATGCATTTTTTATAATTTAATAATTTTAAAATCAAAGCTATAATATTTTTGACTTAATTAATCACATTGTACGTTATACAATTTTGAGAAATGCAATAACTGTATTGGTGAAATTATTGTATTAATTTCATTGTACAGTGGATTCAAAAAGCTCTCTTACCCCTAGATTAACAAAATTTTATGTTGAGGGACTGTATCCATGTGCTGCGAGTAATGTTTTCTGCAAAGGTTGGTAATCCTGCATCGTGTGCAGTTTGCTTCCATGAGGCAGTCAGGCTGGTGACCTTGATTACCAGGTTGGTCTAGTGAACTTGTCATCGCAAATCAGCTGATTTCAAAGTCAAGAGTTCTGAGGTTCAAATCTTAGTAAAGGCAGTACAGATTTGAGTATTAGATCATGGATACTGGTGTTCTTTGGTGGTTGGGTTTCAATTAACCACACATCTCAGGAATGGTCAACCTGAGACTGTACAAGACTACACTTCATTTATATTCACACATATCATCCTTATTCTTCCTCTAAAGTAATACTTTACAATGGCTCGGACAGCTAAACAGAGAGAGAAAAAAAGGCTGTGACCTTGAGATGAGTTTGATTGTTTGTTGTTCACTGCATGCTCATCCACACAATTTTCCTTTTAGATACCTGTGAACAATTGAGACTGTATTTTTTTATATGCTCTCGGAATGGTTTTAACTTTAAAATAGTAAATATTTTTCTTCGAATTCATCTTCTGTGAGCATACCAAATACATGCAGATAGTGAAAGATCAAGGATACTTTTCCATTAGATTTCCACATATCAGGGTTTGTAAATATGAAACTGTAATTTTTGTATAGAAAATTCATGTTGTATGAAAATGATAAAAGTACTTTATTCAAAATATTTTCCATCGCTAGCTACACATTTTCCCATCTCTCTGATAATTTATGAATGCCATTCCAAAAACCTGTTGCTCTTTTTAGGTAACCAGTCATCGAGCAATTTTCGTACATTTTCATAAGAAGTGAAATGCTGCTCAGCAAGTGCGTGTCCCATCGATGCAAATAAATAGTTGTCAGACGGAGCCAACTCTGATGAGTAGTCGCGTGTGAAAGTATTTCCCAACTGAACGCCTCAATCGTTTCCTTGATCAGTTTTGCTGTGTGGGATGATTCATTATCATGATGCAAAATCACTTTGTATTGCCTTTTTTTATATTCTGGTTGTTTTTCATGCAATGCTCGATTCAAATCGATCATTTGTTGTCGGTAGCGTTCAGTATTAACAGTTTCGCCAGGTTTTAGCATCTCATAATAGATCACACCCTTCTTATCCCACCAAACACAGAGCACTGTCTTCTTTCCATAGTGATTTGGCCTTGAAATCGATGTTAGTGGTTTGCCTGGAGTTGCCCATGATCTTTTCTGCTTAGGATTCTTGAAATATATCCACTTTTCATAATCTGTCACTTTGATCTGTCAATTTGATGGAGAAATGACTTTCTTTTTTACTTGGCGAGCAAGTGGTTTTTGTGGTACTTGCAAGTGGTTTTTCGGTTTTCTTGCTGTCTTTCATTCAGTTCATGTGGAACCCATTCTCCCATCTTCTGGATCTTTCCCATGGCTTTTAAATGTATGGAGACGGCTTCTCATGTTACATTTAATTGATCTGCAAGTTGTTGTTGCATTTGAGCGTCATCCTCATCCTACAAGCTTACAATTCACTGTCTTCAAACTTTTTTGATGGTCCTCCATGTTCTTCGTTTCTCATGTCAAAATCGCCTCTTTTGAATTTTTTAAACCACTCAAAGCACTGTGATCTACCAAGAGCATGCTTACTGTACGCTTCAACAAGCATTCGATGTGATAATGTAGTAGTTTCCTTGAAATGGTAACAGAAAATCAATACTGTCTGCAAATTGTAGGTACAGAACTTGACATGTTCAACACTAATTAAAACTATGCTGTTGAATGAAACTTGTATTGTTGTGAGATGAAAATCTTTATCAGCTGTCAAAGGAAGAAAATAGCACCAATGATGTGGTTTGTCGGTAACTACATCGACAGCTAGGGCCATCTATGGGCAAATTCTGGTTTCATATTTACACACCTGGTTCACTGGTTCCTAATCGATATTGTGATATTATGTAAGTGCTAATCAAGAAATTTAGGGAGATGGGATTGGTAAAGGACTATGAGTGAAATTGGAGACTATCAGTACGCCAGCCTCCAGAAACTTCAAACTGCTATTCATAATTTCAACAAGATCATTCCACTTGAAAGCCTTATGAGTCTTCATGAACAAGAACAATTGTGTACAGATATTTCTGGATCACAGGTTCATGAGGACCACTTCCAACAAATACTAATAGGTAAGTTAATGTTACGTACTTTTGTATTAGTGCATGACAGGTGTGTAGTAACTATTTTGAATGAACTACATACTTTTACAATTTGTCTTTTTAGTATAAAACTAGTATTTTTTAAGTTGTAACTTGAGTTTTCAATGTATAGCCTGTCCATGTATTGGCAAAATAAAATTAATAAAAATCTTTTTTCTTAATTGGTAAATCCATTAAGTAAATATTAATATTTTGTCACACTTCCAAATTGGAAAGATAGTAATTTATTCATAATTCATGTTTTTAAATTTTGAGCCGTAGGTATTTTATGTATATTTCAAATTATATATTTCACTCCAATCTTCTGTGATGTTTTATAAAAAAACTTCACTATCTGAAATACCAATTTGTTGTTTTCTGCATAATTCAAAGTTTAGAATGAACTGAATTTTTCATTGTAAAGTAGTCCAATGCAATTTTAAATAAAAGAAAATGTGAAAGAACTATGTGCACTTGATTAAAATCTTTTCTTATTATGGGCAGTTACTACAGTATATTTTTCTACAAAAAAATCCTTTGTTTATGTACTTCATTTAGGGAAAAATGTAATCCTTACTCATAGCTTAATAACAAGCATAGATAATGTTGTCTTCCATGCATTCAAGAAGAATTGTGGGATTGTCATATACAAAACTCTATTACATACAGGGTTTGAACGTAAACATTTTAAAAATACTGATAAATTACTAATACCTTTTGCACCTTTGTGTTAGCATTAACATTACATTTTAGAAATACTGTAATGCTTTCCTATTAATATTACATTCTTCCTAAGTAATAGTGAAAAAACTCTAGATTTAAAAAAAACTGGTAACATATGCTTTTTAAAAATTAAAAAAAAAAATGTAAATAGTAAAGGACAGTATGATATTTACAAATTTTTAGGCATGAATATTTCATGTGTAAAAATTTAGACCAATTGCATTACAACATTTGTTAAACATAAAAGAAAAGACAGATCTAAAAATTGAAACTGTTGCCATAAGGGTAAATTTACTGATTCATTAAAAAAAGGCAAGAGCAAATGACTATAAAAATTGTCAGACAACTGAAATTAAATTATATGAAAACAAGCTACACGTAGAAATTTTTTACAATAGCTTAGGTCCACATATTTTTGAATACAACTTTGAATTAAATGTACAACTAATATTCAAAGCTCAAATAATAATAGACCAAACAGTATGAAAACAATTTTCAATATATTTTCAGTACATGTTTTTCATTACTTTATAGAATTTTTGACAAAACCTTTCTCTATCTTTTATTAAATACAGAAATAACAATAAGATTCATTAAAATGCACAAACTAAACATATTTTTACAGATACTGAAATTACAGAATAAGAAAATAATATGAAAAATTTAACATTTTTTATAGTAAACACATACAAGGGACGATCACAAAGTAAATTACACCCCGTCTATGAAACAAACACATATTTAAAAGACATTTTTTTATTGAAAAAAAAAAGACTATATTTTTATCTATTTTTCAACATAATCACCAAGTTTTTCTAAACACTTTTCATACTCTCTGACAAGTTTTTCCATTCCACTCTCATAAAAATTTCATCTAATTTCCTTCAACCATTTAAGGATCGCTCTCTTAAGTTCATCATCATTAGCGAATTGCTCCCTATGCAAATCTCACTTGAGAGAACCAAACAGGCCAAACAGGTGGTAGTCGCAGGGTGCTAGGTCAGGGTTGTAAGGTGGATGAGACCACACTTACCTCTTGAATTTTTGCAGTAACTCCTTTGTCATATGAGGCTGAATGAGGAGTAGCGTGGCCATGAAGAAAAAAGACCCCATCTCGCAATCTTCCAGGTCTTCGATCTTTAATGGCTTTATGCAATTTTTTTAGTCTCACAGTAAGATTTGGAATTGATTGTTGCTCCTCAGGACATAAATTCACTGTAAACAACTCCCTCAGAATCGAAAAAGACTGTCAGCACAACCTTTTGAACATGAGGAGATGTTTTCACTTTTTTTGGCTGTGGCAAATTTTTATGTCGCCATTCATTCACATGAATTTTTTTTTTTTCCCCTCAGTCATTTGACTGGTTTGATGCAGCTCTCCAAGATTCCCTATCTAGTGCTAGTCGTTTCATTTCAGTATACCCTCTACATCCTACATCCCTAACAATTTGTTTTACATATTCCAAACATGGCCTGCCTACACAATTTTTTCCTTCTACCTGTCCTTCCAATATTAAAGCGACTATTCCAGGATGCCTTAGTATGTGGCCTATAAGTCTGTCTCTTCTTTTAACTATATTTTCCCAAATGCTTCTTTCTTCATCTATTTGCCGCAATACCTCTTCATTTGTCACCCACCTGATTTTTAACATTCTCCTATAGCACCACATTTCAAAAGCTTCTAATCTTTTCTTCTCAGATACGCCGATTGTCCAAGTTTCACTTCCATATAAAGCGACACTCCAAACATATACTTTAAAAAAATTTTTCCTGACATTTAAATTAATTTTTGATGTAAACAAATTATATATCTGACTGAAGGCTCGTTTCGCTTGAATGGAATTCACATAAATGTAGACATAAAAAGTCTCAGGACTTTAATGAAGCACCCAGCTCTCATCCCGTGATGATTTATTTAAAAAACTGTGGACCAGTTCTGCAGTAACATTGAAGAAAAAAAAGAGCAGACACAAAACATTGATGCTTGTGGTTGTCGGTCAACTGATGTGGCACCCATCGTGCACACATCTTACGGTAATCAAGCTGATTGTGAATAATCGCAAACACACTACAATAATTGATATTAAGTTCACTTGCAATCTCTCTAATTTAAATAAGCCAGTTACTCAAGATCATTTCATTCACATGTTCTGTGTTACCCTCGAGTTTGAAGTTGAATGGCATGCCCAGCATGCATTCTGTCACTCACATTTGTTCTTCTGTTTCTGAATGTTTGGCATCATTTTGTGATCAGACGTGACACTGCATTTTCACTGTATACCTCAACAATTTGGTGATGAATTTCACACTAATTGCAATTTTTTGGCTACCAAAATCGGACTACTGAACTCACTTCTATACTGGACGAAACCTCTAGAGGACATGCCATATTGACAATGATACTACACACATACTGAATGTCATACAGAATTGCTGCTGGGGGAGCGTGAAGACAACAACACAACCAGTGCTGCCACCACAAGGCATTAATATATCCCTTTTAGTTCAAGAACACGGCAAGGGTGTAACTTAACTTTTAATCCACCTCTTGTAAACTGTACCAAAATATTAATAATAAAAAAACTCTTCGTTCAAGTAATTTTTGGTGATGTTAAGATGCAGACACAAGAAAAGTTTTAGAATTACCATAGTAAGGTATAGTTATACTTACTAAAGGTTCATTTGTTTTTTCAATTTTAATTATTTTAATATTTGAGTCTTCATTCTCATTAACTGTAGGATGTTCTTGCATCATGGAACTTTCGTTATTCGGTGGTGTAAGCGATATCCTATCAGGGGAACAGTCTCTTGCAATGGCGTCATGGGCGAATAGTAGACCTTCTATCTCATATCTTGTTAAAAGATCTGCAAGTTCTGCTGCCTCAGGTAGTGTACATGGTTGTAAGCCTTCCAGGCACTGAAAATATATGAAAAATTTAATTAAAATAATTAAATAAATTAATGCAGATGACTACTCACATCAGGATCCTGGATTCAGTTTTCTAAGTAGATAGAAATTATTATATATAGATTTCATCACTATAAGGTAAAATACACTTAATTTTCCCTTGTTTATGAATTATGTAGATTAATCTATTACATATTCTTTACACATGGTATCTTACCAACTTCTCAAAATTACAAATCTTGAAAACAAGAGGGAATTAATTCTATTTGTGAAAATAATGGAAAAAGTTCATCTAAAAATATGATCTAAAATGCTTCATTTGCAAGGTACGGCTAATGAAAGATTTCGGTCGAATTTCAGCTAGCCTGGTGAAATGAAGTTGCACTGAAATTTTTTGGACGTTAATTAAGGAGCTAAATTGGTGATTTCTTATGGTTTTTGACCTGAAAAATCAAATAAAATAGGTCCCAGAACCATAAATATACAAAATTAAGAAATCACCAATTCTGATACTTAACGTCCTAAAAATTTCAGAACAGCCTGATTTCACCAGGTAGCTGAAATCTGAGCAAAATCTTTCACTAGCCATAACTTGCAAATGAAGCATTTTAGGACATATGTTTATAAGAATGTTTTACATTATTTTCATGAATAGAGTAGGTTATGAAAGTTCCATGAGAACTTCGTGATACATTCTGCATATAAATTCTGTAAATAGAAAATATTTCATTAGTAATTTATTTAAACCTAAATAATATAAAATGACTACTGATTTTGGAAAAAAATGGTTAAGGTCACATTCTAAAATAGTTAAAGCTAAAAAATCTGTTTTGTTTTGTCTTTTATCTACTTTTTAACACTTAACATCATTAAAAGAAATATTAAAAATACAGCTTCAATGTTCACTAAAAGGAAAATGAAAAAAAAAAAAATTATTTAAAAACACACCAATTGTATTTCAGTTATACATTATTTTGTTGTGTTGTAATTCATAAAAGCGAAGTAATTTATCTTACATAGAAAACTAACATATGAATTCATTAAATAATCTTTTTAATATTTGCAAAATAAAATAACAATTGTTCCTTGATTGCATTAAAAGAATAATATTTTTAAGTGTCAAATCTACAGAATATTTGAAAAATTACACTAAAAATAAAAAATGTTCAAATGTTAAAAACATAATACTTTACTAATTAATATAATAAAATTAAACGTTTTTAACAAATATAACTAATTTTGGTATTTTATTTATTTATTTTTTTGAGGCAGTTTAAATATTTTAATTGATGGCTATCAAAGAATACACAAGAGTTTCTCCTTCAGTTGTTTATATTATCTACATTTTACTATATGAAGTTAATTTTTCTTTAGTACCCAAGATATGAGAGACACTAGTAATAGAATTAATACTAGTATTAATTAATGAATAGTATTAATACTAGTAACAGAATTGCTATCAATGAAAGTAATCAATATCTCGATTACTGGATATACTCTTTATATATCCAGTCTTTGTGGTGTATAGAGTGAAGTCACTTTCAGATCTATATATTATCTACATTTCAGTGGTATGCTATGCTGATATGTAATTGGCTAATAAAAGAATCAACTGGAAACTTCCTTGTTCCTTAACCTTTCGGTCAGTGTAGCATATTACAAGTAAATGTGGTGGTTATTTATAAGAATAGACATGACATTTTCAGAAGTGACTTGTGATCTATGTTAGGTTGTTTAAGGTTATGTCACTATGAAACATAAACGCAGAATGATAGTCTTTTGGCTGTTTATCACTGAAAAGGAACTAGAAGTTCTAGATCCTGTATGAACGATGGTGAGTTATTGTACTGTGTGAAGTTTCTGTATCAAATAAAATTTTTATGAATCAGTATATTACTATCTATTGTACCAATTTTATTCTATCTGATAGTAAATTAAATTCAGAAGAACAAGCAATTTAAAAAAATTTACACCAACTCTATAAAATTTATGTTCAGAAGTAATCTAAAATGGAAGTCTATTAAATATTACATCTGAATAATAAATGTAGTAAATAAAAAGAAGGAAATATATCATTTTAAATAACTAAGAATAATAACTTATTACATATTTGTTTATGTTTATAATTTTATATCTCTTTAAATTTTTTAACATTTTTATTTACTCAAAGTGAAATTTCAAAAACTATACCTAAAAACTGCAAAAACTAAATTTGGCATTATTGTTAAAAATAAAACAAGAATTTCTGATGATCATTTCTTTTGTATTTATTTTATTTACAAAGACGCAAATGAAATGATATTTCTAATCATCTCCTTCAAGGTTTTCAAATATATTCAAAAGATCCTTTGAAGAGGAAAATAAATAAAGAAAATTTTATAAAATTTCTCTTTGCTTCCAACATTAGGAATTAAAATTTATTTGAAATAAAACCTTCTGACCAAGCACCAATGTTGTCTGAGTGAAACAACTATTTATAAAAAAAAAAAAAAAAACGCCTATAAATAATAAGAACATTCATTTTTTAGCATTATTCTAATCTCATTAAAAACAATTATTCTGCTATTTTTATCAAATATAATTTTCTTACCTCACGAACAAGTGTTTGTGAATGTGATGATACAGGTGAATGTGTGTGCGTTGTTTGTGGCCAAGCTTGTTGAACTTTGTTATGTGTTGCAAGAGCTCTACCAAATTCAGGCCTAAGTAATAATGTCTGTACAGCTGCAACTTGGCCTTCTAAACTACTATAACCAGTTAAACCATTTTTCTTTAGCTGAAGCTGCAACCGTTGTAAAGATGCAACCAAATCACCATAACCTACAACATAAAATAATGAAACAGATCCATTAAGACATTTGTGATTAAAAAAAAAATCATGTAATCTTAATGCCTTATCACATTTTATAAATTGCCTTATCACATTTTATAAATCCAATCTTTTCTTTTTCTTCTCTTAATTTTGTATATAAAAAACCCACATTTTTCAATATCTACTGCTGTAAACAAAGAGGAAATCACTGAAAAATTTGTCTTAAAATCAATATACTCAGGACATGTATGAGATATATATTGTAAAAGCATCGTTTTTATGGGCAACAATCTTGCCACATATATATTCATAATGTTCAATTATGCAAGCGTGAACACAACAAATGTCATGATGGAAACATTAATTAGTATATATTTGATTATTGATTGACCTTCTTGCTAGTCATCTCATATGCACTATTACATCCAATGAAGCAACTGAGATATTTTGTAAATATGATGCATTACTTGTTTATCACTGAGCTACTGGGGAGGTAGGTAACAGAAGGGGTAATGATATTGTGGGAGTAGAAAAGATAGTAAGTTAATTTTAGGAACAGTGGCCATAAGATAAAAAACTGTCATATAATGACATGCAGTGCTGATTCTAAGCTTTACACTTGTCAGTAGTCACTTATTATTGTTTAAGTACACAAGAGAGAAATTGCTAAAAATTTACTATTTTATCACAGTTGTAGTTAATGAACACAAAAGATTTTTCATTAGATTTTATTATGTTATATTATCTTAATTTTATTAATCTGTTAATCAAGGTATTTAAACAAGTATCGATATACAAAGCTGAACAGTTTGGACTTTACAGTGTGTGTTCTATTAAAGTGATTTAATGTATTTTTTAAAGAGGCTTATTATTGCAATTTTGCAGTGGCTATAGAAAATGGCATGATAATATCAATAGACTTTTAAATTCAATGCCAGTAAGACATCCATTAGTTTTAAAAGCTAGAGTGAGAAAAGCAAGTGGAAGCTAACTTAAAATTATAATCTATGGGAAAAACTTGGAAAATATGTTGTGGAGATTTTCAGTTATTTACAGGATTAACATTCTTTATTGTAAAATACTATTAAAAATATTAAAGCTTTATTTTGCTTCAACCAAAAAATAAAATTGCAACTTGAATGAATCAGAATAATGTATGCTTCAATCACATAATTTTAAGACCACTGCTGGGTTCAGGGGTGATACTTGAAGAATCATGACTTGCTTGATTTCTCTCAGTTTATTATAGTTTTAATTAAATATAATTTAGTAACTATTTTTTTAATCTTGTCCATTAACACATTTTAATAATATTAGTTAAAATAAATTTCTGAAAATAATTAAAGAAATCTCACTCCCCTTATTTTTTACATAAATCCTCCTGAGTTTACTACTGAGTTCTGTTGTCCTGGACTAAAATCATGAAAGTTATAACAGCTTGTTATCCATTTTATTATCCCAAAATTAGATAAGTCATTCTAGACAAAGCTGAAGGACTTTATTTTTAAAAAAAGTCATTCAGTAAGAATTTATTTTAATTTTGAATTAGATTTATCAATCAAAGAGATGAAAAAAATTGCTTGTACGAAGTATAAATATAAGAAACTTATTCATATAATTTCTTTTCATAAGTTAAATAATGTTAAAAGGCTTTTTTAAATCTATTCTACAGAAATTATAGATTGATATTTGAAAACTGAGAAAAAATGCACTAAAGTTGATATGACACCGAGTTATTCTGTAATGGTGTAATAGCATCATTAACTTTCATTCAGAAGTTCTAGATTTAAATCCTGGTCACACTTGGCATTTTTCACAAGCTATAAAATTTACTTTTTATCCAAGAAGTAGGTGGAGGGCTTTAGTAATTTAGCATTACAGTTTATTCAGCATCTACAGTTTATGAATAGAATAAATAAATAAAGTAGAATAATAAATAAAATATAATAAATAAATAAAATAATTGTAGGAAAGTATTTTCAAAATGTAAAAAAGTAGAGTATTTTTAACAAAACAAATTATCAATGTTATAACAATTAAAAGAAAATAAAAATAAAATTTATAACTATATGAAAAATGGTCAATATCATCTCAATTTGTTCTTATAAAAACTGCTTTGAAATGCTTTAACACCCACATGTAATGATGAATATGGTTGTTAGATGTAAGTATGGCATGAGTCGTTTGCAGAAATATCAGAAATGTCAAATTCAAATTGTTATCCTAACAATAACAAGCATTTCATTTCAAACATACTAGAGAAAATAATGAAGTGTTTCTCATTGTTTTCTACAGATATGTACAATTGTTATGTCAATATTTAAAGCTCACTGAAACACAGGTAGCATAAAGTAAACATCATTACTCATAGAGAAAGCTGCTCAGACTAATGCCTCATGTATTTGAGATGCTTTATTATTATCATAAGAATAAAATAAGACTAGAACAAATATTGTAAAACTATAAATCAACATATACTTTTTTCTGGAATTTTTTATACACTGCTTCAACTTAGCAAGACAAATAACAACCAAATTTAAGTATGATCTTCTTAAACTACATTTGAGCATCCATGTTACAATGAATTTGGTCACTTAATTTCAGTTAATGGCATTATATCTGAAATAATTGGCCTAAAATGACACTTTCAACTAGTGAATTGAATTTACAACCTATTGTGAAACAGTATAATTTCAAAATTAAAAGAAATTGTCCTTGGATAAAAATTAAAAACAAAAAAATATAAATACAATGATGAAAAATTTTGATACAATGAAATTATAAAAAGGATTATGCTAACATACTAGATAATAAATGAAACATCTAAAGAAATCATAAAACAACAAAAAATGTTTAGTTTCATTTTTTTTAAAATCAAATGAAGATATAATTCTTAAAATTATGATTTAAAAATACTAAAACAATTTGTACAGATGAAAAATGATATAAGCACCAGCTGACCTATTTTTTATAACTTCTAAATATTCACAAGAATAGATTCTAACTACATTCTAAAATAAAATTAAAAAAGTGTACAATAACATATAAATCAGAAGTCATTCATTAAATAATTCTGTTCATTTTTTGTAAAATGATTTTTCATGTTTAAACTATGGTTTTTTATTAAAATATAAATTTATTATTTAATTTTTATCTTTGATTTTGTTTTTTATTTCATATATTTTTATTTTTTTAAATTTTATTCAAACAATAAATAATTTTTTTTAATTAACAAAATGTAATTTTAAATTTACAATAAAAATATAATATAAGAAAATAATTACTGCTGTTACTTTCCTAGTGAATACGGCTAAAACAGTTATATCAAAGAGGAAAGAAAGTATGGTGATCACGTCAAAAATGGGGTATCAGGTTTTTTGCAAATCTTTACATAAGGATGTTGCTTTGCTTTTGATCTTATATCTCGGGAATGATCAAACGGATGTTTTTGATATTTGGCTCAAATACTACTGTGTGTGGGGCATTGATTGTATTTTTTTTTCAAAATTTGTTAAGGGGGTGAGGAATAGTATAAAATAAGCAATTTCTATTTTCTTCAGAGGAATTTTAGAGAAAACTTATAATAAAAGAAAATTTGTTACCTATAATGCATGTATAAATAATCAAAAAAGGTTTTTCAAAAAATCAACCACCACCTGTTAAATCATACATATCTTTTATATTCTTTTGTTCTATCTTCCTTTGGTTTAAATATTTTTTAAAATTTATAATTCATATATATCAAAAAATATATACACAATTTTTTTAAATTATAGACCCTGGACCTAAAATACAGAAAGGGTTTTTTTTAATTTTTTGTTTCTTATTGTTTTTTATTGCCTTTATTGAAGGGGGTGTTACACATACAGAAAACCTTTCTTAAGCGAATTTGTTAAGCTTAACCTATATATGAATATTTTTAGAAACATTTTCTCAAAATTTATTCCCCAACTCAAAAAAATATATGTTCTGTTTTCTGTTTTTTGGCTTAACTCTTTTAATTTTTATTATTAATATCCAAGAAAGTCATGCAATATTTTGATACCTTTTTTTTAATTAACTGATTAAATTACTTTTTAAATGATCTCAATAATATTCTGAAGCAATTATTTTTCTGTATTTGTATGTGTATTTTAACTGTTGTATTGTGTAATCTTAAAAAAACCAAAGATTTCTCTTCATAATAATATTTTATTTTATTTTTTACGATTTTGACATTTTAAAAAAACTGATTATTCATTTTTTAAAACCAAGAAAAAAATGTTGTGATTTCAACTGTTTATAATCTTTATCTACTAATTTTGTTGAGAAAATCTTAACTATATCCATTAAAAAAAATGGATATAGTTAAGATATATAACTATAACTAAAATTATAACTATGCTTATTAAAAAAAAAAAACAAAAAACAGACACCAAATTAGATTTTTTTATGTAAACAAGAATGAAGTTCTATCAGTTCTAAAATAAATTAGCCTTCTTAACAACAGCAAAGATGTATCCTTTATAATAATGGCTGACAGTGTACACTGATGAATTACAAAATGAGAATGGCCAGTTGGGAGGAGAATATACTTATATTTTTATAATTGTTCCTAATAGATTGAAATGAAAGCCTTTCAAGTGTCTTTCTAAATGTTCTAAACCAGTTCAATAATTTTCAAAAAATAACAATTTTAACAGACTAAAGGAATGTGCAAACTATAACATTATATTTCAGAAACAGAATAAATAAAATTTCACATTTGAATTGCTGGAAATGAAACAGCAGATACCAAAGCAAAGTGAGAGGTTGGGACAGAATGCAAGTATGTTAGGGGATGTTTTATTCACCCTTTTTGTAGCAAAGCCTAGATATTTGTCCCTCATTGCTGGGTCTTTCAAATTAGTTGTAAATTAAATGGTGGGTATAGATTATTTTGATTTGTTTTTTAATTGATTGGAGTTTGGATTGTAAAGTGAAAGGTCAAATTAGAAATACTTAATACATCATCAAAAAAAAAAAAATAAATGGAAAGACAAAAATTATAAATCATCTAAGAAGAGTGTGTACAACAAAACTTTGGAAAACATATATACTAATTGAGAAGAATTTAAAAACAAACCAAGAAAAACCAATAAGTGGATTTTCTGCTGTCTTTTTTTGTAACACTAGTCCGAGAATATCTCACAGCCCACATTAAAAGAATCTCTACCACTCACAAGAGTATAAAATTTCTCATGTAGAAATTTGTAAGGAATGAACAGTAATTACCAGCATCTAAAATTTGAGAAGAAGGCTAACTCTGCCTAAATCTACTACCTAAAACTTGATAACCTCAAACAACATTTGTTAAATATACTGAATCCAAGTTAAGTATAAGCAAAATAGTATTATATGAGAAATCAGTATTCCAAATGGTACTTGCTGGCAGCCTTTGTTTTAAGCTCTCATTAGACTTTAATTAATATTTGAGAAACGCAAAAGGGTAGAATTAAGGTAATATTACCTTAATATTAATTATTAGAATTAAGGTAATATTTTTTATCCATAGTATTAAAAATTCATAACAGCAAAACATTAAGTCATTTCTCATTCAACTGAATAGAGTTTGCAGCTGTTTATAAATAGTTATATTTTAAAATTTTACAAAGTTTACTCATTTTTATGTAAGAGTAGACAGCGTTTATGAAAAATTACAAAAAATAAGTAATAAAAAAAAAAACGAATTCTTTGCAAAACAAAAAACCTAGATTGAGTGGGTGGGTGAGTGTTTCTATTATGTTCTCATTTTTATTGTTTTAGCACAGGATGTTACAATCAGGAACTGGGCGAAGTGTGTTGTATATATGCTTGGAAAGAAACCTTTCAATCTTTCTTTACATTTTTAAGTAGCTATTAGATATGTACCTCCTAGAATATACACCTGTACTTTAAATTAAACTTGTTAACAAAAACAACTGATACATTTCTGCTTTTAAACCCACAACTAAGCAGGTTTGATAAACAAAATATTATCATCAAACAAAATAATTGATAAACAAAATATAATCATATTTAAATGAAGAAATTTATTTGCTAAAAGTTACTAGCATTAAGAATGAAAGAAAAATCAACAAAAACTGATGCTTCTTAAAAATCTGTTATATTAAAATGTCTAAAGATTAAATAACTCCTTTCCAAAAACATTTTAAGTTATTTATTTAGGAAGATAAGCTATTATACAATCAAAACTTGTAACAGATTGGCCCTGTTACATTGGATTAATCCTAAACTTTCATATACTGAAGTTACTTTAATAACAAATTAAATTATTAAATGACAATGTAATGATTTACCAATACTGATGTGAAATTAAAAAATTATTGTCTATTTTATTTATGAAATAGTTTAGTTTGTTTTAGTTTTCTTTCCTTTTACATTTTCCTGTTATATTAACTTTTACGAATGAGTTTAAGAGGCAGTACACTTAGTGCACTGTTTTACAATATAATGAACTGTTGCATTTTTCTCTGATAAGAGGTATCAGAAATTATTTTTCTGACAATAATGATCACAATGTAGCAAATACTTAAGAATAATGGAATGGATATAGAGTTTAATATCACAATTATTCAATGTACTTAAGGTTATGAATATCTATCTTTTAATTTGCATAATGGTTATTTAATAATCTAGAATGGTAAGTAATAGGAATGTCTTAAGTTTTGTGATACAAATTATTGGTATATCTCTACATTTTAGAAAACCTATTTCTCAACCTAAATCATCTAAAATAACCATTACCTATATAATTTTTTTTTACATAATATGTCTGCACACACACACACACACACACACACACACACACACACACACACACACACACACACACAAACACACACACACACACACACACACACACACACACACACACACACACACACACACACACACACAAATAATTTATTAAAATTAAAATTATTTTTTTATTCCCAATTTGCAAACAGAAATCATGCTTAAATAAATTTGTATCTTTTGTAATTAAAAACAATTTTATGCATAAAACCATTTTAAGTAAACTGTAAAAAAGTGATTATAATTCTTCACACACATGATGCCAAGAAATCACTTTAAATACGTTGAATTATAATTGTGCCTATTTACAGTGCAATGCAAAAAAACGGTACAATACATGTTAACATTACACAATCTCTACTGCTGCAGCAGTCACGCATGAAAATAACATGGAAAGTGTTTTACTGACAAACTCATTTAATGGCTATTATGCATTCAAAAGAATAAAAAAAAAGAAAAACAAATCACAGTTACATCAACTTACAATTTACAAAATTGTAAATTTGTTTTACTCTTTAAACACATACAGTATTGCTGACATTTAAACAAATTAACTACTTTAGATTAAGATTCATGACAATCTGTTTTTTATGAAAATAATAGTAATAGCAGGTAGTTATGCAAATCTTTTTAACAACTATTTTCTCTAATTATGAATAATAATCATAAAATTAATTCCATGCTCGATATAATCTACCATGTTGATGAACCAGAAACCAAATATAAATATATTAAAAAACCTATTTAATAAATGATATTTTTAAATAACTTCTGTTCTTCATTGTGATCAACACTTGTTTTGTTGGTATGATGATAGTATTTTTGGTGTTTAAGATTCAATCAAGTAATGATCTGAGTGGATAGTCTAATTGAAGTTAGATGTAGGAAGAGTTTTGTGTGAAACCTTCAGAGTTAGAGGAAGGTGTGGGCATTATGCTTTTGTAAATTGGTTAATTTGATAGTTTAGTGTTGTAAGTAAGTTATGTTAGGTGGTATTTGTTGAAAGAGGCCATACGAAGGTGATAGTAATTTGTGTAAATACACTGATAGAAATGTTTAACAAGGAATTTACATTGGTGGTATCCTGACAGAGGACAAACTGATGACTGTGATGTGTTATCAGATTTAGAGGGTCTGAAAGATAACCTCCAGTAAAGCCCATCAGGGTTGTGATCACCTGGTAACTGGGATTGTCACAAGGTAATCGCAAAGAATTATTTTTCCCTACAGGGGCTCAGGATGTTCTTCACCTCTCTGTTCTATATTTATACTAATAAAAATAATTTTTGTGGTGAAGAAAGTAGAAATGTGGCATATACATATTTTTTTTAGAATGGTCTGTCATTTGAAGTTTGACATTGCAATTGCTAGCTCAAGTAACCTTTTAGATTTCTAATATTTTGATTTTGATTTTAATTTCATTATTTCTTTTTCAATTTAGTAAAATACATTTAAATATATAATAATAATAATTAACTATATATTGCGATATGCATAAATTCACTTAAAGCATGTGTTTGGCAATATTGTATATTATTTTATTAAAAAATTATTAGTATAATTGAATTATTTTTTAATATTCTTATCAAAAAGGTGGGAATCTGATTAAACTCCACAACATAATAATTTATTTAAAAAAATTTATGACTGAAAAGTAGGAATAAAAAGTGTGAGAGAATGAATGAATTCACATTGATATTGAATGAGCATATTTACACTTTTTATGAAGTTTTGGAAATAGTTTGTCTATAGAAAATATTTTAAATGGAAGTTGCATGAAAGGAAGTACTAAAGGAATGTTAAGGTAAGAGTAATAAAGATAGATGTAAGGGTAGAAATTAAAGATATGGTAAGAATGATAAAGACAATTAAAGAGATAACGAAGATTGCAGTGCTTGTGTTTTTCAATGTTGAAGGAAAGAACCTAATTACTTTTACATTTACTAAATAATAATCTAAGGGAAGGTATAAAGGAAAAGAAGTCTTGGAAAAAGATGCATGTAAAATATCTTTATAATGAAACAACATGGATCAAATATATCTTCAATGAATATTATGAATTGCACTCTTCAAAAATCCCACCAGATAACCATACTGATTGCCAATCTTCTTATTTGAAACAGCATATAAAAAAGGTGATGTTTCATATATATAAATATCATTAAACATTTGTCTTTAACACCTGATTTAATTTGTTAAAATGATAACTGATAGTGTGATGGATATTTAAAGCAGGTTGTGAAATTATAATTTTTTGAAGTGATTATTACATTAAATTGACAAATTACTTTTTTCTGATTTCCATGGCAGAGTGGTAGCGTCTCAGCCTTTCATCCGAAAAATTTTTTTTTTTATTCAATCAATTATATAAATATTTAAATTTAATTGTATTTTTCAAAATTAATCTTTATTTCCTTTTTATAGTTGTTGCCTTATGCATATCTTTCCCTGTTTTAATTTTTATTTTTATAGGCATACAACAATTTTTATATCATGATAAATTATTAATTCAATTAAAAACACAAATAGGTTTTGACTATTATATTATGACTTAATGATAATCCATTTAAATGTAATTATAAGCTCATGAAATGTGACAAAAAGGAGGATAATGAGGAATTGATTGTTGAAAGTAAGGGAAAACAATACACAAAGTGGAAAAATTTTCAGAAGTAAAAATTAAAAAGGGTGGATGACGTAGCATATACATGGATATTTAAAGCAGGTTGTGAAATTATAATTTTTTGAAGTGATTATTATATTAAATTGACAAATTACTTTTTTCTGATTTCCATGGCAGAGTGGTAGAGTGGCAGAGTGGTGTATATATATATATATATATATATATATATATACATACAAATTTACTATGAAAGAAACTGATTATAGCAGAATCATATAAAGAGAAACTAAATTGATAGACCATTGTGTCATCTAAGTTCAGTTGATTTGAGGGATATGTAAAAAATAAAGAAACTGTTGAAGATGCCACAAATTATAATATTTAATAAATATTCCAATATTTATTCATGAATAAGAATTTAGGAAGTAAATACACTAAGGTTATAAAATTAGCATTTATTAGAATCAACACTTCCAACGTTTAACTCGATTAAAAATATAAAAATATGTTCCTATTAATTTTATTATTTTAGTTCTCTTTGCCTGTATGCATTTGGATTATTATTTTTAACATTCAGAAAATAATTTTTTTCTGGTTGTTTAAAAATTTCAAACTGCAATTTTTATGTTAAAGAAAAGTGTAATATATTTCAAAATTTATTATCATGACAATGTCATTAAGACAATAAACAATGAAAAGAATTATTCAATAAATTCTATTACCTATATATTTTTATGTTAAAGTTCAAAGTCAGTTTGTTAAAGTAATTTATTAAATTTATGATTATTTTTATAACTTTTCTATAAATGGCAATCATGACAGTTGGTGGATGGAAGGTGTAACACGGTCCATGACCTTGGTTTGTCTGACAGGAAAGAGTTGTAGGCAGAATATATACTACTCACCA
The DNA here is from genome assembly GCF_047948215.1 of Lycorma delicatula. NCBI lineage: Eukaryota > Metazoa > Arthropoda > Insecta > Hemiptera > Fulgoridae > Lycorma > Lycorma delicatula. The sequence goes on from NC_134464.1 coordinate 44,347,561, forward strand.
ATGGTGCTGGATTAGTTAAAATCATCATCATCATCATCAGTCAGGTATAATAAAATTTGAAATACTTAATAATAATTCATATTTAAACTTAGTTAAAGGAGGTTTCATTTTTAATGGAATTTAAACAGCTATGTGACCATTATATCTTTAGTTGTCAAGGTTAAATGAATGTCACAGTTTTACCTGAAACTGGATAAGTCCAAATTAGAAGTGAAATACTGTAACTAACCCCAAATTCCGCTCCGAAACTGAATAATTAATATAATGTTATTGATAAATAACAAACAAAAAAAAAAATCTTTTTTTTATAAAACAAAAAATACCAAAAGAACTCACAAAAATAGCTAGTTTATACAAAAAGCTTTATGAATCCATGGATTCATTATCAGTTAATAAACACCTTATATCAGGTAATGCATTATCATCATTAAACATAAATACTGATAGCAGTCATGATCAACCGAATTAAATATCGGTTACAGTTATAACAATTTCAGTTAAATACAATTTAATGGTTACAGTTTATGACATTTTCTGTAACAGGAATGACAGTTTAAATAATAATCCATCATTCTCAAAATTTACCTGCATATTCATAACTATATTTATAATTTGTTTGTTGTGAGCTGTTACAGATCATGCTAGATATTAGTTTATTTTTTCTTCTCGTCCCAGTACCCCATCCTCTCAGACTGGGATTTATTTTCTTCTTATCACCAGAAGTTCAGTTCTATTTTCTTTCTCTTTATGCAGTCTTGGAACCTCTTGATACTCTAGACCACCCCTAGTACTCTTGTTAGTTGTAGATCACTTTTGCTTGTATTTTGTGTAACTTCATATCTTTTTTACATGGTTTAAAGCATGAATTATTATTCTTGTATCTTCTATTCATGATTACCAACAAATATTATTTGTATAAATTTGTACAACCAATACATGTTTTTGCAGAAGTAAAATCATTCATAATTTAATTGCTAAGATGATATTAACAATAAATTAAACAAAACAACAATTTTCTATTAATCATCATTTTTTAGCCAACCGATGGAATATAATTCTCAAATATTTTCTCAATGGGATTTTATTCATGTAGGACTGCTACATGTAATATTTATTGTTTACGGTTTTGTTTAATGGCATTTTTCAAAATATACGGGGGGGTTTGATCAGCGTTTCCTGTTTGAGAAAGCAAATAGCCTTTATCTTATCTAAGCTTTATTATGTATTTGTGAAAATATAATATTTTTTGTTCATAAGCAACTGGAAGTCGTTGAGAAATAGTCCTTTTTCGTCTTTTTTTGACAAATCATTTCGTGCAAAAAATCATGTTATCAATGAACGGCTTGCTTTAAAATCAACTTTATTTAAAGATTTAGCGATTTCACAAGCATATGATTTTATCGAGATAGCATAAACACATTTCCTTTTTTCTATAACAATGTCATACAACTTTTTGTCTATGCCTGTGTATTTTGGTTTTAAGCTACGAAAAGCCTTTTTATTACCAATGCCTTTCACCCGAAGTTGTTTCTTCTTACGCCAGTCTCGAATGCAGCTTTCATCTACGTCAAATTTTCTTCCTGCCGCCCGATTTCCAAGTTTTTCAGCCTTTTCTAAAACGCACAGTTTTTCATTTACTGTAAAACATCGTAGACGCTGTACTTTTGTACTTTTTTTTTTTCCGTAATTAAAATAAATCACTGTATTAAACTTTACGAGATAAACTATACATATAAAATGCACATAACCGTCCTCATATACAAACAGTACAAAAATTATCCTGGCTAAACGCTATGTTTCAAGTAAGCGTTGCACCCTTATTTTTCCTGTCCAATTCCAAGAAAACAAGTTCGGGGAGTACTCGAATAAATAGGGTATTTTTGTTTTAAGTGTACTTTAAGTTAAATGCTTTATTTTTATTTAAAATATCAGATAAGCTGAAAAGTGCATTACCCATACAATAAAAATTTATTGGTAAGAAACGCAAAGATAAGAAAAAACCTATGCATTGATAAAAATGAAAAGAAACGAAGAAAAAATTGTTAAAATCATTACTGAGTATGAACAGACTATTCGAAAAACACTTTAAATATCAGAATGGTTTTATCTTACAAAATACATTCACTACAGCAATACCTTCAAATCATCCCTGGTATATAATTTTACGGAAAAGTTTTTTTATTATTAATACCTGAAGTTTTGTGATACCGGTAGTACCACGAAAGGTACTTACTAAAGAAAAAAAACTGACAACACACACACACATTAATCATTTTATCTAAATATACTATTTTTTTGTTAATTTAATTCAATGATACTAACTAAAGCGCGCGCATATACCGTACTTAATTTGCGCGGGTGTGGGGTACTAGAGTCGACGGTTGGCACTAACTAAACTAATTTAACTTCACAACTTACATAGAACAAATTTCGCTTGCACGGTCGGCCGACTGGTGTAGCCGCGAGACTCAACGTACCAGCTACCGAGTCAACCGCGCGATCGAGTTCGAGACTTATCCAGACCGAATTACTTTTTTATACTTTAATTATCATTCGTTTATTTAGTTCTACTGCTAACCTGTGGCGTCACAAAGTAGTAGATGACTACATCAGCATTTTTTGGGGTGGGGCAAATTCATTAGTAAATTATTTTTAATTTTTAACAAATGTGCCTAAGAAAAATATGACCTTAATTAGGCGAAATCTTGTGATAGTGAGGGAGTCCTTGTCCTTGCTCTAAGCCTCACCCCTTGACCTTTTTTTAAGTGGAAAATTTAATAGTATCAATGTCCCATATATAGAAGTAATCTGACCAAGTTTTGTCAAAATCGGTCCAGTAGTTATAAGGAGGTATAAGGTGATTTAGAGGCCAACACCGAACACACACGTACATACGAACATTAACATCTAGAAAATTTCAATCCGGTTTTTTGAGTTCCTTAGGTATCAAAACGTCAAGATTCGATGAAAACCGAATATGCCCAAATTAGTTCGATTACAATAGTTTAACTTTTATAACTATAGATCCGCTATAGCGCTAGACGGGAAAGTTAAACTATCAAGGAAATCGATGCGTTTATTTCTGATTAGGCCTTCAATCGTTTAAAAATTTAAAATGGGTTCGCTTGATAACCTTTTTTTTAAATCTAATAAAAATATATCTTTTTAGAAATAGTTAAAAAAAAAAAATATTTCGGGGATAACAAAAATTTCTTTGGTAATATACAAGGAGACCGTAAATGTGTGTGCGCGCACACATGTGATTATTTTTTGAATTATTTTTTAAACACTAGACGTGTATAAAAAATTCACTTTGAAAAACAAATGGTAAACTGATAATTTTTATTTTCTATTTAAAAATTGATTTGTTATGTGAATATTATTTACAAATATAATGCATAAATACAATAAATAAAAATTCTTGAAGGGGGTAAACCGGAAAAATGAAAGTTTACGTTATATCTAAAAGTATAAAAATTAATTTGGTGTAATCCACAGTAAAGTATGGAGTATTACACGTGTGCATTATACTGCACATGAGAAAACGATTCGTTGTTACTGTGTTTTAAAATACGTTTGTTTATTTTTTATTAACACACTATCAAGGTTGTATTGTAAGCACGAAGGAAATCTTAAAACAAGTTTTATATTTGCACGTCTGATAACTAGTTATGGAATAAATAAACTTTCCGTGAAAAATCAGATTTTACATGACGAAATTTTGTATTCTTATTTAAAAGATGTAATTAGTTTCCTTTTCTCCCAGAATGATGAATAAATAGATTTTATTATACATATTCAAAATTAAACTAACCAATTTAATATAATTCTATATTAAAACTATCTACAATCATCTACTGAATTATGCATAGATAATAGTAATCTCTACCGGGTAAGCATACAGCTATAAAAAAATATTTAACCTTAAAAAAAGTAAATGAAAAAGACTAAGGGGGTGACTAAATAAACGAAAAGGAAATGATGAATTATATTAATTCCACAATAAACATTTTGAGAAGTATTTTCACTCATCACGATGTTAAAATTAAGATCGAATTAAAATGAAAAAAAAACAAAAACTAACCAGTTGTAGGACTTTCCGGTCACGCGGCTTTTTTCTGATGCACGGCTTACAGACACACAACTTAATTTAAAATATTTATAATTTTATTTAATTATAATATATTTTGTTTATTTAATTCAATGATTCTAACTAAAGTGCGCGCGCATACCGTATTTCATTCGCGGAGGTGTGGCGGTACTAGCGGCCATTTTAAATACTTTTTGCACTTTAAATATTATTCATTTATTTAATTCTACTGTTCGCCTGTGACGTCACAACATAATAGACGACGGTCAGCATCGATGTTTTAGTGGGAGAACATCCGTCTGAAATAGCAGACGACTAGAGGAGCTGTACGTCAGTTCTACACTAGTGCTCCTTGTGGTGAGATGAGATATTATTGATGCAGTGTACCCACTTAGCCACTAATTTATTTAGAGAATTTTTTGGGGTGGGGGTACGATTTTGCAAATAGTATTTTTTAACTGTTAACAAATGTGCCTAAGAAAAATAAGACCTTAATTAGGCGAAATCTTGAGATAACTGAGGGTGACTTTGTTCTACTGCCTCACCCCCTTGATCTTTTAAATTGAAAATTTAATGGCATCGATGCTCCATATATAGAAGTAACCTGACCAAGTTTGATCAAAATCGGTCGAGTAGTTCTGGAGATATAAGGTGATTTAGAGGTCGACACCGAACACACATACGTACAAACGAACATCCGGAAAATTTTCATTCCGGTTTTCTATTTTTTGGGTTTTTTAAGTGCTAAAAAGTAAAGATCCGATGAAAATCTCAAGTGCCCAAATTGGATCGATTAAAATACTGTCTCTTCTAAAGCTGTATCTTTGCTAGAGCGCTAGACGGGAAAGTAAAAACAGTATTTATAAACAGTACTTTCAGAAGGTACACAATTTGTTTTAATTATTTCAATAATTTATTACCCATTATCTCTAAGAAAAAATAAATAAAACGTGTTACTTCTATTTTTCTTTTTTTGTAAGATACACTTCTGTTTTATCATACCTGAAATTAATAACGAATGGAAATTGGCTGTACTTTCAAGACAGTTTGTAATTGGCTAACTTTGTCTTTTAATTCATCATCAGGCCGTCCACTAACCAAAACTCACCGGTCTGCATGAACTCATCTCCCACCTCTTTTCATCATTATTTAAAATTTGACATATGACTGGTCAGTTAGAATTAGATAACTACTAATAGTTTTGAAATTAATTAGTGTATATGATGTTACCTCATACAAGCTGAATAAAAAAAAATATATATATACGCTGATATCCTCATTTAAAAAAAAAAAAAAATATATATATATATATATATAAATGAGATTTTTAAACTGTTACTTTTGAAAAAGGTACAAACAAAAGTAAAAAAAAAATTATAAAAGCTAAGATTTCTCGGATTGATTATATTTATTAATTAAAAAAAAAAAAACATAATAAAATAAAATAATTTCATTCCCAATCTTCGTTGAGGAGTAGTTGCGTCTTGAGTTCGAGTCCCGGTCAGGGATTAAATCTTTTTCACACGTTAAAAAATGTTAATTTCATTACCATCCACTTTGGCAGCTGATACAGAATTCCAGCCAGAATAAAACGGAATATAGAGGTGTTAAGTGGTCTTGGGCTTTCTCACCTTCGTCAGTTAAGAGATATTCAACATAACATCACTTTACTCATTGTTCCGAGTGAATAGATTGTAGATTTTTAATTTTAAAAAAATATATTAAAAATAATAAATCCTTATTCCTATTACTTCAAATACTAAAATAATTTAATGATTGCATCATTCCTGAAATAAATAATTTACAAAAATTTTTTAAAACTTGCTTTATACTTTTTTGTCATACTTTAATGAAATTATTATCATACATTGCATGAGTTTAATTAGTAGGTTAATTTGTATTTAAAACCCCTACATGGCCGTTTTGCAGATTTTGCAATATTTTACACCTACATCCTTAAATTTCACCCTTCATTTATCCCCGTACGAGAGAATATTTGCAAAAGTAATAGAGGAATATTATATTATCACCCGACCTTAGTAATCGTGCAAAATTTCATCAATCGGCAATGTCAGGAAGTATCTTAAATTAAGGATGCAAGATTTGTGGACAAACATGAAAAAATTGAAAAAAACAAACATTGCGAGTTAAAATAAAGCAAGTAAAAACAAAATAAATTTCAAAACATTTATTAGCAAATACAAAATCTTGTAAATTAAACTTTCATATTTTTGGACTCATTGGGATTTAAAAATCTCAAAAAATACATTGGTTTCTACTTTAGAAATTATAATTCCTAAATACAAAAAGAAATAATAATAAAAATGTTTTATTCTTAAAAACATTAAAAAATAATCTGAAAAAAATAAAAATACCTAATGTATAACTATATTAAGATAATTATATAAATTAATGTAAATATGATTACAAAATAATTAACTCATTATTACTGTTATTTTTGTTGTTACTTTTATTTTTAATAATAATAATAAGTTATTATTAATAATAATTATTAAATAATAATAAAATAATCTTTTACCTATCGTCTTCTTTAACGCATGTTCAGATAAACATCAGTTAAAAGAAAACAAAATAATCAGAGAATTATCATAGTTTTTTCACACAAAGATATATTGAAACAAAACAACCAATACACGAATAAGTTTCTCCACCAATTAGAAAGTTACTTTTAGGAGATATAAAGTAGAAAATTTAACACGTATGTAATTGTTTGATTCCTTTTTTATAGAAAAAAAAAAAAAAAAAAATACTAAGTAAAGATAGTTAATATTTTAAACGTAAGCTTGATTACAAATTAAAAAAGTATATTTATTTTCTTAATGTGTACGTTGCAATTTGTTCAACTAGTGAACAATAACCAACCCCTCCCCACGGCCCAATGAAGTGAGAATATGTATGGCATGTTAATGAGGTATAGTCTTGTACAGACTCAGGCCGACCATTCCTGAGATGTATGGTTAGTTGAACTTCAACCACCAGAGTACACCGGTGTCCGCTGTCTAACATTAAAATCCGTATAAAAGCCCACCAGGCTGGTCTAGTGGTTAACTCGTTGTCGTAAATCAGTCGTTTAACAGCTGATTTTTGAAGTCGAAGATTCTAAAGTTCGAATCCTAGTAAAAGCTAGTCGTTTTTATACGGATTGTATACAAGACACTGGATACCGGTGTACTTTGGTGGTTGGAGTTCAATTAACCACATGTCTCAGTAATGGTCGGTCTGAGTCTGTACAAGACTACATGTCATTTACATGGCATACATGCATCCCCATTTCATTGGATCATGGAGGGTTGCTTATTGTTTATTAATTAAACAGATTGAACCGTACATATGAGTAAAAACTAAAAAAAAAATAATTTGCAAAACACCTGTTTTTAAAGTTAAACATTTAAAACTAGATGGTACATACTATTTAATCGAATAGTAAAAAGGGAATAGTTCGTAATTTTTAGAACTGATGAATGAGCGTATTGTGGGCCCGTTCATTTTTGTAGAAATCACATTTAATGGGGATATTTTCTGTGATATACTCGATCTTTACGTCTCTCCATAAATTGACGATATTGAAGAAGAAAAAGAGTTAATTTTCTTTCAATTACACGGCCCTCTACATCATTATAGCAACCTTGTCCATGCTGCAGTAAACATTCGGTTTCAAAACAGGTGGATGAGAAGAGGATGGCTGATTACATGACCACCAAGGAGACCAGACATGACCCCATCTTTTGTAGGGGCACGTGAAAAACCCTGTTTAACATGCATAAACGGGCTATAAACCCTGTTTATAGCATCTAATACATTCGACGTGCTAGCGAGTACGTGGGAAGAGCTGGAGAGCAACGAATTGTGCAAATATCAAAGAGTATTAAACACCAAAATAAACTTCAGAAAAGCCTGAATACTTTAATTGTTATTTATCAGTATTATTCTCACTATACTGACAACCAGTATCATTCTCTCACAATTACTGTGGGCGACCGGGGACGGAGCCCGCTGTCTAGATGGGAATGGCCAAAAAAAACGAGCTCTACGGCCGTACGGTAAAACCCGGGGAGCCCCTGTAGTCCAGGAAGTGGAGATCCGATCGGCAAGTATATATATATATATATATATATATATATATATATATATATAAAGGCAATAAAAAAAGGAGATGAAGTCTGATTCGAACCGATATGCCTTCCCCTTGAAAGATCCAAATATTTCATTAATTAAAATTTTATTTGGCTATAACTCTGTAACCAATGAAAATAAGTACCACTTGTGGTATATCTTTGAAAAGGTCTCAATGAGGGCTTATTACTGCAGTTAATCCAAATTTATTTGGAACTTTGAGCTATTTTGTAAACTTTTGGATCAGTCGATTGCAATCAGAATGGGAGGTTCATAACTAGATGTTACAAAAGTCCTAAATACAAAATTTCAACATCCTATGGCTAATCGCTTTTGAGTTGTACGAGATACATACATATGTACGTACAGACGTCACACCGAACTAGTCAAAATGGATTCAGGAGTGATAAAAATAGATACTTCGATGAAATCTGAAAACCGAATTTTTTCGCGATCACAGTACTTCCTTTACTTCGTACAAGGAAGTTCTTTTTAAGTACAAGAAGAATGTGCGATATCAAAACCTTTTATCCAGAAGATTCCGGACCAGGAAGCCTATACGTCCGACTAATAACATACTGCGTATAACTGTCAACTAAATAGGCAGCTAGCAAGATTATTAATATTAAATCTCTAAAAAAGAAACAACAAAAACAAACCCCACTACGATAAAACCCACTTATAAGTTGAAGTTTATTAAATAATTTTGCCAATAAACCTACGTTTATTGTAAACAAGGCGGAGGTGAACAATTTATCTACTGTTACGTGTTGGTGGCAACCGTTCACACGTCACTTTAAAATCTATAGCAGCTCAATAATTTAAACTTTTAGCGCAATACTGTTAAGTTATTTCATTCTTTGTCATATTGCGTGTTTATTTATATACATTATAAATCTCTACGCGAATATACACTTAATTTTTTTTTTATAGTTTCCACTTACCAACAATCTTTAATAGTATGTTCGAGCGCTTTCGGATTAGTAATCCATCCTCAGGAACATTGTTAATTTCATTAGTATCTGTATGTAAGTGTAGTATCAGTAATAAAATTAATATACGTTAACTTGGCCTATTAAAAAAAAAAAAATTGTTGAAGCATCAGTTCTAACCAGTTCAACATTAAATTTATTTAGTAATTCAATAAATTAGCTTTAAAATACTTACTTTTGTCATAGTCTTAAGTAATTAAAACTAATTTAAAAAAATCTCTGCAAAATTCAATAAATAGTAACATCACTGTCTCTTTAGGAATCCAACTGTACACCTTAAAATTAATTCTCAAAAATTCATTTGATGAATCGCAACTAAAACAATGATTTAAAAAAAAACAATATACTACTAGATTGAATTAATTGGAATACAATGGTTGAGGTTCAAGTCGATTAACATAGATAAAAAACAAAACAAAAAATTGGTTAAATCTTTCATATCTTGTACTACTTCCTGAGTGAAACAATAACAATTTTAATATTCGATTAGTTATGCATAATAATTTTTAGGGCATTTGATAAATTATGTTAATAAACATTAACTTAAAATAATTTGTTTCGTTTGTTTAATAATTTACGTAAATTAGTTTAATAAATGATACTGTTTAGCGAAAAAATATTTATTACTTATTCAATAATAACAATAAAAAAATAGAAAAAAATATCAGAAGTTGTTAATGAAATAAAATTTTATGTACTTTTCATTTAAAAAAAAAATGTGTATATGTAATTTAGTAGGCGTACATGGAAGTCATGTATGTCCACAACAGATTTTTTTTAAATAGTTGATTTATTAATAGATTAAATAGATTAATTTCATCGATCAATATTCAAAAGTGGAAATCTAATGGTTCCAAAAACGGTAAAATTTTCATACACCGAACTGACATTCTGAGATTTCTTTAAAATAACAGTTCATTTCTAAGACTTTTTCGGCTCCATCGATCCCTATAATTAAACTTACCAAAGGATGTGGCGATTAACTAAGCGATCTCAAACGAATTAATCTTCAGATACAAAAAATTCCATACGTTTTACAAGAAATATAATTGAATCCAGAACTACATAATCGTACACAGAGATTATTTACTCAATCTTTTACAATGTTTTCTTTTAATTTTAATTCTGTTTTTAATCAATGTGTAAACGTCTATCAATTGATTAAGTACGCATTGATCTTTCTAAGGCATATAAATATATATAGTCGATAGTTCTAAGGTCCAAGTCATTATCAAGGGCAGTTAATTTTATATGGATTTGAATGCTAGGCTGTGGGTACCGGTGTTCTTTGGTGAGTTTTTTCCTGTTTAGCCTCCGGGAATCACCGTCAGCTATTACTTCAAAGAACGAATGAGGATGATATGTATGAGTGTAAGTGAAATGTAGTCTTGTACAGCCTCAACAACTATTTCTGAGATGTTAATTGAAACCTAAGTACCAAAAAACACCGGTATCCACGATCTAGTATTCAAATCCGTATAAAAGTAACTGCCTTTACTAGGATTTGAATGTTGGAACTCTCGACTTCGAAATTAGCTGATTTGCGAAGACGCATTCACCATTAGACCAACCGGTTGGGTGTTCTTTGGTGGTTGGGTTTCAATTAACAACACGTCTCAGGCAGGAGTGATCGGCCTGAATATGTTCAAGACTACACATTTACAGGTCCGGTAGATATTTACAATTACACGCCAGACAGTGCACAGCTGTAATCTGGTTTACATAAATAAATATACAAAGAGAATCAGTTTGATGAACATTTTTAAAACAAACTCATTTGTGGGTATAAATAACTATAAAATATGATAAAAAAATGTAAAGGGCGTCACATTAAATTTAAAGTAATAGATACAAATAATCAATGTGGGATTAAAATTTATGATATACCGTTAAAACATACCCGTTCGTGGGATTAAAATATTGACTGAAGTGGTTAAAACCAGTGTTTCACTGTATTAAAATTTTTATTTAAGTGAACCAGATGATATATTTGTTATAAATATAAGCTTGCAACATCTGTTTGGAAAATGGAATAGAATATTAAAAAAATTTAAATAAATTAAAATATATACTCGTATACATGTTTGTTGGTGATCTATTACTATGAAAGGTTATAAAATTTGATTTATTCCTAAAAATTTTAATAACTTTCGGTTATTAAAATTCTGCCGTAGTTTTCACATAAATCACGCAAAATTAATACATTTTAAAACAACAATAAATATAAAATTTCATGAAATAATTTTCACTTATTTAAGTAGTAAGAGATTAAACAACTTAGGTCGATTAACACAGATGATGGTTTTATTTAAAAGTATGTAACCTAATTAATGTATTATTTATTACGTTAAAATTAAATGGAAATCTAGTTTAACTTTTATTATGAATTCTTAATTATTAAATATGAAAAATACTCTTACTTTTAATTTCCTTTAACAATCTTGTTTGTTTCGGATGGTTTTAATCGTTAGTTTAAATTAATTAAAATGTATTAGGTAAACTGGTTAAAATAAACTTAAAAAGAAAACAAACCGTACTAATTATTGTTATTTTTATTATTACTACTTTTTTTTTTTCCGTTGGATGTTACAATATGTAACATTTGAATGCAAAGAAATAAATATCCTTAGGAAACTATTACGCCCAAGGAAAACCGATAACTAAAAACTCCGAACCAACTGTGAAAAATTCACATATAAAATCCGAAAACCCAAGTTCCAATTCAATGGTCAAATTTCTCGAATGAATGACATAAGGTTACGTATATAAAACTCAAAAAGAACAATAGATGGATCGACGATATCCATAAAAATATGGGGGAAAAGTATAAACCACCAATTAAGAAACACATTTCGAGATAAAATCAAGAATTTCAATGAGTTTAAAGAACTTACAAAACAAGTCAACAACAGTTAGGTGTAATCTGATGAGAGAAAACAACAAAATTTACAAAAAATGAAAAATTAATGGAGTAAAAAGATTAAAAACTATACGTAATTTGTTCATAAGGGTTTCCATTTATGGCAGGTCAGGTGGACTGCTTCGCCCGATGGCCGTTACACACATGGAATTTTTCCTTTTGTAAAAAATATGCAGGTAGTTAGGTGGATTTCCCCCCAATCGGCATATTTCTTTTTCGATATGTTTCGAGATATGTTAGCTAGATTTGGTTTAATTCAGGTTTGTGATCACAGTGTAGAGTCATTGTTGATGTGCGCCATGTCTTATATATTTGCCTTATGTCTTATTTTCTAATGACTAAATTTAGACTTATTTTCTAAAAACAAAAAAAAAAAAAACCCCGTTTACACATGTACCTAGAGAAGTTATGAAAAACGAAAAAAAAATCGTTAAACAAGTTTTTTTCTTTTCTTACAGGCATTTTTTCAGGATACAAAAATGAGTCAGTGATGTGAAATTTAATATTATCTCTAGATTTTATGTTTCACTTGGGTGCCTTAGTTAGTCTTAACTAAGTGTAGGCCATTGAAGTCACCATCTAGTTCAGTTTTTCTGTTTTTTTTTTTATTAATTTTATTATTAATCATCGCTCTTTGGTATTTATAGAAATTAATTAATAATTTCCACTTACCAACAATTTTTATTATTACACATCATATCATATCTAACATATTATAGTTAGGATAACAATTGAGAGCTTCATACTGACATGATGGACAACGTCGACATTATTTTTGATTTTTGACGATCAATTGTTGTATTTATAATTTTTGTATTTAAAATTCAAAAAATATAATAATTTGTGAAGCAAATAATTATAATGCATAATACATAAATGTTCTTGATGATAAATTAATATTCGAAAGCGCTCGGGCATAATAAAAATTGTTGGTAAGTGGAAAATATTACATAATTAATTTTTAATAATTATTTTATTTAGCACTTTTTGTGGTTTCCACGAGTACCGTTCAATACACTAATCATTTAGATTCAATATTGGGTTTTTTAACATTATGCTACTTAAATAAAAATTTAAATGTTTACAGCGATGCAATACAAGATAAAACGGCAGTACACAGGTACAGGCGGGCGCTAGCCGGGATGCATCCTGCTTCCTTTTGCTGAGCACGTGTTATGCTATATGTTATCTGGAGAACGAGTTTTTCGGAAAAAAATCACAAGAGGCAAAATGTATTTATTTTTGATCATTTTATAGAATATTATGATTAAAATTTGAAAATGCGTTATTTTTTAATTTTGTTTCTCAGTATAGCGTCCCATTTTTGGTTAAAACAATTTAAGATAGCTATTGTTACTTCCAGACCAAAACCTTCTTACTACCTAAAAATTGGTTGTACTTGGTTAAATCTGTGAAGCTACAGAAGGGAACAAACTACATAACAGTTAAATACATTACCACTCCTATGTACGTACGTAGTCGTAAAAAATGAACTCCATTGATACTAGTTATTTCAAAATATCGGCTTTTATCATGGACACACAAACATAAAATTTATTTGTTTTAACATACAAGTTAAAATATGGCATGTGTATGTATGTATCTCGCGTAACTCAAAAACGATTAGCCGTAGAATGTTGGAATTCTGGATTAGGACTGTTGTAACATCTAGTTGTGAACCTCCCCTTTTGATTGCAATCGACTGAACCAAAAGTGTTCAAATGTGAGCCCGAAATTCCAAAAAAATTTGGATTTTCGACTTTTTCTTAACTGCAGTAATAATCTCTCATTGAGAACTTTTCAACGATTTATCATAAAGTGGTATTTATTTTCATTAGTTCCAGAGTTATAGCCAAATGAAATTTTAATTAATTAAACATTTGGATCTTAAAAGGGGAATATACGTCGGTTGGAATCCGACTTATCTTAATAAGATATCTACTTTTTTTAACTTTTTGTTTTAATTTAAATATTTTTTTTTTTATTAACAATTATTAACCATCGATTGTAAAAAAAAAAATAATAATACGATAAATAATAATTCAATAATAATAATATAAAATATCAGAAGTTATTAATGAAATAATATTTTATTTACTTTTGATTGTAGAAAAATGTGTATATGTAAGTTAATAGGCGTACAAGGAAGTCATGCAGTGGCCACATCAGATTTTTTTATATTTCACCAAACAAATGAAGATGTCAATATGATTTTTGTTGTGTGTAATCTTCATATAAATTTCTAAAAATCAATTTATAATTTTTTTTTGAAACTCTATCTTGAAGAAAGCGTGAAAGAGCGTGAAGAAAGATAAGAATATTTTTAACAATGATTGCAAACTTTCTCAATTTTGAGTATATTAAACGAGATATTTATTAGATTTGGACTTGGAAATACTCTATAAATAAATGTTTAAAAACAATTTTCGTTTTTTTTTTAATTTCGATTTTTTTAAGGGAGGCGACGTTGTACGGTAAGGCGGCTCAACAAACACAGCCACTGCTACTACATACGTACGTGCGACTAGATGCACCTGTCTCCGCTTACTTGACTAAAAAACATGAAATAAAAAAAAATGAAAAATGAGAAACGAAGTACGGTCACCTCCGACTAGTGTTTGTCAAGTAACGCTAAGAACCACGTATTTTTACCTGTCCTTCGTACGGGTAGCTATAACTACAACAGTGATATTTTTTCGTAAATTGAACAAGCTTTAATTTTTATTTATCATTATTATTCTTACAAGCATGAATTTAATGGATATTAGGAGGTCCAGGGGACAAAGCCCCCTGGATTAACGGGAATGGTGAGCAAAGCGAGGCCTGACCTGCTCTATCCTGAACGCAACGGGAAACTCAAGTAACCATATAGCACGGGTGTAGCCGTGACGGGATGCTAGTTTATTTATATTCAATACGCATTTCAAGGAATGTCTTTTAAATTTAATATTATTTTATTTAATTAAAATGCATTCTAGATAAGCAAATAAATATAAAAACAGATTTTATCATGAATAAAATCTTTTTCATTAAAAATTTAAGTAATATATGATATTTAATATTTTCTCTCCTTTTTTTTTAAAATGTAATTTCTTATTTATTTGATTTGTCACTTTTCTAATATACAAGAATATCATTATTCAAAAAACACTATCTAAATTCTACAATCTTATGTTTAATCTAATTAATCTAGATTATTAAGCCAATCATATGAGATTGGCTTATCTTGAAAACCCTGTAGGGAATAAACAGAATCAGTTTATTTACTAAATATCAAAATTTTATTGTTTGTGTTTTTTAAAATTTAGTTTATATATAGATATTTACAGAAATTTTAAAATAAATTACCGATTTATAAACAATCTTTACTTTGGTTGATAGGTTCTTCTACACCGTATTTAAAAAATAATGATTTGTTCACAAATTATTCAGACTAGAAAATTATAAAAATTCAGAAGCTACAAACTTTCTTGATAATAGTAAAACTGCTAGAAGATTGGAGAGGCTTACAAGTTACCAATTTAATTTTATAATTGGGCTACTACAACCTATTGATGTACATAAACATTTGAGCGATGCGAATGAGTCTTCTCAACCACAACTTATAGTATTCCATACATTTGTTGTTCTAGGAAAATATATATATATATACAAATGTGTGTGTGTGTGTTTTAAATTATAGAGATGAACGATGTCGTATTCTAAATGTCTTAAGTTAAATTAATTAAAAAATAGTTGAACATTTTATATTATTTTTTGTTTTTTGATTGTCTATTACTTTATTTTGTAAAATTAATCGTGAGAAATTAAAAAAAAAAAAAAAATCAAAAAACCACAGTTTATGAGACTCTCATTATAAAAAAACATTTTTAAATTTTAAAACACTGACAAAAAAAGGGGTATCATATAAAGAGATAAATTATCTTATTAATTTACAAAAGAAAGTAATTTCCATTAAGAAAAATAAATAAAAATTGAAAAGAAAACATTATGTAATAAATTCATTCTAATTCCAAGATTTTTTTGAGTTTTACTTCCTTGTAAGAAGTAAAGGAAGTATTGTTATGGCGAAAAATTTCGGTTTTCAGATTACAACGGAAATATCAATTTTGACTATCCCTGAATACATTTTGACTAGTTTCGGCGTGACGTCTGTATATACGTATATATCTCGCATAATTCAATAAAGATTTGCCGTAGGATTTGGATATTTTGGATTTAGGACTGTTGTAACATCTAGTTAAGCACCTCCCATTTTGATTGCAATCGACTGGACCACGTGTCCAATAAAGCCCAAAATCCAATAAAATTTGGATTTTGGACTTTTTCTTAAGTGCCGTAATAAGCCCTCATTGAGAGCTAAGTGGTACTTATTTTCATTGGTTCCAGAGTTACAGCCAAATAAAATTTTAATTAATGAATTAGTTGGATCTTACAAGGGGAAGGCACATCGGTCCGAATCAGACTCCATTCTTTTTTTTTAACTTTTATTTTTTTAAATTTAAATATATTGATTTATTAATAATTATTAACTTCCGAATGTAAAAAGATTTTTACAATAAATAATAATTCAATAACAAAAAAAATTATGAAAAAATATCAGACGTTATTAATGATATAAAATTTTATGTACTTTTTCATTTAAAAAAAATTTGTATATGTAATTTAAATGGCGTTCAAGGAAGTAATGTGGTGTCCATATCAGATTTATTTATTTATAATATAGAAAATAAAAAAGAAAGCCACAGTATAAACAAATTTAACAATGTTTACTTACATTATTTTTTGATTATTCCCATGAATAAATATGATTTACAAAAATAGAGAAATGATAAAAGTATAACACTTTCAAACTGAATAATAATAATAAAAAGAAAAAATTCTAATAATTTATAACTTGCATTGAACTGTTTTACGTATAGATAAAAACTGTTAATTATAATCGTACATTTATAATTTTCACAAACATCTACGTATGTAGGTAAACTGTTCGCTGCAAACTGGACAGGTGTAAAGATTGAGGTGTATACCTTTATTAATGTAGTTCTACTATACGGATACGGGAGGGGAATAGAAAACAAAAAAAGAGGAGGGGGTGATGTGTATTTGTGAGAGGGCATCGGTGCGTGATAGCTGTGTTAGCAGTAGGTGAACTACGACTGAAGTAGTCATAGAAAAAAATAAAGACAGACTGATGCATATAAAAAAAAAGGAGAGATGACATAATACAACTGGGAAGTTCAACGTCACATTGTTACGTTACTGACAACCAAAATTTTAATTTTGCATACGTAATTAATTCGTGAAGTAATGTTTATGATTTGGAATGACGTTAAATAACAATATAAAAATTATGTCACGTACAACGAAATGTTTTAATTTTCTTGCAATTATCAGAGTTCTAAATGTTTAAGAAGCCTACAGTCTTAAAATTATAATAATACAATTATAAGATAATGTATATACTGTATTTTATAACAAATTAAACTTTTATTTAAATCACTACTTGAAATATAATTGTTTAAATAGTATATTTACTTTTGTCTTTTAAATATGAAATATATTATTTAAGAAAAATAAAATTACGATAATAAATTAATAGATGATAAAACTAGGAAAATAATTAGAGAAGCACAAACACAACTTATAAAATTAAATTTTTAACTTTAATTTCTAATCCTTACTCCATAAAAAAAGAAACAGGAGTAAGGCAGAATGATTGACTATAGCCAGTAGTTTTTATATTATCTTAGAAGTTATCCCCGAGTGGAGAAACAATAAAAATAGTAAAACAATATTTCCTTGAAAATTTACATAGCTTTCCTTGAATGGTTATTGTCTATTTTGCCTTCGTAGATGATTTGGTTGTCTTGTCGAACGATCCCAAGATAACAACAGAACAAATAAACGTAATACAAGAAAGAGGAAAAAGATCAAACCTATAAAATCTGTTCTGAAAACTACATTTAAAAATATTTTAAAAACCACGAACGAAAAAATATAAAAAATAAAATAATTTAAATTCCTCGAAGTTTAAATTCCAAAGAAATTGCCATAAAAAATCAGACAAACAAAATGGAATCTGTCTACTATCTTAAAGATTATACATAAAAAATGAATATAAATGTACAATTAAAAAACATAAATACTGATTCGTGTGATTCGTTGCAGAACAATATTTGATGATATTCAATAAGAGTTTTTTAAAAGAAATCGAAAAGAAAGGAAAGAAATTATTCAGGAAAATAATTGACACTGTAAAAGTATCAAATACATCTAATATACTGGGTGATTCTAAATTGCACGACAATCTCTTGGGAGATAATTCTATAGAAAAAAAATATTATATATATACAAGTCAGAAAACGGTTCGTTAGCGAGTTTCGGCTCGCGAAACATTTCTACCTGTTTTCTGCTCCCTGTGTGAAATTAAATGGTACTAAAATTCTTGGAATATAAATCGAGGAATAAATTTCATGATTTCTTATGGTTTCTTACCTAAGAAATTGAATAAAAGTGATTCCAGACCTCTATCTCACTTACGTTTAAGAAAAACGGGAAACACGGATACGTTTTGTCAGAGAACATACTTTGTTAGATTTAGAATAAAATGTATTTGTTAATTTAGTAATAAACAAACAAAAATTTCTAATTAACTTCGTAGAGAATTTAATTTCAAACAGAACAATTTACATATGAATGATAAAAATTAAAATGTTAAAGATATCCTTCTAAAACATACTAAAAAGTTTTGTTTTTTCATAGGCTGGCAATAACAGATGATAAAAAATTACGCCTAGCATTTGAATATTTATTTGAGTCGTGTTCGTGCTGTTATTGTTCGGCAGTCATTCATAATGGTTGATAATTTTTTTCTTTTTCATTCGAAAATTTGACGATGTTAATTTATGATGAAGTAAATAAAAATGGATTGACTGCTGTGCGTGAATATCAAGAAAATTTTCCAGATCGAACAGTACCGGATCGTATAACATTTGAGGCTTTGAAGAGGCGATTTTGAGAAACGGGTATGCTTAAACTATAACAATTCGATGCTGTTCATGAACGTTTTGTAAGAAATTCCATTTTTCAACTTTTTCAACATATTGCTGAAAAAGCAATATTGAATGCAGTAGAAATATCTCCCACCTCAAGCACCAGAAATTTGTTACATTGCTTTCATGTTTCCCAATCAAGTGCGTGGCGTACGTAACGGGAGCAAATATTATACCCGTTTCAACAATACGTGCACAAGAGTTATTTCCATCTGATTTTGATAAATGGATGAAATTCTGTCGATGGTTAATTAAAAAAGAAAATGTGACATCCCAATTTCCTAAGTATTATTCTAATTACTGATGAAACTTGTTTTAGAAGAAATGGATTGATTGTAAATGATCGAAACTCACTCTTGAGTAGAAGAAAATTCCCATGAGACTGCTACAAGTTATTTTCAAAATACACTTTTTCGTTTAATGTGGTGTAGTCTTCTTGGAGATAATCTCATAGCCCCTTTTTTCTTACTGTCAAGACTCAATGGAGAGAGCGGTACTTGCATTTTTTTGGAAAAAGATGTATATCTCACACCTCGATCGGAATTAAGATATTGTACTTTAGCACACACATATATATATATATATATATATATATATATATATATACAGTATATGGATTGTAATTTATTGTAAATATAAAGTATTTTTTCAGATTTATTCCTAATTGTTAACAGTTTTTTATTAAAGTAAATTCTTCTGGTTTTCTGGTTATGAATATAATGAACGATGATATTAATTTTTGGTTAAATATTCCTAATGAAAAATTTTTGGACGTATTTTCATGGGAGTAATTATAACTATTAATGCTCTTTCATTTACATTTAGTGAAAATAATTCTAACCGGAAAATGCAGTTCATAAAATACAAATTATGATATATTCACTTAATATTTGATTGGTTCTAATTTGACAAAGCTTTGTAAAACTGATTAAATAATTTCCAGTAGTGTAACCGATTTCAACATCTGGTATCTAGTTTTCTTGTTGTTTTCACCAGGAAAAATAACCTGTTTGCACAAGTACGAGTACGCTCAAACGCAAAAAATAAATTATAGCATACAATTTTCTATAAAAGATTTAGGAATATTTTAAAAATAAGTTATCAATTGTTTTATAACCATGAATGCTTGAAGTTTACAAGGTATTTTCCTACAAAAATGTAATAAAAAGTCCCTTTCGACACGCCGGAAGGCGGAGGTAGATTTCACCGGTGCTAAGTAGGGCACAAAAAAGATTTCCACCTTAAAGTTGAGAAAAACTTCAAATTTAATTAATACGACAATGGTTGCACGTGAAACATGTTTAGCTTACGACAAGCCCCATCTTCTTACAATTCCAGCAACATTTTGGTCATCCTTTGCCGTAATGGTTGATCATATCAAAAATTGTTATAGACAAAAACTTTAGGTAATGCTTACAGGACTAACGACCACTTTAAAAAACAATTCTATACTGTGCCTATTAAGGGCGGTATGATTTTTTGTCTTCAAAACCCCATTTTTTCCACCTCCTGGGCCAATCAAAAAACTTTACTTAGATAAGTTTTAGACACTTATCCAAAGAATAGTAGGAAATTTAAACGAATACGATATTTTACTTAATAAGAAAGTTATAGCAACTTTTTTTTCAGAAAAAGCTCCCCATTTCCAACCCCATGGTCCAATTTTCGCCGTTAACGAACTTGAGCGAGATTTTAGGACGATTTATTTTTAAGGATCAATTTGAAAGTGATTGGCGCAAAATTACGGCAGTTATCGTGTCGACAAGAAAGTAATATAATATATTACTTTATTAATATATATATATGTATAAAATTTTGAGCTGACAGTGGTTTTGGGATCTGGGGGATGTGAAACGCGAAGATATGTCGAAATTTTCCGGAAGTCGAATCATGTTACCCATTAAAATAGGTGGCTTTCTTATGAAATCTACCTAAAGGAACAAAGTACAACAGTAATTTAAATCACTATGAAATATGTAAAAATATTCGTATATTGAACCATGATAGTAAATCTAAATGTTTGTATCGTTTATAATAAACTAATTAGCACCACAGTATTGAGAGATGTAAATAAACGAGGGAGTATTAAAGACACGAACGTAGCTCTTTTGTATTCAAGTCACGAATTCTAAAAAAAAGAAGGAAAAAACGGAAGGACCTACAATCCATCACTGACTCTTTTCTCTTCAATAATCTGGGGGATTGAATGGGCAGCTTAGTTTCATGTCAACACATGTAGTTACTTAGACAAGATTGACGGTTTACGTACGTTGATTTCTCGTTTTTCGTTTTAATAACAAACATTCGCTTTCGTTGCCAGTGATAGATTATTATTATAAAAAAAACTTTCAACTGAATTTCAGGATTTTTTATTGAACATATTAATAAAAAAACCAGGCAATAAATTCGATAAACTTTCCTTGCAATGTAAATACACTGAGCTTAAATTTTAATCCCTTCTCAATGATAAAACTGATAAAAATTATTTGTTAGCTATATGACGTTAATATTTTCATAATTATTTATTTCTTTTTAATAAATAAAAAAAAACCGCGAAAACCTTTTATACTGATTGTTACATCAGCAGAAGTCATAAAAAACCGTATAAATTCAGCCATCTACTAAAGTAATTATAATGAAGTGTTTATAAGAACTATCTATTTTTTTTTTTTTTTTGATATTTGAACAAAAATTCAATTTTAATAAAATATTTTTAAATTTATCTCCAAATAAATCACCCCTCCAGCCAAATTTTTAAAAATCATTTTTTAAAGCAGTCTAGATTAAAATAAAAAAGGGAAAGAATAAAAATGTTAAAAAATGCATGACTTTAGGTCGGGTCCGGCCGCTTGGTGGGATTTGGGGCTCCCATTAATTTGTATGCGTAATTAGACGACAAAAGAAGAAACTACATTGAAAAACAACCATCATAGTGATCACATCAAAGCTTCAATATTTAGTAGATTTTTTAGGTTCGGGTGCGATTTTTCAAATATTGTCATTTTTTAATTAACAAATGTGCCTAAGAAAAATATTACAATCAATCGAAATCTAGAGATACTGAGGGCAACCTTGCTCCAATGTCTCACCCTCTTGACCTTTTAAGTTAAAAATTTAATGGAATCAATGCCTCATATATAGAAATAATCTGACCAAGTTTGGTCAAAATCGGTCCAGTAGTTCCGGAGATATAAGGTGATTTGGAGGCCAACAACATTGAAAACACACGCACACACACGAACACAAGCACTGACATACGGAAAATTTCCATCCGGTTTTTTGGGTTCCTTAGATGTCAAAACGTCAAGATCCGGTTAAAAACCGCATATGCTCAAATTGAACCAATTACAATATTTTCCCTTCTAGAGTTATAGTTCTGCTACAGCGCTATCTAGATGGAAAAGTAAAAATATTTTCAATTCATCTATGTAGTACCGCACTTTAAGTAAAAAAAAATCAATCTCACACAAAATATTTTATGGAAAACTTACCAGTTGAAGAACGAAAGAACTTCCTCTACCAAATTAAAAACAATTATAAAAATCGGTCAATTTTAGTAAGCCTTAAAATATATTTAAAAAAAGAAGATACTGGTAGAATTGAAAACCTCTTTTTTTCTGAAACCGATTAAAAAATTCATAAAAATCTTATATTTTAGGTTATAAAATTACACACACCTCTTATATCTAGAGGCAAAGAGTTTACTACTTTATTTTATAGATGTAAGTTTTAATGGTTTTCTTGTGTTTTGTTTATGAGATTAGAGAGCTGGACAGGCCGGAAAGCCAAACCGACAGACGTAGGTGATAAAAATAATATTCACCTATATAACTACAGTAAAAAAAATAAACATTGATTTATTTATTTTTTTATAAAGATTTTAAGGTCAACAGTTTTTTTTTTATATTTGGCTCGTTTTCAGCAATACACAGGTAACTAGCTCCTCGTCGCAGCTTCGTTCGCACTATATGATTACTTGCGTTAATTTTTGATGTAAACAAATTATATTTCTGACTGAAGGCTCGTTTCGCCTGTGCTATTCGGCATTTTATAACGCTTCTGCTTCGTCCGTCTTTAGTAATTCTACTTCCCAAATAACAAAATTCTTCTACCTCCATAATCTTTTCTTTTCCTATTTTTACATTCAACTGTCCATCTTCGTTATTTCTACTACACTTCATTACTTTTGTTTTGTTCTTGTTTTATCATTATTTTATCATGTTCATATCTTATTCTATCATAATAATAATAATAATATAATAAAAAACGGAATAAAAAACACAAAATATAAATCGTTTAAATATTCTGTAAGCCTGCTAATGATTGTTGACTAAGTTACTAGAAAATTAAGCTGCACGGAATTGTCACGTTACGTCTCCAATTAGTCTATTGCGTAGTGTATATTGATCTTTTCCTGTTTTAATAACCTTATCGTTAGATACGTCCGGTAAACCTATTCCTTTTAAATATCTAATTACATACAGAAATAAAAAAAGGCAAAAATCTTTATTGTTTTTTAGTATACAGTTACTTCACGTGTAATGAAAAATATAATACTAAAAATTATGTGATAAATTCTGGTTATGCAATTTAGTTTGTTGTGATTTTTTTTAATTAATGAAACGTAAATAATTATTTCCGTAAGATTTTGTTTTGGTTTAATTTACTAAGTTTATTTTTTTTTTTTAGCAAATAGTACACTTTTTATTGAATTTGTTTGTATTTATATCTGTAGTAAATATTTTTGCTTTGGTTGTATATTTATTAAAGTCATTGTTTCAAATATTATTGTTACAGCATTTATTTATATTTTTCTTTATTTTTAGATGGTTTTCCTTATATTTTAAATAAATATTGTTTTTATAATATTATAGTTAATACTATTGTTTTTCCTCCCCCTACGGAAAGAGAGAGAAAAAATACTATTGTTTAGAGTTAGTTTACAATGTATTTTTATTCTACTTCTACCGTTCTATCCTAAGTACAAATTTGTGTTTTTTTCTAATTATCTTTTAAAATATTTTTAGAGAAACAATTATTGTTAATTGTAAGTATATCTTTACTTCTACTTTTCTCTTTTCTTTTTTTACCGTCTTTTCAAAAAAAAAGTACGTTAATGTTTAGGTCGCATGGTAGGGTATGAGGTACGAAAATACAATTAACAAAAAATGTAAATTTCTTTTACGTTTATATAGGCCGATATAAAATTTATGGCTAGAAAATCATAAATTTCATTGAAATTTATACGTGCTACGCATGTGAAAATTTGATGATTAGTTGATAATCTTAAAATTGCTTTATCTGACAAATTTTTTGCAAAGTTTTTAAAATTTTTCAGTAATCAATTTTTAGTTAGATTACTTTTTTACTTTTCATCATAACATTTTGTTAATAAATTATTCAAAGATTATTTATTTAATCTACATTTCAATGGAAATATTCGTTTTGATCATCCCTGAATACACTATGACTAGTTTCAGCGTGATGTCTGTACGTACGTACGTATCTCGCATAACTCGAAAAAAAAATTAGCTGTAGGATGTTGAAATTTTAGATTTAGGACTATTGTAACATCTAGTTGTGCACCTCCCTTTTGGTTGCAATCGAGTGAATTAAAAGTGTCCAAAAAAGCCCAAAATAAAAAAAAAAATTGATTTTGGACTTTTCTTAATTGCAATAATAATCACTCATTGAGAGCTTTTCAAAGATATATCATAAGTGGTACTTATCTTCACTGGTTTCAGAGTTATAGCCAAATAAAATTTGAATTGAATATTTGAATCTTAGGGGAAGACTCATCGGTTCATATCAGACTTCATCTTTTCTTTTCAACTTTTTTTTTTTAATTTAAATATACTGATTTATTAATAATTATTAATGTCTCATTGTAAAAAAAATAATTGAATAACAAAATAAAAGCACGAAAAAATATCAGAAGCTTTTATGAAATAAAATTTTATCTACTTTTCATTTTAAAAATAAATATGTAAATGTAATTTAATAGCCGTACAAGGAAGTCATGTGTTGCCCACATCAAATTTTTTTAGAGAACATTTTTGAAACGCAAAAAACATAAAACTACCAATTTCTCAGAAAAAGCAAAAACATACCAATTTTTCGGATATTTTATATAATTATGACATAGATTTAAAACACTAAATAAATTGTAAGGGTACGATGCTAAAGATACATAAAAGTAACACACGCGTGCGCGCATACACACACACTCATATATATGTTTTTAATTTTTAAATAAATAAATAATTCTTTAATTACGACATCAAGACAAAAAGAAGTTATGGATAAATTCGTGTAGAAGAATTGAAACCACTTATTTATAAAATATTCTATAAATATACGAGTACAAGACTTTTTGCATCTACCAAGAAAAACAAAAAAAAAACGTGTCCAACACATTTATAACAGTTACATACTACTAAAACAAACATTATCCTTTCAAGAACCTAAAATAATATTTAAATTATTGTTTTAAAATGAATAAAAGAAATAAATTAGTCAATACCTAATAAATATTCGCCCTGACCTTTGTTACTGTAAATGTTGTATTTAAAGCCAAAAATCTGTCTCTGGATTTGTTAATTTATAACATCACGCGAGAACCAACTGACGACCGATTGATTTTAGATTTTCTGGAAACATTCGTATTATCCCAGGGAAAGTTTTAAGCGATAAACAGAGGCCCTAACCCCATTGAGGATGAACTTGTGAATTAAAGATATTCACTAAAGGAAATAAAAGATAAATCCTTTTACTTCGTTATTATATTTCTGTCATTATCGCACCGAAAATATGTATGAATTTTTCGTCGTCAAAGTTGTCTACTTTAATTACATAGTTACTAAAATTTTGTCTTTTAAGTTTCTTTTTCAGTTTTTAGTTTTCAGTTTTTTTAGTTGCTATTTATCAGTATTATTCCCACAACCAAAAGGATAACGAATACTGCTATGATCCAAGGAAGCGGGGTCCCCTGAACCCTCGCGAATAAGCTATGAGTAGTAGCTTTAATTCTATGTTTTAGCAATGAATAAATGAGTCATCGTTCATTATTTATATTCTGTACATATAAAGAATTTGTTTATATATCTGGACGTCCGCACAAATGTATGTGTAAATATTAGCCTAAAAGTAATGTCTATGTACGGAATACAAATGCATATTCATTAAACAGCTGGTACTGAATGCATTATTATACCATCCTATAATAATTCCAATACATAACCACATAAAATTATACAGAAGTAATTTTATTATAAAATTATAGTATCTGTTCTGATAGAAAAATCTTCTCTAAAAAACTGATGTCAATCTTTTTTTTTTTTTAGAAAGAGTACAGTCACTTCACGTAATCATATTACATATCACATACTTGTCTGTATTATTAAGACTGCATTTCATTATTCTATAAAATAACAATTTTTTTTTCATACCTTTGAAGTATATTATTCGTAAAAAAATAGTGTTGCTTAATAAAAAATAAAAAAATTCCTACCTTTACTGAGAGCCCGAAATATGATTTTATGAAAGCAATCATAAAAATATTATATAATACAAAAACCTCGATACTTAAAAGTAGATAAATTTTAAGTTTTTTTTTACAATATCTCTTTATAAAATTGTTATTATTTAAATATGCATTACCGGGAAAACAGGTAAAAAAACAGGATAGCTTTTATGCTTAATTTATCTATAATTACAAATTTTCTTTAAATAATTTATAATAGGAAGACAAAAAGAAGTTTTAATATAGTATATAACTCATCTAGTGGTTATCAAGAGGTATAAAATAAATTAAAAAACAACCGGTTTTTATAGATGAATATACCTCATTCTTATTCCTTAAAAAAAATCTACAAGGTTAAAAAGTTTATAGAATTCAAAAAAAATTTAGAAACTCATTTTACTGGAGTATTTCAAGTTCTTTTTGCTTTCTTCCAAAATAATCTACAGATACTTAACGGGATTATTTAATAAATTTAATAAGAAATATAAATGACTCTGAAAAACGAAGAAAAAACATATTGTTTGTTTTTAATTCTACATAGAATTCATTAAAAAGAATTTAATTATATTTTAAAAATAATTTAATGTTTAGTAATTGATTTTATTATTTCTTAATTTTTTATACCATAATTACTTCGTTTATCGATGAGATGGCAATCATGGCCGTCTACGTGATCGAAATCAAGCTCAGCTAGGTTGCAATCGGCATTAAACCTTGTAGCCGAAAAGTTGAGAAAATTAATTAAACTGGAAAATCATGCGAAGTCGATCATATGACCTTCTCGATGAGAAGGGGTGACTACCCAGGAATTCATTTAGATAGGGGTTACATCCCCTGAGGTAAGACTGTACGGTATTTCGGTATTAAACTGGATCGTCGTGTAACATGAAAGATTTATAGTAAAAAAAAGGAAGCTGGTAAATACCAAACATAAGGAGCTGTACTGATTAATAGGCAGGAAATCGGAAATATCCGTATCTAACAATCTACTATTGTACAACGTGACCATAAAACCGATTTGGACATCGGTGTCCAACTTTGGGGATAAGGCAAATACCAGCAATATAGAGACTCTTCAGCGCTTCCATAATAAATCTGCGAAATGCATATGCAGCACTGGTGGCTCACGTATAGGCACTGTGGAATTGCAGCAACCCCTATTTCCACTTGATGTTATCGATAACATTTAATATAATGAGTTATTTTTTCTTTAATTCTTTCTTTATACTTGTACAAGATACGAGTATAATCCTTACGCTTAGTGTTAGTAGATATTCACCCAGTTTATGAAAAGATACAAAAATCTTTCTGTGGAACTGTGCGCTTCACAGTTTCAGCGGCGTGGTGTTTGGCTGTTGTACACATGAGCACATAGGAAGCTGCACGCGAGGCTGCGGTGAGAAAGAGAGCACTGTCGCTCCCGCAGTGCCGACCCTGTGTGCTGGTGGAAGTTAGTTTATTTTTTTACTCCGCCTGTGTTGTGCTTAAAAACTGTGTACCATATTCTTCAATGTGATGTAATGTAGAATTAGATTATGCTGCTTCCAGTTATTCTATTAGATTTTTTTTCGATTCTTTTAGTTTACAGGAAAAGTTAACCATGGCCATGAAATTGCCAAAAAAAAATTTCATGTAGCAGCACCACCACTAATTTTAGCTATGAGCCGCCATTGATATGCAGGCACCACGATTCGTTCGGTACGCCGAAATCCGCGAATACTTAGCGTTATCATATGTTTGGAATGAAGTCAATCAACTGGCGAACAAGAACAAATAAAGCTTAATGACCACCTCAACCATAACCCCTTGGACAATGGTGAAGGTGTTAGACGGTTGAAGTGGCTTCATGTATTAGACCTACGAACCTTTCTTTTTCCTGTTATTACCGTTCGCAGATAATACTTCAGAGGATGAATGAGGATGCTATGTATAAGAGTGTAAATGAAGTGTAGTCTTGTTCAGTCTCAGTTCGACCATTACCCTCCGGTAATTACCGTTCACAGATAATACTTCAGAGGATGAATGAGGATGCTATGTATAAGAGTGTAAATGAAGTGTAGTCTTGTTCAGTCTCAGTTCGACCATTCCTGAAATGTGTGGTTAATTGTAACCCAACCACCAAAGAACACCGGTATCCACGATCTAGTATTCAAATCCGTATAAAAATAACTGACTTTACTAGGACTTGAACGCTGGAACTCTCGACTTCCAAATCAGCTGATTTGGGAAGACACGTTCACTACTACACCAACCCGGAGGGTTTAGACCTACGAACCTAGTAGTGATAATCATGAAGAGGCTTCTATTCTTGAGTAGTGCATTACCGAAGTATTTATACTAATATGTTTTTAGTATCATTTACTCTTGTGTTATGGTTTTTTTTAACTTGTGGCTTTATTCATATTACTGGATTTTTTAATGATTTTAATACCTAATACTGTTTACTTTATCACTGCACATGGTACATCTTTGATTTAATATAAATTCATATTTTTAGAATTAAAGGTGTTTCAAGGAGACCCCCTTTAAATTTGCTTATCGAGATGAAATTTATTTATGGTTTCTACCAAAAAAACTGATTGTAAATATATACGATCTTAGATTTAAAAAAAATGAAATTTAATTTTTTATGAAGTTATTATTTGATAAAATAAAAATTAATAAAACTTACTTCAATTATAAAACTTTATTTAAGAGTGTAATCCTTTTAAAATGTATTGAAAAAAATTTGTAATCCAATAACAATTTAGTTAAAAAAGTTCACGAAAAAAAATTTGAACAAGAATACATTTGTATTTTTTAACTGTATAGGGTATAGTATTTTTTAACTATATATTTGATTTTGAAAAATCAAAAGATCGAACAGAAAACTATATTTTAGTGCAATTAATTAATTATATTGTGCTAAAAAAAAAAGAAGTAATAAACTAGATGTGTCTGATAAACGGAACCTAATACTACGTAATTTATATCTTATTCTCTGTAACAACAAAAACAATCAAGGATTACACTGGACAGAGTATGCAATTTGCTTAACATACTTGTATATAATATTGCATACCATTCAGGCAAAGAAAGTTAATACTTTTAAAATTTACTTCGTTTAGTTTCTTAGATAATTAACAAATTTAACAGTATGTATAATAAACAAAACTTTATCGAATTATAAACAAGTATATATAATAAAAAAACATATTTTACTTTAAAATATTACCTTCATTACTTTCGGGTTAACTAGTCAATTATACAACCTTATAAATTAAGTACACAACGTTTTACTTTGAATTCTCTAAGCTTCTTAAGGTGACAATACACATTCATACATCCATATTATACCATATTATATTATATATGTTACTAATTAATTATAACCTTACTGTTTCAGTTACAGATCTTTTTCTTGACTCTTGTATTAGAATTCAATACAGATTTATTGGTAATGCGCATATTTTCCCCTATCATACATTCTAAATATACGTTCATAAAAATTTGAAATTTTTAGTCTTTCTATACGAGGATTTTAAATTACGCAAGGAATATTTACATATTTTCTAGTAACAAAAATTTGTCCTATTTAGCACGTAAACTGAAGTAAAATTATGATTTAAAATCATTAACATTAACAAATACGATCCAACATAATTTTCAAAAAATTTGATGTGGATACCATATGACTTCCTTGTACGCCTATTAAATTACATATACACATTTTTTTTTGTTGCACATCATTTAAACTTATTTAATTTAAAAGTGAGATACGATCCTTTAATTCTTTAATAAAGTGGACAATTACACAATTGCTAAAATATTAGTTTTTATTAACATAAAATATTTATACAATTACTAATTCAACAATATTACCTGAAATATTACCAGACTTCGTATTCATGTATATTATTTTTTAATTTAAATATATTGATTTATTAATAATTATTAACCTCTGATTGTAAAAATGTCGGAATTAAAATGAAAAGTACATAAAATTTTATTTGTAATAACTACTGATTTTTTTCATATTTATTTTTTGTATTGTTATTATTGAACTATTATTTATTGTTAATTTTTTTTTACAATCATTAATTAATAAGTAATTATTAATAAATCTATATATTTAAATTTAAAAAAGAATATGTACATGAAGTCGGATTCGAACCGGTGTGCCTTTCTCTTGTGAGATCGAAATATTTCATTAAACTTTTATTTGGCTATAACTCTGGAACCAATGAAAAGTACCACGTTAATCGTTGAAAAACACTCAATGAGGACTTATTACTGCAGTTAAGAAAAAGTAAAAAAATCCAAATTTTGGATTTTAGGCTTTTTTGGACAATTTTGTTTCAGTCGATTGCAATCAACTATATAGAGAGACAACTATATATTACCACAGTCCTAAATACAAAATTTCAACATCCTAGCTAATCGTTTTTGAGTTATGCAAGATACATATCGTAAAGACGTCACGCCGAAACTAGTCAAAATGAATTCAGGGATGGTCGAAATGAATATTTCCGTTGAAATCTGAAGACCAAAATTTTTCGCAATCACAATACTTCCTTCCTTTACTTCGTACTAGGAAGTAATAAAATGAATAAATTTATTATAAATAAACACAAGAAAATCAAATTATTAATAACAGTAAAGAAATAATGGGATAATGTTAGAACATAGTTGTATAACGTTTTTGTTCATTTCACTGTGTATATATATTTATTACGCTTTATTATAAGACATCTTTCCAAGAAATAACGCGGCAAAATATTTTTTATTTACTCTGATTAGGAAATTAACTCTTTAAATATCGATAGGAATAATTGAAATGATATGATTACGAAATACATTTTTAATACATATGTGGAGGCAAATTATCGTTAAAAATCAGAAAAATTAATTTTTAAAAAAATTTATTATTTTTATAAATAAATTTTATCTACAATTGTAATTCATTAAATAATTCTAATCGATCCACTTCTTTGAAATTATTTATTAGGTGAAACAGTACCTAATTAGTTAAACCTTATTGTGAATAAATATCCAAAAAAGGCATTAAGTCACCGAACAAGTAAAGATGAAATTTACCCCAATATTCCACCTTCATTATATATTTTTAATAAATAAAAAATTTAAAGGACCAAAAAAAAAACTAAAACATTGTAGTTAAATTATCAAGAAAACGCTATAAAAAACCACATATATTTTGAAAATTTCTCTTTGTGTAGTTATTTTATGTAACCCTATTTTTTTATGAATCATTCGTTGACAGGCTATAAAAATAATAGCTTGCAAAGTATTTCATGACGTAACCTGCGCTACGCCGTTCAAATAATATAATACCTTAAACAGCTTTTTCAGTGCAAAATTAAAATTTGCCAGCTTAATTTTTTTTCAGATTATACTTATATATGCATTTTAGGTAGCAAATTTGCTTTAACAAATTTTTCTCTAAATGCGTCTGAAGAAAATCGAAGGGAGTCCTGGAACATGACAGTTTATTATACTTGTTTTTCTTGCCTGGAAACAAAAAAATAACATCTAGTAACCTTATTGGATTTCACGTCCAGTAATCTGTCAGCTTACTGGTTATGAAATCAGCCAGCATACGTCATTATAAGGAAAAAATGTTCCACGAAGAAATGTTATTGACTATCAATGACGGAGTGGTAACGTGTCGGCCATTGATCCGGAGATGAATTTTCGTGAAATTCTTCACAAAAAACCCCATTTTTTTACCTAATAGACCCCCGTTTTATTCTTTGCAAAGGGTTGGTTTACTTTTCTTTTTTTTCTTTTTTAATATAAAATTGATAATGAAAAAATTGTTAGAACGATCAGCAAGAAAAAATTAAATAATTTAATTATAGCAATGTTTAATGCATAACGAAAATGAATAAACAGGACATTTTTAAAATTAATTTTCATTTTTAGATTACATAAATAAGTAATATCATAAAAGATACATAGAATAATTTTAAACGTCTTTATTCGAGTACGATTTAAAATGTTAAACTCTAATTAACTAACGGATAAATTAACCAACATCATTGTCCGCTATAAATGTATAATTTTATTTTGTTTAAACCTCAAAGGATGTAAGTTTAAGGTATTTATTTGTTTTTTAATATAAAAATCATTTACTACCTTACAAGAGAGAATATATTTTTCTATTTTCCATAAAAAAACAAATCAGAAATTACTATGAGAAAAATGCATGCATAAGATGAAAACCATTACTTACGTAACGCATGTATGCATTGTCATTGAACTCAATACTAATGATGGTAATAATGATTGTATTGTGTGAATTGTATGAGATTTTAAAAACAATAAAACAAGAGAGGTATATTATTATTATAAAGGCCCACGATACTATATATATATATATATATATATATATACATATGTACAATGAGAGGAGAATATGAAACCAAATAGGTAAATGGGTTACGGCCCTAGAATGGAATGTAGCCTAACGTCAAACACTCCTCCTTTTAATTCATCACTAAATAAATGCATTCTGTGAAAATGTATTACTTCATTATATTTTTATTATTTGAAAAAAATAAATAACTTTTTATCATATTTGGACCAATCCTGTGTAAAATAAATTTTTATATACCTTTTCTTTTCCTACATAGTTATATATTATTTTTTATTTAAAAAAAGGTAAATTAAAGTGAAACGTGTTTTTCCGGTTTAATAATTAAACCTTTTTTTTTTTTTTTAAAATTCTTGGTTAATATTTTAATACAACTTATTTTTTAATTCTAATGACAAATACTTTGTAGTATATCTAAAAAAAAAAAAAAAATACACCACCTTATTTCTGTTATCAAAGGTTGAAAACTATTTCTACAGATAATTCTTAGACTAATAACTACGAAAATCAGTATTAAAACAACCATAAGGAATATCTCATTTCTTGTATTTTTTTTTCTGTAAATGTCTTTTCTATAAACGGACATTATTTATTACCAAAAATGAAACGAAAACAAAATATGTTTTTTGATTTTCACAAAATTTATTTAAAAAATGAAGGAAGACTGTTTTGGTACACATTGCTTTCCTCAGATATTAGGTGCACAAACAAAGTACAGTATAGTATATACTATTCGTAAAATCTGGGGAAGGTACTGTTAACTGAAATAGCAGTCATTTTTTTTTTAATAAATTTTTTGAAAATAAAAAATCATTTTTTTTTTCAGTTTCTTTTTGTTATGGATTTTCACCAAATAAAGCTAACATGTATCGGTTATATTATTTATTGTTAAGTTTAAACGTATTTTAAATAAAAATAGTACGAAATAAAATTTGAAAACCTATGGAAAAAGAAAGTCACAAAAGAAAAAAAGTCCAAATTATATAAATATTTTGTTAGGTATTAAATCATTCGTTCTCAAAGTGGGCGATAACGCTCCCTTGTGGGCGCTGGAGGCGGGGGCGATAGAAGGCCGATAAAAAATGGTGGCGTTTAGGTGGTCTAAGAAGGAATCAATGGATCAGAGGGTTTAAATTTTCAAACAAGTAAAACGTGTGAAAATTAAAGGTTTAATTTTTTTTATTACACAAAATTATTACTAATGTGAAGCGAACACAAGATTTGCTGATAAGTAGGTGGTAGGCCAGATGGAAGGATTCAAGTAAGAGTACATGGGCTCGAGAGCTGCTTCCTTCGATAAAACAATGGTGGAAAGGACTACGGGGAGGTGGGATACGAGCTGACTCAGTTTCTGATGGAACATGAATATTTCGGCTCGTACCTGCAGATTGATTCCGTCGAGCATTCAATATACGAATACTTACATTGGGAGCAGCCGAGGTCGGACTGTTGTCGGCATTTGGGTGAATTGAGTGCAGACAACAGTGTGAAGTGTATGCTCCTATCCAGGAGAAACTGAACCTTGACTGAGTGCACATGATCACGGCGATCATCAAGGGTAAGCTGGCGGAGTAGTAGTGGGGGGACGGCCAGCTTCCGGGGGTGGGCAGCATCGGGTCGCTGTTTGCAGATGACGCTTGGAAGCCAGCAGTTCGTGTACCCGCACCCAACACATAGGAACCGTATTCATGTCTTGCAGCCAAGTACAGTTCCTATGGGAACTGTTCCTGGCGGACTGAACAGCCACCGGTGGCTCAGAGCTTTTCCTTCTCCAACGAAAAAAAAGTAGAAAATATTTTTATCACGGTAAAAGTTTATAAATATTTATACAAATTTAATCATCGACCACCACCTGACAAAGAAGTTTGAAGAAGTAGTTCCCTTGCCGGCTCAACGCGGGACCTCCCGGTAGATGCAAACATCCCCGCCGGAGCAGCAGGCCTGGCTGGCCCGCCGAGGGATGGGGACGCTACATTCCCTCTCCAGCACCAGCTCGTCGGGCTTCAATCGCCCTTGCCGGCGGACTCAGCCGCAGGAGCCGGCCCAGCGTGGGATCGCTCGGGGAGAACAGGCCTCCCTCTCCAGCTCCAGCTCGTCGGGCTTCAATCGCCCTTGCCGGCGGACTCAGCCGCAGGAGCCGGCCCAGCGTGGGATCGCTCGGGGAGAACAGGCTCGGCCACGCCAGCGAAGGACGACCGACGCCAACCCGACACTGCGGGGCTCTGGAGGCCACCACTACCACGCTGTAGTGGGGATCCAACTACCGCTGAAGGAAAGCCCAGTCGGACTTAAATGGACGAACCGCAACTCTCCGACTTCGCCAGAGACCAGCTTTCGGACCCAACTCTTCTCAGAGATAACGCAAAAAACGGCTCTTTTCAGGGCCACCGCAAGGTTATGAATTACGTGCCGTCGAAGCTGTTCGGTGACAATATACATTATGTATACCACCTCCATGACATTTAAATCTCGTGTTGTGGAAGTGTAATGTACCTGGGTCTTCACCTGGACAACGATGAGGATGTTAGAAGATTTAAGCGGCTATACATTCTGGACCTTCGTAACGTAACTCTATAGTGTAATTACACCCACACCAGCAGAGTTTTGTGAATTAATTATTCAATAATTTATTTCCTTTATCTCTGTTTCTATTTTTAGATTTATTTTTAAACTTTTTTTTTAGTTTATTTTTCTTTTCTTAGCGTTTCATTAATCTGACATTTTTGTGATTCTTTTTATTTGTTTTCTATTCTGAAAGTACTGTTATAAAAAACTATCTTGTATATTTACTACGTTCTACCCTCAGAAGTTCTATATAGGACTAGTATATAATTTTTGAAAAATTTCAATGGGTATTCCTTTTTAATGTCAATTTATGTGATATAATTCACTTTAGGTTCCAACAAAAATGTAAGAAATTTTAAATTAAAATTTCAAACAAAAAAGGAAATTTAAAGTGTCCTGGCCAAATCAAAATTCACTGTTGATAAATTTATAAAAAAAAAAATAATAATAATAATAAAAGAAAATTGTTTCATAGATATAAATTATTAATTTATAATTAAAATAAGACTAACCGATAACTTTGTGCAAAGTATCTCCGACATCTTCTTCATCAGTACTTGGTTGTTTAAGGACGGGTTGTTCATCTTGGTCGAACGCATCATTTACAAATCCGGTCGTAGTTGTCGTCGTTTGAGGTTGATGTCCAACGGGTACGCTTTCAAGAGCTTGAAGTTTCTTTGAGCCTCGTAATGATCTATTTAAGAATTCATTTTGTTGGGCGACTCTTTCTTCTTCTTCTTTTCTTTTTCTTAATGCTTCCTGCAAAAGTAACAGAAAAGATACATGTAGAATATGAAAAAATGTAAAACAAAACTCATGATGTCACTGTAATAGCATATATTCTATAGGTTCTTCATACTAAGATTGTTGCACTTAACGTTTACAAAAAAAAAAGAATTAAAAATGATATATTTCATACAAAAATTAATAAATGTTTCATTAAATACTGAATAATATAAAATTATTTTTATAATATTTCGTACAAAAATAATAAATATTTCAGTAAATTAAATACTGAAATATTCTTTATATTCAAATGGTTAGACGTTGGAGTAATCTACCAATTCAGACGGGTGTAATTTTATTTCTCTCTCGCCCACTTCCTTTCGTTCTCTCTTTCATTCAGCTCTCTCTTTTTCAAGTTGCGTGAATCGACAGAATTCGAGCCCCTTTACAAATATATATGGGCATGTATTATTTTTAAGTATTTTCGGCGTTAAATATGCCAATTTTAAACTTTGAGCATCACTGGGTGGCCTAATCCCCTAGGGGAAGGCACCCTCCAACCAACCCTTCCTCAATACCTAGCCCTGATGGACGTTACCGGAGGTCATCTTATAAACCTCGGCATACGACATCTTTCAGTCTTCTCGGCCCAGAATGCCACCAATGCGAATGCCACAAACGACATTCTCATCGGTGTGACTATTAATAAAAATAACAAAACACATCTCTAGTCTCAAGCAATACTGAAAACTATAGTCGTCGAAGGAATTGAAATAACTACCTACCCTAAATGTAAAGTGAGTCGCGTGCGGCACAAACGCGGAAAAACACCGAAACAAAGACACTAAAATAAAACTAATAGCAAAACAACCAAAACCGATGTACCAGTAACCCTAGATGCCCTCCGCAATCCATACTCTAGCCAAATAGTGCAGAAATTCTACAACCACTAATAATTCAGCCCGGCCCTTCTAGTTTTGACTGATGTCAAGCGTTGTTCCGACAGTATCCAGTCGATAAATTACTGCGGTGCGCTCCAGATCGTGTTTGGCGCACTCATACAACACATGGAAGGCATCGTCCTGCACCCCACATTGCGGGCACAGACCTGAATCCACCAGGCCGAATCCAGCCAGTCTACCCCTGAAGGCCCCGATTACTGGAGATCCCCTCAATATTTCAATTGAAATTTCCCAAAAAACATCCCTCCCTAATCTTTGATGGAAAATGCGAATCGGATCTCAAATTCCGGAGGGCCAACAGTCCAGTTTCACCCGAACTGAATTGTTAGATTACTTGGCATTTATTATCTAAGTGGGAATTTACAATAAAATGAAAAGAAAATCTTCTTTGTCAATAAAAATATACTAACCACGTAGTAATTTAATGTAAATTAGCAGAATAGGACGAAAAAACCTGCGCATGAGGATAATTAAAATTTAACTGGCAAAGATATTGCTAACTTTACCAAACTTTTTTACAGCTAAAAGCTTAATCTTTCTTCAATGATTAAGTCGAAAATGTGAATGTCAATATAACGCTATCTCAGTTCTTATATGAAAAATTAATTAAAAATATATATAATTAAAAAATTTAATTAATTTTGATTTCTATCCATTGTTATCCATGAATACAACTTGCTTAGGATATTTTTCTACTAAGTGAAGATACTATTTCAAGGCGGATATAGAGATGTGTTATGGTACTCAAAATGAAATATTAGTCCTTGAAATGAAATATTTCCTTTAAAATCACAGATTTTTTTATTACCAAACCTAAAAAAATTAATTCAAAATAATTGCTCCCAAATTCTTCCCTTCCCCAAAAATCGAATAAAAGCTCTCTTTTTATTTATGCATAATTTTTAACCGATTTTTCTTTTATGTCTTCCTAATCCTAGTGGTATTGAAATGACAAAAAAACAAATACTTTGGGGCAATAGTGGGGGTAATGGAACAGATCAAAGTTTGAAAATATAATTTTTTAAAATTTTTCAATACGTTTTTTGTTTATTTAAACTTTTTAATAATAATGATAAAATTTCACTATAAAACAACCCTTAACAACGCCAAAAAATAAATCTTCGGTAACCTTTTACTGGTTGTACATTTTTCAGTGGGATTTTTTTAGTTTTTTCCATTTAACATAATAAACGTAAAAAAATTTAAAAAAATTCTTGGGAGGTGATTTCGGGGGGTAGGGGAACAAAAAAAAGTAAACAATTTAGATTAATAAAAAAAAAAAATTTAACTATTTTCATGTATCCATTAACCAATGCCAGGAAAGTATAACAACTTTATATAGACAGATTTTAAAAAAAGAGATGAAATCAGATTTGAACCGATGTGCCGTCCCCTTGTAAGATCCAAAAATCTCATTAATTAAAATTTTATTTGGTTATAACTCTGGAACCAATGAAAATAATTACCACTTATGATATTTAGTTAAAAAGCTCTAAAGGAGGGCTTATTACTCTACAATTAAGAAAAAGTCAGAAATCCAAATGTTTTAGAGATTTTGGATTTTTTTGGACCCTTTTGGTCCAGTTGATTGCAATCAAAACTACATGTTACAACAGTTTTAAATCAAAAATTTCAACATCCTACGACTAGTCGTTTTTGAGTTATGTGAGATACATATGTACATACAGACGTCACGCCGAAACTTGTGAAAATGGATAAGGGGTGGTCGAAATGGGTATTTCTGTTGAAATCTGGAAACCGAATTCTTTCGCGATCACAATTCTTCCTTTACTTCGTATAAGGAAGTAAAAAAACTTTTAGTGATTAGATTTCAAAGCTTTTGCAATGAAAAGCTGTGCAAAGTATTGTATGACTTGACCGGCGTAGCCAGAAATTTTGTATTTTTAATTTTTTTAATTTGTGGTAACAGTGTGATAGCGCTCTCTCTCTTTTTTCCCCTCTGTACTTAACATCAATAAATTGATTTTTATAGAAATTTACGAAGTAAAAACCCTAATAATAATAATACTGGTGGAAAATTTACTGTTGAATTGTAAAACAAAATGAAAAGAATTACAGCAAAAAAAAAATAAAAATAGAAGATTAAAGTAAGAAGCAGAAATTCGTAAATCATGTAATCAATTACAACTGTAGAAAAATAAATAAGGAAATAATTTTTAAATGATCCAAAATTTTCGTGTAACAACTGTACTGTCACTGACGTAAAAATACACAAATCCAGAACGGAAAATATACGATTGATAATAAAAAACTTTATTAAGTTATCGTAAAAAATTCCGGTTGATAAAATATTGCATTAGATGTAGCGGCTACTTTTTTATACATTTGTTTTAGACTATATAAGTAATAGCATAGTAACAATAATAAGTTATTATGTATAACAAATATATATATATATATATATATATATATATATATATATTTGTTAGAACTAAATAATCCTTTCAAACAAAAAAATTCATGATAAAACAAGCCAACAAGTTGGGCAATTATAACCCTGAATTTTCTAGGATTTATATGGCGCTTAAATTTTAAAACTTTAGCAGTGATGAAATTAGAATGTGTTTACTTTACCTTCAACTTTTATCACTTATTTTCATTCATAAAATAAGTTGAAATAAATGTAATAAAAATCAGCTCCAAAAATAGTATTATAGGATATAAATTTTGAAATAAATAATCATATAACAACACCTGACAACAAACTTTCCTTGCATTTTTCTTGTATAGTAGAAAAATAATGATAAATGAAATAGACTGACAACACAAACTGTGGTTGGTCTTACACACACATAATCCACACAACTTAATTAAAAATATTTATCATTTTATTTAAATATAATATTTTTTCGTTCATTTAATTCAATGATTCTAACTAAATCGCACGCGTATACCGATTCTAACTAAATTCGCTCACGTGCGAATTTAATTCGCACGGTGTGGCGATACTAGCGGTGACGATCGGTACTAATGTAATGTCACAACTTACATAGAATAGATTTCGCTTATACAGACTGGTATGGCCACAAGGCTTAAACCACCACGTATCGAGTCAACCGAGCGATCGAGTAGATGTCCAGCCAGACCGTTTTTAAATTTTATTCATTTATTTAATTCTACTGCTCACCTGTGACGTCACAAAACACCAGGCGACAAAAGCATTTTTTGTGGTGGGGGTGCGACTTTGCAAATATTGTAATTTTTTAATTAAAAAATGTACCTAAGAAAAATGTGGCCTTAATTAGGTGAAATTTTGAGATAATGAGGGTGACCTTGCCGATCAAGCCCCATTTATAGAAGTAATCTGAAATAAGTTTGATCAAAATCGGTGCAGTATCTGGAGAATTTCCATCCGGTGTTTTGGATCCCTTGGGTGTCAAAACGTCAAGATCCGGTTAAAATCGTATATCCCCAAATTGGACCGATTACAATACTTTTCCTTCTAGAGATATAGCATTATGCAAACAGGAAAGATTTAAAAATTTAAAAAAAAATCGATATTTTTTTGTTTGATTTATTCTGCTCCTCCACCCTCAAAAATCATTTCCCTAGTAATTTTTTTGATTTTCTACGTTTACATGGAAGAAACTAAAAAAATTATATTAAAAAAGTACCAAGCAATAAGATTTTTCCGAAAATTTATTTTTTTTGGAGTGGTGTGAATTACGAATAAATTTTATTCTATTATAATTTTTTTAATTAATTTTATAATTTTAATTTAATTAATTTTATAATTTTTTATTGCCCACAAAGTATTTTTTTTTTGGTCGTGTGCACTATTACTATGCCCATAATTTTTTTTACCGATTATCATACTTTCCTTCATTTAGAACAGCTCTAGAGCTATGATGTCAGGAAAGTAATTATTAATAACTAGTTTTTTTAATTACTTATTTGAAGATATTTTAATGACTTTTAAATGTATTATTCGAAAAAAGGGAATCTAAAAAGTTGTAAATATTATGTGTTTTTTCGAATTTAATAATATGACATAACACAATTACAAAATTATTAATTTTAACTAAAATTTCTTATAAATTCGATAGTTTAGTAAAATTAAGCAGTATAGTAGTAAAATTTCAGTAAATTGTTATTTTATTAATATATAATTTAACATGAGCAAAACTTTCTGGAACATAGTTTTTACATTATTAGCTGATTTTCGTGTGGCAGACTTAGCGTCTCGGCCTTTCATCCGGTGGTCCCAGTTTCGAATTCTCGTCAGGATGACTTAATAAAATTAGACCCATAAAAGTAAAAAAAAAAAAAAAATTAATAAAAAAATTAGGACCCATAAAAGAAAACAAAAGTTTCAGAATAAAAAATAATTCCGAAATATATTAAATAACCAAAAACATTTCAGGTTCGATAAGATTAATGTTTTTACGTACATTTTCCAATACTCAATAAAAAAAAATTGATAAAGAAAATATATGAATTCTTTAAAAACAGAAAAACTAAATTAGCTTGGGTTTAAAAAAAAAACTTGAATGAAAAAAAAGACTGAAAAGCAAATCTAGTAAAGGAAAATTTCTAATAAAAGGAATACTAGAAATTAGAAAATTTCTAAGACAAAATAAAAGACCAACGAATTAAGATACCGTTGTTAAAAGAAAAAAAGAAGGAAACAGGACACTGAAATGATGAAGAAATACTGGAAAATAAGGTAAAATAAAAATTTAAGTTAACTGGTAGACAAAAAATTTCGTTTAGTTTTGTCCGTTAACGATGCTTTTTTAGTTCAGAATAATATAAAGTATCTTGTTAAAAATTACCTGCAAAATAGTATTTTTTGTCAATTTCTTGGAAGTCGTCGGAGTTGTTGAAACCATTTCGTTAGTAATTAAAATAAATAATAAAATTCATTATCACTGTCTCTGTTATCAAAAATTATCAAAAGAAGTCTGCACGTAATTACAATAAACAAAATGAGTTACACTATTTGTCACTAAATAACATTTATATCTATACAAGTACAATATAATTATAACACTACTTTACATAGTACTAAAGAAATTCAGATAAAACCTTGTAATTTACAACGTTAGTTGTAACTGTTAACCGTTATCATAGCCGTAATTAAACGAAAGTGATAAAAAGTTTCATTTTATTGCTTCTCATCGTTTATCTCGGATAAAAATACAACAAACTTAAGCGAAGTGCAATTTACGAATGATTATTACTTATTGTGAAAAAAATTCTTTGTATTTATACAAAATTAAATACGCATAATTTAGCTGCTATTCTTATGCATAAATGAATAATTTATTTAAATATTGCCACATAAACACATTTTTCTTTGAAGTATGAATTTCAGAAATTATAAAAAAAGTAAAATTAAAAAAAACATCAAAGGGTTTCATAAATTTCCCAGCTTTGCTCTTACAAGATTTTTATTTAAAGTATGTTACAGAATTTTTAAATATTAATGAATTTATTATTATCATACCTTAAAATCAATTAATAAAGCACAAAATAAAAACGATTTATGATAATGAAGTTATTAAACAATTTTATGGAACGATTTTAGAAAACAGAGTATATCTAAACATTCTGATGATATTTCACGAGGTGATAGAAAGTGCCAAACGTAGCAAACTTTACCTTATGTAAATTTTGTTTCTTTGGTTTTTGATTTCAAAATATGCGAAAAGTAAAAATATCCAGTTGTTATTTAAAGGTAATCGTCAACTATCACCTTGATGGAGCACTTTTTTTTTAATTTTGTGGATTGTGAACGAATGCTTTAATAAAAAATAACAACATTTTAATGATATTAAAAGAAAATTAATAAATATGTAATTGGGTGCTGCTATACCTACCTTCGTTCGTAGAGGCTTAAAACTAATATAATTATGATCTTATGTCTAAATTTTGTTAATTCGGTTTAAATATATAAAATCTAAAAAAAATAAATTATTTTGAGTATGGCCCTACTTGTCGGATTGGGACCAAATTTTAATGTTGAAATGATTTTGATCTCCACCTCAAAAGTCCGATTGACTTAATTGACTTAATTTCAAGTTTTGTTGACAACTCATTTAGTCATTACCACTGTATCAAAATTTCAAGTTTCTAAAATTCCCCCAAAAATAGTTTTAAAATGGCTCTTAATTAAATTCAAGATTAATTATAAAAATTGTTCCATATTCACAATAATTCAAAATTCTACGGCAATCTTTCGGAAGATAATTCTGTTTTCAAAAATTAGAAAAAAAATTTATATAAACTTAGGTCAGAAAGCAGTTCGTTAGACAGTTTCGGCTCGCGAAACATTTAACTCTACTTTTTGGACCATCTGTGAAATTAAACCGCACTACAATTCTTGGGGTACAAATCGAAGGGTAAATTTGACGGTTTTTGATGTAAGAGATCGGATAAAAGTAGTTCCAGACCTCTAGCTTGCATTTTAAGAAAAACGAGTCAAAAACTCGAAAAGCTTTTGTCGGAAAACACATTTTTTTAGATTTAAAGTAAAATAACTTAATTAATTTACCAATAAACAAATATAAAATTCTAGTTAAATTTTTACAGAATATAATTCTGAGAAAATTTTGACGTGTTTTATTTCTAATTAAAGCTGAACTTCTCAAATTTGCGTTTAATTTTAATAGACTTTATTTATATCAATCTTCTTAGAATTAAATTCTTTACAAGTTAACTAGATATTTTTATTTGCTTATTGATATATTAAGAGTTATTTTATTTTAAACTAAAAAAGAATGTTTTCCGACAAAAGGTTTCGTATTTTACGCAGTTTTTCTTGAAACCTACCTAAATTAGATAGAGGTCGGAGATCCAGTTTCATAAAAAAAACCATAAGGAAGCACCAAATTTACCCCTCGATTTGTACCCCAAGAATTTTAGTAAAGTTTAATCTCACAGGGAGGCAGAAAACAGAGATTAATATTTCGCGAGCCGAAACACGCTAACGAGCCGTTTTCTAATCCATGTTTATATGACCTTTTTTTTCTTATTTTTGACTAGAGAATTATCCCCCAAGAGATTGTCGTGCAATTTCGAATCACTCTGTAAAAAAATATTTTAGCCAAATTTCAAGTTTTGTTATGCAAACAGTTCGATATTTATCAAAACATAGGCCATATATACATATACATTAATTAATTTTAAAAAAATATTACCGTCTCGGATTAAGTGATAATTATAAATAAAACTGCGATATTTCGCGTCCCTACGATCTACGTATAATTAATTTAACAATACAAATAGTTGTTTAATGTTTCTTTAAACGGCTA
Organism: Lycorma delicatula; assembly: GCF_047948215.1. Classification (NCBI taxonomy): domain Eukaryota; kingdom Metazoa; phylum Arthropoda; class Insecta; order Hemiptera; family Fulgoridae; genus Lycorma; species Lycorma delicatula. The sequence continues at coordinate 44,392,177 of NC_134464.1, forward strand.
GCATGCCATAATATAGTCTATAACCGTTACAGTACATCACCATTCCAGCAGTAATTATTTAAAAAAATATATACATTATTTTAAAACAATACTTTATTTTCATTGTAATAATTACAATGAAGAACAATCTAAATCACGAGTAACAGTGCAAAGTGAAAAGATAAAAATGCTACGATTTTCTGATGTAGTAATTCTAGCCGAGAGTAAAAAAGATTTAAAAATTGGTACGATTTGCTGATGATGTAATTCTAGCCGAGAGTAAAAAAGATTTATAAACAATGAATGGCATGAATGAAGTCCTACGGAAGAACTACCGCATGAAAATAAATAAGAACAAAACGAAAATAATGGTATGTAGAAGAAGTAACGTAGAAGGACCATTGAATACAAAAATAAGAAGAGAACAGATTACGGAGGTAGAAGAATTTTGTTATTTGGGAAGTAGAATTACTAAAGATGGACGAAGCAAGAGCGATGTAAAATACAGAATAGCACAGGCGAAACGAGCTTTCATTCAGAAATACAATTTGCTTACATCAAAAATTAATTTAAACGCCAGGAAAACATTTTAGAAAGTAAATGTTTGAAACGTAGCTTTGTACGGAAGTGAAACTTGGACGATTGGAGTACCTGACAAAAACGATTAGAAGCCTTTGTAATGGGGAAAACTGTGCAGGCATATAAGGTTTGGAATATATAAAACAAACTATTAGGGTTGTAAGATGTAGGGAGTACACCGTAATGGAACTACTGGATTAGGGAATCTTGGTGAGCTGCATAAAACCAATCAAATGACTGAAGACAAAAAAAAATAATTACTTTTAATTACTATACAAATTTTATTACAGAGCTTACAATAAGGAAAGTATTCAATTTTTTTAATTTTTAGAAAATACAGATTCTAAAATAGTAAAAATTGCTATAACTTGAACCAACTGGAAAACGTTCATCCAAACATGTGCTTGTAAACATGCATAAAACACGTTTTGGTAATTTAACAAAAATAAAAGAAAAGAATAATAGAACAAGCATTTAATAGAAATAAGTATTTTTAATATTTTTATTTCACAAGGGCTTTAATTCTTATAAGGTTGAAATGCAATAGAAAAGGATACGATGATTTAAATTTTCTTCATTATTAAAAAAAAAAAAAAATTAATGCTGTAATGAAATTGCACAGCTAAAAAATGGGGTTAAAACAAGATAACTTAAGTATTTACCATTAGTATGAAGCTCGTTGGAAAAAAAATACTGTAATGAAATTAGTTTAACAAAATAAATACTTCAAATAAATAAATAATAATAACAAAACAGATATCAGAAATTAAAATAATTGTTTATTTTTTCTCTCATTGTTTACGTCGAACCTTTATATCAGTTCCGACTACATCCTTGAGAAATCGTTTCGCGTGATTCATCAAAAAATTCTTAAAAGATAAAAGTAAAAGAAACAGTTTTATTCTATAATATCTGTACACTATCATAAATATTCGGTCGACTACAAAAAATAAAAAATTAAATCTCCGTGATTTATTTATAAACTGTAATAATTTCACAAAATAAAGCTTTATTTCGGTTTAGCATAGAATAAAATTAAATTTACGCTGTGATTGAAATTAGATTTATAACAATTGTTATTTGAATCGGTTACTTTATTAAATCAAATAGGAATTACCAAATGCATTTATACAATTTAGCACAAGCCATTATCATATTTTTGAAATTATTATTTATTTATTTGGAAAGTCTTGCCTATAAATCAAAGATGGCAGTATTTTACTTGTTTTAATGACCACTTGGCAACAATACAACTATCAAAACTATGTAATTCTGAGATTTAGATTTAATTAAATCATTAAAAATATTAAGCAGAAAGAGAGGAATTAAAAAAAATTATACGTAGGTCGATGAAATAATAACTGTGGAAAACATTTTAAAGAAATGACAACATTTTAAAGAAATAAACTTTAAAGAAATGACAACATGTACTATCAAAGATAAATTTTAAAAAGCAATATAGAATTCTAAAAATTAGGGTGATAAGAAAACTGAATTTTTGAAAGTTTAACTATAATGTCTTCAGTAACTGATTATATATTTTAAATTAAATAATCCAAAATTAATGAAGAATAAATAAGGATGATGATTAATGGTGAACATTGCATTCCACTGCAAATATAAGTAAAGCATAATTATAGATAAATAAATAAATCTTAAGGAAAACAATTCTTTACTTTTCTTACTTCCTTTACGTATAAATGTTGGTAAAATCAAAAAAAGGAAAATTCATTGAGCCTTAATGAGATGAAAATTCATCTCAAAATATCTTTAATTATCATTTGAGATACATAGGCATGAAAATTAAAAACTGTTCTCAAAACTTTTAAGATTTAAAAAAAGCTAAAAATAAATTGTTAGAATTTATGTTTAAGTGTAATAAATAAATTCAATACAAATGATTGCTCAAAATAGAAAATGAAAACTCTGATTCATAGAATTTTCAAAAAACTATCTTTACAATATACGGAATTCTTAACAAACGATAATCCCAAACAAATTTATATCAGTAACACGTTTTATGAAATAACATATTTATAAAGATGAAGGTAACGAACCTTGTCTCGTATTTTTAAATAGTATAAATCCAGTGGTAATGTTTTACATATCAAATAAATCAAGAACGGTCAAAGAGAGCAATACCAAATTTCGTATGTGGTAATGAGATAGAATGGGCTAATTTGTGTACAGACTAACGCGACTGGCCCAGTTTTTTTTTTTTTAATAACAAGCGATCAGTCAATTCACACAAACGCTAAAAACTGTATTTTTTCTTAAGTGTTAAATATAAAGATTACAATTGCATTTTGGATAAGAAATCATTTAATAGAAAGAAATAATTATTATTTCGTATAATAGAGAAAAGCTTGACGAAGAATATTTTGAAGAGTTACGACTGGAGTGTACTTCTGTATAGATTTAAATTATTAATATTTAGAAAAACGAATAAAAAAAGAATAGAAATATTTGAATTTTGGTCACAAAAGAGATTAGAAAAAATTAAATAGAGTGAAAAATGAAAAACTGTTGAGAATAGTTAGCGAGAATAGAAACTTAATCAGAATATTTCAGTATAGGAAAGCTAATTAGAAGCATATACCATAAAAGAAGGAAATATTGAAAAATTGCCCGAAAAATTATTTAAAGAAAACTGACCCGAAAGGATTAAAAATTATAAACTATTTCAAAAGAAATAATAACTATCAAGATCTTTTAGTTGAAAACAGAAGAGGATGAAGATGGACATGGTGCAAGAAACTTATCTAAGGGAAGATTACCAAATGGTAATGGAATTAAAATTAATATTTAGGATACATGGGCCAAACCTATAATACAAATCACAAGATGTGTAAAATGTGTTATCAATTTCGGCAAGATCATTACTTAAAATATTGGCACGTCCCTAATTTAATCTCTGTCATAATTAGGAAAGGATAACAAATGAGACATAAAGTTAATGCGGCAGTTTTCTACGGGAATTACGGAGTTTCATTTACTAATGCCAGTCTTTTCCAGCTGTTACTTTTATACGGATTTGAATACTAGATCGTGGATACCGGTGTTCTTTGATGGTTGGGTTTCAATTAACTAAAGACTGTTCAAGACTGCACTTTATTTATATTCATACATATCATCCTCTGAAGTAATACCTTAGGATGGTTTCGGAGGCTAAACAGAATAATATTAAAAAATTTTTAAAAACTTACTTTATGCTTTTTAGTCATACTTTAATCAAATTATTATCATACATTGCATTAGTTTAATTAGAGGATACTTTGGATTTTAAAAATCCCTCATAGCAATATTTTACACCCGCACCCTTAATTTCCATCGTTAATTTACCCGCGTAAATTACGCGGGTTAAATTTACGGAGGTATGTTTGCTAAAGTAATGGTGGAAAAAGTAATGGTGTATATTCACCTGATCTTAATAACTGTACAAAGTTTCACCAATCAGCAATGTCAGGAAGTAAGTTAAATTAAGGATGCAAGATTTGAGGACAAACATGAAAAAAAATAGAACAAAATATTGTGAATTAAAGCAAGTAAAAAGAGTCTTTTTCAGCTGTTATATTTTGTTCTAATTTGGACGTGTAAGACCATATAATATTAGTTTAACCGAGTTTAATATTTTCTCTATATCTTTTACGGCCCTGATTTTATAAATATTTTTTAAATAAATTTTCATTATTTCAATAAATAAAATATATATCAGACTCCAATTTTGCAGCAAGTTACACTACCTCGATGCCCGTTCTCTTTGCTAATGTGTTTTGAAACTCGCTTGAAATTAACTGTAAAAAATTTAAACACCAGGCGCTTGTTAAACTGGTAAGAAACATTACAAAAATGTTTAATTTTATATAATGAACATTTATTTCCCGTTTTCTTACAAATAATTTTGCAGTTATCTATTTTTTTTTTTTTAAAAGAAGTAGCTGTTTAAATTAATTTCTGTAATTATTATAATTATTTATTTGGAATTTTCTTCTTATAATTTCAGAGATAGCAGAATTTGACTTATTATATTGATTAATATAATTAGAAAAAAAGAAGGGTTATTCAAAAATACAATATTTTGAAAAATACAGAAAATTATACTTCTTTACTTAGCCCGTCTCTATTATCTTTCAGGAGCATTCTTACAATGCGTGTAATGTAATAAGAGCCATGTAGTCTATATATTGTTTATTACACGACGGTTACCGATTGTAGTACCTTTTCGGTTGATCGATTAAAAAATTTTAAAAGACTTTCCTAAACAAATGTTAAAATTGGGCAGGGAAATGGAATAAAAATATAGTTAATAAAATATATATTTTTAAATAATTGCCTGTTTATATGAACGTAATATAAAAAGAAAATTATCATTTGGTTAAAAACCAAAAGGAAAAAAGGATGCTTTTTTATTTTTTCCAAAACAGACCTTAATGAAACTAAATAGAAACGGGTAATAGAAAATTTAAACCGCAAAATTAAAAATAACACTACACTTAAATTTTTATTATTGTTATAAAGCAAATTATTACGTTTTACATTTATCACTAAAGATATAAAATGACTGTAATTGGTGATATATATATATATATATATATATATATATATATTCCTTTTATATAATTTTTAACGAAAAGAAAATAGATTTTTATGGTAGAATAACATTATTAAAAGAAGTAAACATAAATTGGTTTGAATAATAGTTTAACGTAATAAATAAAAACAACTGATAATTTATTTGAATTAATTTACTAGAAGATAAAAGAAATAACACATCATTTAAGCACTCTTTACTGTTGTGTAGTTATTTCATTATGATAATTTATTTTTTAACGGGAAAAATATTTTTCTTAGCCAAGTTACACTTTTTTTTTTTATTAATATATATATATATATAAATTAAATATCCAGTATTTTAACTAAACGCAAAATACAAATTCATAGTATTATATTACTGCTCAGTAAAATACTAAATTGCTCAGTATAAAAACCAAATGTTCGATAAACTCGAAAAATGCTCAGTAAAATACTAGACGTTTTATAATGTTACTAAACACTGGTAAAAAATGCTAAACATTTATTAAAGAAAATATATGTATATATATATATATTCGAGAAAGAAAAAAAATTAAACTAGTGTTTTACAATTATTAATTTTATATTATTTGTTAACATAAAGCTTCTTCACTAAACAAAAATAAAAAGAAAGAAATTTAAAACCTTAATATAATAATACAACAGAACATTTTTACTACCACTATATATACATCTCTGTTTTCCTTCGGATGAAAGGCCGAGACCTACCATTCCGCTACGGAAATGGGCGAATTTAATTTAATACAATACCACTTTGTATTTAGTTTAAATACCACTTCTGTTATTACACGTTGTATGTAATTTGTATATTTAACGTTAATTAGACGAGGTTAGCGAGCGAAACGAGTTCTAATCTTTGGTTAGGTTGTGTTAATATTTTATTAAAAAAACTAGTTTTTCTACTAAAAAAATTACTTGTTTACTAGGCTCATTTAATTAAATACTCTATGCACTGTTTATTTAAATTGAATATTTTTTGTACGGATTTTTAAAAAAATACTCTGCAACTTATAAATAAAATATTAATCTTTTATTGATTTTTACTGAGCAATAAAGTATTAAAATACTGAACATTTAAATGCTTTCCATTTAAAAAATATCACTTAAAATTACACCAAAAATCACTGAAAATATTTAAAATCACAAACAAATAAAAATATTTCACACAATAATAATAATTATTATTATAAATTAGAGGCACTAAGAAATAATTAATTGCTTTTAATTTAAACAAAAATATCCGGTCCGTATTAAACACATAATAAACATTAAACTACAATATAACGAAATGTACGAGTAAAATCTACGGTTAACAGTCGGTGCTGTAAAATGTACACTGAATGTGTAAAACATAATTCGTATGGAAATACTGGGTAGGTTGCAACAACAAACCCATGGTATAATAACAATAATAGTAATAATGGATGATTGTATGGTAAGCCTGGCAAAACAATACGTAGTATCCATTCATTGGTTTCAATAAGGTGACGGGGGGGCGGTAAGGTAAAAACAGGTGGCTTCCTGTGACGTCACATTTTATATATATATATATATATATATATATATATATAAACAGTAACCCAACAACATTATGTCTGCTATACATGGTATTGGTCTGTGTTTTACCTTATCAAGGAAATTAATGTAGACCTACCTGTGTATTGTATTGAATTGTAATATATATTAGGCTACGTATGTGTATGACAAGCACACGCGCATTAATTTCAAAACATATTGTAAATGTTGATATAAGGTAACAAATGTTGTTAAGAGAAAGTATTTGTAATGGGTAAAAATGTTACTATCGTACCAGTCTTTTTTTACTGACTTTTCGAAGAAAGTTATTACTTTCGGTAGCATGGTGGGGGGAGTGGGGATTAAATTCAATTTTTTTTACGTTTTTAGATATGAGGAGACATTCACATAAATTTGGGTTTCACATATTTTACTTAAAAATATTACCTTTATTAATCTCTTGGATTAACCATGTTGCTGGCATTTTGTAGCCTGTAGTTAGGAAAAAATAAAAAGTAGCACGATAAGAAATTACTTGGCGAAATGTGATTTAAAAGACGATGATGCTAAAATAATCGACACTTCGGTAACGACTATTTTTTTGCCGCAGCAGGTTAAAAATTTTGTAGAGTTTTCGAAAATCGGCGAAAACAAAGAATGCTATAATGAAAATGATATCCGCTATGACGAAATAATAAAAAATAATACTTAAAAACTGGGCGAAATTGAAGTAGATCCCCAACTGAAACGCCTATCTATACAAGATGAAAAAGAATTAATTCATGGCTTTCAGCAGTATTTTATTCAAAAAGGTAGAGAAGAGGGCCCGCCAGCGGAACTGTTAGCTTGTGTCTAATTTGTAGAACGTCAAGTAATGAAAGGTAAATAAGAGACACTGAAGTACATATTTTTATATTTTACTGATTACATTTATTAATTTGACTTCAACCTCTAGTTTTTTTTATCAAGTTTTGTTTGTTATTAATGATTAAAGAGTACAAAAACAATTTAATAATATAACTGTAATATCGAATTAGAAATAAAAGTCAGAAAAAAGACGTTTAATAGTGTTTTGATTGGTAATACTGTGCTACGTGTGTGTATCTTCTCATCTTTCGTTAATATCGCTTAATAGGGCCAGCTATTTAATAGGTCCATATGGTCCCAGATCCGAAGTCCGACTCGATTACTTATCTATGTGATGGATTTTGCCTTAATTTCTAGAACGAACGTACGTAAAAAATTGAAAATTGACTGGCGAATTTGGGAGGATGTGAAATACGAATGATAATAAATTTTTATGAATAATGAGGCAGGAGATGTAATTTTCTTTAAATTATAATTACTATCTACTCGACAGAAATTAATTTAAAATTCATTGGGATACATGTAAAGTTTTTCAGTAGTGGTTTAAATAAAATACAGCAATACGTTTTACAATCGATGGGAATTTTCTTCACACTCTTTCTCTCATCAAAATAATAAAAAAAATCTAAATATTCAGATAAGTTTTTTTTTTGTATAAAGATTCACACCGGATTGCCACAATTTTATAAATTGTTGGTTGAATATAGAACAAAACAAAAACATTCTTAAGATTAAATTTCTGTATCTATGAAGTTCTAATGAAATTATTTAATATTTTCAACAAAAACAAAGATCTACCGTAAAAATAAAAATTTGATGTGGACACCACATGACTTCCTTGTACGCCTATTAAATTACATATACACATTTAAAAAAATGAAAAGTTCATAAAATTTTATTTCATTAATAACATCTGATATTTTTTTCATATTTGTTTTTATTTTTTATCGTAAATTTTTTTACAATCGCAGATTAATAATTATTAATAAATCAATATATTTAAATTTAAAAAAAAGTTAAAAAAAGGAGATGAAGTCTGATTCGAACCGATGTGCCTTCCCCTTGTAAGATTTAAATATTTCATTAATTAAAATTTTATTTGGCTATAACTGTGGAACCAATAAATAAGTACCATTTATGATATATATATCGTTGAAAAGATCGCAATGAGGACTTATTACTGCAGTTAAGAAAAAGTCCTTATTACTGTGTCCAAAAAGGCCAAAATCCAATTTTATTGGAGTTTGGGCTTTTTGGTTCAGTTGATTGCAATCAAAAGAAGAGGTGCACAACTAGATGTTACAACAGTCCTAAATACAAAATTTGAAAATCCTAGGGCTAATTGTTTTTGGGTTATTCAAGATACATACTTACGTACGTACATCATATGTACGGACGGACGTCACGCCGAAACTAGTCAAAATGGATTCAGGATTGAACAAAATGGATATTTCCACTGAAATCTGAAAACCGAAATTTTTCGCTATCACAATATACTTCCTTTACGTGGTACAAGGAAGTAAAAATAAAAATTAAAGGCTACAGTGTACATTTTGTACAATAACTTCTGAATATCGGCTATTGATGACATTTAATTTTGGTCATAGTAAGTCACGAGGGTGGAAAAATACGGTCATCGTTGGTCACATATCTCAAAAATTTAGACTGGAATAATGTTCTTTATGTAATTATTTACTTGCAAACATTAATGTTCTACTTATTTTTATTACTAAGTAATTCTTTGTGAAGCCAAAAAAAGTTATGCAACTTTTTGCTTTTTTTTATTAAAAAAACATATTATTTCAACATATGGCTTACAAATTAAAAAATAAATTAAAAATTATTTTTTATTATTTTTTTAAAATTCATGTACCATTATATAGATTAACAGATATGTAAATATTTACCACTAAAACAAATTTATATCTTTTTTCCTTTATTTTATTTTTTATTATAACGATGATGATAGCTGATGGAAGGGGAAATTTAATGTAACATACATACGGTTAACATCCGGTATACCGACACTGTAACATGTAACATCACCGGAACTAACCTCGAATAGATGGATGATTGTGTATTCAGTAGGCTACAAGGTATAGAATATTATAATACATTTTAAGCGATATATCAATGTTGTGCTCTCATTACTACAAATAAAATTATTTTTCCTAAAATGTCTGTCTGGTTTGGTCGAATGGATCCGGTCAAAGCCCTATATTTAAAAAATAAAAATATTTAATATACGTTATAAAAATACAAATGCTTTCAATTTTTTATTTTCCCAGAATTCTTTTATTACCTGGGACATTTTTTTCCGTCCACTGGTTATTGTTTGCTTTGAATAAATTTTTTTTTCTCTTGGAACTGTTAATAAATTTTTTACTGTATTTCTTTCTTTTTCACAATATTTTTCTGGATTTCAGTAATTTATTTTTTTCGATTTTATTCTTTAATTTCTTTTAAAAAGTGATTGTTGTTACTTTCCGTATAGATAACGGTATAAGTTTAGAGGGAAAAGTGTTGTAATCGGTCTAATATGAGAATATGCGGTTTTAAACGGAACTTTACGTCATGACACCTAAGGAACCCAAAAAAACGGATGGAAATTTTCTTTATGTTCGCATGTACCTGTGTCTGGATTCGGTGTCGTACCCTTAATCACCTTATATCTCCAGAACTACTCGACCGATGGTGACCAAAATTGGTCAGATTACTTCTATGCATGGGACAATGAATAGAATCCCGAACTTTCATATTAAAAATCTGGAAAAATTAAGATCGAAGAATTTTATTAACAAAATTGATAAATGGAGAATATAATAAAACCCATGAAGAAATAATTTGTTAAATTTTTTGAAATTACAAACATAAGGGCCCTGAAATTTTACTACTACGTAATTAACACGAAAGATTAAAAAATTAAATTCTTTTGAAAGATTAAAAAATTAACACAGTTGTAGGACTTTTTCGTTTTGCGGCTAAAACCGCGTTCTGGGAAAGTCCTACAACAACTATGGGGTTTTCTGATGCACGGCTTACACACACAACGTAATTTAAAATATTTTTCATTGTATTTAAATATAATATTTTTCAGTTTATTTAATTAAATGATTCTAACTAAAGCGCGCGCGCATACATATTTAATTGGCCCGGGTGTGGCGGTGCTAGCGGTGACAGTCGGCACCAACTAAACTAATATAATTTCATAACTTACATAAAACAAATTTCGCTTGTACGGCCATCAGGCTGGTATAATGCACTAGGTACCGAACCAACCGGGCGATCAAGTTTGAACTCAGCCAGACAGAGTTAATTTTTTACAGTTTAAATATTATTCGTTTATTTAATTCTACCGTTCATCTGTGACGTCAGAACAACATCATTTTTTCAAGTGAGGTTGCGATTTTGCAAAAATTTTCTTTTGCAAATATTGTTAGTTTTTAATTGTCAACAAATGTATTTTTAAAAAATAAGACCTTAATTAGGCGAAATCTCGAGATAGTGAGGATGCCTTGCTCTACAGCTTTATTCCCTTGAACTTTTAAGTTAAAAATTTAATGGCCTCAATGCCCATATATACAAGTAATCTGACCAAGTTTGGTCAAAATCGGTACGTAAATACGAACATTAATGTCAGAAAAATTTCCATCCAGTTTTTTGGGTTCTTAGATGTCAAAACGTCAAGATCCGTTGAAAACCTCATATACTCAAATTGGACCGATTAAAATACTTTTATTTCTTGAACTATAAAGCTATCTAAACGGGAAAGTAATAAAATGTTCTGGAAATAGTTATTTGTGTAGAAATGAGAAAAACATAAGAAAATTAAAATGCGATCTTAAAAACTAAATGTTCAAATTCAGGATATTTTAGTCATCAGAAAAGAAATTAATTACGAAATAGGTAACTTGGTAAACTGTATTTCTCAAAACATAAAACATATATGTTTTACAATGTTGTAGAACATTCTGAGTCTTGACTTAAGATTAAACTTTTTAGTTCCTAAAAGGGTCAATTAACAGCAAAGATTATTCCAAAAAATAATCCAAGTTAAATAAAATTGAGTATAACTCTTCTTCATGTTATTACCATTTAACATACGTTAATGACCGTAGTAAAAAAAAAAAATAAATAATTTTATGAAACTAAATTTAGTATTTACTTGGCAAAAGTTTGCTTTGTTTTCAACAAAGTTGGCAACTGAATGCGTCATTTAAGCGATACTGAAAAACAAATGTCCGAGCGAGTAATACTTAATTTCAAAATCACTGACAACAATAGAATAGCGAAAGAAACTAACTTGGTACGGTCACTAAATTTTATGACCTAATTCTAATACGTTAAAGCGATTTACATTGATAATCGATACTTAATCAAGTTCACATCTAATGATTACAGCTAAGTTACGACTGCACTTTTAATCACCGGTTTTATCTTTGTTTCATGTAATTTACAATCAGTATTTCAAATATAAAACATTAAACAAACATGATCAGATTAAAAAAAGGAAATAATGTTGAATTTAAGCAAAATAAAATAATTTAATAAATTCAAGAACACGTAAAATGAAGTAATTTATTATGGTCCTGTAATCTACTATAGTCAATAAGAATACAATCGGTGTGTAACTACTGACACCAGATCACAATTGCGAAGAAAAATTATTTTTTGACGGAGGATGACAATCAAGACACATTATACTATTTATTTGTTTTCAAATTGTAAAAACAGAGAAAGAGCTTAATAACCACACAGAAATAATCTATACTATTATATAAAGAGAAAGAGGGGTTCTCTTTAAAAACTATTCATCTAGAAAAATCTCGGAAAAAAAAATTATACAGTAGTGGAGATTTGTGGGTTGAAGCACAAACTTTAATGAATTGAATTAATGAACTGTGAACGTGAGTCTCTATCACTGTACGAGTTGGATTTGAACTGAATGGTTCGAATCAATCGAATGAATAATATTACAAAAATAAAAGAAGTAAATTTACGTTAAATAAAATAATATTAAATAGATTTAAAAAATTTCTGTTTAAAAACAGAATTTCTGTTTAAAATACTTCCCACGGGGTTTGAGTGTGAGGTTAGACTGGTGAGGTATGCGAGCACCTCGAGGGAGGCTAGACCAATTATCACTATTAACTTGGTAACAAAGGGAATGCCCCAGGGGTGCTGTTTTGGGAGGTAAAATGGGGTGCTCTTATATCTCTGCAAACAACTATACGATTTAAAAAATTCAAACGGGGCGTTTGTTACTTGGTTGATGGCTAACTTTTCCATGCATCAGATACACTCGCGATCTAACAGATCACGGTTAATCGGAATTATATATATTTATTTGTTATAGCATCACCCGAGAACCAACCAACCGATTACTTTCAAATTTTCAGGATACATTCGTGTTATCCCAAGGAAGGTTTTAAGCCATCAACTGAGTCCCTAGCTCCCATGAAGGTTAAGATATTAAAAATTCATTATTTCTTTGCTCTCAAGGAGGGTGAAATTGTGAATTAAAGATAGTCATTAAAGGAATAATAACACTTTGAGGCCTCAGATTTATTAGTGATCTATTTAAAAGAAAGTCGTAACATCTTGCTTTGCCCAGCCGTTTTATTTATAAAAAATGGTGAAAGATTAGAATGAGATCCATCTTGTTGACTATTACAAATGGATATTCTCATTTTAAAATATAGTTTACTCTCTGTCCCTACTGCTTCACTTCTTCCACCTTCTCCGATTTATATTTTTCAGATCAAGCTGAATAGGATTTTTCAATTCTTTAAGTGGACCATCTACCAGCATATATGTAACAAAAATAGATCATATTTTGTTCTCACGATTTTCTACGATAAAGTACATTCAACAGTGCACATAGGGTTAATTACAATGGAGATTCATACTACTGCCCAACAGTAGGGTAATTGTGATAAGTTCTAAAATAATTAATAAAAGAAAAAACTAAAAGAAGAAAAAAATGGAAATTCAAGTGAAACATTGGGTTACGAATGCGGTTAGGAAAGCTTCGAAACGGCAGCTGTATGTATTTGTAAGATGTATGTATGTATATATGTATTTATAAGATATGTGTTGTGTATATCGTGTTCTTGATTGTAGTGTCGCTGGAATATGTTATATGGTCATACTACTATTTTATAAAACATAACTGTCAACAAGACCAAAATACTCCAGTAAAAAAACGAATTTTTTAGAATTTATACTAACTTTTTGCTTCCTTGTACGAAGTGAAGGAAGTATTGTGATCAGAAAAAAATTCGGTTTTCAGATTTCAACAGAAATATCCACTTTGACCATCCCTGAATTCATTTTGACTAGTTTCGGCGGATGTTTGTACGTACAAACATACGTACGTATGCACGTATCTCGCATAACTCAAAAACGATTAGCCGTAGGATGTTGAAACTTTGGATTTAGGATACTTGTAATATCTAGTTGTGTATTTCCTCTTGATTGCAGCAATTGACTGGATCAAAAGTGTCCAAAAAAAGGGCTTTTTGGGACTTTTTTTAACTGCAGAAATAAGCTCTCATTGAGAGCTCTTCAGCGATCTATTATAAGTGGTACTTATTTTCACTGGTTCTAGAGTTATAGCCAAATAAAATTTTAATTAATGAAATATTTGGATCTTAATTTTTATTTTTTTATTTAAATATATTGATTTATTAATAATTAACCTGTGATTGTAAAAAATGTTTTATAGTAAATGGTAAACGTTTTATAATAATTAAATAATAATAATTATAAAAAAAGTTGAAAAAATATCAGAAGTTATTAATGAAATAAAATTTTATGTACTTTTCATTTCAAAAGAATGTGTATATGTTATTTAATAGGCGTACAAGGAAGTCATGTAGTGTTTACATAGATTTTTTTTTAATTTCAGATCTACTATTCGATTTTTATCCATCCAAGTAATCTTTAGAAAGTTAATTAATCAAAAATCAAAATTTAAAGATTTATGCATTATTTAAGTATTTACGTCATAGTACAGGATCAAGAAGATTTAACATCAAATCATTCTTGTTGTGAAGTTCATGCGAAGAACATATATATATATATATATTTTTTTTTAATTGTTAAATGACGCTAGAGCTCATTCAATCTAATCTTTCATTGCAACAGTGAAGGTCCTAGTTCGAGTTTAGTAGTATTTAATAATGCAGAGTTACTTTAGAAATCTATGGTATGACCCAACAGAACTTGATTATTGATTTCATACTCAACTACAGACAATAGCGGAGAGCTCCATTGATGGGGGGAACTGTAAAAGAAGATTTTTATCCTTTTTATCTATGGGTTAAACAATGTATACGAGAGTTCACTCAATTATAACCAAAATATTATAACAAAAATAAAATATTTTAGCTATTCGCTTTTACTAGCCACTTGTATTTGAAGTGTAAGATAAAAAAAAGCGGTAAAAAATGTATTTATACATGCCTAGAAGAGATTATTTTCTTCTAACCAGAATGCATCATTCAAGAAGATGTAAACTATATTCTCCAAATCATGTTGGATTTTACGTAACGATTCAATGTGAACTAAGAGAAAGACAAAAAAGAATAGGAAAGAGATACAATCTTGAAAAAAAGTTTTTTGCTTAGAACCACAGTAGAAAGCAATTGGAAACAACGATACTCTTCCCTTATCCTAAATATACTCGTACTTTACGTAAGTTTATTTTACCCTTGAGCATGATTAAATCATATTCAGGCATTACGTCTGGCTTAATTCTATTTATTTTAACAATTTTATTCTACTTACATTAAATGGTAAATATTTAATGCCTTGTTTCCCATTTAATTACTCTCGTAATGTAGACTTGATTGATATAATTTAACACACATGGTATCGATTTTACAAAGGCTATTAAATGAACAGGCTTACAGAAGGAACAATTGCAGTAAATTCTTGTACTTAAGTTAAGGAGAGTATTAAATAAAACAACCTTTAACAGAAAGGTATTTATTTTACTTTTGTTAAAGTATTATTTTAACACCCTGTTATAAAATAAAACTAAATTTAGATATAGACTAAAAATATTATTTAATTTTATAAATACTATTGAATGACAAATTATAATGTACATACGTCAACTGGAACCGTTTTCATATTGACATCTCTTATTTACCTACCTATATGCTAATATACAAGTTATATAAACCAGTTTTTGAAGAAATTTTTTTTTTTTTTTTATAACTATGATATATATAATTTAAAAATAATTATTTTTTAATAATAAAACAAGTAAAACACGTTAAATTATTTACATGACACTCGTTTAACAAAACATTTATGTCCAAACATTTAAACAAACATGTCAAAACATTTATGAAATATAAAATTTTTTTGGCAAAACCGTGTTGACCTCAAAATTATTATAATTAGAAATTCATAAACGAGAAGTTACAAAACATACATAAATATATATATATAATTTCCTTATTTTTCTTTACTTATTTAAATAAGCAAGCCACTATTTTCTAAAATTAATTGTTTAGGAATATAATTATTATAATTATAAACGTCAAATTTTGATTTCAGAAATTTTTATATATTAAAAATTCCTAATTCTGAATTCGCAATATAATAAAAAAAAATTATCAGTCCTATATTTAACTATCTACTGTCTTGTTAATGAAAGAACCGCATAATCAACAGACAACCGCATAATATTAAAAAAAAATAATAAACAACAAATTTAGCGCGAATATGAAATCGTTTCGGAGAAGAGAAAGATTACCACACCCAGTAGAAACTCTCAGAGGCGAAGAGAAGCTTCACCAAATTGGACGGAAGGAAGAGGACCTGGTAAAGGCTATGAAAGCACATGTAGTAAATTTTTATCTTTGGCTTAGACAATGTATGCTAGACTTCCCTCAATAATAACCGAAATTATTAAAAGAGTAACAAAAATAAAATATTTTGGCTATTCACTTTTACTAGCCACCGGTATTTGAAGGGTAAGATAAAAAAGGGGTGAAAATAAGGTTTATACACGCCTAGAAGAGATTTTCCTCTAACTCCAGTGCATCATTCAAGAAGATGAAAATATTATTATAACATTAGTACAACAAAGGAGATTTCAAGCGGGAAGCAAAGTGCCTACCTTTCAATATGCATCAGGGGGTGAATTTATTCGGGTTCTAAATCGGAAAAAAAGTCGACAGCAAATTTAGATTTTAAGTAGATTTTTTTATTCGGCGATATTAAGCTTTTTATTGTTTATCAATTTTATATCAATAAATATATTTGGGAAGGCTATATATATATATATATATATATATATATATATAGCCTTTTTATGAACCGGTGTACAAAAAAGAATATTGGGATTTTAATGTTTTATAATATCTCTTGGACGGAAAGTACATTGTTGATTTAAGGCCAGAATCGAAGAGCAAAAGAACAGTTTTAATTGGGTATCTCATTGCTTAACAGAGCTACTAGCAAAGATGGCGGTCAATTAATTTTTTTTTTAATTGAAAAAATATATACACATTTTTTCAAAATGAAAAGTACATAAAATTTTATTAAGTTGACTCACATGTCCATATCAGGGTGTCAGACACCCATGAGCTCTTAAAAAAAAACGAAAGGGATTCCCCAAAATTACATGTTTCTGTTCGATATCCTGACGACGTGTGGGGCGTTCTTTATCGTTGAAGCAAGTATAACAGGAGGTGCTTATCTGGATCCCAGACGGCTCTTTCCTAAACTGCACGATGACCAGAATATTTTATTTGACAACAAGATGGTGTGCTTCCTCACTGAATAGTTCTGCACAGGACTGGTTGAATGACGCTTCCCCAGACCGCAGGACCGAACAAAAAAAAAATTGATGTGGACACCGCATGACTTCGCTGTACGCCTATTAAATTACATATACACTTTTTTTCAAAAGGAAAAGTAAATAAAATTTTATTTCATTAATAACTTTTATTATTTTTAATATTGTTTTTTTAATATTTTTTTTTTTTTATTGTTATTGAATTATTATTTATCGTAAAACTTTTTTTTACAATCAGAAGTTAATTATTAATAAATCAATCTATTTAAATTATATAGGAAAGAGAAGTCTGAATCGAATCTATGCGCCTTCCCCTTATAAGATCCAAATATATCATTACTTAAAATTTAATTTGGCTATAACTCTGGAGCCAATAAAAATAAGTACCACTTTCGTTGAAAAGCTCTCAATGAGGACTTATTACTGCAGTTAAGAAAAAGTACAAAATCCATTTGACTAGTTTCGGCGTGACATCTATAAGTACGTATCTCGCATAATTCAAACGATTATCCATAGGATGTTGAATTTGTGGATTTAGGACTGTTATACCATCTAGTTGTACACCTCCCCTTTTGATTGCAGTCGACTGAACCAAAACTGTCCAAAAAAGCCCAAAATTCCAAAAAAATTGAATTTTGACTTTTTCTTATCTGCAGTAATAAGTCCTCATTGAAAGCTTTTCAATGATATATTATAAGTGGTACTTATTTTCATTGGTGCCAGTGTTATAGCCAAATAAAAATTTCGTTGATGAAATATTTGGATCTTACAAGGGTAAGGCACATCGGTTCGAATCAGATTTCATCTACTTTTTTTTTAACATTTTCTTTTTTAATTTTAATATATTAACACCCTATTATAAAATTTAAAAAAAAATAGATTTAGTCTAAAAATATTATTTATTTATTTTATCAATATGAATGACAAATTATAATGTACATACGTCAACTGGAACTGTTTTCATATTGACATCTCTTATTTACCTACCTATATGCTAATATACAAGTTATATAAACCAGTTTTTGATGTAATTTATTTATTTTTTTATAACTATGATAATATATAATTTAAAAGAAATATATTTATTTTTTAATACCATTTTTTTAACACATTTGAATTATTAATTATTTATTAACCACCGATTGTAAAAAAAAGTTTTATGATAAATAATAACTCAATAACAAAAAAAAAAAAAAATGAAAATATCAGTCGTTATTAATGAAATAAAATTGTATGTACTTTTCATTTAAAAAAAAATTGTATATGTAATTTAATAGGCGTACAAGGAACAAGGAAGTCATATGGTGTGCACATCAAATTTTTTCATAACATTTTTTCTGATTGTTTAACAACTGAAATGGCCATATTTGTTTAGATTTTAAAAGATAATTTTTGTAAATAGTTTTCAAGTGTAATCTTATTTTTCAATTTAAAAAATAAAATATAATTCAAGGAATTTAAAATCACAAAACATTTATAAAATCGTGCAGAAATACAGCTTTGTTGTTTTTAAAACTTGTTTAAAAAATAATTACTTTAAATAGTTCTGAATAAAGGAATGAAAGAATTTTTATGTCATCAGACTGAAACTATTATTATTAGTAGAAATCATGTTATGAGACCACTTAAAAGCTTAAGAAATGAGGAAGTAAAAAAATAATAATGGAAAACAAATACATTCCATATTCAGTATAAATACTTTAAACGGTGTTAAAATATAAAATAGTTTTGTAATAAACTTCTGCTGTTTTATTGTATTAAATAACTGGTAATAAAATGTCACATTGTAACTAATATGACATTAAAAGAGTTAATAAGTGAACTCGTAAAATTTACTTTGCGATAACAAAATAAATAAAATATGTACTTCCATGAAGGTAGTTTTTACTAATTACATATCATAAAAAAGAAAATTCAATTTAATTGACTATTGGTATTCAGTATGTTAAGAGAGAAATTAATTTTGTAGTTACATCAGGAAGCTGATTATCCGAACGCTGATTTTCTGCATACCCAACTATCCGGAATGCTTGCATCCGCACTAAGGCAAAAAAATGTTTGCAATTCGTACAATATAAAACAAACATAAATTTAGGCCCCTGTTTAACTGTAACTACTGAAAAGATGGATGGAGCGTGAACTATAATGTAATGACTTTCATCCAGGGCCTTCACACGAAAAATCTTTTGAATGTTTAAATTTTGCAACGGATTGGTTGGAGTGAAAGATTCTCTGTTTAAAGATTTTCTTGATCTTGCAGTTCATAAGGTATGAACAACATTAAAGCAAAGACGGATTACAAATTTATTTAACAAGAAATAAGGTTTTTAAACAGTCAAGTAATGTATCTTTTTCAATTCGATTAATTTTGTAGAAGATATATTCTTTACAACGTACATGAAAATAACTTTACTAGTGATGAAAGTATGTAACTTCAACTCAATTTCTCTTGAATATGTTTTTGATAATAGTTTTTTTTTTATAAAATGGCATTTTTATAAAACCTCAGGATAAAGTATTTTCAAAGTATGCGTTTTTTGACATGGATTAAGAAGTTACAAAAAAAGAAACTTTTGTACTTGGTAAGTGTTAATCTGGAAATTTTTTAATACACGAAAAAAGCTATGCCTGACCGGGATTCGAACCCGAACCTTCCGGATGAAAGGCCGAGACTGGGGCCACTCAGCCTCGGAGACCGGCATTTTAATTAACTATATCTATTGTTTTATATTTTCGTTTTTTTAAAGTGTTAATAGTCAGTTAGTAGTTAATAGTCATTAAACATTAAAATTATATGTCCAATACATATGACAAACATTTTTAATTGTTCAATTATCCGGCTTTGCAAAGGTCAATCCGAATAACCGACGTAGTTTAGATGTACATAAAAATCCGTCCCCCAATATCTAAAATGTATATGTATCGGTAAAATACGAGCAGTGTAATAAAAATCTGTTGTGGACAGCACAGAGGTTAATAATTATTGATTAAGCAGTATATTTAAATTTTAAAAAAAGCTTAAAAAATGAATTAAACAGAAGTTAAAAAAACAAAAACAGATGACATCTGATAAAAACCCGTGTGGGTTCCCTTGTAAGATCCAAGTATTTCATTAGTTAAAATTTTATTTGGCTAAACTCTGGAACCAATAAAGATAAGTACCACTTATGAATACATCGTTGAAAAGCTCTCAATGAGGGCTTATTACTGCAGTTATGAAAAAGTACAAAATCCAGATTTTTGGGGATTTTGGGCTTTTTTGGACACTTTTGGTTCAGTCAATTGCAATCAAAAGAAGAGGTGCACAACGAGATGTTATAACAGTCCTAAATCGAAAATTTCAACATTCTAGGGCTAATCGTTTTTGAGTTATGCGAGATACTTACACACAGACGTCACGCCGAAACTATTCGTTGAAATCTGAAAACCGAAATTTTTCGCGATCACAATACTTACTTTACTTCGTACAAGGAAGTAAGAAGTTGTGTCGAATTTCTTCTTTGAGGTCCTCAATTATTTTTTGCTTATTGATGTACACTTTATCTAAGTCCCAAAGAAAAAGATCTAACAGTGTCAAGTCACATGATCTTGGCACCCAATTCACATCACTTCGCTGCGAGATAGCACACGGCCATTATATTTTACTTGCAATAAATGCATGGTTTCATTGGCAGTGTGGCATGTTGTGCCATCTTGTTGAAAGTTTATGTCTTCCACATCCGTATCATTAATTTTAAGCCATAAAAAGCTTGAAATCATATGATATCAAAACTCCATTGTCGGTAATGGGATCTCCATTTTTATTTTCGAAGAAGTACAGTCCAATCAATCCCCCAACCCAAAATCCGCACCAAACCGTGAACCATCGAGGATGAATAGAAAGTTCTTCTTGGATTTTTTCATCCCCAAATTCGATAGTTCTGTTTAATAACAAAGCCGGTAATGTGCCTCATTAATAAAGATGATTTTTTTCTCGAAAACTCATCAACTCTTTATATTGTTATTTTTAAATTTCTACCTGTTGTTCAAGTGCGTACTTTTCCACAATTTAAAAAAATCTCGACTGTGGCACAAACATAAATACTTACAAAATTACTTATAATGAATAAATAAATATGAAAGAAAAAAACAATTATAAGATGATTTCCGTGGTTACATAAAATTATTAAAAAAAAAATATGTTGCCATAGTTTTCTTTATTAAAAATAATTTAAGACTGCATAATAAAAGAAAAATCATAGCATTTTTACAGATTAAGTAATGAAATAGTGTAAAGGAATTATTCCGAACTGTTTTCTAAATCAGCGGGATTTATTTTCAAAATGCTAACAAACTCAAAACATTTTAATTGAAAATCAATAGATTAACAAAATAAGGTTGATAAATATCTGATTTAAATTCATAAAATACATGACTAAACATTAATCATTACTACCACAGCTAAGATAGGAAAACGAGGTAAGTTACATTAAATTAATAAAAATAATTGTAACAATAACTTTACCAGATATATTCAAAACAAATTATTATAGAAAATGCCAAAAAATACCAAATTAGATAAAAGAAAGCTTTACAATTTATTAATAACAAATAACTGACAATTACTATAAATTAATACGAGTACATACAAAGTGATTCATGAAGAATGTAAAAGGCTTTCAGGATATGTAAAACTTGCGAAAATAAAGAAGAAACTTCATAAAAAAATAGGTTCGGGAACGCTTCTTTAGCGAGTGTCGGTTGGCGAAAGATTTCTCCTTGATTTATGCGCCATCCTTAAAAAATAAGACTAATTAAATTTGGTTCCAAAATTAAGGAATAAATTTAGTGGATTTATGTGAAATCTAATCTGAAATACTGAGAAAATACGTCCTAGAATTGAATTTTTAGTAATTTTCAAGAAATCTGAAAGATGAAGCAAAAGTTTATAAAACAGAATTCATACTACCTAAAATCCTCATCATCTGTAGGTTTTGCGTTGTTGAATAGTACAAATTCGATAAAACGAAGAATTTATGAAATTTTTAAATTTAAATTGTTACCCGGAGAAAAACGTTAAATTAGTTTCAAGGTCATTTTAAGCTTTCTTGCTAATAATTCTCTTTTTCTTGTAGTTATGTTTATTTGTAAAGTTTTGACCTTAAGGTTGCGTTTCAAGTTAAGACATCAATTTTTTTCCTAATTAATTTCCCTCATCCGTTGAGAAATGTAATACAATATTTTTTGTCAGATGAATTTCATTTTTTATAATTCATAACTAAATTGAATCATTTAATTCAAATTAACTGAGTTAATGGGTAAAAAATTATACAACGGTTAACTGGATAGTTTGTAAATTCAATTTTGTAATACACATATCTGTATACTTAGCAATTTTGTTGATCCATATTGAAGACAAAAGCTAATAAAGTACAGTTGAGAACAACAAGAGAAATGTCGTTATCTCCTAATAATTCTTACCGTTCCAGTTGCAATTCCTAGTAGTTACGCAACGGTTTGAATGAGACCGTTTCATTTTATTTCATCTCTTTTTGTTCCAAAGGTAGGGTACATTGTTAATAAATGATCGGACATTTAATTATTCCATATTTATTCTTATTCATACGTTGTGTTATTTCTAACAACTTTAAAGCTATATTTTATCATTATACAATAACTATGACTCGGAAGTTAAGTAACGTAAGTTGTGAGTAATATTTAATACCATATTTCTCTATCTTCATATACTTTTTCTAAACAGACCGTCATAAAAAAAGTCAGTGTCCATTTAGTTCAAATTAAGAATATTTTATTTTATTTTACTCAAATTACGCCTTACGATTTCAGTTTCTGAAAAAAATTGTTAGAAATACTATTTCCTTCAAATTCAGATGACTGTTCAGGAAAACAATATATTAATCACAGGTTAACTAATGCCGCAAGAAATTCCGTACTGATAGACATATGACGACTGAATATTTTCTTATATAAATAGAGTGATCCACGAACAATGTAACAAACTTTCAAGACGTGCTTTATTAGTGAAAGAAAAAAAGTTCATATAAACATAAATTCGAAAACGCTTCGTTAGCAAGTTCGGCTGGTGAACAATTTAGCTCTGATTTCTATGCTTTCGGTATAATTAAGACAGACTGTAATTTTTATGATCCAAATTAAAAAGGGTAAATTTAGTGGTTTTATATGAAATTTAACCTGAAAAGTTGAAAAAGTAGGTCCCAGAACCGTATTTTTAGTAGTTTTTGGAAACAAAGTTAAAAAATGAAGATGAAGTCTGGTTCGAACCGATATGGCTTCCCCTTATAAGATCCAAATACTTCATTAATTAAAATTTCATTTGGCTATAATTCTGAAACCAATGCAAATAAGTACCACTTTATATCGTTGAAAAAATTTCAATGAGGGTTTATTAATGCAGTTGAGAAAAAGAAAAAAATTCAATTTTTTTTTGGATTTAGGGCTTTTTGGACACTTCTGGTTCAGTCGATTGCAATCAAAACGGGAGGTGCACAACTAGATGTTACAACAAAAATTTCAACAAAATAAATCCAAAATTTCAACATCCTATGGGTAATTATTTTTTAGTAATACATACGAACGTACAGACGTCACGCCGAAACTTGTCAAAATGGATTCAAGGATAATCAAAAGGGATATTTCCGTTGAAATATGAAAACTTAAATTTTACGCGACCACAATACTTTCTTTACTTCATAAAAGGAAGTAAATTTATCATAATCTGACAAATTTTAACTAGAAATTTTACAAAATAAAATTTTCAATATTACAAAACCAGAGAATTAAATATTTTAGAAAATAACTTTTACAGACAAATAAACCGCTGAAAATATCAGTTATTAGAATTCTTAATGCCAAGCAACTAATAAAAAATAACTTTAAACAAAAATAAAAAATAACGGAAAAACATAAAAAACTGTTTCACTATGGTGGAAGATATTTTACTCAAAATCAAATTCTCTACAAGTTTTGTTAAAAATATTTCTGTGCGTTTACTATCCATTTAGCAAAGTTATTTTACCCCAACTCCAATCTTTTGCCTTTAGGCAAAGAATAAGACCAGTTACAACCATTGAATGGCGCGCTTATAGGAACATTCAAAATTTACCGGAAAATTTTACCACACACTCACACACACACATAATTTGGGACGTACCCAGATGATCGAAAACGTACAGAAATAACGTATAATGTTGGACACACAGTGGACTGTTCGATAGCTATTTGGCGGAGGTTTATATGGCGACAGTGCTATAGCGGTCGGGATCTTCTCAACCAAATAGTTTTAGATAGCCGCCTCTATTATATTATAAATAAATAACAAATTAATTATAATTACTGCAGATGACAATAGGATTTAGGTAATCACACGTCACTGTCAATCAATCCCTCACAAAAAATGGTGACGCCTAACGGAGAAGATCCTACAATAAAAATAAAAATATTTATTTATTGTTAGAGTACTAATGTTTTAAAAACAAAAATTTCATGCAATTTTTATTTAATCAGACAGGTGATTGCTTCAAGTTCCTCCCAACTCATTTATTATTATTTTGATAAAAGTTACAAAACTAAAAACATAGATAATATACCAACAAAACTGTGGTTAAAAAAAAAAAATAAACGCTTGAGTGGAGTTTGTGTAGCAGTTATTCATTAATAGAAAGCAGGTGAACAAAAAATAACGCACCTGCTTTTTTCCAATCTATTTCCCCTAATCGGTAGTCACTGTATGCATCCACACACGCTAACATACGTCATTCAGTCCACACCCCTAACAACCGTTCTTTGGATTTAAATACTTGCGGCAATTTATCTATGTAAAACCAAAAGAGAAAAGTGGATCAGTGTTGGCTCTTAGCTAAAATAGTACTAGTCGTAATGGTGGTGCTGCTACAGAAAATCTTTTTCTGGGCCTTTTCAAAGCCATGGTTAAACTTTTCTGTAAAATAAAAGAACCGAAAAAAAGCACACTGTGCTTAAAAACCGTATTCGGTTTAACAGAATAAATAATAAAATGTCAACACAAACAATATTTTTAGTAACTTAATAAAATGTCCGCTTAAAAACACTCCAGTCTAATGTTGCGTAATTTAAATTTCTATGTCACAGAAACAAATACATAATTAGTTTTTACTAATTACCTTCTCTTTCGTATTTCGAGCGTGTTTTTGGACAGATCTGGCAATCAAAGAGACCTTACTTCCCGCCTTCTTCTCATCACTACTGAAAAAACTACTAAACCACTTTCATATTCCTTTCACAGACTAAAAGCGATAATAAGACTGTGAAGTGCACAGTTCCGTACAAAGATTTTTGTATCTTTTTCATAAACTGGGGGATGGCTACTGACATTGTAGATTATACATTGTACAAATATAAAGAAAGGATTAAAGAAAAAAGGACTCATTATATTAAATGTTATCGATAATATAAAGTGGAAGTAGGATTGGTGCGGTGCTGCAGTTCCACAGTGCCTATACGTGAGCCGCGCCACTGAAGTGAATGAATATATGAAGGTGAGTGTGAAAGCATTCTGCACATAGATGAGTTAACAAAAACTCAAAAAGGACATAACCTCTTAAAACTTCCAGTACAGCAAATAAATTTTTAGGGTGGGTTTGGAAAAGTAGGTAGAATAAAAGTGTTCCATAGCGGACATGAGCGAATAACTATTTAATTTGTTAACAAATTAAAGAAATCTTTTAGTTTTCGCCAAAACTAAAAGATTTTATTTTTAATTGCATGTAAAAATAAAAAGAACCAATAGACAGATGAGGAAATTTTTCATAAAAAACCTCTTTGTACTTTTTTCTACGAGCGAAACTAAGGGCGCTAGCGAATTTTCCAATAAGCACCGAAATCGGGCTATAATAAAGTAGCTTGGAAACTGGGTATCTTCTTATATACAGAAAGACTAAATAAAGAAATGAATGATTTATCCATACATAATTTCTTAATTTTGCTGGTAGAAAAAGTGTTCGGAAGCTTTGTTATGCAAAATTGTTTTAGTAACTGGTGGGTTTTTAATAAGATTAAACAGAATATTGAAGAAAAACTAGATATATTTTTTCCACAAACAGCAAAAATCTGAAAAATTATGCAAAATCAAATCTGTTTTCATTAATATTGTTTTAATAATTTGTTTATAGCGTCAGTTTTGTGCTTACGAAGTATACCAATATTTACTTCCCAAAACTCATTGAAAAATTGAACTTTATGAAAAACCATCTCTGTCATCTTAAAGTATATTTTTTATATTACAAACATCAATTAAAATATTTTTATATTTATACCAAAACACACACGCTTTTACTAAAATATTCAGGCTGGACTAATGGTTAACTTGACATCGCAAATCAGCTGATTTAGAAATCGCGAGTTCTAACCTTGAAATCCTAGTAACGGCAGTTACTTTTATAAGGATTTGAGTACTAGATCGTGGATACCGGTGTTCTTTGGTGGTTGGGTTTCAATTAACCACATTTCTCAGGCGTGGTACAAGAGACAGACTGCACAAGCCTACATTCACATTCATACATATCATCCTCATTCACCCTGTGAAGTAATATCTTACGGTGGTTCCGGAGACCAAAAAAAGAGAGAAAAGAGAGGTGAATTAGAACGTTGAATCTAAAAATAAGATTTTTGAAAGGGAAAAAGTTTGCGTTATCCAGGATTTCGAGTTATCAAGGTTCGTGTTATCCTTTAAGGGGGCAATTTTTTGATTCTGTTTAGCAGTAGTATTTTTAGGAAGTAGTTTTCTTTATTCCGGTCAGAATTAGAGTTTTTCAAAACCAGAGTCAGAGTTTTTCAACACCCTCACATTTTTAGTTATAACCCTTTAATATATTGAGAAACTTCTTAAATAACAGAATAAAAAATTAATAATTTAATAATTTAATTAATTAATAATAAATTAATTAATAATAATTAATAATAATTTAATAATTTAATAATTTAATTAATTAATAATTTAATTTAATTAATAATTAATAATTTTTTATTAATAAAAAATTAATAATTTAAGTGAAGTCTTCTGTTTTTATCAACCAGCTGTTTTTATCACTCATCACAGATTCATCCCATCTGCTTTGACAACGTTGTTCCATCTACCAATATATCTTGGTGGAACCTTTCTCCTTGTTCGTCACTGTTGTCACCAATGAAAATGTAAAAACTGTGTTTTTCAACTTCTTTGTAAGAAAACCAGTAACGACATCTTTGAATGAGTTCCATGCTGGTACTTCGTTAGGATTCAGTTTGGTGTCAAACATATTATCACGAATTAATTTTCTTATTTGTGATCCAACGAATTTCCCTCTTTTAATTTGGCTTCTCTTAATTGTGAAAAAACTTAAAATAAATATTTAAAGCCGTTGAAATACAATCTTTATGTAGTTGTGCACCTCCCCTTTTGATTTCAATCGACTGGACCAAAAGTGTCCGTCCAAAAAAAGCCCAAAATTCAAATTTTCATAAGCTCTCATTGAAATCTTTTCTATGAAGTATCATAAGTGGTACTTATTTGCATTGGTTCCATAGTTATAGCCAAATGAAATTATAATTAATGAAATATTTGGTCTTACAATGGGAAGGCACATCGGTTCGAATCCGATTTCATTTAAATATATTGATTTATTAATAATTATTAAAAACTTTTACAATAAACAATAACAAAAAATTAATACCAAAAAAGTAATAATTTTTTATTAAACAATTGGAGGATCTATCTCACTTTCATTGTATCTCACTTTCAAATGAAATATGTTTAAATGAAGTGCAGCAAAAATGTGCATATGTAATTTAATAGGCGTACAAGGAAGTCGTGCTGCGATGTTCACATCAGAAATACGAAAGTGTTAATTTACAATAAATATTAATAATTCATGTAAGTTCGAAACTCTAGTTCCATGTAATATGTAACTATATATACCTTTTTTTTTCATTAACATTGTTTTTGTTTTCT
The DNA here is from genome assembly GCF_047948215.1 of Lycorma delicatula. Taxonomy (NCBI): domain Eukaryota; kingdom Metazoa; phylum Arthropoda; class Insecta; order Hemiptera; family Fulgoridae; genus Lycorma; species Lycorma delicatula. Next base: position 44,420,511 of record NC_134464.1, read on the forward strand.
AGTATTTTACGTCACCGTTAAAAAAGAATGTTTAAATATAGACAGAATTCATTTTTTTGTTTACTACAAACAGCCGCTCGCCGCCAAAAGAATGGCGGCACGCCTATTATAATATTTTAAAACTCCTACGCTCATATTCTAAACTTCATGTCACACAGTCCGTCACGGTAAATAACAGACGGTCAAAAGAGGGAAAAAGCCAGACTCGGAAAGAAAACCTTCCTTAGTATTTTATGTTCCATGTTACGCTTGACCTCATCTTAATGCGATAGTAACCGTATAAAAATATAATTTTTACTTCTGTATTATATATATATATATATATATATATATATATATATATATATATATATATATATACACACACACACACTACGCTAATAATAGTAATTTCTATTTTAGTAATTTCTATTTTAATTTGGTATCGCAAGGTTATATGTTCATTAATATTATATATGTTTTATGCACTACTTTCTGATAAGGGTTTTAAATTATAAATTTATTTAAAAATAACGGTTTGTGTGTGTCCTAATAATTCAAATTCAAAAACGACTTATCCGATTTCGCTAAAACTTTCGCGATTTATTATTATTCATCCCGGAAGTGTTTATTGTTAATAATTTCATGTGCTGAAAACCGTTTAAAAGAGATACATTAAATAATTTTTTAATAATAATAAATAATTATTTATTATTTATTTTTTTTAATAATTATTTATTTTATAAATTTAAGAGACTACTATTATTTTCAATCACGTTCATTACAAATTGAATCGCCGAAAAAAGAAAGAAAGGAAATTAAAAGTCAATTAATATTGTACAATTTATTGTTTTCGTAATATTAAAAAAACATTATAACTTACATTTCGTAAGTTATAAAAACCAAAAAAAAAAAACGTAACTAATATTAGTATTTGTATAGACGATAAAACATTTATAATTATAAAAAAAAACCTGATGTGGACACCACATGACTTCCTTGTACGCCTATTAAATTATATATACATTTTTTTTTAAATGAAAAGTACATAAAATTTTATTTAATTAATTGTTATTTTTAATATTATTGGATTATTATTTATTGTAATTTTTTTTAGAGTCAAGAGATTAATAATTATTAAAAATCAATATATTTAAATTACAAAAAAAGTAAAAAAAAAGAGCTGAAAAAGTAAAAAAAAAGAGCTTCGGTCACACGCGATTAACAAATTTATATATGTTAACCGGCGAAGTGAGACCAATGTGCGGTGTTTGTAATAAAACACTGACAATCAAGCATCTAATAGAAGAGTGTACCATATATGAGGATCTCAGAAAGAGGTTCCGTCTTACAAATAATATTAGTGCTGATCTGGATAATGGAAATGAAGAAAATATAGTTGCATTTTTACACGCCAGTGGACTTCTTAAAAGTCTATAAAATGGAAGTTTAAAGCTGTGGTAAAAGATACTCTAAGCGGTAGTTTTATATATACATATAAGGGAGTCTCGAAGCGTGGCACGTATAGTGACGGGAGGTAGCCCTCTTGCCTAGGCCATTTTGGCTCACCTGCATTCAAGAGCAGTGAGTCGGGGTGTGTCCGATGATGGCATGGGGGACCCTCAAGGGTGGATTGAGGGCGCGAGGCTATGGGTGTACGCCGTGCATGCCTATGGCCTGATATAAGAAGGATTCAACTGCCACGGCACCCTGGCACGACTGATATACTGCTCAACGGCGGTTTTGGTCGCCCCGAGGGTGCTTAAACAAACTATAAATGAGACTTCGTAGAAGAAAGAAAGAAAGATATGGTATTGATAAATTTTAATTTTAATTTCATGGTCTTTTGAGAACCTATCTCAAATTTTAATATTGGGGCCCTTTACACCCCGTAAGTGTTTGTGATTGTCCTTGTCTTTTATGTTTTAATGTTTATTTTGAAGTTTGTGTTTTTAAATAAAATGTAAGGGCCCTTTACACCCTTACATATGACGATCCTGATGGAGATAATAATTTCTTTTAAAGAATGTGACGAGGGCTAGTGACCTTGGCGGTCGATGCCCGTAAAACTTCAGTTAAAAAAAAAAAAAAAAAAGAGCTGATTTCTGATTCGAACCGATATGCCTTCCCCTTGTAAGATACAAATATTTCATTTAGCTATAACTCTGGAACCAATGAAAGTAAGTACCACTTACGATATATTGTTGAAAAATTTGGAATAGTTGAGTAAATAATTATTTCAGCAGTTTGGTTACTATAGTTAAAGCCCATCATGGCTATGAACGGGTGGGGTGGTGTGGCGACCGGAAGCGTCACAAGATAAGTGTCTTTCCCTAAGGGGTTGAAATGGATGGTCTCTTCCAGAAGTCCTCGTCTGAGGGGAGTGTCTTCTTTAACATCGCATCCTGCCGCATCAAGAAGTACCTTGACGTGCAGCGATGCTTCAAATGTTGTCGCTTCGGCCACGGGGCCGAATTCTGTAATTATGTGTCAGTCTGCGCGCATTGCGGTGAAGAGGTTGGTTACTACTGTGCGCCATCTGGAAGCCATGAAAAATAGGCAGGGAAGTTATAATAACGTTTCTAGTTTGATATTCTCATTTTGTTTTCATTAATAATTACCAACATTGTAACATTAATTAACAACAATACAATAATGGACGCAGCGTGTCCAGTTGTAATTTCGTTCTTTGCGCAGGACGCAGATCTTTCAGATGAAGTTCCTTTGAACTTAGAGGTTGCTGTTGATAATAAATTCCACAAGATAAAGCAACAGTTCATACTGCGAGATAATGCATTATTTCAGTTTGTATGATTTGATTTTGAGGATGAATAATCATATGATCTCTCAATCTGGTGGTGTAAAATGATCTGAAAGATCATTACTTTTAACCTTACTTGTTAACCTTACTTGTCGATAGTGTTATACAAGAAGGCACACTTAGCCATTTCCAATGATTTAAGCTGCTCATCCGCTGAAGAGACTACGAGCGATAACAAGTTTAAGTGACTGTAGCCGACATTTGATTTGTACGAATGGAAGACTAGGGTAGTACTTTACAAGCCAGATCGCGAGACTATTAATTGGCGTTTACGTAATATAGTAATATAGTTTACGTAATATAGTAATCGGTGTCTGCAGATTTTGCCTTTTTTTTTAAGACGCTGTAAAAGTTATTGACAAGGTTATATAAAATTCTGTGTTACAAACTTTTTAAGTTATATAAACTTTTTACAGAGTCCCTACTTGACCAGGAGTCGGAGGCATACTCGTAAAATCAATGAACACAAAAAAAAATTAAAAAAGAGTTTAACACAGAAGAAAAACTTTAATAGGAAAACTAATAGGAAAACAGGTTGAATAATCCATAGTATATGATAGGAAAATCCCAATCAGAAAAGATATTTCGATTGTTCCCTGTTCTAGCCAGTAGTTGCAACTAGTCAGCCGCTCAAGGTCACTTGCAATGGACGCAGTTCTTTGCACTAGGATCAGACGCGCTACTATGAACGTACTCGCGTGATCTTGTTGCCGATCGTAGTCTCTTAAGGGCTAAAGATTAGAAGTATGTCATTTGATTATAACAAATTTATTCATTAGACTCCTGAAAATTATATAATTTTGTAGCGAAATTTACTTTGAAATGATTTTGAATGATTTTAATGATGAATTTTTACAAACTAAAACGGTATTTTCGGAAAATAAACTGAGAAAATAGTACAAAGTACGGAAGGGGTATTGTAGATTACAAAATATTATAATTAAGTTTATATTACATGACTAAAAATAGCTAAAGGTTTGCTTTAAATATTCTAATGAGGTACTACATCCGATAAATATAATGAGATTTTAGAGTGTGGAAAATAGTACAAAGAGGAGGTTTAAAATCAACAAGTAAAAGCTACTTTTAAACGATATTAATTAACGTAATGTATAGGTGCAATTTATTATGATTCTTAAGTCTGAGGATTTAATTAAACTAAAAAAGTGAAAATGTGAAGAAAGTAATTCACAAGGTGAAGTAAGATTTAAGATAGAAATATTAAGAGATTGAGAAAAAAAAATGGAAAACAAGAGGAAAATTAGAGATGAAAGAGAGAATAAGAGAAAAAAGAAGTAAAGTGGGGAGAGAGTGAGAGAGTAGATAGAAAAGATAGATGTCACGATGATTATGAAGGGAGGGGATGTAGAAGCACCAGGTGGAACCTAATGAGATGAGGTGGTCTCAGTAATAGCGGTTAGAGAACTCCCCGTGGGAGATATGCTGCGATTATGTGGCCTCCTCGGTGTCATTTAAACTCCCCTAACTCCTTCCCACCGCTAACCTTGTACTCAGTACCCCCCGAACTACTTAAATAACCGCACTACCACTCCTCTTCCGCTATATTAATACCCTTAAACAAATGCAACATGCACATTACAGTGTAATGTTCAATGTACCCTAATATCCCAATTTAACTACGTTTTATCTTTACAACCTTTACAGCAAAAAGGTTGAACTTTTATCTATATACTGTTCAAATTACATTTGTTATTATAATAACAAATGGGTTAAAAGTTCATTTATCAGAGGAAGTATTCAAATTAAACTTTTAAGTAGGGTTTAACCACTGAATTATACATTTTTCCAATAAATTTTTCCTCGGATATATTAATCCAGTTTATGATGATTTTTTTTCAGAAACACTCACGCGCGCACCCGCATGCACACACACACACACACACACACACACTTAATAAGAAGTTCAGGTCATTTAGATTTGAAAGAAATAGCATATACGTTACGATTTTCGAGATATAAAAATTGTTCGGTACTTATCTATTTAGAAAAAGTTTTATCTGAAGTTCCTGTCAAATTATCTACAATTGATCTATTATGTCTCGGTAGACATCTACTGTTGATGATTGTTTAAAAATCCAAATGGATGTGTAATTTTAAATTTTAATTTTTAAACGGTTTTTTTAACATTATCTCTTGTTTTCCAATTTATTTATTTGTTTTTAATTGCAAGGTAATTGTATACAATTACCAATTAGTCTGAAAATAATGTATATTACACTTGGTTTTTGGTAGGAGAACTGTAATATTTACGAAGGACGTAACTCGGGTGAAAGTCGTTTCCAGCAAATAAATTAAATTTAAACGAATAACTTAAGTCCTAAATAATGCATTTCCCACATTTTATCAAAATCAGAGGTGAGCAGGAACGTATCCAGCTCAAAACAGGAGGAGGTAACTTTCTGAATTTAACTTCTTTCATGGTGGAAAGGTAGTCCATGGGGGCGCGCGATGCTATGCAATACACAAAGTATAGAATAAAATATTTATTAAAAAAAAAACTTATGCAAATTATCTAAATACAGCTTCAACTTACTGCTTCTTGTTAGCGAAAACCCAATGTCGGTGAATGCTACGACGAAGGGAGTTAAATGAACGCTCGATAATACTTTTTGTGCAGGGCTGTGAAAGCAAATTTTTAAAACCTCAGTTATGAGTGGCGTTCTCTGTACGTCATTCTAAATTTTGAACCAAACCACAATTGCCTTTCTCGAAAGTGATTTGTCCGTAGAAAATCTGACTTCTAGAGATGAAGTGATGAAATCCAAGTAAGGAATTATTAGAGATCTTCTCCAAAATTCGGATGGATTTTTGGCTGGATAATTGCTTCTATGCTTCTGTTGGCGTGCAATGCAAGTGGCGATATCAACATTCCAATTCACGGCAATTTCACGTGCATCGTTTAAAACGGCAGTCGTGACGTTCTCCGCATTTTCCCGATGAATTCGTAGCACGTTAAGAATAGTTTGTATGTGCTGATACGCCTTGTATGTATACAGGCGCCATCTTACTTGCGGCAACAGGAGTTTTCTAGTTTATTTTTCTGTTTAGTCTCTCTGGAACGACCGTCATGATAAATTCAAAGGATGAATGAGAATTATGAACTTAAATACGAAACTATTTTATGTTGCAAGATCCAAAAGAATCCCTGACGTAAGATTACCGAAAATAAAAAGATAACCAAAAAAAATAAAGACAATTTTTTTTAAAGAATAACGAATTTTTTTTTATAAGTAGCCTTCTGTGCCATTTATTACTTGCTTTTATTTAACTTGCTAATGTATCGTTTATTTACATAAGCGTGGTTGTTGCTTTAAAATTGTTAAATTAAAAAAAATTTATTTCTTTATTTTTTTGGTTATCTTTCTATTTTCGGAAATGTTATCCACGCTTATGTAAATAAACGATACGTTCATAGCAAGTTAAATAAAAGCAAGTAATAAATCCATTCGGTGGATGGCAGATGGCCAGCACGAAAAATCAAGCTTTAAATTGCGTACGCTATTTACACATTTGTGTGTAAAACAACACCACGAACTCTTACCAAAAATGCGTGCACTCATATTCTTGGTAAGTGGTTAAACTCGTCATCACAAATCAGCTGATTTCAAAGTCGAGAGTTCTAAGGTTCAAATCCTAGCAAAGGCAGTTACTTTTATACGGATTTGAACATCAGATTGTGGATACCGGTACTCTTTGGTGGTTGGGTTTCAACTAACCACACATCTCAGAAGCGGTCGACCTGAGACTGCACAAGACTAGACTTCGTTTGCTTATCATCCTCATTCGTCCTCTGAATTAATCATGATGGTGGTTCCGGAGGCTAAAAAGAAAAAAACTCCTGTTGTCGCAAGTAAGGTGGCGCCTGCCTGTAACAGTAGTTCTTAAATCTTCTCAAAGATGGTGCGGGTATCTCTATTTTATAATTAATATATTTAAAATGTTGTTTAATTTTAAATGTTGTTTAATTTTAAATTCTTCAAAAATTTATTATTTATAAACGTTTGGGTTTTATTATTTTCTTTAATTTTTTCCATTCTGGAAGGAGGCAGTTGCTTCCCTTGCCACTCTCTTTATACACCAATGGAGGTGTAAAATTAAATTTACTGACGAATTTTATGGATTATAGGTAGTTATTTTTTGTTTGTTTAAAATCCTACAACGTAAAACCTTACTACTTTGTTAATAAATATTCTGATCAATTTAAGAATGATCTAATTTTACAAAAATAATTGAACAACTGTTTTGAGATGTAAAATTGAGATATAAATAAAATTATCAAAACCAGATAAATAAACAAACAAAGCAAACCTAAAAGAAACGGATTGCGATAACAATGGAATCAAATATAAATGTAAAGGAAACATTGTTATTTTCATTTTAAAGAAGATGTGTAAACAAGCAGTATGGAAGATATAATAAATGTCATTGTTTAGATATATTTTTAAAAAATGTACTAAACTGGAACATCTGTGGAATAAAATCATTACGTATTTAAATAAATACGGTATAATCCGAATAATATGACAAGCATCATAATTCTTTTTTGATGGTTCTATTGAAGATCGTTTGCAGCGATGCGAATGTAAAATAACAAAGATGTATCGATAAACTGTTCTTTGAAAATAGAGCAGGATCACGAAATTTAGACTTTTCTACTGTTACTCAATCATCTATCTGTAAAAAAAATGTAGGGGGCTGTTTTTACGATGTTTAGATAACATAGTATATTATAAATTAAAAGGGATTACTCCATTAATTAAACTTTGTAATTGGTTAACGATAAACGTAAGTTTATTTAACTGAATCAACTGGAAGCAAAAAATTTAAACAAACGGTAGATTAAAAAAATGTTTTTTAGTGAAATTATTCTTATCTTATTTTTCTAATGTGTACACTACAATCTGGTCAAGTAGTGAACAATGTAAGCAAGAGAATAATGTGTACGACATGTAAATGAGGTGGTTTTTTACAGACTCAGGCCGACCACTCCTGAGATGAGTGATTAATTGAACCCAACCAACAAAGTATACTGCATCCAATGTCTAATATTCGAATTCGTATAAAAACTAGTTTTTACTAACATTCAAACTTAAGAACATTCGACTTCGAAAATCAGCTCAACTGATTTGCAACGACGAGTTAACTACTACAAAACTAGAATTAACATTAGTAAAAAGCTGAATAATATAAAATTACTAAGCCAAGAATTACGAACACTATTTCCTTCCGAACACTATTTCCTAATTCAGATAATTTACAGGTTCGCCATTTAAATTCAATTATTGTAAACATTGATTAGTTTATTATCAACATTATCAATATTTTATTAACATTTATAAAGAACTGTCAATTTGTTAAAAGTTTCTTTAAAAAAAATGTAATTTACGTTTTAAACCGTGACTTCCAATCGTATGATTTTTAATTAACACATCAAGATTCTCTTTTTTTATTCTCTCTGTAAAGCAATTGATCAGGTTCTGTACTTATTACTAATGAAAAAGTAGTTAAAATTCCTTTTTCGTAAGAAAAATTGTAGGTCCTACTCACGTACAAGTTATATAAATCAAGGGGTATCTCAAGTTGGTATTCTTGGTCTTAGCACTTTCATATTTATTAATTATATTTAGGGCACCTTACAAAAGGAAGATACAAAAAAGGATACAAAAACAGGACTACAGATCATTTTAGGCGTATGTATATATGAATCCTTTACACACTTAATCCGGTATTAAGTAAATTGAACGTTTTTCATTTTTCTAAATTGTAACTTTTCCACACGTTCATATTTATGAAAGTATTAACAATATTATAAAATAAATTAAAATTACAATATACGTTTTCATCACAACAAGAAAAGAACTAATTTTATGTAAACGGAATAAATAGTACATCCAGTCGTTTTAAATAAATTCCCTAATAACTACCAAGAAGATATCAAAAGATGTTCTAAATTAAACTAAAAAATTCTCTTTTACAAAAAAATTAATACTTTTAATTCAAATTTAGATTACCTGTAATAAATTATTTCCCATCAATAAACTTGTGCACCAATGGGCAATTTTAACTTTCTCTCTTTTTCTGTTTAGCTTTCGGAACCACTGCCAGATATTACTTCAGAGGACGAATGAGGATGATAAGCAAACGAAGTCTAGTCTTGTGCAGTCTCAGGTCGACCGCTTCTGAGATGTGTGGTTAGTTGAAACCCAACCACCAAAGAGTACCGGTATCCACAATCTGATTCAAATCCGTATAAAAGTAACTGTCTTTACTAGGATTTGAACCTTAGAACTCTCGACTTTGAAATCAGCTGATTTGTGATGAGTTAACCACTAGACCATAACTCTGACCGGAATAAAGAAAACTATTCCCTAAAGAAAACTACTACTAAATGTAATCAAAAACTTACTTCCTTATATTTCTTTAACCACAAAATTCTTAGTAAATAATCTCACTTCTCCATGACCATTATTTTGAGTGTATCCCTCATAGCAAACCTTACCTATCCAAATAAATCTTAAGTAATCCTAGAAATATCCATTCACATGTCAAAGGTTTTTAAAATATGTGTCAATAGAATTCTAAGAATAATATGAACAGAATTTATACAGTTACCTTCAATAATATTTTGGATAAATAACAATACCATACGCAAAGAAATAGAGTTTCTTCTTTAAACTAAAGATTAGACTGTGTCTTCTTATATGGCTCCTCTCACCCTCAATATTGCCACCTTTTTGGGGGAGTGGGGTTGCTTGCATTACTACTAATGTCTAGGAAAAACATTAAAAAAAATTTATAAATAAAAAGATAACTTATTCGTATGCACACATGTCCCTGACCCCTAACACCCCTCCCCTAAGAGGACATATTGTACTCAAACCACCTTTTTGGGGGAGTGGGGTTGCTTGCATTACTACTAATGTCTAGGAAAAACATTTAAAAAAATGTATAAATAAAAAGATAACTTATTCGTATGCACACATGTCCTGACCCCTAATGTACTCAAAATTTCACCAATAAGTAGCTTCATATGTTCGAATCTCTACAAAATTTCATTAAAATCGGTTTATGCAATCAAATGTTATTAAGCATCAAACACGTCAAACATTATTCCCACTTTCGCTCTTTGAGGTTCCTGGGTCATGTAAGAAATACCGAATTTCAATCCTCAAATTCTTTCTACATTAAGGTATAGTTTAAAAATTAAAAGATATATTTTTAGTATAAGCATACACTAGACATACCAACAAGGAGAGATTCAACTCATAATTTATAATGAAACAGCAAACATAAAAAAATTGTTTTCACAATCTTACGGTTGGTTATAGATAAGAGTAAACTATTAAGGGATGTAAAGGAATTATAAGTGGTTAGTTTAGTTTAGCCATGTGGTAAAATATCTGCTTATATATAAACTCCCCCCCCCCCCCCCGACTGTTTATGGCATTCTTGATTAACAAACCCCTAAAACTAAAATGTAACTTATCCTCTTTTTTAAGTATCGTATTACAAAAAACTGAATCCTGAAAAAAATAACATGAAACCACTCGTCTAATAAAATAGACGACAAGGGTAAACTTAATATGGGAACTTATATTTCACGTATACTGATGAGAAACTATCCGAAGTGGAACAAACTAAAGAAAATAAACTTGTAAAATATCAAGTGAAAATGTGTTAATACAGCAGACGATAAAAGAAACAAAAAATTCTAGAGTATTTAAACCAACATCTGCACAATTTAACTGCTTTAATTATAACGAGGTTAATTCTGGAAATTTTATTTGAACGTTTTGCAATTTATCGTGGAAGTAATGCTGTACTTGTTTACTACAGAGGAATACGCTGATATGGTATTCAATTTGGGTGTGTGTAATGGTATTACACTCTGTATGTACAGAGTGTATCACGAAGTTCTATCGGGACTTCCATAACCTATTTTACTCCCTATTATTCCCTACTACCTATTGAAAATAATGCAAAATGTACTTCACTAAAAATAAGTTTTCTTAGTTTTATTTAACTTATCTTACACCATTTTATTCAGAATTAAATTCTCTACAAGTTTTATTTGCAAAGGGGGTTTTCACCCCAGATTTCTCAAACATCTGCAAGTGATAAAAACATCTTCAATTTTTCATTCAATAAATCACTAATTTTTCTCCTTAATTAACGTCCTAAAAATTTCAGTACGACCTTCTTTTTACCGGGGTAGCGAAATCTTTTTAGTTCGCCGTAACTCGCAAACGAAGCATTTTATATAAACAAAAATGTTCATATAAACAAAAATCTGGAATACTTAGTTACCGAGTTACGACTATCGAAAAGTAGTGAAATATTTTGACGCTAATAAAAGGCGAAATTAATGGTTTTCTACGGTTTCATGAAAAGAGTAGATAACAAGTACTTTGGAGAATGGATACAATCCAACAGACTGGATTAAACAGCAAACATAAAACCCATTAAAAAATTGGAACGAACATATGGAATTACGCAAAACATGTACAACAAATGCAGCGTATCCTCCTATAAAGCAAAAAATCAGACATTACAACACGGTCATGAAACCGAAAGGGCTATATGCAGCGGAATGCCCAACGCTCAATAAAAAAGGAAAAATACTAGAAAATGAACAAGTAGGCGAATACTCGGGAAAATGTCAGACCAACGAAGACAGAAGACAGCACCTGGAAAACAGGAACGAACAAGAGACTCTACAAACACACCGAGATCATCACAAACAACATGCGGAAGAGACGCGCACAGTTCTACGGACATATTAAAAGAATTGACGACGACAGCCTGACCAAAAGGATCTTCAGCTATCTTACACAGATGAAAGCAATGACCAACTGAGTTAAAGGCAAAAGAACCAGGAGGAAATGAAGATTACATGAGACATCATACAAGACAAGAGATGAATTCAGGGAAATAATAGATAGATCTAAGAACTTCAAAGATAAACGTCGCAAACCAACAACAGCCAATAAGTGGATTTATGAACAGAAGAGGAATCATAGTGAAAGTATGAAAAGGGTCTGGGAAGCAAAGAATAACAAGCTGAACATCAAGCAACATATATATATATATATATATATATTTCATTTATATTCGTTCTTCTTTGGACAGCGAATAGCGAATAACTCGTTGCTTATTCTTTGTTTCCCAGGTTCCTCAATCCACTTCTTGGCTGTTGGTTTGCGATTTTTATCTTTGAAGTTCTTAAATCTATCAATTATTTTTTTGAATTCATCCCTTGTCTTGGATGTCTCCTGTAATCTTCATTTCCTTCAGTATAAATATATATATACCTTTTTTTGTATTTGTCGGTAAAAGAAGAAAATACAGAGTTTCATGAACGGTTGTTTCCTATAAATTTACTTTTTTTTATTAACTTGTTTATTAATTCACCATAATAATAATATTATAAAAGTAATTTAAAAGAAAAAAAACTTTTTTACGACTTAGATATAATTGAAAATAATATATACCTAATACTTTTAACTAATCGGATATCTTCATGTGCTGCACGTAAAATAAAATTTAAAAAAAAATGAAGCGAAAGACATTTACGATAAAGAAATATATATAAGAAAAAGCATAATAAATAACAAAAAAAAAGTAGAAGTAATGATGATATGTAGTATATGAGAGCGCGCGAGATTAGAAACCTTATAACAAGGCTATAACAGTATAACAAATCAATGACTTTGCTACATTCCCGTTTATTATAAAGGAGAAAAAAAACAATAAGCTGCTGCAACTCTTGTTAATGATTGTATTATCTTCATAACGTGTGTTGAAATGTGCTTATGTTTATGCGTACACGCGCGTAAAGATCTTGAAATATTTTACCTGTTATTTCTAATCATTAGATAAATTAAAACAGTAATTTAAATAATCATTTTCTCAAATTACAATTCTATTACAATTATAATCCTACTAGGAAACTTTCAACATTTAAAAAATTTAATTAAATGCTTGTCTTACCACATTTTCACATTTCATTCGTGTGTCGTAAATTAGATCCTTTTATTCATTTTTTTTCTACTAAGCCTCCAGAACCATCGTAAGGTATTACTTCAGAGGAATGTAAACTACGTGTAGTCTAGTACAGTCTCAGGTCGACGCCGGCTTGAACTCAGATCATGTAAAATTTCCTGAGATGTGTGGTTAATTGAAATCCAACTGCAAAAGAAAACCGGTATCCACGATCTAGTATTCAAATCCGTATATAAAAGTAACTGCCTTTACTAGGATTTGAACCTTAGAACACTCGACTTTGAAATCAGCTGATTTGAGATGACGAGTTTAACCACTGGACCGACCTGATGGGTTCGATAATTAGCTCCTATTAATAGCAAATTTATTATTCAAAAATGTCTAACTTAATAAAAATTGTAAATAATTCTTGTGATTTGAAAACCTTTATACTCTTTATATAAACAGTGTAAAAACCAAAAACGCAATACATTTAACAGGTTTACGCCTTCTTACAGTTATTAGATAATAAATGAATTTTTTAGCGAGTGAAAAATGCTATGCCTGATTTGAATCCCAAATCAGGCATAAAGGACGAGACGCTACCACTCCACCACGGAGATTGTATTATTAATAATAATAATAATAATAATAAATAGATGTTATATTAATGTAAGGAGCAATATAAAATGCCGAACAGCACAGGCGAAACGAGCCTTCAGTCAAGAGATATAATTTATTTACATTAAAAATTAATTTAAACGTCAGGAAAAGATTTTTTAAAGTATATGTTTGGAGCGTAGCTTTATATGAAAGTGAAACTTGGACGATCGGATTATCTGAGAAGAAAAGATTAGAAGGTTTTGAAATGTGGTGCTACAGGAAAATGTTAAAAATCAGATGGGTGGATAAAGTGTCAAATGAAGAGGTGTTATGGCAAATTGATGAAGAAAAAAGCATTCGGAAAAATAATTAAAAGAAGAGATAGACTTATAGGCCACATATTATTCATCCTGGAATAGTCGCTTTAATATTGGAGGGACAGGTAGAAGGAAAAAATTGTGCAGGCAGGCAACGTCTGGAATATGTAAAACAAATTGTTAGAGATGTTGGATGTAGTGGGTATACTGAAATGAAACGACTAGCACTAGATAGGAAATCTTGGAGAGCTGCATAAAACCAGTCAAATGACTTAAGATAAAAAAAAATTATATTAATGCAACTAATATTTAAATTTCTATCAGTAATAGAAGAGAGTAGAGGAATAATAATTAGCCACTCTTTAAAAAATTAAATCAAGAACAACAAGCATACCATACATGGCTTGATAAAAATGAGGAATCAAGTGGTACTTCGTCGTCGTCTTCATTCAGATGAGTATATTGCAATGGATACAGAGTAGAGTATATTGAGTATACTGCAATGAGTATATTGCAATGGATGAGTATGAATGGATACAGAGGAAAAACTATCTCTGAAAAAGTAATTTATTTGCTTGATGATAAGGTTGAAAATTATACGTGGAATATGTAAATGTAGCGTATGAAAAATGCCATGGCTGCCTGAGATTCGAACCCAGGACTTCCGGATGAAAGGCCGAGACGCTACCACTTGCACCACGGAGGCCGAATTCTTACCGGTAATTGAAGCGTTTTCGCCTTGAAAAGAATGCTCAGTTCAATATTCAAAAATTGGGAAAAATCGAAAAATAAGAAGGTAGAAAATATGATAAAGCAACATTATATATAGTACCGTTAAAATACATGTCTTAAAAATTATTTTGAATAATTCATAAACTTTGAAAAACGATTGTATTATGATGCGAGAATCGTGATCCTCTCGCTAAACCCGGAAAATTACTACTTTTGTAAAGGGATTTGATTTTTTCTGACCTTTTCGGACATAGTTCGATCTGCCCTACACAGCCGCCACTTTTTATTATTTTCACATTCTTTACATTTTTTATTATTTTTCTTATAAACTCTGATGCAGTGCTTAAATTCAAAATTTTAGTTAATAAAAGCGTCCTTTCATGCGTCACAATTTTCATTCCACCTCATACAATTTATCCATAAACAAGCATCAACTCCGACATAACTCCAGACCTAATGAACAAATCTTCATGCAAGAAATTATAAGGTGAAAATTTTACATTTTCATTATCCTACTTCAGATTTGATAAAAGTCTTGATAGGCTGTAGAAAATGTATTTATTTATAAGGTGAAAAATCGCTTGATTTTTAAAAAAATTTAAAATTGGAAAAATGAGCAATTTAACTATGGCTTTTGGAAGTTTAGGTCAAAACCCTACAAAAAATAAGAAGCAAGATGTCTTCGTTTGAAGACATTTGTATTCGATTGACGTATCCAAATTACAAAAAAAACAACTTTTAACTTATAAACGTAAATTTATAGGTACCACAATTTAAAGTTAATTTTCATGGCTTTTCTTCATAACCAATATGTATATATGAATTTCTGATTTAAAACCGATGCCATCTCGTAGAAATTCCATTAAAAAATTTTTCCTCTTAAATATGCTGATAAATTCAATTTTTTTTTTAAAACTGCAAAAAATACGTGTTTTAGCCTAATTTTATGCTTATTTCTTTATAAGGGGGGCGGGCTACACTCTTTCTGTGTTTGGACTCTTCACCATCTTAAACAGTTTTTTTATAAACCTTAGAATGTTTAAGTTGGTCGCTCTGCGGAAAGCATAGCGCGTTTTGTGGTTAGCGGAGTATAAATGAGTTATAACTGTTGAACGGTGTTTTTATGGAAATGCTCCCCCTCATGTAAACATCATTAAATAGTGATACGAGCAGTTTAAGAAATCTGGCTACGTGGAAGTGAAAAAGTCCCCCGCATGGCCTCAAACGAGTGACAAAACAATTGAGCGTATACGCCGAAGTTTTTAAAGTTAAGTTGCTGAAGTTGAAGTTGTTAAGTTGTAAGTCCTAAAAAATGAATTTCTTGGTGAATTTTAGAAATTCCAAAGACAACGATTCAAAATGTGTTGTGCAAGCGTTATGCCTTTACAAAATTCAGCTTACATATCAAATTAAACCTACTGATCGTCCTATACATGTTGAATTCGCAAGTAAAATGCTTAATAGAATTGAAAATAACGAAACATGTTATGTTTACGGATGAAGCGACTTTCCATGTCAGTAGTTGTGTCAACCGGCATAATTGTAATTTTTCCAGTAAGTTGACCAAAGTAACGTTGCTGTAATGTTTTGAACAAGATGGTGCGTCCCCATACTTCGGCTTAGGCGTTCGATGCGCTCTCAATAAAAGAGTCCTTAATCGTTGGATTGGTAGGGCCGGTACTGTACTTTGGCCTTCATGAAGTCAGATCTGACCCCCCTAGACGTTTCCTATGAGGATAAGTTAACACCTATGCTATTGCAGCTGGATGTTTGCAGAGCGACAAACGGAGCTAATACTGAAACATTCTAAGATATGTAAAAACCTTTTTGAGTTGGTGAACTTAAAAAAAATACTCGTTTGATTATCTGGTTTGATTAATAGTTTTTGATACTTTTTCTTATTTTCAATGATGCTGTAGTTCTTCTCATCTACCCCAACTTATAATTATTTTGGATTAATCTTTATCTTAATTTTGGAAATAAGATGTGACAATACTACATTTTTAATGCAAGGAAGATTATTAATTCACATAAAAAACAGTAATAAACCTAAATAATTTAATTACATTAAAGAATTAAGAATATGCCTACATATTAAGAATATGCAGAATATTACATTACATTAAGAATATGCCTTAATAACTATACAATTATAATTATACTTAAAAATAATGATGTCCTAAAATAACTTCATTAGAAAAAATAGCTTTTCAAATGGGAATGGTTATTTTATTTTTCTAAACAGAAAAAAAAAAACTTGTAAATTATTTTTAAAAATTTATAATAATTTTTAAAAATTATTTTAAAAATCACTACTTGGTTGAAAAAAAATACAGTAACGAACATATATAAAAAAACATTACATTAAGAATATGCCTTAATAACTATACAATTATAATTATACTTAAAAATAATGATGTCCTAAAATAACTTCATTTGAAATAATAGCTTTTCAAATGGGAATGGTTATTTTATTTTTCTAAACAGAAAAAAAAACTTGTAAATTATTTTTAAAAATTTATAATAATTTTTAAAAATTATTTTAAAAATCACTACTTGGTTGAAAAAAAATACAGTAACGAACATATATAAAAAAATTATGTAATTGATTTTGGGAAATGCTGAATAGAAAAAAATTTTAACGAGTCATTTTCATAAGAAATTTACTGTACATTGGACGCAAAAATACAAAACAAATGCGTCTCGGTCTTTCATCCGGAGGTGCCGGGTTCGAATCTCGGTATAAAAATTGTCACTCACCTCATTTACTGAAGTAATACCTAACGGTGGTCCCGGAAGAAAAAAATATTCTATTAATTAGTTGTTACTAATTATTATTCGCATATCTTACACTAAAATTTGGGTATATTAAAACTTAGTGAAAAGTAAAAAACTGTACGAAATCAATAACATTATGCTACAGTGGCGTAAATAATCAAACGCTTGTCAGTCCGTGCGGAAATTAATAAGCGAATATATATATATATATATATATTCGCTTCGCGATTCTGTCCCGGCCACCGTAAGCTGTACTCATTACATTCATTACATTAATGAGGGACCATTGCCTAGAAGGAGTCGATCAATAAAATTGAGTAGATATTTGGAGACTTAACTGAATGTCATATCAGTTGATCAACAGTTATAAAAGATTAGTTAAATAGGGTCTTTATCAAATACTTTTTGAAAATAAAGTAAGACCGCTCTTAATTTTTACCATTATATAACGTGAATTATTAAGCTTCTATCTTATCTACATTGGTGTACAGAGATAACTACTGTTATACTCAATAAAGCAATAAAATAAACCACTACTGATGATGAAAAAGTTTTAAATATTATAAAATGAAATAATTACACCACAAAAGACATTAAATAACTCGAAGCAAGAAAATAAATTTTTTTTTAACCTCTAGTAAATTAAATAATACAGTTCAATTATTTTGCGTTGCACATCTAGGTTCTTCATTTAGTTTCGTCAAATAGTCGTTCATTGTCATTACAAGCGTGACTAATGCAATTTTTATGATTAGAACTGGAAATTTATAAATATTAACATGATATTAATCAGTCGCAAAAAAATTTTTTTATTCTTACATAAATTTTCATAGAAGTTAAAAAATAACTAATATGAACGCGGCGTTTGAACAACAATCTCATTTACATTTTCATTTTTCTTATTTCCTATGTTATACCCTCATTTTATATATGAACATTTCAACTATCTTATAATAAAAAAAAGAATTATTAATTTGATGAGTTTCATCAATAGTGTAATCAAACAGTTCATTACCTTCATTTTCGTAACTCCGTAAAAATTCATGCGCTACAACAAGACGACTTGTTATTGTCGGTTAACATCACCACTCAACCGGCACATAAATTTTTTTAAAATAAAATATTATTTAAATATTTTATTTAAATAAAATATTATAACAAGATGGGGTTTAATATAATCGGAAAATAACTATTTAGACTGGCTAAAAGTAATAGGAAATCTTCTATAGCTAGAATCAAGTGTGTAATAAACAATGACTTCACAAAACCCGTTGGATCAATCTGTTAGGAAATTTTTAACTTACGAAAAGATTAAAAATAAATAAATAGTTTTTCACTGATACTAATAGGTTAAAAAATGATTTAAACAGACTTGAAAGAACCACCAAAATACCACAATATAATCTATTTCTTTAAATTAGACAGATATTTGGATAGGTGCAATATTACCAAATCATCAGAAAAATTTAATGAAATGTTACACAGAGGAGATTAGGTTCAATAAAATAATTCCATTTAAACTTTATTCATTGGAGATCAACTAACACAACTGTATCCAGTGCGTGGTTGACTTGACATTAAATTAAAATAATTCGAATATTTTTAATTTAATTTGGAATATAATAATTCTACATTTTGAAAAAAAAAAAATTATACACACAAGCTAAAACGATATTAGTGGTGAAAATAAAAATATTTTCCAAATTATAGGTGTTAACAAATTTAAAAAAAAATTAAGTGTTCTTATGATTTTGTTATTCGTACTTTAAATTTCCTAAAAAAAATTTTTACGTACTTACGAAACTATAAAAATAAAAGTGAAATTAAAAACAAAGTGCTTTAAGGAAATAAAATGTTTAACGTTAATATAAAAATTACAAAATCTAAAAAATATTAAAAATAATATGTACAAAATTTTATGCAACTACAAGCGGGAATTTGCTGTTACTTCGAAGGGAAAAGTATAAATAAAAAAAGAATAAATAACCATAAACAAAAAATTAAAAATCAAATGAAAAAAAAAAAATAAAAATCGTACCTGAAATTTTCTTATGCTGTCAAGTTGTTCTTTCGTAGGTTCCTTAGATTGTTCAATATTATTATTTAAGGGGGCTCTAGCGGGTAATTGTGGAGGGATAGCAAATGGCCTTGTTACAATATGATCACGAGGAGGTGGTACCGGTTTATTTCCAGAAACTGTAGTCCCATTAGCTGGTGTCTAAAATGAAAATAAAAATAAAATAAAAATGTAATTAATTAAATTATAATAAAAAGCTAACGCTTTAATAAAATAAAAAATAATAGTAAATAAATAAAAGTAAATTATTACATTATAAACATTATATTATTATTGTATCCATACGTAAATTAAATTTGTAATTCTGAAGAAAACAAAATTAAAAATTAAGGTAAGTTACAAATATTAATGGATTTAATATTATGGATTTTATTTTTTTATATATATTTAATATTATGGATTTTCCAGAAAAAATTCGTATTGTCCAAGTACTCCCCAAACAAATATACAATCGTTGATTAACTGGGATTTTCATAACTGTTTTCCTCCAGAAATAATGGAAAACGTTCATAAAACAATGTCCCAAAATGCTTCGTTACCAAGTGAAAGATTTCGCTTGGCTTTCAGCTGCCCCGGTGAAATGAAGTCGTACTGAAATTTTTAGGATTTACGGTCAGATTTGATTTTTTATGGTTTTTGACCTGAGAAATTGAATAGAATTGGTCCCAAAACCAGATCTGCAGGAATTTCTGAGAAATATGGGGTGAAAACCCCATATTTGGGTAAAAACTTGGGTTTTGTTATGTTTAACAAAAACATTGTTAAATGGAGAATTAAACAAAACTTTTAAGCAAAACGTGGAAAGAATTTGGAAAGAAAGAATTTTTTCTCTTAACAAATTAGTGTAAGATAAGTTGAATTGAACAAACAAAAGTTAGAAAAAATTCGAATTTTATTTTTAGTACATTACAGTACATACTTCAGGTTATTTCAAAGCTGGTAAATAAATAACAGCTGAGCAACAATGAGCAATAGTGTATTAGTATTTAAATCATTTTGTAAGATGCCTTAAGTTTATAGATTACTGTGAATTGTACTGTCGTTAGCAAAGGTTATCTGTAAATTTTAGTTTGAACGTGATCTGTTTGCCATTGAAGTAATTCCGTACTTATAACAGAACAGAGGAATACGCTGATATGAAATTCATTTTGGGTGTATGTGATGGTAATGCTGCAGTAGAATATGAAATACGTTTTCCAAACCATATTCCAAAACAATTGGCGCGAATTTTTGCAATCTTCGGGAAAAAGGTTCACTACCTTGTATTCGTGTCAGTTATGAACGACCTGTCAAACACGACGCTGTTGCTGATGAAATTATTATCGATGCAGTTCAGCGCAGTCCAGGCGTCAGTACAAGACGTCTTTCTAAGGGGGATCGGAGTTCCGCATTCAACGGTTTGGAGGACGGTTAAATAAAACAAGTTTTATCCTTATCGTCTATTCGGCAATTTTTTTTTTTCTATAAAAGCGGGGACGATAACGTCATAAAAAATGTGTAAATTTATATAAACAGAATAAAAGACAGGTCATATTTAAAATATTTTTTTGAGGACAAAAATAAATTCTAAAATTTCAGAAGGTAAAATCGAAATAGCGTTACTTTTAAAATTAGATTTAAAAAAATCTGATGTGGACACCACATGACTTCCTTGTACGCCCTATTACATATATATATATTTTTTTGCTGCACCTTCATTAAAACTTATTTCATTTGAAAATGAGATACAATCCACCATTTTTTTATGGTGTCAGCATTTTATATTACTTTATAATAATTACATTATTAAATGATTACATTAATTAAATTATTATAACTATATTATATTTATTAATTCTGTTTCTTAAGTAGTTATGTGGTGTAAGAGAGAACGTGTCGGATCTTTAACAATGCACACATTGGTAATTTTTTTAAAATTAAAATATATTATTTATTAATAATTATTAACCCTCTGTAAAAATGTTTGAATTAAAATGAAATTTTATTTCAATAATAACTTCTGATTTTTTCATTTTTTTTATTATTATTGAATTATTATTTATTCTAATAATTTTTCTATAATCAGAGGTTAAATTAAAAATATAAATCAAAAATATATTCAAATTCAAAAAACGTTAAAAAAAAATTTGTACGAGTCTATGAAGTCGGATTCGAAGTGATGTGCCATCCGCTTGTAAGATCCAAATATTTCATTAATTAAAATTTCATTAGGCTATAACTCTGGAACCAATGAAAATAAGTACCAGTTATGATATATATCGCTGAAAAGCTGTCAGTGAGGGCTTATAAATGTAATTTTTTTTTGGATTTTGAGCTTTTGGGACATTTTTGATTTTAATTTTGGAACACTTTTTAATTGTAATAAAATGAAGAGGTGCACAACTAGACATAACAACAGTCCTAAATTCAAAATTTCAATATTCTACGGCTAATAGTTTCACCGAAAATAGTCCAATAAAGGCCGAATTTAGTCACGATTACAATATTTCCTTTACTTCGTACAAGAAGATAAAACCACATTTTAATGAATTTTAAATGTAAAGGAAAGGAATTTATGAGAGAAAAAAAGGATTTTTATAAGTTTAAAATTAAACGCGACAAAAAGTTTGTTGTAAAAGAAAAACAAAAAAAAAAAATATTTAAGCACTTCTGATTTTCTACTATTTTAGTAAAATGTGATATCTCTTCACCGCAATTAACTTTCCTTTAACATTTACAAGCTACATTAAACACTTGATACAATAACATTACACGATAGTGTAATATCTTGTACTAATATCTTGTACTAATTCAAAGTAATACAATTTTCATAAATAAATGTAATATACAATATAGTACAAAAAAACGCTATTTGAGTTATTAAAATTATTGTTAACTAACAAGTTGTTATATATATATATATATATATACATAATAAATAATACCAGATTTGTTATTTTATTTTATAGTAAATCGTAAAAAAAATTAGCAAAATAACGAATCTTTTCTAATTTCCTCACCCACTTTGTCAATTACTTAACCAATGATTTACTAGTTAACGGTCATTTAAAAAACATCTGTTTCATATGTAAAATCATATGTAAAAGCTAAATAAATTTTAACGATAGGGTTTTTTCAAAAGTTTTTCAAATGATTGTGACGTCTGTACGTACGTACGTAACTCGCAGGCTAAATATTTTCGCAAATAACATAAATATTGATAAAACTAATATTTATGGAGATATAACGGATGGAATTTTTGTTACCAAAATAGTAATGTTACCAAATAGTCATGTGATTCTCTATCCAAATTTGAGATTTTTCCCAAGGATATCTTTTCAGTTTTACAAGTAGAATCCGAAAAGGTATAGTCAGCCCACCATTTTATAGTACAGGGAGCGGCAGAAATAACTCCCGAATTTGCCACCGTCGTAGCTCAGCGCTAGTGGTAGTAGGCGGGTCCGGACTGGTTCCATAGTCGCTAACATGGCGTGGAGCGGTGAACATCGTGCGTTCGTCATCGAAACTTATTTTAAAAATGGTGATTCTGTAATCTGTACGCAGCGATTATTTCGTACACACTTCGGGATAAGTCGACACGGTGCAATCCCTGTCAGGAAAAGCATTCTAACACGGGTTAGAAATTTTAGAGTTACGAGTTCGGCTATGAAAAAACCACCGCCAGGTAGACCTCGCAGCGTTCGAACTCCACAGAACGTTCAACTACTCCAGCAAGCAGTTACACGATCTCCAAGGCGTCCAGCCCGTAGGCACGCTGCCAGCTTGGGAATATCTGATCGAACTGTGAGAAGAATTTTACACCAAGACCTGCACTTCCACCCGTATAAAATAATGGTTGTGGAGGAACTTAGTGAACGTGATTGGGCCAGTCGTATTGCATCTTGTCACGCTATCCTTAAAAATGTTCCAAACAATGCAGTCGTACTCTCATCTGACGAAGCGCATTTTCATTGATCAGGTTATGTCAATAAGCAAAATTTTCGTAATCGGGCAGAAAATAATCCTATACAACTGCATGAGCGACCTCTCCGTAGCCAACATGTTACAATTTGGTGTGCTGTAGCAGACTTTGGAATTATAGGCCCGTATTTTTTTGAGGAGGAAGGGCGAACAGTTAGTTATGTACACATGCTAAACAACTTCCTGAAGCCGAAACCGAATGAAATTGGAAATCGTGTTGTATGTATTGTCGTGTTGTAACAGGATGGTGCAACCGCTCACACAGCAAGACAATCTATGGAAGTTCTAAGACAAATGTTTCCAGGGCGTTTAATCTCACTGCGAGGTAACATGCCGTGGCCAGCTCGCTCGTTCACCCGATCTTGCTGCTTGTGACTTCTTTCTATGGGGCTACTTAAAGCGTAAAGTCTACAAAAACAAACCGACACGAAAGCTGCTATCCGACACGAAATCGCGGAAATTCCACAAGAGATGACGACGAGAGTAATGCACAATTTCCGAGTGAGGCTTCAGTCGTGTATAGACAATGACGGTCGCCATTTAAATGATATTATTTTTAAGTAACTGAAACTTTAATCATTTAGATATACAATAAATGGCAATGATAATTCTTATTATGGTATAATAAAAGTTCTGCTGCTATAGTCAGCCCAAAAACACCATGTATAAAGTGCTAGATATAAAATTTGTGGCTCGAAAATCTCCAAAACTAAATTCATTTCATTGAATTCACTGGATTTTAGGCTTTTCGGACACTTCTGATCCACTCGATTGCAATCAAAAGGAGAGGTGCACAACTAGACATTACAACAGTCCTAAATCCAAAATTTCAACATTTTACGGCTAATAGTTTCACCATAAATAGTCCGATAAACGCCGAAATTAGTCACGATTACAAATTTCCTATACTTCGTACAAGAAAGTAAAGCATATAATCTTATAATGGTAATTTTAAAGCATATGGTCTTATAATGGTCACAATGATGAGTGTGTTTAAACTTGATGCTTGGGTTAAGGGTCTACTCGTTAATCGAACGTATGTGGGTTGTTATATGATTTGAAAATCTTGTTATCTGAAAATCAGTGCGTTTTTTACTGCAAAATAGTGAGAGCATCGGAAACGAAAATCTATCTTCTTACGCATAACTGCGCTAGATTTTTTGTAATATCCAAAGTATGAAGTAATATATTCATCATTCATGTCTCCTTGATACGTAAAATCGATAATTGATAATTTTCAGATATTTATAAGGATGCAGTAACACAATTCATGCAATAGAGGTGAGTTGATGAAATCTTTATTATTGTAGTATAATGCAAATTGTGTTTTCATACAAATTTTTACACCAGCAAAGAGCTCGCTTTTCTTGCTTATTTGACAACATGCTACATACAATTGCCCATGAGAAAAGCAAGCTCGTAAATCTATACCGGCCGTACGTAAAGTTGATCTTGTGACTTACTGATGGTCAATACAATACTTATTAGACACGACTGGAATTCTAGGGATTCGCAGTTTCTTCTTTGCCACAGACTGTTAAAATAATAGCTTCGATGATACGTTTTTTAAAGACTTAACTTCCAATCGAGTTCTATTACATAACTGTGGTGACTTCAGATTTCTCATGATTGTAATTGGAACACCTACTTTTAATTTCAATGTGTGAACTGGTAATCTGATACTGATAAAGGATTCAAAAAACTCGGTTAATGAACTGCATCCTCCTCGCTCAAATCTGCATTAATGGAATAGTATGTTTTTTCGTCTCCTGAAAATTCTTGCAGTACACAGCAATTTATGGCATTTATGTGTTAATTTCTTGGTGCTAGTATCGCACGCTCACATAAACACGCATCATTGTGCAAATTTATAGACTCAGAGTCCATAAACCTTTTCGATAAATCCACCATTGAAGAAACTGTATGACAATGGTGGTGGAGAGGGGCGGATCGAATAATGCGGCACACTGTCGGACTACTTGTGGGCGTGTCAAGAAGGTAAGTGAATAAAATCTGTAATAAATCCGGTTATTTTTAACATATCAATATCAAACAATGTGGAAAACCTTCTTCGTCAGCATTTGCTATAAGAGTGCACGTTTCATTCAAATCGGTTCTGTAGATACCGAGATTAACGCAACAAATAAGAAAACCAAGAGATTTATTAGTATTTAAGATTGGTGGTAAATAGATTGGTGGTAAATTCTCGTTTTACAAAATGTTATTAAAATTCAGACTTATCGGCAAAGAATATGTAAAATTTGAAAATAAATACTAAGTTAATTAAATACTATTAATATTAAAACATTCATGGAGTTCATTATACAAAGTTGGTAACAATGATTCATTAGTTGAATCACATGTTTTTTAATAATTAAATATTTCCATTGTAATTATAAATAATACTAAATTAAAACTTTATTTCATACAACTACACATTCCTGGTTTTTTCTTGTCTCGAAAAATACAGGTTCATTTTAATAATTATTTAATAGCTATGACGTAAAATAAAGTACTAAGGTATAAATAATGAATATATCAAACATAATAAATGCAATAAGAAATTAAAAATACGAAAGAGAAAACAACGAGAATTAAAAGTGGATTATTTAACTGATTATGTATTTTAAATTATGAAATAAATCACATTTTTACATGTTTTAGGTAATTAAATAATTTTAATTTAGTACAATTAATTAATTTGTATTTAGCACAATGAATTTTTAGATCATGTTCTAAACGGAAAATTTTTCAATTTTAATGATCTAAAAAATATTTATAAAAATAATAGTTATTACTGCGATTACTTTTGTTTTACGGAAAAAACTACCAGCAAGTTCTGCAGCTGCAGACGAAAACTCAATCAGCATATAACTACATGACGATATCAGGTGGTAATAATTGTAATTCAGCTAATCTTTTATTTTTAACATCTCTAGACCAGAGGTCGGCAACCTTTTTGTCAGTAAGGACGAAAATAGATTCAAACGTTATTGGGGGTGCTACACTATTATTTCACAATAAGCAAATACATTTACCTTTAAAGTCAATAAAACAAAATTGTTCTTCTCAGTCAACATAAAACAATAAATTCTTTTTCTTTTACAATTATTCGTGATGGGTTGTTTATAAAATCCGTTTAATCAGTACAATACGTTTTTGATAGTGAAAAGCGCGACTATCTTGCGTGATATGGTAGGTAATACGTAAATAAAATTGAGTGCTACGTATTTTCAGTGTTATTATTATTGACTAAATTTTATTTACTCAAAATAATACGTAGCACTCAAAATACGGTAATAGAAGCGGGAATATTCCTACGTGCTAAGTAGCAAGTGTGTGTAAAAAAGTAGCAGGGCGTCATGGCACCCGCGGGTTCCGCGTTGCCGATCCCTGCTCTAGACTATTAACAAATAATTTTTATAACTATTTGGTTTCAATTTTTGTTTTATTTTATAACCAGTACATGTTATAACCAGAAATGTAGGAATAAACTTTTTGTAACTATGTAACTATATAACGAGCCGAACAGAAATCTATGAATGAATTAAAACCGTTAAAAATGGGGAAACGCGTATTGCTGATGACATTGTTCACGACGACCATCACCGAACCACAATTCATGAAGATTATTCATGAAAAATTCATAATGTTTGTCAACATTTTGATATGTCATGTAGAGTTTTCTGGAGATCTTTTTTTTTGGAAGTTCTTAAAAAATGCACCAAATTAATTAGTCTTAGAATCGAACAAAACGAACATCGTTTCCATGGATATAGAAAACTCGAATATACATGACGGTTATACGGTTATACATGACGGAATATACTGCCAGTTCATTTATTTGCAAATGAAGTAACCCTCTGTGAATTCTTAATATTTTTTATATTAAAATAAAGTTCATGAGGAGAAGATTTATGATGCTGCAACAAATTCCAGAGTTCTTACAGGACAAGAAGTTGAAGTTTATATGAAATTACTTCTCCAAGCGTTAAGGTGCCTAATAGACGATTTGGTGAGCGCAAAGAAGTGATTTTCTTAACGTTACGTCGAATGAATCGTAAACATACGAATTCTTGGAACATATTATCCAGCTCTGTGAGGTGATTTTCGGCTCGTATTTATAATTATCAGCTTATTGGTACAAACGAAAGAGATTATTATTATTGTTTTACCACAATGTTTCGTATAAACAGGGGTTTAGAATTTTTCATTGTTAGTTCATGCCTTTTTGGATAAATTTAATTTAAAATATTTACATATTGTCAATGTTAAAATCTATGAAGGCACATTTTATTATAAATTTATATATATATTTGGGAGCGCACATATGTCTCAGCTAGAATATAGAGGTGATAATAAAATAAAAAATAATAAAAACACGTGAAAGTTATTAAGCATGTTAAGGAATTCGGCACTAATTGGATTGTATATTGGCTTCACTTCAACGTTAACACGTGTAATGTTTCACATACATAGGCTATTTCTTACAATTTTAAGGTAAGTATAGAGAATGACACAAATATCTCTCTTAATACACTTATCATATACTCAGACATATATTACTCAACTGCTAACGCGAAAGTACAAACGGTTAGACTGAATTTACGTAACAATGCTACATGAGCGTAAAATTAAGCACAGTTATCATGATTTTACTTTAGACTCATGATTTAAACGCCCGATATAAAATTGATTTGTAGCAAACGTTTACAGTTTAGGGATCCGTAACTATGTTACATTAGCCGGGTACAATATACTGTTTATAATTAGAGCAAGAAAGTATACAGGAAATCTTCCAATATAATTCTGAAATATAATAATTAATGGATATTAATTATCTTCATATGGTGCTGACGACAAAAAGAATTTAAAAAATATCATATTTAATATTTTTACTAGATTTTTATTCAATCTATTTTGTTTATATAATTTAAAATATAGGTTGGGTCAATAAATAAAAAATTCACCCGTTTGAAAAAAAAACCTTTTGTAGGAAACGAAAAGGGCCAAAATCAGCTTCTGACGAACTTGACTTAAATCTCTATGGATCACGAAAATGTTAATTAGTTTTATCTTTTTATTCTGTTTTCGTAATCTTTTCTTGAACTTCTGAATGAGACTACTTTTAATTTCAATAAAAAATAAAACCGAATTTTTACCAATCCAATATTAAAGTAACGATAAATAAAGAGAAATTACAGCATCATCATTTGTCCATATAGACAACGTTATTTAAAAAAAAATCTTCCATTTATAAGAGAGAAAATCTACAGAAGAATCGGCTACAAATTTAAAATGACTAAAATATTGGAAACAATGAAATCAGTACATCTGATAGTGTAAGGTTTGAACATAAAAAAAAACACGTGACTTAAATTATGAAACTCCTTCTTGTACTGATTTTCGTCGAAAAACTGCTGATGACATGAAATTTGCCTTGTACTAATGCCTGGGTTACGTGGATATGCCAAATCTTACGATGATTAAAATCTTCATCAAATCTTCATCATTAACACGATGATTGGCGTTCAACAGAAAACGGACGTTAGTAACGTAGAAAGAGATTGTTAATTTAAATCGTAAAGTTATGTGGTATTTAAAAAGGTAAACTTATTTAATTTATAAATCATAACATTTAAATTTGTTAAGTTTACCTTTTTAAATACCACATAACTTTACGATTTAAATTAACAATCTCTTTCTACGTTACTAACGTCCGTTTTCTGTTGAACGCCAATCATCGTGTTAATGATGAAGATTTGATGAAGATTTTAATCATCGTAAGATTTGGCATATCCACGTAACCCAGGCATTAGTACAAGGCAAATTTCATGTCGCTTTATCAGAAAACAAAGTATGGTTCACCCTACGGAAACAAAATCTTTATCCCTTCCGCCTGCACAAGTTTCAAAATTTGCAGCCAACAAATTATCCTCAGTGGTTAAACTTGTGTCACTGGCTTGTAGAGAACGCTGCTAAGGTAAGTTCAATTTTAGAAACTAATTACCAAGGTACCGTGTAGATTATCTTCGTTTGATAAATGACTATTTTCTCCGTTTCTCATAGAAGGTGGCTTCATCAGAAGATAATCTACACGGTACCTTGGTTTCTAATACAGATTTTACATTAATGTTTGGTGTGACATTATTTATGATAAAATTCTGGGACCATTTGGTTTCAGTGAAAATCTTAGGGAGATGTAAACGTTCATTTCTTGAAAATGGCTCTTTAGCAAATGATTTTCCAGAACGATGGTACAACGCCACATTTTAATAACTAGAAATCACTTGAATGTTAATTTCTTAAACTGGATTGAACGTGGTGGACCAATCTATTGGCCACCATATCACCTGAATTAACATCACTAGATTACTTCATTTGGGGCCATATGAAAACGATAGTATACCCACAAAATGTTATTGAAACACGAAATGCTATTGAATTTATTTGAAACGATTCTGAGATGAGGCCCGAAATATTTTACGTCGGGTATAGTGCTGTCTACTTTGTGAAGGAGGGAATTTCGAACGATTGCTGTAAATGAGGTTTGTTATTCTGTTATCATTTTATTTATTTATTTATTTGGCTATATTAAGAATAATTTTAATTAGGTACAGAAAGAATAATACAATTTTCATTTATCGTCTGCTTTGCTTCAAAAGTCATTACTTTTTAATGGCTGTATTTAACAACAATTTTCTCAAAATTAAATTCTCTTCAACTTTTATTACTAAATCTTCCGCATTTATTAGTCATTTAACAAAGCTATTGTACCAAAATCGTAAAAAATAAAATTGTTTTACGTCGGATAATTTAAAAACTACTGGAGTAACAGTTTTTGGACCTATTTTAATCTATTTCCCAGCTCAAATTACATTCGAAACCACCAACTTTATTCCTTAATTTGGATTCCAAAAATTACAGTAGGGTTTCTTTTTATTAGAAGATCTGAAATCCGGGTGAAATCTTTGGCTCGCCGTTACTTGAAAACCAAGCGTTTCCAGACCTATGTTTATATGATATGTTTTCATTATTTTCACCAGTAGAAGATGTCCTGGAAGTTCGTGGGAGGTTCGAGGTATATAGATTAATAGTAAAAGATCTTAGGTCGATGTCTGGGATAAGGGAACCTATTATTACTCGTATAATAGATAATAATAAATAGGTAAATACCTAAGTATTTACCAGATTTCAAATATATTTTCATACTTTATATTTCAGCTCTCAAAAAAAAAGTTACTTAAAAACATAAATAGATCATTACTGACACATTAAGAAAAAAACAATGAGAGAATTGTATATTTAATAAAATTACGAAATTTACCTGTATCCTTGCTTGCGGTCGAGGAGGTGGATATCTTGGTGGTGTTTTGCTTCTTGCAATAAAGGACTCCGGTACATCGACGGCCATCTCACGGTGGGGTCCATTATCCATAGCAGCCATCATCATCATCATGTTGCCATACGCATCACTCTCCTTGTCGACAACCTCCTTATCGTCCGGCTGCTTTTTAACCGGCTCTGCATCAACGACAACTATACTGCTACCACTCCGCCTTCGCGGCCTATATAAACAAAACAAAAAAAAGGTATTAAATTATATTAATTACAAACAAATTCGTATAAGGTTGCAGTCATTGAAATGTAACCACCGGGTTGGTCTAGTGGTAAACTCGTCATCGCAAATCAGTTGATTTCGAAGTCGAGAGTTCTAAGGTTCGAATCCTAGTAAAGGCAGTTAATTACTTTTATACGGATTTGAACACTAGTTCGTGGATACCGGTGTTCTTTGATGGTCGGGATTCTTTTAACCACACATCTCAAAAATGGTCAACCTGCTACTGTACAAAAATACACTTCATTTAGACTCATACTTATCATCCTCATTCATCCTCCAAATTTAATACCTTACAGTGGTTCCGGAGGCTAAACAGAAAAAGAAAGTTACGGAAATGTATTGTAAATCAACAGTTTTGTCGAAACTGTTGATTCGACAAAGATCCCGGGATCTAAGCTGGTTGCAGCCTTTTTAATATTAATTACTTTATAACTCATACTTAACACCTAAATACGGGAAAATTGCAAGCGTTTCCATGGTAGTAACAATAAGTATTTCATCATATTTATATAAAAAATAATCTACAATTAGAAAAAATACATAAAAAGTACATTTTAAAAAATACGAATAAATAATACCCACATACCTATTATTATCTCAAAACACACACATATCACAAAATCCACAAACCAACATACTATTATCATGATTAAAAACACAGGTGTAATTTTTGAACTAAATCATACCTAACTTACTAGATCTTGCATAAAAGCAAAGTTTTGATCATTAAATTCAATATATTTTCTAGAAATGTTTATACCTAATATTTCAAGAATTGGATAAAAAGCTACAAAGGGCACACCAAATTCCTCTTCCCATTAGGTCTATTTAAGGTTCCCATTAAGGTTAAATAACAAATTTATTATTAATCTGTTATTACTGTAGTAAATATAATCGATACTGATCTGGGTTAAATAACTCCGGATAGTATAAAATTTTTGTTTATTACGACTTTTCAGGTTAATTTTAATTTTACTAAATATATCGTGAATGTTAAAATAATTTCTAATGAATCTGATCTTAGTTATGCCATTTTCAAATCATATGTTGCTTGCAACATCTTAGATATACGTTTATTTTCTATCAATTACTTCATTAAAAATAATTTTTAGTTATTAAAATAGCTTTTAATTCCATGCGTTATGATCAGTTAAGATTATTAGAATAATTTAAAAAAAGTTTTACAACCTCCTTTATACATTTAGAAATTAAAAAGTATTGCAAAAATAAGATTTAGATAAAGAAAAAAAAATTCCAAAATAAATTAAGGCAATGAATCAAAATTCCCAAATTTTGAATAAAACCGTTTTTTGATTTTAGGGGGCTTCCATACTGTGTGAGGAAACTCTATAAAACATTTATTTATAAAGAAATGATCCCTAACAAAAAAACTAAAATTTAAAAGAGAATAGTTTAAAAATATTGAATAAATAAAGCACACCTTTTTATGAAAGTAATGAAAAAATTGCTTATCATTTTGAATCGAAATTACAATATACGTTTGCAAAGCTACTTTAATTTTAATAGCACTTTAAGTGATGAGGAAAAATTAAAAAAAAACATTCACAACAAAAATTAAGAGAGTACAAATATATATTTACTATATACTATATATATTTTTAGTAGTAGGGAATCAATTTTAAGAAAAACTTTTCTAATATATTCATATATAAATTAAGCTTAACAAATTTGCGTAAGTAAAGTTTTCTCTAAATCTAACACCCCTTCAATAGAGGGAAAAATAAAATAAAAAATTCAAAAATTTTACTCATTTTTTTATAATTAAAAAAAAAATGCAGACATTTCTTGATAGCTCTAAATATGTTACATAAACTAAATTTTTTTGAAAAATATTTAAATTGAAGGAAAGCAGAGCAAAATAACCAAAAAAAGTAAATATATATATATATATTTCAATTTTAAGAGGTGGGAGTTGATTTCTTGAAAAGTTTTTTCTTATTTATATATGCATTATAGTTAACAAATTTTCTTATATAAAGTTTTCTCTAAAAAAAGAAATCGGTTTTATCGCGATATCCTCCAATCCCTTAACAAATTAAAAAAAAAAAATTATCAATGCCCCATTGTATAGAAATATTTGAGCCTAATATGAAAATAATTAGTTTGGTCAATCCTGAGTCCTGAGATATAAGATCAAAAGCAGTCAGTGTAACACATTTATGTACATATGTATAAAAAAAAGAAGATAATGTACTTGTTTCCAGGATAGTGTAATAATTCTAGTTATATTCGCCGGAAAAGTACGTGTCTTAATTTATTTAATACAAACACTTTTAAAAAAATAATTTCTTTTTTTTGGAGAGGAGAGAGGGTGGAAATGCACTTACGCATTTCAGGGTGGTGTTATCAAACCGCCATCAACAGACTACCGGCTAACACCACCCACCCCACTTTCTACCAGAACTCAGCCCCGAACCGATTTACGCCATACTTCGGGCCGAGTCCTCCTATTCAAGCCTAAGAAGACTGCAATATAGTTTACTCCTTGCTCAGGACTATCCAGATTGACCGACTTGGCCCTGAAAATATCCCCGATGAATTGGGCCACATTTCCCAGTTGCTCAGATACCGAAACATCATCGCGACCATATTGTGGGGGCTTAGTGCTCCGAGATTCGCCTTTATTGTCCCTCGATGTGCCGCCCACTGAATATATATTCAGATAGAACTAAAAAAAATTACTCATTTTTCTTAGAATTCTGAAAAAAAAGATAAATTTGGGCCTGGTTAAATAATAAAAATATAAACAAAAAACTAAAACGAATAAAATATAAAGTAAATCAATGAAAAATTTACAAATAACCAAAATGTAAACAACTTTATTAGTTGATTCAAATAGATAACAGCCGCGCCCAAAAGGTCTTATATTACAAGGGGTGTGGTTTTATAGTAGCATAGACTACAAACAGTCTAAAAAAGCATCATTATAATACAGTATTTTCATATGATATTATTTCCTTTTGATATTATAAATGAATTTTATTTAAAATATTATACCTGGCTAACTGTATTACTTTTTACAACGCAGAAATTTATTTATTTTTATTAATAGTCATATACGTATATAATTTAAATAAATTATTCTTTTAATCTATTAGTTAATTGTATTTTGGAATAATTATCAGTTTTATCCACTTTTGCAATTAAGTAAAGTAAATATTCATTTTTAAGTTAATTATTCGGGGAAATTATTAAAATTAACGTTTAAAAAATATTAATAATAATTTTCAATTAAATTATCTAAAAGGCATTTTTATGACTATAAATGAAAATAAATAATAATATTTTATTTAAAAAACGTAAAAAAATGATTTACGGGTTGGATACAATCAAAATTTAATTGTTATTATGTTAAAATAATTAGTAATTAAAATGAATGGAGAAATGAAATTAATTCAATTTAAAAAATCTCTTTGTCAGATGAATTTGATTTAAGCTGGCAATATTTTGTTTTTTAACATCCCTAAGGCAACTGGTTCCCGCCGGTTAGATATAATTCAATTGCCTCAGGCTGCCGTAGAAGCAGCCTGCGCCCCTAGCTTGGCCCAACCCAGAGGCCACCCACCGGGGTGCCCCCTTAGCTGTAGGATGTTAAAATTATGGATTTAGGACTGTTTTAACATCTAGTTGCGCACCTCTTCTTTTGATTGCAATCGACTGAACCAAAAGTGTTCAAAAAAGCCCAAAATCCAAATTTCTTTTGGATTTTGGACTTTTTCTTAACTGTAGTAATAAGCCCTCATTGAGAGTTTCTGAACTATATATCATAAGTGGTACTTATTTTCACTGGAAAAATATTTGGATCTTATAAGGGAAATGCACATCGGTTCGAATCAACTTCATCTCCTTTTTTTTAACTTTTTTTTTAATTTAAATATATTGATTTAATAATTAGTAAACTCTGATTGTAAAAAAAAATTACGATAAATAATAATTCAATAATAAAAATAAAAATAAAAAAAATATGAAAAAATATCAGTTATTAAAGAAATGAAATTTTACGCACTTTTCATTTACAAAAAAAAAATTATGTATATCTGAAAAAATAATTGTGTAATTTAATAGGCGTACAAGGAATGGTGAACCTATATCTCATCGCAGAGTAGAATAATTTAAAAAAAAATCATCATCCACCTGTATGAATATGCGAAGTTTTGTCTCCTTATGGTGGATCTGTCAACTTTCTTGGAACTCGTCTTGCGCTTAGTAGTGTTGCGTAGTGTTTGACACTTCTTGAGCTACTTGGTGACAATATTATGAACTGTTATGACATTTACTACAATTTTTCAGCTATAACCTCAACTGTAATCCGTCAGTTTTCTTGGATGGAGAGTCAGGAGGTGAAACATCAATCGGACGTCTAGAACGGTATTGTCAGTCACTCAAGTTAGATCGTCTTAAATTTTTTTATCCATTTGTAAAACTTTCTGAGGTTCATAAAAATTTTTCCATATGTTTTGGTCATACGAGAGTAAATTTTAACAGGTTTTTCATCTTTGGAAAGCAAAAAAAAACAAAAACTGATGACTGCACATTGTTCAACTAATTCGCAAACTTCAAGAGGACTCACCATTATAAAATGAGACGTTGAAGTTATAAACAAGTCAAGTTTACTCAAACGATTGATGAAAAGTTATCACAGAGTTAAGTATCTTAACTCTCTTACCAACTGTTTTGTAAACTGTCTTTGTAAACACGTTATACGATGATTTCCAATTCTATGTATCACATCGTATAACGTGTTTACATAGAATTGGAAATTTATGGTATTCAAACGTACCAAAAACTTTTAAAATGTCAAAAATTTACATTTATAAAAAAACTAACTGAATTATAAATAAATAAGAAAGAGAAAATACTAAGTAATCATATTTACTAACGATTTTTATTGTTAATTGATTACAATTTTGTACCCTTTTATAAAAATTTCAATAAATTTTTTTGTAAATCGTAAATTTTTATCTGATGAAAACTTTTATTAAAATGATCATTAACATGTATTGTAATAAACTAATTTAGGATTTAATTAAATAAGGTACTAACTATATATACCTTTAAATTATTAATAAAAAAAATACAACCTTGATCTTTAAGTAAAAATAACCATGAAATTTTCTTTAAAAAAACAATTTGATTATATAAAACATTTAAACAATGGAAAAGAAAACAAAATAATTACTTTTAATATCTATGCGTAAATATTTTAAAAGGATGAAGTAATTATTGGCAATTTAAAAAAAAAAAAAACTCCTTTAATGATAACATACGTGAGAATAATTCCTATTCCATTATTGTTTGTTTATCTGTAGGGTATGAATGCCATATTTTATTACACATTACAGAAGAATATATATATATATACAAACCAGAATATTTTTTTTGTAAATTTATTTTATACAGAGATATTTGTAGAGTAAAAAAGTTAAAATAATTTTAACAAATAAACTTATAATTTTATATAAATTAAAAAAAAAACTCTTAACTTTAATCCTACTACGTATAAAAAATAAATATTATAAAAAAAATAAAATGTTTACTTAAAAAAATAGTATTTAACCATTTCACATCGATTAATTAACAAAAAATATATTTTACAATATTTATTAAATATACCTTCATTTAATGGACAACAAACAAATCTCTCAAAAATTGTTTGTTTATAAAAGGTAAAAAAAGTAAATACAAAAATGAACCTAAAAACATTCATTACAAACTAAAAATTAATACTATTGCAAGTTTTTAAAATTTCAATTTTGAAATCGGCACCAAATTACAAACAAAGTGAACTGGTGAACAGAAAGTTATCGTATACCACGCTGACAACGTCAGACCGCATACATTTTAACGACCCGTCAGAAATTGAGTGAACTTGACTGGGAGGTTTTAATCTATTCACCGTATAGCCTGGGCCTGGCACCTTCAGACTATTATTTGTCTCTGCAGAACTCCTTGAATGTTGTTAAGTTAGTTTCAAAAGAGGCCTGTGAAAACCACGTGTCACAAATTTTTTGACCAGAAACCACAAAAGTTCTATAAAGACGGGATTATAGTGTTGCCGAGAAAATAACAAAAATTCATAGTAAAAAGTGGCACATTTATGGTCTTATAATGCTACTTTCTAATAACAATAAATGCATTCTCAATTTCGGCTTTCAATTGTTCAATGCTATTTAGACATTGTTAAAATTCCTTTAAAGATTTCTACCTCCTAATCCTTTTTAAAAAAAAATAAGTTCAGTGTTCACGTCTTCATTTAGAAGATTGTACATTGTAAAAGTATGATATTTTATCAAAATGTTATTTCATATTTAATATATTTTGTCAAAGGATATTTGATATTTTATCAAAATTTAAAAATCACTGTGCTTCAAGGTATTACTTTTTAATTTTAATGCAATTTCCTTTCGATTTATAAGTTCTTGATTTAATTTTAATTGTGTAGTTGTTTCAATAATTGTGCCCAAATAGCTAAATTTGTTAACTCTTTTAATATTATATCGATTTAATATAAATGAATATCTTCCTAATATTCTTTTTTATACATTTTTCGAAAATCTAAAATTAAAAAAAAAACAACTGATGAAGGAAATACTTATTTAGAAAATTTATATGCGTTCCTTAAAATAATATGAATTTTATTTTTGTTTTAATTAACATAGGGTGGTATTTCGTTTACAGAACGGTTAACAAAAGTAATTAAAAACAATATTTTTTATTCATTAAATACACACACACACACACACACACACACATATATAATATAATATAATAAAAAATATACTGGAGTTCATTACTAAGACTCATACATTTGCATCGTAAAATGAAAATAAAAAAAAAATATATATGACAAAGATTTTAATAAATGCTTTACAACTGTAAGACGGTAAGGAAAATAAAAAACAATTATTTAGTACTAAAAAAAGAAGTTATAATAATGAGAAAAAAGTACGAGAAAAACAGATAGTAAGGAAAGGGAAATACTTCACAGGGGAACGATTAAATGTAAAGAAGCCAGTAAGCAAGCAACAAGCAGTACTTGTTACAAGAAGATTTTAGTTAAAAAAAAAAAGAAGAAAAGTAGTACACAATTTTAATGATGCTAACTTTGCAAGACGTACCAATTATGTTTTTTATGAAAAAAAGAAATATTCATATAAAAATAGCTATAAATGACCCAATTTAAATAGTTTGTTATATAAATAACACACACACATTATATATATATATATATATATATATATATGTGTGTGTGTGTGTGTGTGTGTGTGTACTAATTTTCATAAAAAAAGAATATATGCAGTCTATCACGGAACTTACAAAGTATTCCTATATAATGAGTTGAACTATTTTTAAGACTACAAGAATCCTTTATCAGGTTTATTAAGAAAATGAAGAAAACAGTTTCACATTTTTTAAGGTAACAAGTGTTTCAAAAAGGACGCAAGCCCTTTGACGACGTGAATTTACTACAAAAATATTTATGTTAATAAAATACTTATACAACGATATTCAAATTTCCTTTAATAACGATAGATGTTCAGAAAGATTTCCTATGAACCCAATGCAAGTTCGTACACGTTTCATAACATTTGCAGCCACTTTTCGCAATGTTTGAAAACTCACTTTCAACGTTAGCCTTCAATTCATCAAGGTGAATGAGGATTGTTTTTAAAAACTACATACACTCTTTAAATAACCCCCAAAGGAAAATATCTGCTGGTGTAACATCTGGGGCTCTTGGAGGCCACAACCTTGTCGATATCAAACAATGGCCAGCGTTTAACATATCCAGCGTTTCCTTAACAGTACGATACGTTGCGTTATAATGATGGAACCGAAATTCCCGTTCGTGTAAATCGAACAGTTTATTGTCATGTTAAAGTTGCGACAAACCACACCATCTACAGATTTGCCAAAAAATAAAGGACCTATTTCACGACGCCGGGAGACAGCACACCAAACGCCAATTTTACGTGCGTGAAATGGTCGTTTGTAAAACGAGTGATGATTTTTAGCGCTCCATAATCGGCAGGTTTGGCTGTTAATGTAGCCATCCAAATGAAACCATGCCTCGTCACTGAAATAAACACGATCCAAAATTTCAATACCGATGTCATCAACAAGAGAACGAAACCGACGACAATACTGTAAACGTTTTCCGCGGTTTACTTCTTTCAGTTTTTGAACGACATCGATGCGATTGAAATTTTTTACTAGCTCTGAAAGTTGTAGATAGTGAAAGCCCAAACTGTTAAAATAACTTTCTGAGCGATTTTCTGTGTGAGCGAATCAAACGTTTCATATCCTCCAGAACTTCAACTGTTAACAGTGATAGTGGACCTGTGCTTTTCCGATCACGTTTTCCTTCACGTTTCCAGTGACGGGGTGTTTGGCTCTTGTGCGCATGAGCACATAGGAAGCTGCACGCGAGGCTGCGAAGCAGAAAGAGCACTGTCGCGCCCGCAGTGCTGACCCTGGCGTGCTGGTAGAAGGTAGTTTTTTTTTATTCCTCGTGTGTATGGAACCTTCCTTGTCGTTCCCTTTTCTAGTTTAGTCGGTGGAAGGATATGAAAGTGGTTTAGTTGTTTATTAGTAGTGATCAGAAGATTGCAGAAAGCAAGAGCTCTTTGATTGCCAAATCTGGCCAAAAACACGCCGGAAGGGCGAAAGAGAAGGTAATTAGTAAAAACTAATTGTGTATTTGTTTTTGTGACATAGAAATTTAAATTAAGCACCATTGGACTATAGTGTTTTTAAGCGGACTTTATCAAGTTATTATCTAATAATACTAAAAAATAGTATCCGTATGGACATTTTATTATTTATTCGGTTTAACCAAATGCTTAAAAACCGTGTATCATATTCTTGGATGGGATAAAAGTGTAGAATAAGATTATTATCCTGCTTCCAGCTATTCTATTTGATTAATTTTTTTCCAGTTCTTTTATTTTACAGAAAACTTTAACCACGGCCATGAAAAGGCCCAGAAAAACACTTTCTGGAGCAGCACTTCTACTAATTTTAGGTTCGAGCCGCCATTGCTTTAAAGCTACCCGGCTATTTAATCTTACCGGTTTCATGTACCACATGAATTACACCCGATTTATTATGCTGGTAGGCTCCACTATCGTCTCAGTGGTTTAAACGGTTTGTTCCGGAAAATATTAATATGCTGGTATAATGCATTTTTTCACGGATGAGGTTTGGTTTCATTTCAGTGGTTACGTTAACAATCAGAATGATAGCTACTGGAGCTTCAACAATCCTCATATCATTCTTTCATGAACTCTACACCCACAATAATTGGTGTGTGATGTACAATTTCCAAGCCTCATAATCTTTGAAAACTCTCTTAATGCAGACCTCTACCCAAAAATTGTAACGAAATTTATTGTAAATTTAGAATTAAATGAGAGAGATTCGTTGTTTCAAATAGATGGGACCACATGTCACCAGAAATTTCTTTGATGAAACAATAATATCGACTGGCTTAAGGCCAGTAAATCACCTGTTTTTCTCTTGAAGGTATTTTTTTGGGGATATCTTAAAGGTTGTGTATTCAAAAATATTCCACTCACCATTGAAGAACTGAAAGCCAACTAACTCAAGAATTACGTGAAATTGGAATACAAAATATGAAAAAAAGGTTAAAGGCTTGCATTGATGAAAATGGTGGACACTTTTAGCATTTGTTATAAAAAAAATGTTATCTTAATATTGTTTGTTCTAATGTAATATTTATTTCTAACCGCATTAAATATAGCACATTATTTTTCTTTCAGTTGGGTTGTTTTTTGTTTTTTTTGGTTGAGTTTTAAAATAAATACGTATATATTAAATTTCATTTATTTTATTTCGCAAATATAAACCAACATAATTTGAAAGAGGCATTAATTATTCTTTATAAAATTATGTTTCACTCTATAATATCTCACATGCAACACAATCATATATATATATACTATGAATAAAATAAAAAAAATATGATTGTACAAGATATTAATGTAGCATAACATGTTACGCAATAACAAGTTAAAATTGAGTTAAATCTGTCATGGGACATGTTTTTATCGGAATAACCTTGTATTTTTTTCCTATTTTTTTTCTGTAACATTGTTCATTGTATTGTTTTCTATGGAGTAAATGATCCGTGTTCTTTGGCTGTTTGTGGCAGATGGTACATTAAGTTACATGTTTAACTCTCTTATAGTGTTTATTTCATTCGAACCAGTTTATCATTTTGTCGTCAACAATTTTAAATGCCGTCTGTTAAAAATTAATAGCTTGTTATTTAATAATCTATTTAAATTTTAAATATTCTGAATATAAAGGTCTAAAATACATGCATAATAATAATAATAATAAAAGTGAAGTTTTCTGTTACGTACATCAATATGTGTATACGTATTACTTGATAAAACTAACTAGTAAGCCAGACAACGGACCATTACTGGTTGGTTTATTTAACTTTGAACTTTACTCGACGCAGAAATAATATATATTAGAATTTTATGATTTGTAAAATAAAAAACTATCCAGTCGATCTCAAAACGAGTTATTCCATCTGTTATATATTTGTATTGCGTTTAATGTTTTACACTAGTGATTCCCAAACCGTGCGCCGCGGAACCCGGGGAGCAGCGGCATCTTCCCACGGGCGCCGCGAAATATTGAAAAAGCTTCGTAATTAATTCAACCAAGACATTTAAAATTATTAATTTATGTTAATAAAGTAAAAAAAGTAGATACACCAATTTTATTATTTATTTTTATCTCTTACTCCAGTAAAAAGTCACTTTTTACTAAGTAAAAGTCACTTTTTACTAAGTAAAAGTCATACTTTTACTTAGGGTAGGGCGCCATGGAAAAATGTTAATTGAAAAAGGGCGCCGCGACTCGGAAAAATTTGGGAAGCACTGGTTTAAACGATAGCTTTAAACTACATTTTAAACGGTGTTATTACGGTGAAAACGGAAAAAGGCACCTTTTCTGAGCTTTCTTTCACGTAGTTTGACTTTTAACTGCTTACTATTAAAAAAAAAAATTCTTTCGGCACGCCGGAAGGTGGAAGTAGATTTCACCGGGGCAAAACAGGGGTAGGCGAACTTGGATTGTACGAGCTCGTATCAAACATTACTTTCCATGTTTTACGGACACTACGTTTTCTCATTAGACTACAAGATATTGGTAAATTTATCAATACTTCCTTATGATTCCTGTGCCTATTAAGGAAACTATGATTTTTTTTTGTCCTTGAAACCCCATTTTTTTCACCACTTGGCCCTTATCCAAAGAATAGTAGGAACATTAAACGAATTCGATATTTTACTTAATAAGAAAGTTATAGCGATTGTTTATTTTTTCGAAAAAGCCCTCCCATTTCCACCTCATGGTCCGATTTTTCCCATTACAAACTCGACCGAGATTTTAGGTCTTTATATTTTATGTATGAATTTGAAAGTGACCGGCGCAAAATTACGGCAGTTATCATGTCCACAAGAATGCGAAATATATATATATAACATATAAACTTTTGAAGTGAATGTA
Source organism: Lycorma delicatula (assembly GCF_047948215.1). Lineage (NCBI taxonomy): Eukaryota > Metazoa > Arthropoda > Insecta > Hemiptera > Fulgoridae > Lycorma > Lycorma delicatula. Next base: position 44,462,969 of record NC_134464.1, read on the forward strand.
CACGATGAAACGCGAACATATGTCGAAATTTTCCGAAAATCGAATCATGGTACCCATTACAATAGGTAGCTTTCTTATGAAATCTACCTAAAAAAAATTCCTGCGCCAATCGTAATAACATTTTAAATAAAGAAAATTAAGGTAATTAAATAAATAGACTAAGAATAATAGTGGTAAGGTCGGCACTTTTCCTCAGCTGTATATCTATAGAAAAAACTTCGCCGTTTATTTAATTACAATCCAGGAAAATTAGTATATAGATGAATCACTAAAAAAAGGAAAATAAAATAAAAAATCTAAGACGATATCTACTATCTGAAACTTGTAATAGTATAGTTTCGGTAATGTCAAACTTACCGGTAAAAAGCCGAGGAAACGAACTGACCTTCTCATCACAATTTTTATCTCAATTTTTATTTCATCACAATTTATTTTTTTATACATGAAAATATCAAAAAAAAAACCAGGTTAGTAGTAACTTTTATAAAATAGAAATGACCCGTGGTTCTGTGTCGGATGAGAACAGAAATAAACCGTTTTTTTAAAAATTGAATAGCAGCTCATGAACGATTGAAACATGTACCTAAAATTTAAGGGATGATGGTAATAGAATAAGCAATCTTGTCAAATTTAATTTCGATTGGTACAATGGTTTTTTTAATGGGAAGCGATAAAGGTCAGACTACGTAATAGGCGGTATTTTTTTGTTCTCATCACAATAACATACTTTTTGAAAAGCTGACAACACACCCGAAACGAGACTAAAGACCACGTTCCGGGAAAGTCCTACAACTATAGGTTGTTTCTGATGTAGGGCATACACACACAACTTAATTTAAAATATTTATCATTTTATTTAAATATAATATTATTTTCGTTTATTTAATTCAATGATTCTAAATAAAGCGCGCGCGCATACCGTATTTAATTAGCATGGGTGTGACTGTACTAGCGGTGACAGTCGGCACTAACTAAACTAAATGAATTTCACAACTTGCATAGAACAGTTTTGCTTGTACGGTAGGCTGCTGGTGTAGCCGCGAGGCTGAACGCACCAGGTCAACCTGGCAATCGAGTTCCGAGATCCAGCCAGACCGAGTTACTTTGTTAAACTTTAAATATCGTTCATTTATTTAATACTACCGATCACCTGTGACGTCACAACATAGCAGGCGACTATTACAAAACGTTTTGGAGTGCGGATTCGATTTTGCAAAAAAAAATTTTACAATTTTTTTTAATTGTTAACAAATGTACCTAAGAAAAATACGACCTTAATTACAGGAAATCTCTAAATACTGAGAGGTGACCTTGCTGTACAGCCTCCCCACCCTTGACGTTTTAAGATGAAAGTTTACATTCTTCAAATACAATTTATAAACAACTAGACTTAGCTAAAAGAGTGAGTATTTAGTTATACATTCTCTGAAATAAAGGACTGTTTTTTTCAAATGAAACTCCAGATCGGATGTCTTTAACACTACTAGATGTTATGTAAAATAAAATTCTGTCTGGAAATGTATTTATAAGATTTATGGCGATTATATTTCAATATTCTCAATTTACCTGCGACAGACTACGAAAAACACTGTCAACCATTCCGTTGAAGCTTATAGATCTAGTGAAAAGAGCCCACATATAAACACGGTAGTTATAAAGGGGTTAAAATCAGATCTTCAGTCTGAATAGGTATCAACAAAGAGAATAAATATCAAGCGTAAAATGCGGGATACAAATCAGTCTTGTGCACATAGCTGTGTTATTTTATTTAGTGTTAATTCTTTTTTTTTAATGCTGAAATTGTCGGTATATATCGTCAGATTTTAATTTTTCAAGGCTTTTTGGCAACCATGATAATCTACTACAAATATATTTTAAATAAAATAAGAAGTTAAAGAGGTAATGAGCGAATTATTTATTATTTATTACGTTTAAGAATGTAGGACCATAATAAAAAAAGTCATAAATCTTTATTTGTCGCATAAAATATATTTATACACAAGTATATTATTCTTTTAATTAGTTGAACTGATAATATTTCAAAACTATCAAATTTTTACAGAAATTAAATACTTTTTCACGAATTACTTTTTACCTTTTCACGAATTACCTGCGTTACTTTTTCATGTTCAGGCTTTAAATTTTCAAGTTGTTAACCCCAACTTAAAATAAGAAATATCGTATATATAATAAAATATTTAAAAAACGTATAAATTGAATTTAAAAATATTTTTTACATGTTTCTTTCATATTATGTATATAAATTTGTTATCGCATCACGCGAGAACCAACCAAAAAATTGCTTTCAAATTTGCAGAATACATTCTGTTATCCCAGCGAAGGTTTTAAGACACAGACCGAGCCCCTAGCCCTCTTGGGCATGAAGTTATGAATTAAGGATATTCATTAAAGAAAAAAATTAGTCCTTTTACTTCATTATTATATTTCTGAAATAAATATGAATTTTTTGTCGTCAAAAGCGTGTGTACTTCAGTTACTATTACTGTGTCTTTTGTAATTTAATTTAGTTTCTTTTTTAAGTTTCTATACCTGAATACTTTGTTATCTTATATTATCAGTATTATTCTTACAATCGTGAGGGTAACGAATACTGCGGGGGTTCATGGGACGCAATCCTCTGGCTAGATGGGAATAGCGACCAAAGCGGGCTCTGCGGGAATGGTGAGCGTAGCGTAGTATGCGGAGATCCAGGGGGCGGGGCCCCCTGGCAAGACGGTAATGGCGAACGAAGTGAGCTCTGCAGCCCTGGGGTAGGCCCTATGGCTCAAGAAGGGCAAGGATCTTTTCACCTGAGCGACCTGGGCCGGGTCCAAAGGGTAGAGTATATATAATGATTGTTTTCAATAATAATATCCAATCAGTATATTACAATCATTATGCAATGTATACTGCAGATGAATATTATATATATAATACTGTAATCATATATCATTATGTATGCATAATAATGATTATTATTGCATGAACGATGTACTATATTTGTTAAATACAACATAATATCAGTATTATTTATATTTGAAATGAACATTCAGGTATTTGAACGTAAAAAATCTTAAAACTTGTATGAATTTATTTTTTAATTAATTGAGATTAATTAGCGCATTTTTTTCATCAGAAGATCAGTATCAGCACTGAACACATCATTCCTATTATTGTCATTTGACATCATGTCCTCACATTCACTAAATGAAAAATCACAAAATTCAATTTCTTCCCTTTCCTGAAGCTCAAATTCTCTTAATTCTATATTTTCCAAATCGCTTTTTTTATTTTAAAAAACACTGATTCAAAAACAGGAAAATACTCACGAACAAAAAAGGTATAGCCAAAAATTATTATATTTCATGACAGTATCGTATATAAAACTCATGATTATAAAAATTTTTATAAAAACAGGTAAAACACGTAAACAAAGATAAATTTTATTAAAATACCCGCCTCGATCACTAGAGGAAGAGTACACGGAAAGATACTGAAGGTTATTATGATGTGACAATAGATGGCACTACCGTATTATCTTCAGTTAGTTCCCTTTTAATCCAAGTTTTCTCGGATTGGGCCTTTTACAAAATGTCTTCACCTGTCACTATCTAAGAACCATTTCTCTTCCATTACACTAACCACATCCTTTCTCTTGCGCACTTCCTCCATAACCATATTTATTCATTTCATTGTTGTTCTTCTTCTACCAATAATGTTTCTTACCACATGCAGCATCCTGTTATAAATACAGTATATTTAGATATAATAACAAAATAAAACTTTTTTAGTAGCATTAAAAGGAACCGAATTCAAAAAGAAAATTCCGGTGGGCCTAAATTTAGTTTCGTTAGAAACGATTACCAGGATTTGTGCTCAAATGTTCGAATTTGTTGCTGATTTATTTCATTGCTGTTTCCCTTGTTTATTATGTTGAAAACTATTACAGTCACTAAAATTTACAATATTTTTATGTAAATTTAGTTACATGTACGTAACTAAATCGTTATCAACATTATTAAGCTCTCTCTCTTCAGTCGTTAGTGAAATAAACAAGTAACGAAATAGTAGGCGTGAACAATACTTTCGAGGAAAAAATAATGGAAAAATTAAACTAAAAATATGAAAATACTATAAAATAAAAATATAGTCATTACAAAAAATTCTATTAAAATCGTGAATGATTAATTAAATTTCCATTAATTTTAATTAATATAATACATATACATTAATTTTTTTTTAACAAAAATATGTAGAATTTATTTCCATGAAACAATGAATAAATGTGGTGAATGTTCACATTTAACTTGAAGATGAAAACAACAAACAGCAATCTATCTTCTACATTCCGTTTATTCCGGATGGAATTTTGTAACAACTGCCGATGGATGGTAACAGTGGCGGCTCGCATACAGGCACTGTGAAACTGCAGCACCCTCTATTTCCACTTTATATTATCAATAAAATTTAATATAATGATTCATTTTTTCTTTAAATCTTTCTTTACAATTGTACAATATATAATACTTAAGCTTAATGTCAGTAACCAACCCTCAGTTTATGAAAAAAGATACAAAAATATTTGTATGGAACTATGCGCTTCACAGTTCCGGCGGCATGTTGTTGGCTGTTGTGCGCATGCGCACATAGGAAGTTGCGACGTGAGGCTGCGAGGGAGAGAAAGTACTGTCGCTCCCGCAGTACCGACCCTGGCGTATACCCCCTGGCTTATTTTTACCCCGCTTCTGTATGGAACATTCCTTGTTCGTTCTCTTTTCTAGTTTAGTCGCTAGAAGGAATATAAAAGTGAATTGTTTTTTCAGTAGTGATCAGAAGATGGCGGAAAGCAAGGGCTCTTTGATTGCCAAATCTGTCCAAAAACACGCTGGAGGGGCAAAAGAGAATGTAATTAGTAGAAACTAATTATGTATTTGTTTCTGTGTATATAAAAATTTAAATTAAGCACCATTGGACTATAGTGTTTTTAAGCGGACATTTTATTAAGTTTTTATCTAATAATACGAAAAAATGATATCTGCATGGACATTTTAATATTTATTCGGTTAAATCGAATAAGGATTTTAATCACAATGTGCTTAAAAACCGTGTAACATATTCTTGAATGTAATAAAGTGTAAAATTAAATTACTATCCCTGCTTCCAGCTATTCTATTTGATTTTTTTTTACAGAAAACTTTAACTATGGCTTTGAAAAGGCCCAGAAAAAAAATTTCTGGAGCAACAACACCCCCACTAATTTTAGCTACGAGCTGCCACTGGATGGTAATTTAAGTAAATCTATAGGGGCCATGCAAAAAAATGCCATGCCCTACCAGGACTCAAACCTACAATTTTCAAATGAAAGGCAGATACGATACCATTCCACTATGTTGATTAGGTTATAAATATAGTCTAATAAAATTCAGTTAACTATATTTTATACACAATTTTTTTTAATCGTGGTTAATTATGAATTAAAATACTGAAAAGTTGAGGTCGATAAGTTAATTTCTCCTGTTCTGTATTCTATTTACCGATTCTAAAATGCTTTAAAAATTCATATTATGAGTATTAAAATGCAATAAAAAGCGTGAAAACAATATTTAAAATAACTCACCGCGTTGGTTGGTCTAGTGGTATAACTAATCGTTTTTTTTTTGTCTTCAGTCATTTGACTGGTTTGATGCAGCTCTCCAAGATTCCCTATCTAGTGCTAGTCGTTTCATTTCAGTATACCCTCTACATCCTACATCCCTAACAATTTGTTTTACATATTCCAAACGTGGCCTGCCTACACAATTTTTCCCTTCTACCTTTCCTTCCAATATTAAAGCGACTATTCGAGGATGCCTTAGTATGTGGCCTATAAGTCTGTGTCTTCTTTTAACTATATTTTTCCAAATGCTTCTTTCTTCATCTATTTGCCGCAATACCTCTTCATTTGTCACTTCCACCCATCCACCCATCTGATTTTTAACATTCTCCTATAGCACCACATTTCAAAAGCTTCTAATCTTTTCTTCTCAGATACTCCGATTGTCCAAGTTTCACTTCCATATAAAGCGACACTCCAAACATACACTTTCAAACATCTTTTCCTGACATTTAAATTAATTTTTGATCAATTAATCGTTGTAAATCAAATTATTTCGATATCAAGAGTTCTAAGGTTCAAATCCTAATAAAGGTATATTTGTATAAAGTTATAACGGCTTATTTTTAAAAAATAAAAAAATATTCCGAATTTCGTTATAAAAATATTTATATTAGATTCAGAATAAAGAATTTAATGACGTAGGAAATTGCAGGTAATCGTGTTGTCTAATAACTTCTTATCTAAGATAAATTATTTGAATATTAAAGGTAAATGATAAAGTACGTTAAAAAATAGAAAAATTATAATTGGTGGCTCATAAATTATCATTATGAAAAATTATACTCATAATTTAACAAGTTATATTTTTAAATTTTTCTTAAAAAAAAACTAATTACTATAATTTTTACATGAAAAATTTTTCGTGATAAGATAAACGGAAAAGATACTGTTTACTGAATAAATACTTGAAAAGTAATTAGTTTACCAATATAGCAGAGATATTTTTCATGGTTCAAAGTTAAAAATTTTGGAAAATTATCTTCTTTGTATAAAAATCTAACAGGCAAGAAAATACGATTGTGAAATTCAAAAATATAACTCGTGACACAGATTACATTCAAGTTAAATTTTTACCAGTAGTTTTGAAATTTTAAAATAAAACCTTATATAATAAAAATATTTGGCTGGAACCTTCCAATTCGAGTGTGCGTTCTACTGGACATCGGACTGATGCTTTTATATTCTGCTCGGGATGACCCAAAAACACTCATCATGCGTCATCGGGTACCAAACTGAGTCCCTCTGAGAATTCCACAAAAAACTTTGAAAACTTTTGGATGCCTGATGACATATCTGCGGGCCATCAGAGCAGAATAAAGAAAAATAATCAGCCCGGAAATAGATTTTAAACATGGAATATGAAGACCTATTTTCAATCCGTTCGGACTGGTCCGACGTAGGTTTTGACTGACTATTTTACCTGTAATAGGAAAGGAATGAGAAAAACAAGGGTTTTGGGAGTGAGACTTTTGTAAATGGGTGACACTTTTGTAAAATCGATTTTTTTTAATATAGTATTACTAAGTTATAATAACGCTGCAGAGCAGCAAGTGGTCACTCTAGTAAAGTATTCAAATTGAGAGTATCTTATTTTATTATGAATTCTTTTTTCTTTTAATCTACGTAATTTAGTTTAATTATTAATTTTTTTATTAAAAATACTGAAGTAAATTTATAAAAAATGATTATTTTTACACTAACTATTCCCAAGTGAAAAGTGCAAAAAAAATTTCCATAAAAATATTGTTGTGTCAAATAATTACACATTTTCTTAAAAACTTGGGAATAGTTTTTAATAATTTTTTTTTACGATTAACGGTTTTCCACTTATCAATCAATTTTTCAAGAGGATTTCTCAGAAATGGTTATTTATAAAACCGAAAAATAATCGATTAATATCTTTGTTTTGGTGTAATTTATTTTACAGAATATGTATATTAATTAAAAATAATACTTCTAGATTAGCTTCTGCTAAGCTAAAAATAAGAACGGTAATACTCATTTAATAAATATAAACTTCTACTACTGACTGCTATTAATAAGAAAATATGTGCAGTCTAATAGCGAAATATACTATTCATAAACTGAACAATGGTGAAATATTTTAATCATATTTTTATTTGAAAACTCTCTTTTCCTGTTTAGCCTCCGGAACCACGGTAAAGTATTACTTCAGAGGATGATATGTAAATGAAGTGTAGTATTGTACAGTCTCAGGTTAACTTATCCTGAGATGTGTGGTTAATTGAAACCCAACCACTAAAGAACACTGGTATCCGAGATGTAGTAATAAATCCGTATAAAATTAACTGGCTTTACTAGGATTTAAACCTTAGAACTCTCGATTTCGAAATCAGCTGATTTGGGATCACAAATTCACCACTAGATCAACCCGATGGGGTTTTATTTGAAAATTGCCAGCCACTTGATCACCAGTGTGTTCATTATCCTCATTGTTGTGAGAATAGTACTGATAAACAACAATTAAAGCTTCAAAAAGTACTTTCTCTAACGTTTCCCTCGTTCTTGACGTAGACGCTCTGATACGTTCATGCTGTAGACAAAGCTCCCGTTGTTAAAGTGTTTCCGATGCACGGAAGGCTATTTTTTTCCGTAGGAGTTATCTAACCAATACTCTTTCTTTTCTTCGATGGTATTTCGATAGATTTCAAGGGTAGGGAGTCAAAAGTTCCAATGAAAAATTTCCAAAATTATTAATTTTCCAATATTATTATTATTTTTGCATTTATAATTGTCCTATTACTCAAAAATATTTTTTTCAGTAATCATCGATTTCCATAGTAACGACTTTATTTTCAATCTGTATTTTTGTAAGATTAATCGCAAAGTTTAGGTTGTTAGAGGCCACACTGAGCGAGTAAAAGGGCCTTTTTGGTTCCCATTTCCAATTTCGAGCATGACTATATGAAGAAACTACTGTCATAGCACCAATATGTCCATGATCGGAGTAATTAATCTGTATATTATAGCTACAACCACTTCTATTCTTGTGTGACCATGATACCTCTACAATGAGATAAGTACGAACTCGTGAGGAATTTAAGCTGTAACTCGTGTTGCAAATTTGTTGCAGTTTAGTCTAAGCGTAGCGCTCTCGGTCAGCAACTAACCGAGAATAATGCACTTCAGCTGTTTCAGAGGACCAAGATATTTTGAATAATAAGAAATGTTTTTTTTTTTTCTTGAAGGGTATGTTTTTTATTTTTTTAAATTTTGACAATTTAATTTAAAATCTCCATATTGACAGCTAAACAATCAAAAAAATAAAAAAATAGCTTAAACATGCTAATTTAAGCTGATTACAATAATAAAAAATATTATTATAATTATAATAATTTAATAATAAGATATTAACTATTTTACAGATTAGGTTAGATGATCGGTATATAGATCTTATCTCAGAAATCTTTTACTATGGTAACAGAAATGTAATGAAGTAAAAGGATTATTTTTTTTTCTTTAATGAATCTCTTTATTCCCTTAACCGGCATTACGAATATCGTGATTAATAACTGGAGCTAATGACCAATCCTCTAAGGCAATATCTTATTTTATATTTATTCATTTAAAATGTATTTTGTGGGAGGGGGAGTGTGATAAACCCACTTCTTATGAAAAAGGTTTTAATTCACACGTTCACTTTGGGTGTAATTAAAAATATAAATCTATGAACAAAATTAAAATTAAAAAATCTGATGTGGGGACCACATGACTTCCTTATACGCCTATTAAATTACATATACAAACTTTTGCTGCACTTCATTTAAACTTATTTCATTTGGAAGTGAGATACGATCCTCCAATTCTTTTAATAAAGTGGACAGTTACACAATTGCTAAAATATTAGCTTTTATCAAACATAAAATACTTATAAAGTTATTAATTCAACAGTCTTAGCTGAAATATTATATTAGGATAGAGTAAAAAGTCCCTTTATGTTTTTAAATTATTATTATTTCATTAATAATGTTTAATCAACTTTCATTAATAATTTTTTCATATAATATTTTATATTATAATAATTTTTTTATTATTATTATTGAATATTTTTTATTGTAATTTTTTTTACAATCCGAAGTTAATATAATTATTAATAAATCAAAATATTTAAATTTAAAAAAAAGTTTAAAAAAAGGGAGATAAAATCTGATTCAAACCGGTGTGCCTTCATCTTGTAAAATCCAAATATTTCATTAATTAAAATAATTTGGGTATAACTCTGGAACCAATGAAAATAAGTACCACTTAAGATGTATCGTTGAAAAGCTGTCAATGAGGGCTTATTACTGCAGTCCATTTCGTATTCAGTCCTAAATCCAAAATTTCAACATATTACGACTAATCGTTTTTGAGTTATACGAGATTCATAAGAACGTACAGACATCACGCTGAAACTAATCAAAATGGATATTTCCGTTGAAACCTGAAAACCGAAATTTTTCGCGATCACAATACTTTCTTTACTGAGTTCGGAAGTAAAAACTAGTACAGTATTATTAATGGTGAACAAAGATTTCCATTCTCTTTTTCTGCAAGACGGAGAGTATGGTAAACAGTCAAAAATTGGGGTACGGTTATTTTTTTTGCATTTATCGACGTTTGATGACCCAGGGTATATGTATATGCATGTCAGCGTGTTTGAAGGTTAATGACTTTTCAGTGTATAAAACGATTTTAATGAAATTATGTAGAAATTCATGTATGTCAAGCAATATGTTGGAAAACGATTAGGAGAAATATCTCCAGGGGGTGAAGTAAATAGATTTTTGGGGTCAATTTTCTCAAAATGTATAAACCTCATCAAGCTAAAATAAAAGCGTTCATGCTTATATTAACCATTAAAAAAAAAAAATTGCTCCAATAATTCCCCCTTTCCCAAATCGAAATAAACTATCTTTTTATTTATTGCATATTTATTTTAACCAAATCTTTTTAAATGTCTTCCTAGGCACAGTAGTAGTAGTGCAAGCAAACCAAATAAAAAAGATATTTTAGGGACAATATTGGAGTTGGGGGTGCTAATCATAATTTAAAAATATCCATTTTTTTAACCTTTTAAAAGTTTTGTTAATTTATCCACTATATAAGAAAAAATAACCAATGCGAGGAAAGAATAAAAAATTTGTGGTCAGCTTTTTTTTTATTCTTTACTAGCTGAGGATGAATTCTTTTCAAAATATTTTAAGAGATGAAAATATTAAAACCCTAAAGATTATTATATTTTTTTGTTTCAATATGGTTTCTCCCCCACTTTAAGGGAAGATTTTTTCAAATTACTTACTACAGCTGTATTAAATTCTTATATAAAAATGCATAAGAAAGGCACGAATTATTTTTGAAATACATTTTTTACAAAAATTTTTTCTGACATTTCCACAGAGCTTCACTTCCGTATATTAATTTAAAATAAAACTGATTTACGGAGGAAAATTAGACAATTATTTCGTTCTGATTTAAGTAATATTTTATTTACAGTTTAAAATTTTTCATTATCTTGAAGTAAATAGGAAATAAATTATTTATTTATTTATTTCAAGAAGCTACATATATATTTTGAAATCTACTGTAATTAAAGTAAAAGTTATTCGAATAGTATTAAAACACAATTTCAAAAAAACTAAAAAAATTTTGTTTGTACTGTCTGTGTAACTACTCGGTTTGATTGAAAATTCAGTTCCTTTACTTCATCAATCTCACTCTTTCTCTTTTTCACCCGTTCCTCAGATTCTCATTGGATAACGTACATATCCAACTCTCCCTCTTGATCCATGATAAATGGGAGGAGATCCATCCCGCTCTAGATCCACGATAAAATTGTGTACTTCACAACGATATTGCTCGTAAAATAAAAATCTATCCTTTTTCGCTACTGTGCTTCAGTTCTCATAAAGACTTCACTTTTACAGTTTTATTATAAAGCCAGCTCCTCTTACCTATGTGACCTGAGGGTAATTTAGGAAATGTGAATTTACACCAGATTTACTGGATATTAAACGCAATATATGTTCTACTTTTTATTTCTTTGAAGTAACTCCTTTCAGAATTTGTTTTTTATTGCGGAATTATCCTATAGGATTTCATATATCATTCATATGTTGGTTATTATTCACATCAAACTGAAATCTACGTGTACCGCATATATGATATACGGTATATATAATATAAATATATATATATATATATATATATATATATATATATATATTGATAAATTATATTTAGATTTAATAACTTTTATTCTGTACTCAGTTTTATTTGAATTTGAATAAACAAAAAAAGGTGAAGCCAAACTTAACATACCGAAGAAAAAATTACCACTGAACATAGGTCCGCAAACGCATATTTTTCAGTCTTTCTTTCTTTTCCTGTTTAGCCTCCGGTAACTACCGTACAAGAAAACCAACATACTTCACAGGTGTATCCCTCTCATCAAAATAATAAAAAATTTCACATAAACATAGGTCTAGAAACGCTTCGTGAACGAGTAACGACTAACGAAAGATTTTGCCTGGAATTCAGCTCCCCAGGTGAAATGAGGTCGTTCTGAAATTTTAAGGATGTTAATTGAGGGACGAAATTAATGGTTTCCTATGGTTTTTAATCTTAAAAATTGAATAAAACAGGTTTCAGAACTTTATCTTCAGTAGATTTCGTGAAATCCGAAGTAAAACTGAAACTTTGTTATCTGAAAACCGTTTTTTTAGGTTTGCAATAGAGTAACTTTGTTAAATGATTAATAAATGCGTAAAATTTATTAACAAAATTTTATTCTAAAAATAATGATGTAAATAATTTCGATAAAAATCAAATAAATGTTTTCAAAAATCAAATTTTACTGAAGAAGAAACAGAATAAAAAATAAATGAGAAATGACACACATATATAATTTATTTTCTTAAATTTAATTTTCGTACTTACAGATACTGTTCAAAATGATCTCCTTGATATTTTATGCAAAATCTAATGGGACGTATAACATCAAAGGACGCTTTTCTATATGCATGTTACTCGTATATATGTACCGTGAAAGACAAATATCTGGCAAATGTCGATATTCTCCGGTAAATCTCGACACATACCAAATACGTCGGTCAAAGGAGGAAATATTTGTTTACTCGGACCTACGCCGGATTATAATGTTTGTAGATCTGAAAATTGTATTTATCATTTATATAACGAAAATATTTGAATGGAAAAAGAAATTTCCTCCACATTAGTATTATTACGATTTTTAACATGTAGCCTGAAACTAAAACAAAATTATCTTTTTATTACAATATCTTTTGAAAACAATGATATTTCTTATAAATCTATTCAGAGAAAATAAAATGAATTACAGTGACCGTTATAATTATTTATATAATTTTTTCTCGCGTGCGCGTGCACACACAAAAGAAGAAACCTTATGCATGATCTAGATGTAGAATTCATTTTAAATTAGTCTACAATAATTCGTTTTAAATTCCCATCAGGGAAATTTTCTACTCAACTAGTAATTTAGTACTAATGACCTAGGTTGGAGTGTTATTCTATTATTATTTTTTCTTTTTTAATGTCCGAATAAAATTCTCTATTTACGTTACGGCAAATAGAAAGAATGTAAATTATTTAGAAAAATTATAAATAAATGCGTAGTAAATTACAACCTAATATTATGATTATAAAAATTCTTTGGTTTAAATAATCAACTAAATATAATGAAAATATCATGTAACGTAAATGTACAGCATATATCTAATACAATTTTTCGTAACAAAATAATTTTGTTTAGTAGAGTTTTACAATTCATTGAACCTAAATTAAATTGTTACTTTTTTAATACATTCAAAAGTAGGTGTTTATATTGTAACTCTTTTTAATAAATAAAAACATTATTTAAAATGAATTAAAAAAATAAAATATTTTTTTTTAGTATTTGACTTTTCATCAGGTATTTTTTTATGTCCACATAAAAAAATTTGATGTGGACACTACATGACTTCCTTATATCCCTATTAAATTACATATCCCTATTATACATATCCTATTATATTACACATATTATATACTTTTCATTAAAAAATGAAAAGTATATAAAATTATATTTCATTAGCCACTTTTATTGTAAATTTTAATTTACAATCGGAGGTTAATAAGTATTAATATATTTAAATTAAAAAAAAAATTTTAAAGGTGATGAAATCTGATTCGAACCGATATGCCTTAAATTTTATTTGGCTATAACTTTGGAACAAATGAAAATAAGTACCACTTACGATATATCGTTGACTGTTTTGGATTTTGGGCTTTTTTGGTCTAATCGATTGCAATCAAACGGGGAGGTGCACAATTAGATGTTACAAAAATCCTAACTCCAAAATTTCAACATTCAACGGCTAATACGTACGTACAGACGTCACGCCGAAACTAGTCAAAATGGATTCAGGGGTGGTAAAAATGGATATTTTCGTTGAAATCTGAAAATCGAAATTTTTCGCGATTACAATACTTCCTTTAGTTCGTAGAAGGAAGTAAAAATAATGTCCGATTAAATGTCCAATAATTAACTTTTTATTTTGGAATTGGATCAATTTAGATAATTTTAGGTAAATAACCTTCAAGTTACTAGAATATTTTTTTCTAAACAACTATACGTTTTGTACCGTAAGAAGATATTTAAAAAAAATTAAATATTTAAATAATTGTAATTAGTCTGACGAAAGTTTGTGCGTATGTTGTGCGTTGGTGGCCTTATAACTCTGGATCCTGTTGACCGATTTTCTTCAAACTTAGTAGACAGGTATTAACAGGTGTAAACAATGTATTAAATTTTTGTAAAAGTTGGATAAAGGGAGTGACTGGTAGTGTTGGTGTTGTTAGCAAGATAGGCGAAGGGGGGGGGGGGGTGTTTTAGCCGAAATAATATCTAAAATCTTTACTGGAGTAGTTAACAAAAAGTTTTTCCGACATATTGTTTTAGCTGTATCTTTATTCAGAAATTAGTAAATGGTACTTTATTGCATCTATATTTTCTACATCAATAGCGTTTTTTTGACAGAATTTACTCTAGGATTCTTGGGGAAAAAAATGAGTCAAAATTTTTACACTTTCCTAGAAAATTGCCACTTTTTCAATTAAATAATTTTAAATAGCTTTTTCTTTAAATGTATTATCACCACTTAGGAATTATATTTTAAAAATTTAATTTTACCCGAATGCTGCTATTCGTTGAGTATGGAGCTCCAAAAATGAAAAAAGGATCTTTCAATTTTTACGAACACACAAAAAAGTTCAACAACGTTCAACTGAAGTCCTTTAACAGTATGAAATATATATTTTTTAATTTTATTTATTTATTTAACTATGTATCATAAAATTAGAAATATATATTTTTACATGAAAATATGGAAAATAGAATTTATATATTATTTTTCAATAAAAACGAATTATTTTATCATAAAGAACATACTTAACCGGGATAGATGGGAAAGTTATGCAATTCATTGTCGGCTTTTTTAAAAATGCAAAAAGCTAAACAAGATAATCTTTATATAAAAAAAGATACGTCACGAATGAAATGATATTTTATTATGAATATATGATTAAATATATTATATTTAATCATATACAACCGCCAGTACCGGCGATATAGGGGCTAACAGTTGCGATAAAATAACTGGCCAAAGCTTTGTCTTTAAGAACAGCAGTCCACAATAGAAGTAATCAGTTTTATTTATTACGTACTTTTTGTTACGCAGTAATACATTGTTCATTAGAGATCCAATTAAAATAAAACGATATTTGAAACTGAGTATCAACCAACTGTTGCTATCTAAAATAAAAAAATTAATAAATAATATTAAAAGTAAAATATCGGAGGAAGGAGAATAAATTGTGTTAGATTTGGAGATGACATAAGTTAATTAAGAAGGAAAGAAAAGATATTTAACAGATAATTTCAGAATTAGAAAACATAAAAAAAAAGATATGGAATGAAATATAAGGTTAAGTAAAAATAACGAGAATAAGAAGCAATTAGCCAATAAATATTTTCATAATAAAAGAAGAAAAAACGGAACAAGTAAAATAGTATAATTACTTAGGTAACCGAAGACTGCAAACGTGTAAACAAAATAAAAACAAAAAAAGCAATGTTCAAAAAGCTTAACCATTTATCATATAATAAGGTAGACGTATTAATTAAAGAAGCGACTTATGAGGTGTAAATCTTATTTGTATTTCTGTAGAGGTGTGAAACATTGATAAGAAAAACGTAAAGGAACGGCAAATGAAATGTCACGAAGGTAAAGGAGCCTACCACAGGGTAGATAATCGTAATCATATATAATAATAATTTAATTATTATTAAAACAAGAAAATGTTAATAAAACCAGCACATATTAATAAAAAAAAAGTTGAAATATATCTAATAATCT
This sequence comes from Lycorma delicatula, assembly GCF_047948215.1. NCBI lineage: Eukaryota > Metazoa > Arthropoda > Insecta > Hemiptera > Fulgoridae > Lycorma > Lycorma delicatula. The sequence continues at coordinate 44,479,061 of NC_134464.1, forward strand.
TCTCAGTTATGCCAAGAAACATGGGTAAAATTTTGGTTTCGATTGATCGAGTAGTTTTTTTCTTGTTTCTTCCGAACAAACAAAGACCCTCTTCTTATTCTTCTTTATATAATAGTATAGAAATAGATATATTTTTATTTAAATAGTAAATTCACTAAAGTTTGTGCTTCAAGCGCATGGGTAAAAATTTGTTTTTTTGTTTATCCCGACAAACAAAAACCGCTCTTAGTTTTTAAGTAATAGCATAGATAACTTTAATGAACCATAATTGAACTAGGAAATAGTTTAGTTTCCTACGAAATTATTATTTTTAAATATAACTATTTATTATTTATTTTCTAATCAGAAAAGTTACAAAGTAGGAAAAAACGGATAAAATCCTTTTTCTTTAAGCTGAAAAGGTTAGAAAAATATGCAAAAACAAAATTAAACAAGGAACCAGAAAATCGTTATTAAAAAAATGTAAGAGGAAAAAACAAAAAATTCATTGAAACTTTATGAATTTTGAAATTTTACTTAAGTATTCCTAATAATTATAAAATATTCGTGGAAAAAGTTTTAATTGGGTTACGAGGAAAACTTGAAATAAAACTGACCTATAATGGGAACAAATTCTGTATAATTTTTAACAAGAGAAAGCCTTATTTATTTTTTAATACCTTTGTAATTTTATTATTAAACTAATATATATTTTACATTCATTAATAAAAATCAACATTTTGATACTGTTATATGAATAATGCCTTTTAATATATACGTATATACAGACTGTAATAAATAATCTATTATTCTGATGTCATATAACAATTCTGTATCAATACATTATTTATCTATTGTATATTTTAAACACGCTGATGCGTTGGATCGCGGTACATATTTGCGAACAACGAAACCATGGGTGCTCTGAACGTCAAGTATCTTTAATAATATCTACCTAAAGATATTAGTTTCGCTCGTCTGTATAGAATGATGACAACTAATAGGAGACAGTTTGGCACGCGTCTTATTCTTGAATGGTTTTATCAAATAACAATAACACATTCCCTTCAGCTATCCACCCATTCCATACATTTATCTATTGTGTTATTGTACTTTTATGTTATAAGTTAATTATAATATAAAAAAAAATATATAAATATTATGAAAATATTCGATAATATTTTTTAACCTAAAATTAATTATATAAGAGTAAGTTATAATATACAGAATGTTTCAAAATGAATATGGAGGTTTTAAAGCTATGTAATATTTCTCAAGTTTCACGTATAATTATATAAGAAATTAAAGAGCAACTCACAGTTTTAGCTGTATGAAAGCTCATAAACTGTTTCCCGTACCTTCCGCTTAAAAGAAAAAGCTAGTTAGCAAAGATGGCGACCTCTCAACAGAAAACGTTCTGTGTTATGCAGTTTGCAAAGTGTGAGTCTGTAATTACCGTTCATCTTGCGTTCCGTTTGAAATTCCGTTGTGATCCCCGAGTGAGAATAACATTCGTAAATGGTATAAACAATTTGAAACCACTGGCTGTAAAGGGAAGAAATGGACGACCGAGCGTGTCCGAAGACAATATTGAACCAGTAAGAAAGTTTTTGTGCGTAGTCCTATGAAAACCGTCCTAGGAACTCTTTTCTCAACTACAATACGAACCACAGGAACTTTATTTGGCAACAAGATGGTACGCCTCCTCACTGGCATAACGCTGTACGTGATCGGTTGAATGAAATTCTCCCGACTGCTGGATTAGTCGCCGGGGGACCAGATCATCTGATCACACTCCGTAGAATTTTTTTCTTTCCAATCTCCGGGTCCAACGATAGGTATTGCTTCAGAGGATGAGATGAATGATTTGTAGCTTGTGTGAAAATGCCATGCCTGAACGGGATTCAAATCCGGGGCCTCTGGATGAAAAACCGAGACGCTACCACTTGGCCGGTTTCTTTGAGGGTTTATAAAGGATTAAGTGCACCGTTACTCGCTGACCTACCCAACTTTAGACAGGATTGAAGTAGCTGTCGCATCAATTATTTCAGACTAGCTGATTAAAGTATAGGATGAACTCTCCTGTCGGCTGGATGTGTGGATGTATGGAATGGTACTAATATTGAATGCTTGTGAGTAAAACTATTTGAGTTGATCTAAAATTTATTTAAAACTATTTGAGTTCATCTAAAATTTATTAATGTAATTGGAACTTATTAAAATATTACATAACTTTAAAACGACGATATTAATTTTGAAACACATGGATAAGGTTTAAATTTTATATAAAATGTAAATAATCCAATCATGTCAATTTTTACACAATTACACAAAATTGTTAATATATTAAATTTTTTTTATATAGCTCCAATCCGAGAGTCAAGAATCAGAATTTTAGAAGAATCACGAAATTTACCCGATAAGTATTCATCAATAACCATCATAAAGAATTTAACATAAACAATACGGCTGTTATACAGCCGTATTGTACTGTGTATTGTATAACAGCCGTCATAAACTACAAAGTATTATAAACAAACAAAATTAAAAAAAGGACTACTAAGATAAAAAAGAACATATAAGGCGTATAAGGTCCTATCAGTTCCCAAACAAATTATCAAACTATTTAAACCTTACATCCAGTTTTTCTACTTAGAGCAGTACTCAGAGCATCTCAAAACCAATAAAGATAACTTGAACCTTAAATCAATCACAGTCATCTAGTCGAAGAATAAAATTTAAAGAATTTTTAACAAATTTAAAAATTTCAAGTATTCTTTTGGATATTGGTCCCCCCCCCCCTATCATTGTTCGGTAATGAAGGTTCTGCTCCACTAACAGGGTCGGATTAACCAATAGACAAATCTCTAGGGTTATTAATTTGGAGGGGCCCTGGTTCAATACAGAAAAAAAGCTGACAACAAAGTTGTAATACTTTCTTGACTTAAGTTAGATGCCGTTTTTAATATAAAATTATCATTATATTTTTAAATATAAATCAAAAAAGGTGTTAAATTTTTAAAAAAATCGGTATTTATTAATCTGATTTTGTTCCCCCCACATTTAAAATTACCTTCCAATAAACCTTTTTTGATTTTTCTAAGTTAAATGCATGAAATATTCCACAAAAAAATGAACATTCAATAAAAGTTACCTAAGTATTCTTTTTTGAGGGTGGGGGGTGAATTATTATGAAATTATATTATTTCTAAAATTTTATTAATTAAACTTTTAATGATATTAAAAGTCTAAAAAGCAACAAAGATTTTTAAAATTAAAAAAATCGATATTTTTAAATTTTGAGTGACTCCCCCAACCTCAATATTGCCCTCAAAATATTTTTTTGGATCACTTGCCCTACTAATATGCCTAGGAAAATTAAAAAAAAAAATTAGTTAGAAAATAAGCAGTAAATAAAAATGTAGCCTTTTTTGAAGGGTAAAATTGGAGCAAATTAAAAAAAATGATAATAAAAGAGTTAAAAAAAAAAATTAAAAAAAAGAGTTTAATATAAAATAGGGTAATATCTATTCCCTGGTGATACTGACTCCAAAATTTTACATAAAATATTGCACCATATATTTCTGTACAAAATTTCATTAAAATCTGTTTATCCAGTTAAAAATATTAACTTAACAAAAAAAAAAAAAATGAAACACGCAAACACACGTACATACGTACGTATGAACATCATCTCCTATTTTTTTGGTAGGGATTCCTGGGTCAGATCGAAAAATGCAAAAAAACCCATACCCCATTTTTTGACTGATTATCATAAAGGTCCTCATAACATTCTGTACTGTCAAAAAAACAATATTGTTTAAAAAATAAAAATAAAATGTACTGCTAAAAATATACTTAGTTTTCAAACTGGTATGAATTCAAATTCCTTTTAAAAATCTATCTAAAGATTTTTAAAATTTTCTTTGATCGATAAAAAACATATTGTGAGGTAAAACTAGAAATTATAAATAATTTATATCCCGTCCCATAACAACCTTTCCTGAAAATACGAAAACATTTTATGATACAAACATTATAAAATTCAATCTGTATTAAAAGATAAATTATCAACATTAGTATTATTACAATTGTATAAAACATGATGGCGGTGAATTAGGAATTGTGAAAGTAAATATTTAATAATACTAATATAAGAGTTATTAATTTAAATAACATTATATTTAAATAATAATAACGTAACGCAAATAAGTTTTTAATTCCTTTGGGTTTAATATTATTTGATATTAAATATTTTCCTTATCTACCATTACACTAATGATTCGTATTATTCTTCCCGTAATCAATAAATTAATTACATCATAAAACAAACAATAAGAAAGAATTATATATTTAATTACGTTATTTAAGAATATGATGAAAAACCAGGTAAAAGATTTGCTAGACTGAAATAAAGCTTTGCATATAAAATGTATTTTGAAAATTTCAGAGAAAATGTATAATTTGGAAGAAATATGGTATGCAAATCTTGCAAACAAGAAAATGTTAAATAATATAATACTGTACGATGGACTATGTTATTCATGAATAGATGGAATAATATAGTTGGGTAAAAACAATGTTAAAAAAAAAAATGCTGACTACAAAGTTGTAATACTTTCCTGGCATTGATTATTTATTTTTTTTGGGTGGGTGTAATTTTTGATGAAATTATCATAACACGTTTAAATAGATTTATTTTCATAGTTTTATTTTCAACAAACAAAACTACCACTTCCTAGTATTGCCTCCAAAGTTGTGTATAATTAATTACTGTAATAATGAATAATAATAATAATAATTATTATTATTATTATCGGGTTGGCTTAGTGGTAAAAATATCGTCGTAAATCAGCAGATTTCGAAGTCGAGAGTTCTGAAGATTTAAATCCTAAAAGTTGAATTCTAAATCACGGATATAGGTATTCATTATTAGTTGGGTTTCAATTAACCACACGTCTCGTGAATGATTAACCTGAATTTGTTGTTCCCATACTTTCCTTCTTACAGCATACGCATTTAGAGGTATGGTGTCAAGAAAGTAGAAATTAGTACATGATCCGGAATAAAAACTGTGTTATGGGTTTAAGAGTACGGGATTTATTATTTTTTGTTTTTATTTATGAGCTGATAACAAAGCTTGTTGTGTCACCCAAACAACATACATTCCCTTTATTCCCCGTACAGAATAAAATAAAATTAAACAAGGGATAGGTCCCCACTTCTACCTCATTTCCTGCACAAAATAATTGTTAATAAATCAATATATAAAAATTAAAAAAACGTTAAAAAAATATATGTATAATCAAGTTGCAAAAGATCCACATATTTCATTAATTAAAATTTTATTTGGCTATAACTCTGGAATCAATGAAAATAAGTACCACTTATGATATATCGTTGAAAGGCTCTCAATAAGGGCTTATTACTATAGTTAAGAAAAAGTCCAAAATCCAGATGTTTCAAAATTGGAAAAACCGTATACACATTTTTGGCCCTGTCGATTTTAATCAGATGGGGAGGTTATAACAGTTAAAACTGGATGTTATAACAGTCCTAAATACAAAATTTCAACATTCTACGGCTAATCGTTTTTTGACTTATGTGGGATACATAAGTACGTATTTACAGACGTCTCGCCGAAACTACTTAAAATGGATATTTCTGTTGAAATTTAAAAACCGAAATTTTTGGCAATTACATCCTTTACTTCGTACAAGGTGAAAGATGCTGTATAATTTTAAAGCAAAACAATTGAATAATATTTAAAGTGTAAAAAAATAACTCGATTAAGCTGAATCTCGGACACGATCTCCAGGTTGACTCGGAATCTGGTGCGTTAAGCTTGGTGCTAAATATTTTATATATATATTTTTATAAAATATATATTTTATACATATTTTTTATATATATATTTTCGAGCTAAATATTTTATATATATATATATATATATATATATATATATATAAAACAAGGAAATCGCAATATATATTACATATAAGGAAAGCCCAATTTAAATGTCATTTTCATCCCCCCGTCCAATACCATCGCGCAACCGAAAGTAATACCGTACTTATCGAAACGTCTGTAAAAAAAAAAGGTTTTAAACAAAAGAAACAGTAAAAATCAACATATTTTATAATTCTCACGTTTTTCCTCAAAGTAATGACTTTTTTTTTTGTTTAATCTCCGCACGACCACCGTTAGGTATTGCTTCAGAGGATGAGATGGATGACAATTTAGTGTGTGAAAATGCCATGCCTGACCGTGATTCAAATCCTGGACCTCCGGATGAAAGGCCGAGATGCTACCACTCTCGCCATGGAGACCGGCTCAAAGTAATGACACAAAAGAATGTCACCTCGAGGTGTCACAATGTTCTTATAGCCTTATTATAATCCTCTCAGACTATTTTCATTGAAGGAATTTTTTAATTTTATTTATAATTTTTTAATTTTATTTATTTTAATTATAACAATACAACAAGATTATAACAATACAATCAATTGTAATATAATAACAGGAACATTTAACACATTTTAGGGATCAAAATATATGTTTTTATTAAATATTAATAATTATAATAATACAACAAGACAATCAATTGTAATATCATATTCAGTGACAACATTGGATTTAAATATATTAAATTTCATTCAACATTAGATGCTTAAATACGTAAATAGAATTGAGCGCATCATATTTTTACAGACCGGTAATTCAGGTGTTGTCTTTCGCAATTTTCAGTGTGAAATTTAAAATATTTTACTGATAAGAGATAATATGTTATTTGAATGACTTATATTAAATAAAAATACTTTAAATATTCCGATAATACCAGTATCATAATTAAACGTTGTATTATACGAGACATTTTTCACAAAAAAAAACAAACCACTTTCTTTTTATAGGTATGTTGAAACTATTTTTTAAAAGAAAGAAAATCCATTACAATAGTTGAAAAGTCATTATATTCCAGCGTCCAACAGTATGGCGGTTAGTTTAAAATAACATGTCGGCTGGAGGTAATTTTAATTATAATTATCTTTAACTCAAGTATGGAAAATTTTCTGAAAAGCAAATTTTGACAGATTTAAGTATTGTAATGTATTCAATATACTCGTATTTAATCAGTATATGAGAATATTTAATCAGTATATGGGAAAGTGTTAACACCTGATTACACCGATTAAGAAAGTTTCAAATATCGTTGTTTACCCAAGAAGACTGAAACAAGAATCTAGTTTAACTCTGTACAAGTTTAACTTATGCACAGAGTAGTTTAAACGATTATTACTTTTGAAAATATACCTCTGAAGCTATACTGCAAGAAGAAAAGTATGGTAAAAAAAAATGAGGTATGGTTTTTTTAATTTCTTTTCATGACTGAAGTACCCCAAAAAATAAAACAAGTTTGTATTCGTATGGTGAAATTTGTTGGTAAAGAGTTTATAGGATTTAATTTTAACTCCACTTTCTATTAAGCTAGTACATGCGTGCATGCTTATCTTACCATTTCTTCTCTTCTCAAAAATCGAAAAAACTATCTTTTATTTATTTTATATTTTTTACCAAATATTTCTTATGTCTACCCGTTTTTTTTTGCCTCTGAGAATCACCGTTCAGGTATTACTTCAGAGGATGAATGCGGATGATATGTACGAGTACAAATTAACTGTAGTCTTGTAAAGTCCCAGTTCGACCATCGAATCCGTGTAAAAAGTAACTTCCTTTACTAGGACTTCCAAATCAGCTAATTTGGGAAGACGCGTTTACCACTAGACCAACCCGGTGGGCTTTTTTATATCTACTTAGGCATAAAAGTAGTAAAAGCGACCCCTAAAAATACTTTGCGGGCGGGCAGTATTTGGAACCGAACCAAATTTAAAAATTGATTTCAAAAATTTCAAATTTTTTTGATTTTTAAAATATTTTGGGGTTTAATAGTATTAAAAGTTTAATTAGTAATAAGTTACGATAATCTCATCGAATTCACTCCCACCCACAAAAAATAAATTTCAGGTAACTTTTCACATTTTCGTTTCTTCCATTTAACATATTGGTAATTTTACAATAAAACTTCATAAATTATAACCCCATTCTCCATTTAACATATTGGTAATTTTACAATAAAACTTCATCATAAATTATTCCATTTAACATATTGGTAATTTTACAATAAAACTTCATAAATTATAACCCCATTCTCCATTTAACATATTGGTAATTTTACAATAAAACTTCATCATAAATTATAACCCCATTTCACTTTCAAATGAAATAAGTTTAAATGAAGTGCAGCAAAAAATGTGTATATGTAATTTAATAGGCGTACAAGGTAGTCATGTGGTATCCACATCAGATTTGTTGTAATATACGTATACTAATTTTATACCATTGATAATGAACAAATATATTTCTATTTCTTAAAATTTATTTTTCGAATAAATACCTTGAAGTATTATTTATTATTTAAACTGCTAAAATATGTATAGATATTTTTTCTATTTTATTGAAAATCTTAAAACTTTTTTAAGATAGTTAGATTTAATTCATCTAACAAAAAAAAATTTAAATCGTAATAAAATGTTTTGTTCTTTATTTTGTAAATAGGTTTGAACGAAATATAAAGTTCAATACAATTAGTCACTAATTCAAATACGTAATTTTTGTAAAACTAGGTTACATTACGGATTAAATTGCTTGTACTATTCTCTAATAGAGTTTGATATAAAATCTAATTTAAACTTTAATATCATACATCTGTTTTTAAAAATTCTAACATTACACGATAAAAAGACATCTGGTCAATTAGACGTATAATTTTAAAATATATAACCTTTTATTTTTATCGTACCTCCCAGGGTATTTTTACATTTACTATATAATAGTACATTAAATTACAAATAAAAGTAATTTATTTTAATTTTAATGAAACCAAAACCTTTTAATGTAATTTAATAAATTAAGTTTTATAAAAATAAAAAAAAATAAATAACTTCCATTAAAATTAAATTTAATATTTATTTATTGTTCGTTTAATGCAATATAAATCTGTTTTTTATTATTATTAAATAAAACTCCTCCGTAAATATGTCAAGGTTAAATTTATAGTCTAAAAAACTTCCTTTTAATTATGTGATGATTTCGTAATATAATCACATTACAAAATATAACATAATATGTAAAAAAAAAAAAAATATTTAAAATATTTGATAGAAAAAATATTTAAACATTTATCAACTTTTAAATTTGTAATTTAAAATTAATTTTGTTTAGTTTTAGATCAAAAAGAAATTAATGCGTTTTTTCATTATCAGAGTTAAACGATTTATGACTCCTAAGGGTGATGTGATCTTAATTGATTACAACTGCAACAGAATGGCTATTAATGTGGGTATATTAATTAGTAACCACAATATACTCGTACTTTGTAACACAAAATACTGTACGAAACATAGCTTTAAAATCACGTATCTCATCAGCGCATATTTATGAAATAAATTGCTAGTTTTAAAACGTTATTTTGTAATTTAACACGTGCGCGCGCAGAGAGAGAGAGAGAGAGAGAGAGAGAGAGAGAGAGAGAGAGAGAGAGAGAGAGAGAGAGAGAGAGCGTGAGAGAGAAAATAGTATAATAAAAGCTACTTGAAAACATGCAGCTGTTAATGAAGAAAAATAATTAAATTTAGACCTTTTTTTATGTATTTACATTTTTGAGATCGCGTATTTAGATTCAATTTAGAAAAACACGAATTTTATATATTTAATATTTGATGAATGTAACTCATATTTTGTATATAAATTACGTGATATATATTTGACCTGTTTTTTCATTACACGGGTGCATTTGCGATTATTTTTTTCTAAAAATTAAAGTTTTAAAGTCTGTGTGTATTAAAGGAAATTTATTACCACTAAACAAACAAAGTATGTTTTACAACAATTTAAATTAAACTTTAATTTTGCAAAAACGTAAAAACTATAAAAACGTAACAGTCATAAAATACAAGGAAAATATGATATAACAAATACAAAGTAACACGATGGGCAATTAAAAAGATTTATTACAAAGTAACGATAAAATCATCAGCAAAAAGGAACTGAGTAAAGAAAATGCAAGATCATATTTTAACTCTGCTTTTTGATATTTCGTTTGCTAGTGGATTTGTGACGTACTTGGGTAAAATATGATTTTTCTTGCATGTAATAATTTATAAATAAATTATTTATTTACTTGTATAATGTATTTAAAAAGTTTGAAGTTCGAAAATTAAAAATCAGTGATATTCATTCAGATTCTTATGTATCAGTGGATATCCTTATGTTATTGCTAATACAGCAAGAATATTTTTAGCTGTAGCTGCACTTACCACAATCAATTATGACAATCGATTTACGAAATGGCCATAATAAAAAAAAATCCCGATGACCAAATGTGATTAAAATTTAAAAAAAACATCAATGGCTTATATAAAGAAATCATTCTGTCATGTGATTAAAATTTAAAAAAACATCAATGGTTTATATAAAGAAATCATTCTGCAAAATTTCATTCAATTCATCCCATCCAGTCTGAAGATATCAAGCAAACAACAGGCCAACATACATACTTCCATTGCTAAAATTGTGATTTTACTTTCCCGTCTATAAAGAGCTATAGCAAAGTATGCTAATCGGTTCAATTTGGACATATGCGGTTTTTACCGGATCTTGACGTTTTGATATCTAATGAACCCAAAAAAAAACCGGATAGAAATTTTCAGGATGACAATGTTCGTATGTATGTGTGTGTGTTTTCTGTGTTGGTCTCTAAATTACTTTATATCTCCATAACTACTTCACGATGACCAAAAATTGGTCAGATTACATATATATATATAGATTTACGAGATGTAATCTGACCAAGTTTGGTCAGATATATTTTTGGGTCAATATCTCCAGGGGGGTGGCATAGGTAGTATTTTGAGATCAATTTTCAACATTTTGCAAGCATAACACACTTTATATTAAGATCAGTACTTGCGTGCAGGCTTATCGTAAAAATTTATTTTTATTTATTACACACAGTTTTTTATTTTTCGACAGTTTTTTTTTATTGTAAGCAGCAGCACAATGCAATTGTGAAACTGTTTATATATAGGGCATTAATGCCTTTAAATTTTAAACTTAAAATGTCAAGGGAGTGACTTTAAAGTTTAACTTCACTTTAAAGTTCAAAGTGAAGTTTTTAAAGTCAAGGGATTAATTAGGCGAAACCTAGGTATACTGAGGGTGCCTTGCCCTACAAAAAACTTTCCTTGAAAGTCACTCCCTTGACTTTCAAACTTCACTTTAAACTTTAAAGTGGCTTTTTAAGTTTAAAATTTAAGGGCATTAATGGAATATATATATGCAAAAAACATTTTTGGATAAATCGCACCTCCACCATAAAAAAAAATGCTGTTGTAGTCGCCTGCTATTTTGTGACGTCACAGTTGAGCGGTAGAACTAAAATTAATAATATTTAAAACTGCGCGATCGAGTTCGATACCCGGTCTAGCCGGGTATCGAACTCGATCGCGCAGTTGAGTCGGCACGTGGTGCATTAAGCTTCACGACTACACCAGTCTGCCGACATTACAAGCGAAATTTATAGTTATTATTAGCACAAAAACAAGCACCCAATTCATGGAAACAGCTTTAAAAGTCAAGAAAAATTTGACGAGTAAAATATTGGAGTCTCACCAGAAGAAACGAGAAATTAATTTATGGACCTTCGTGTGTTTTATGAGGTAGACTTGGTCGAAACAACTATCTCATGGTTGCAGAAAATTCTCGATAATGACCAATTAATCATCTGTTTTGCTTCTTTACATTCAAATGGTTTTTTATTTTCCTGGCACCATAACTCCAGAGCAATGCTGCAAGAAATTTTAAAGTATGTGGTAATCAATCAAAAACTGGGGTATAGGTTTATTGAAGTTAATCGACGTTTCATGACCTAGGGACCCTAAAATTGGAGGTAATATTCGTACGTAACAAGCATAGGCGTTTTGAAGATTATTAACTTTTGATTGGATTAACCGATTTTGATTAAATTTTTTACAGATATTCATGTATATGGGAGAGTAGGAAAATTTTTGGGTCAATATCTCCAGGGGGGTGGCATAGGTAGTATTTTGAGATCAATTTTCAACATTTTGCAAACATAATACACTTTATATTAAGATCAGTATTTGCGTGCAGGCTTATCGTAAAAATTTATTTTTATTTATTACACATTTTCGACAGTTTTTTTTTATTGTACGCAGCAGCACAATGCAATTGTGAAACTGTTCACTTTATTAAAGAATTGGAGGATCGTATCTCACTTTCAAATGAAATAAGTTTAAATGCAGAAAAATTGTGTATATGTAGGCGTACAAGGAAGACATGTGGTGTCCACATAAGATTTTTTAATGCAATTTTTGTTTATTTATTATTATTATATCTCTTAGGTAATTTTTCATTGTTTCTACATTTTTCAGTCGATTTTTTTTGTTTTCCATTTTACACAGTAAACGTAGAAGAATAAAAAATATAAAAATTTTGGAAGGTGATTTTGGAGGTGGGGGGACAAAAAAATACCGATTTAAAAAAAATTTTTAAGAAGAAATCTGAAAATGCTAGGAAAATATTACAAGCTTTTTTTTGTAAGCATTCTATTATAATTATTAAATTTCCATCAAATACACTTCTAATTTTCCTTGTTTCATTTAGAGCCATGAACGTATTTACCTTAAGCCTACTCGTAATTTGTAATTTACAATTTAAATCCGTGTCAGTAATTATAAGTGTAATTAAAGAGATATTATCTATTTATCACCTAAGGTGTAGGCTTGATTTATTTTAATACTTCTCTTTTTATGACTAAAACATTTTTTTTATGATTTTACATCAATTATTGTATTTTCAAAAACTTAATTATTTAAAAACCAAATTGTTTCTTCTAGAACGATCATAAACTTTAACAATCTTTCTCTTTAACGGCATGCTTTCACACTTCACAATTCTAATTTATCTTTATAAGTTAATTTTCTGAGTTAAACCGTTTAATTACGTCCTACAAACCTTGAATATTACTCTTTGTGTGAAACACAAACTTAATTTTTCATCAAACAGTTTAATCATATAATTTTCTCAATTCTAATTAAAAAATCACATTAGCTGAGCTAAGCGCTTTAAAATATTACATGCTTTAAAACGAGCATAACGATATTTTAGCTATTCAAAAATAATTTTCAACAGTTTTCGGAATTCACAAATAATTATACATTATTTCCTCCGTTATTAAAATGCCAAATGGTAATAGTTTATTAGATACAAATACATAAAAAATCAATTAAAACTTTCTGAAATAAGAATACAACTGAAATCGATACAATAAGCCGTAAATACAACTAACAAGATATTGTATCACACAGAAACCGACCGATTCTAACAACACACTTCCATTTTAAAATAACTGCACAGAAGTAACTTTAAAGATGTCGAAAATTTAAAATCTTTATTTATAAAGAACTCAGAATGGTTTTACGAATACATTTTACCATTTCTATTTAAATTTAATAAAGAATATTTTAAAATTGTATTGTAGGTTTTAAATGTATATTTTAGAGAGATGAATTATTAAGCGATAATTATAAAATGGGGGTACACCTTTATATTATTATTCTATAACAAAAGCTGACAACAAAGTTGTAATAGTTTCCTGGCACTGATTAAATATTTTTACATAGCGGGAAAATATTGATACATGAAAATAAACCAAAAAAGATTTTTAAAAAATTCAAAAATCTATTCTATTAAAATTCGATTGGATCTACCACCCCTAATTTTGCTCAAAGAGTTTTTTGTCACCTACACTAATACGATACCTAGGAAGGCATAAAAAAATAATCTGATATGGACACCACATGACCTCCTTGTACGTCTATTAAATTATATATAAACATTTTTAAAACATACATAAAATTTTATTTTACCAATAATTTCTAATTTGGTTTATATTTTTTATTATTATTATTATTGAATTATGATTTATTTATTATTATTGAATTATTATTTATTCAATCAATTTATAAAATCAGAGGTTATAATTATTAATAAATGAAGATATTGAAATTAAACAAAAAAGTTAAAAAAAAGGAAATGAAGTCGGAATCGAACCGATGTGCCTTCCCCTTGTAAGATTCAAATATTTCATTTAGCTATAACTCTGGAACAATGAAAATAATTGCCACTAATGATATAAAAAATCTACAATGAGGGTTTATTATAATAGTCCTATATACAAATTTTCAACATTCTACTGCAAATCATTTTTCAGTTATGCGAGACTTGCGTATATACGTACGTACTGACGTCACACCGAAACTAGTCAAAATGGATATTTCCGTTGAAATCTGAAAACCGAAATTTTTCGCGATTACAATATTTCCTTTACTTCGTTCAAGGAAGTAAAAATCGGTTAAAAAATTGCAATAAATAAAAAGATTCGATTTTTTTTTAGGAGGGAAAATTTTGAGGAAAAATAATAAAAAATGGTAAAATAAGTATGAACGCGTGTACTGAACTTAATATAAAGTGGGGTTATGCTGACAAAAGTTTTAAGAAAATGACTCCAAAAAGCTATCCATCACCAGTAGAAATTGACCTAAAACTTTACCTACAAACTGCCCCACATACACAGGTCTCTCTGTAAAAAAAATTCTCATCAAAATCAATTGGTCAGTAAAAGTCATAAAGCTTCAAACACGCTAACACACGTATTTATTAAATTTACATCGTAATTCGAGTCCCAAGTATTACAGTCTAGCTTAATTTTATTGTAGACGCAGAATAAAGGTGAAATCTTTAGTCACCCGATACTAACAAAGAGTTTCGGAAACTCTCTTTATATGATCTTTTTTATTTATTTCACCAATTGATCACGTCCTGAACGTGATCAAAAAATCGATAAGTAAACCCAAATTGTAAAAAATTAATAACAAAATAAATTTTCTGAAGTTATTATCGTATAATTGATTTATAGACTGTGTTGTGGGATCATGTGTGATTTCAACCTTAAGATTCAGTGATCGGATTTCGGTTGTGTATATTATATTATTCGCCTAATCCTCTCCTCCCCTAAAAAAATAAAATAAAATGGGAAAAATTTTATTAATGGAAAATTGTTAAAAGACAATAAATAAGGTTGTAGCATTTGATTATAATTTGACCAACAACAAAATTTATATGCGTGTATTTAATAGTTTATTTAATAGCTTATACAACCCACGGTTTGAATGATAAACTTTAAAGAAGATTAATTTTTAAAGAAGATTCCCGGTTTTTTACATTAATAATTTGCACCCTAGAATTTAATTCCTACCTGTCATAATATTAATAATTTTAAAAATGACCAAGAATGCTTGTGGTGTATATCGTATGACCTTTATTGAGAAATGAAATCAGCAAAAGAATAAAATAAATATCTGTAGCTTAGTTTTTTCGATTCGTGATCAGCTGAGATAGTAAGACGTGTTTCGTTTTCCTAACAAAGATAGAAGTGTTTTGCTATGAGTGTTATTTTTTTTGTCAGTCTATAACAAGATTTATTGAATTATGAGATCACGGTTTTATTAAGAGAATATACACTTGAAAATACTTTAGTTGATTATAAATAAAATACTATATTGCGGTTTTGTGGTTATATTTACTGAACCTTACCAAACGTTATTGTTATTTCAATAGATGTAATTTGTATTCTAAGTATTTATTATTTATACATATATATATTTTTAATTAATAATTACTAGTTTTCTATTTTATTAATTATAATAAATTACCAAGTTTTCTACACATCAATAAGATTTTATGAGAATTTTACTAGTTAATTGTTGGAAAAATTCAAGGTTGTGAGAGGTTAATTTTTTTTTCATAAACCTATGAATTAGTGGTTAATTATGCGGTTTTAATCTATTCTTTCACTGAAATGGTTAAACGTTTTTTAATTTTTTTTTTATTACTTATGGCTTTATTATATATATGGTCATTATTCCCGTGGAAATTAGTAGTATATGAAAAGATGCTGTGCTTGACTGGGATTCCAACCCGGGACCTCCGAACGAAATACTAAACGTTATTCTGTTTTGATTTTTATAATCTAAAAAAATAATTTATTTCTTAATTTTAATTCCCCTTTAATATGCTACAAATTTTTTATAGTTAAGAAAAAGAAAAATCGATATTGAAATAAACAGTTATAAACAGTTATTATTTTTTAAAATTATTTATTAACAATAATGTCGAAGTTATTATATATATATATATATATATATATATATATAATACATTTAGATGAAGTATTAAAAATATATTTATTTATATACTCAGAAAATTAAAAACATTTGTTGAGTATATAAATAAATATATTTTTAATACTTCAAAATCTAAATGTATATATATATATATATATATATAATAATAATAATATATATAAAAATAATAAATCTAATGTTTAAGTTATAACTGTTTTGTTGAAGCTACTGTTACTTACGAGTTAACAAAACTAGTGTCTTTCTCTGTTCTATTTTAAACTTGAACATAAAATGTCACCACCCTTTCTTCTTCATTACTTAACTGTTGTCATTTATTTTTGTCTCAAACGACATACGTTAACAGAGTTATTTCTGAAACTAATTTAAAACTTTTATGCACTTTAAGTTATTTAAGGTTAGGATACAGAAAATAAGATATATAAAAATAATGTAAAATTAGTTATTGAATTTCACTTACGTATATCAATTTCATCTAGATGTTGCACTTTTAATATATACAACATAAAATAACAAAGTAAAGTAAATGAGTACCAAAGTGCATAAGTACACAACAAATAAATCTTGTACATGCATATAAGTTTTATTTATTTTTGTTTTATTGAAATTGTCTATACGTAAAATATTACACTTCGATATTCTAAAACAGTACAAGGAAAAAAAAACGTAATGCTAAGACAAATCTTTAAATATTAAAGAAAAATAAATTAACGTTTCTATGGATACGGTAATAAAATTTAAAAAAAAAACTTAAAAAACAAATCCACAACAATATTCTCTTAAAATCCATGATAAATTATAAATTTCGGAGTTAACACGAGAAAGAAAACAACAAGAGTTATATCATCGACTAATCGTAGTTGAATACGTGCAAAACCAGTAGTAAAACTGATAACGGAACAGAACGCAAGTATAACAGAGAACGCCTTATATCGCAAAACCTGGACTTTTGTTCCTTGCTGCTGGATTTTTCTAAATACAGTAGATGGCGGGTAATCCGTTTTTATTTTTAAAGAGTATAGATAATTTTTATGCTGTTTTTAAATGAGATAGCGTTCCGATCCTTTCTAGATTGTGAGACTTTATAATTTTTACTAGAGTTACTTCTTGGGAGAGTGCAAAATTTTGTCCTTTTATCAACGCATAATTTCCCCTTTCCCCCGAAAGAAGCATCATCCGTAAAAATTATTTGTTTTCAATCATTTTGTCTAAGATTTCAATAGTGAACTGAAATCAGTATCTGGTATCAGATACTTTGATTTCTTGTAGTCTAAATTTTATATGCACACATATGCAACCTTATAAAACTTTATGAACGATTGTCTTTTTTTCTGTTTAGCCTACGGAACCACCGTAAGGTATTACATCAGAGGATGAATGTACATGAAGTGTAGTCTTGTATCTCAGGTCGATCATTCCTCATATGTGTGATTAATTGAAACCTAACCACCAAAGAACACGATCTAGTATTCAAATCCGTATAAAAGTTAACTGCCTTTACTAGGATTTGAACCTTGGAACTCCCAAATTTGAAATCAGCTGATTTGCCATGTCGAGTTTACTACAAAACCAGTCCAGTGGGCTATGAACGTTTATCTTGAAAATTTGTAACTCAACATTTTCACGACCGATAGATTTATTAGAATTTCTGATTGCTGATCAGTCAAATTTCTTCTAATACTGGTAGTCTTCCAGTTAATTCTTATTTAAGAACATACTCTGATTGTTGAACAATAGAACCAGCATCTCATGTGGTGGCTCTTTTCATTGTTTGATGAAACACACATTAAACTAAAATTACTGACTTCAGTTCGGCACGCCACAGAAATCAAAATGTTTTCTTGAGAAACATACCCCAGCAATAATATACCAAAGGAGGACAGCTTCTTCACTAGTTTTAGAATACTGGAAGCCCAAATACCGTATACCTTTCAAATGAAAAGAAACTAAACAAAGAAAAAACTAAATTAAGGTTTAAACACTGGGAAAGAAAAATCATTAAGAGAATTGAAATGTTGAATATCAGGGAAATAGGTGGGAAAGATATTGAACTGATTGGGGATATTTTCGAATGGTGGAGATGGAGAATAAGAGGAAAGGATTGGGAATATTAGAAAAAAAAACGATAAATTTATATAGAAAAAAGAAAAAAATATCGTCTCAGAAGAAAGTGGAAAGAAGGAATTAAGAAATTGTTTATTGGTCAGTGATGGTTCGGGAATAAGGCAAAAGAAATGCCATGAGGTATAATCCTGGCAAATATCTCGTGAACTTGATACTTACAGGTAGAAGTGGAGTCGATTAAATAAGATAAAATTATTTAAATATTATTTTCAAGTTTTAAATGCCATCGATTTTTTATAGTCAAGTTTATTACAAAACAGGAGGTACCTGGATCATTGGATATTGCACGATGGACAAGTGTAAATCTAGGTTAAAATAAATCAATGAATGATTAAATTAAGAGAATACGTGAAGAAACAAAGTTTAATGGAACACTTTGTTAAAAGAATGAACTAGCCGAACCGTCTAGCCAAGATAGGCCCAGGTGAACTCCAGCGCCAACTTAGAGGAGCTACGGGGCCTACCCCAGGCCAACAGAGCTCGCTTCGCTCGCCATTCCCGTGTTGCAGGCTTGCTTCGGTCGCCATTCTCGTCTACCTAGAGGGCTCCGCCTCCTGGACCCCCTCACTGTTCGTTATCCTCATGATTGTGAGAGAACAATACTGATAAATAAAAATTAAAGTACTCGGTCTTTATAGAAACCTGAAAAAGAACCTAAATTTAAAAATACGAATAATAGTAGCTTTTATTCTGTTTAGCCTCCGAGAATCACCATCAGGTATTACTTCAGAGGATGAATGAGTGTAGAAGTATACTCTTGTACAGTCTCAGGTTGACCATTTCTGTGATGTGTGGTTAATTGAAACCCAACACCAAAGAACACCGGTGCATCTACGATTTGAATACGATCTAGTATTCAAATCCGTATAAAAGTAATTGCCTGTATTAGGATTTGAACGTTGAACATCTCGACTTCGAAATCAGTTGATTTGCAAAGACGCGTTCACCACTAGACCAACCTTATGGGTTAGAATAATTGTAGCTGTGGTAACTAAAAGTACACTATTACCATTGACAACAAAAAATTCATAACTTATTTCTTTGCCATGGTGACAGAAGAATAATAATGAAGTAAAAGGATAATTTTTTTTTCTTTATGAATATCTTTAATTTACAACTTCACCCTCCTTGGGTGTGAATATTTTTAATATTTCAACAACCACCACGAGAGCTAGGGCCTCGGGGTGGCTGAAAACCTCCCATGGTATAATAAAAATATACCCTGATAATTTGAAAGCAATCGATCGGTTGGTTCTTCGAGATTTTTCGAAATGATTTATCTAAAACCCTTCTAGTTGTGCCAAAAAACATAGGTAAAAATTTGGTTACCAGTAGTTTTTATGTTTATCCCGAACAAACTAAAACCTTCTTTGTCTTTATATAATAGTATAGATATAGATACGTTTGTATCAGATTTATTACAAGTGTTCTAAAATGGTTTTAATAATTAATACTTAGTTAAATATGCTGGCCCTAAACTTCATTCAAATTTAACGCAAAACGTAAGTAAAATGGAAAAACAAGTTATTAGGTAAAAGTGAAAAACCTAAAAATTAAATTTTTAATAAAAAATCCTTTTATCTCTACAATTTACTATTTTTTCCTAAATTTACATAATTTTTTTGTGGTAGACTT
The DNA here is from genome assembly GCF_047948215.1 of Lycorma delicatula. Lineage (NCBI taxonomy): Eukaryota > Metazoa > Arthropoda > Insecta > Hemiptera > Fulgoridae > Lycorma > Lycorma delicatula. The sequence goes on from NC_134464.1 coordinate 44,499,139, forward strand.
ATACAACTACTGTATATATACATGGAACTAAGATGAGGGTTGTTAAAAGAAGATAATAATTTATTCAAGAAGTAGCTTAAAAATAAGTTACTGGATTTTATAAACGACCTCTAAAAATGTATAAGTAAGTAGATATATAAAAAAAACTTGTTATTGTTTTCAGATAGTTTATTTTAAATTGTATTCATGTTAGACGATCGAACACGAACGATGAGTAATGATGGTAAATTACGTAAATTATATGAACTCAATTAAAGTAAGCATTTTAAAAAGTAAATAAATTATTGTAATTTAAAAAAATGAAATAAATAAATTTAATCATCCATCACTTAAAATAGTAAATTAATATGTAAGATACATAACAATACGAAAAAGAGATAGAAAAATATTTTAATAAAGAGAAAGAATTAAAAAGGTGGGTTGAATAAATTGATAAAAAGTATGACGTATTGTTTCACTTAGGTAATAATGTTTTCTGTTAAGTCGATTGCAGCAACAATTTACTTATTCACTCTCAACAAAAATTAAAAACCCTATTGTTCAAAAAATGTTTTATTACCATTGAATATAATAAATAATTGTATAACATGCAATTTGTATAAATAAAAAAAATATTTATATATTTTTTCTAACGTGTAAAGAATTTATTGTAACACCTTGTGAATAGATTTTCATTGTTTTGTAACAACCATATTTGTTAACGTTTTAAATATTTTATTTCAATTCATGTTACAATATCAAATTCTCTTTAAACGGGAAAATAAAACAGAAAACGCTTATCTAATGATTCACCATTAATAAATTACAACATTTATAAGGGTTATAACTTTTAATAAATACATTACTCATTGGGAAAAACGAACTTACAAGTGACGTTATCTGAGCAAAAAAAAAATATCTTTCTATATTTCATCATTAAAACACTACTACTGAAATTTCGATTATTAGCCAATTGACTAGTTTCATACAAATTTTCATTATTTTCTATTCCGATCTAATATTTTAATATCAACATATTTGTAAAATCGTATAAATACATATATATTTTTTTATTTTATCAGATTATTTTAATCTATCATTCGCTGAAATTTTTTACCTGCTATACATTTTTTCATTAATTTATTAACTAACCCTAGCCGTATTTTTATATGATTACCACCAATCTTTTTAATAAGTATCTTGCAAATTCGAATCTTCATTATAGTTGATAATCTTCATTTAATATTTTTTATGCCTACTGGCAAAGTTCCCATGTTAAAGAACTTTGTCCTGTGTTAAATCATCTACAAAAAAAAACCTATATAAAATGTTTAAACACGGCTGTTTACCCGTGCAACTGCCAACCAGAGCTACCTCCCAAACATCCTACTATACTACCACTACTGTAAAATAATTTTTACTCCCAATTTATGTTAAAATATTTCTCTTCTTCTTTGTCCATCAGAGTATAGGAGAATTGCCCGTTCTGATCTCAAGAGTACCATTATTTTGAAAGGATAACACGTTTCACAACGATTCCTTGGTTTTCCCACCTCTCTTCGGTCTATAGGTTTGTACGTACAAACCTATCTACCTTCTTGGGTAAACTTTCAAATGGCGTCCTCTCCAGATGTGCTAACTATCTTTAAATGAAAATATGTTTTTTGATTTTCACAAGATTTATTTTAAAAAAGGACAGCTGTTTCGATGCACAGTACCTTCTCCAGATGAGAAAGGTACTTAATACTTTGTTTTCATTCTTTATTCTTTTATTATGAATTTTCACCAAGTAAAGGCATCATCCTTCGATTATCTAACCATCTCTCTTTGTCTAAAATTCTATCTTAAATATATTTAATTCCTTTCGATATCATCATTGTAGAAATAATCAATCTCGTACAACCTTTCATGAATCTTAAAAACAGCAATACCCCATGCTTCAATTCTGTTCTTACGCTTTGTACTAGACACCCATATCTCTGAATCATATAATAAAACCAGTACGGCCATCGTTTTATACAATTTTAGACAGGTCTGTTTTGTGTTTCTCTTTATTAATATTCGCCGGATAATTCCACACACTGACTGGAACATGTTCAGTTTGGGTCAATGTCTTGCTCAACATCATATATAATGTCGCATGCCAGGTAAAAAAAAAGAACAGATATCTGCTATATTATCTTGTTATCTATAACTATTTTCGTACGGACCAGATTCTCAACAAAAAAAATCCACAAAAAATCAATAGATTTCGTCTTTTATGGAGAAATCCTCATGTTGTAGACTAAAATTTTGTGACTTCAACGTAATTGTTTTTACGGGAAGTACTGTAATCCCGAAAAATTTCGGTTTTCAGATTATCAGATTTCAACGGAAATATCCATTTTGACAATCCCTGAATCCATTTTGAATAGTTTCGGCGTGACTTCTGTACGTACGTATGTATCTCGCATAACTAAAAAACAATTAGCCGTCGGATATTGAGATTTTGGATTTAGGACTGCTGTAACATCTAGTTAGGCACCTACTCGTTTGGTTGCAATCGACTGAACCAAAAGTGTCCAAAAAAACCCAGAATCCATAAGAATTTGGATTTTGGACTTTTTCTTAACTGCAGTAATAAGCCCTCATAGTCTAAATAGTACTTATTTTCATTGGTTCCAGAATTATAGCCAAATGAAATTTTAATTAATGAAATACTTGGATCTTATATGAGGAAGGCACATCGGTTAGGTTTAGATTTCATCCCATTTTTTTTTACTTTGTTTTTTTAATTTATATATATTGATTTATTAATAACTATTAACCCCTGAAAGTAAAAATAAATTTACGATATATAATAATTCAATAATAATAATTTAAAAAAAATATGAAAAATATCAGAAGTTATTAATGAAAAAAAAATTATGTACTTTTCATTTAAAAAAATTTGTATGTGTAATTTAATAGACGTACAATGAAGTCATGTGGTGTCCACATCAAGTTTATTACGGATAAATAAAATCGATGTATCGAACAGTGTAATATCTAAAATAATTGATTCGTATCAGATTGAATTTATGCAGTGATAATGATATAATATCCTGATATTTTTAAAAAATTGACTATAAATATACTTTTTTCATTATCCACGTAACCTATGTGAAATTTATTTATATTACAATATTTAGTTAAATATTAAATAGTATTTTGTATATTTCTTTTATCTTAAATTAATCTATTACTGGCAAAGATTTGCATAACTTTCCCAATTTTTAAGAAATCGGGCGTATTTTTCAAAACTTTGATCCTCTCTGTAAGGCCCCGCATGTTTCAATCGAAATTTCCCTACAGATTTCTTCCCTAATTTTTGATGGAAAATCCGAATCAGGTCTTAAAACCCGGAGAGAGAATAATGATAATTGGTAGATTACCATAGTGACATAATTAGTAATGGAATCACCTAATTAGAACAAAAATTGTTTTGCTACTACTACTCTATTGTAAAATATGAAACACCATTAAAAAGTATCTTAGCTCACTAAGGACTATTAAATTACGTAAAACATTTATTTGCGATTGAGTAAAACTTTGAAGTGTGGAGGTTAACGAGACCATTTCTGCCCTCTTTAACAATTGTAACCAAGGTAAATTGGACCAATACCACATATAAAAAATCATTACGCCAAATTTCACTCAAATTGATGCAGCTAGTCTTGTGTAATCAAGCAAAAAAAGAAAAAATCCTAGGAACGTACATAAATATTACTAAACATTACCATTGGTAAAAGTTTTTTTTTAGAATGGGTGATACAACTTCATGATCTGCAAAATTTGACCTGATTAACACACTTTCACTTACGTAATATATTGAGCATCTGAACGATATATAAATATTTATCCGGGAAAGTAAAACAAACCTTTTTTCATTGTTGCCATGCAACTAAATGTATTTTTGACAAAGCTCAATTTATTTTTTTAATTAAAATATTTAGTATTGGCTTAACAAGACTATTATGCTAATTTTTTAAAAATAAATTTGGAAAAAAATTATATAGATTCTTTAATCTATTAATTCTGAATCAATTATTAATACGTAGTAAGATTACGTATTTTGATGAAGTGATTGTTTAGGCGTGGGTTTGTGTCAGTAAGCAGATAAATAACCATCTGCTTACTGCTTTATAAAGAGTTAATTTCCTTTTAAAATATGGTAAAACCGTTTTAAAATACTTCATAATCCATTTATATTTGAATGGTATAATGTAATCGAAATAAGAAATCTAAACCGGATGTTTATAAAGACTTCTCTGATATCTGATGAAAGATTATTGACCAATTATAATTATGCATATTATTAGCTTTTTATATATAAATAAAAATCCAGGTGTGTTTTGATGGTTTTATTATGTTTTCTTACTTAAAGAAAAAAAATAATATCGTTGATAAAGATTTATTTAAGAACAAAGAATTACAAAAATTTTTTATGTAATCTAGGAAATGTGTTGTTAGCTATAAAATCGTAAAATGAAATTTTAAAACAGGCTACAGTTATTGGTCTGATGTGCAGCTAAATAAAATAAATTAATAGATTACGACTGGAAATATCAGATTAAGATTAAAATTTAAAAAATTTTTGCACGCAATTTTTTTTAGTTTAAAACCCTTTTTTAACGATTTTTCGAAGAAAAGGACGGTATTATGTTCAATCGCACGGAAGGGTGAAAACGAATTTTCTCCGTGTTTTGAGGTTTGTGTGTGTGTGTAAAAAGGAAAGGGAAAGAGGGTTTTTGCTTTGTTCGGAATTGAACTGAATTAATGAACTGTCAATTGTGAGTCTCACAAACTAAATGATTTGAATCACTCGAGTAAATATATCACAAAAATAATTTACGTTAAATAAAATAACATTAAATCAAATTAAGTTTAAAGATAATGGGCTACCCCTTGGGGACTGCGTGTGAGGCAAGTGTGGTGAGGTACGCGAGCACCTCTTGGGAGGCTAGACCAATCATCACAATCACAAACGGGGTATTCCTGGGGTGCTATTTTGGAACGTGCAGTGGGGTGCTCTTATCTCCGCAAAAATTTGTCCAATTTTCAAAATTCAAACGGGCTATTGATCACTATTATTCGGAATGACCGATTACTTTCAAATTTGCAGGATAAATTCATGTTATCCCAAGGAAGCTTTTAAGCCATCGATTGAGGCCCTAGCTCCCTTGAAGGTTAAGATATCAAAAATATTCATTATTTCATCACCTCCAAGGAGGATGAAGATGTGAATTAAAAATATTCATTAAGTAACAAATACATTGATCCTTTTACAGTAATCAGTACTATTCTGACAACCATGAGGATAGCGTACATTGAGGCAGTTCAGGGGGTGGAGCTCTCAGGGTAGATGGGAATGTGACCAAAGTAAGCTCTGTGGATATCGAGAGCGTCGGTCCTCCTGGAAAATTGGAAATGGCAAGCGAAACGAGCTCTGCAGCCATTGGGTAGGCCCCTTGGTCCCAGAAGAAACCAAGGATCCCTTGAGTTGGCTCTGGGCTAACCTGAGCCCCGAGAGTTCACCTGATGACTAGACGGGGCGACTAGTATGTATATATAAAGCCTAGGTTTAAAATTTGTGGGTCGAATATCTCCAAAACTAGATCAATTTAATTTACACAATTAAGATAGGCTGTTGTAGTCTAAATGAAGTTGTGCATATGAATTATGAAGAAGTTGTTTAAAACTAGATCAATTTAATACATGAATTATGAAGATTAAGTTGTTTCTGAGTTATGTAACAGACAACTTTGTCGCCTCCTTGGTGCGAGTGGTAGCGTGTCGGCGTTTTATCTGGAGGTCCCGGGTTCGAATTCCGGTCAGGCATGGCATTTTCACACGCTATTTCATTCATCTCATCCTCTGAAGCACTCAATTTGAGGTTATGTTGACTTTGTATTGGTGTATTTTTCATTTGCGCTTGTGCAGTGAGTAACAGTGTGAGTAATTTTAACTTGATGCTTGTGTGTAGTGTCTGTTTCGTATTTTTAATTATTTCATCAAATTACGGTTATAATAATATAATTTTATTACAATAATAAATAAAATATATATCTTTTAGTTTTCTCATTTAATTTATATTCTGTATACTTTTTGCGCAAAAAATTATATAAACAATATAAAAAATAAAATACCGAAAAGTTTAAATGAAAATTATCTTCTCATTTTGAAAAAGGATCACAAAGTAATATATATTCTTACTAATACTTTAAATTTCCCAACCTATTTAGTTTACACTTATACTAATAACGGGTTAAATTAAAAATAAATTTATTAGATACAAAACTAGATAATTAAATTAACTAAACATTGTATTATATTATTGAATAAGAAAAAAATAATCAATGATAAAAATGTAATACAAATTACGAAGTTGATTCACTAAATAACACACAAGATTATCTTTTTTAAAATTTTTAAGATATTAATTTTTCAAAATGTAAAAAATTTATTAACGTAGAATAATCATAACTTAATATTCGGTGAATATGACCTAATAAAAGAAAATTTGAAATTGATGATAAATTAAATTTAAAATTTAGTTGATGTTAGTCTTGGATACTCTATGTATGCTGTAATGCTGTTTAAATTTATATATGTATAACTAAAAAAATATTTACAGAAAAACATAAGATAACACAAATATACTACGTTAGATTACTAGGGGGAAAAAACCATTTAAAAGCAATTTCTTTTTTGTAAAGTGAAAGGACTGATAAAAACAAGTAAATGTAATTTTAATTGATTATTATTTTAAGAAGGACATAAAGGTACTTTATCTGTAAAATAGTAATGGAATTACTATGTCCAAAACGATGGAATTTAAAATATTTTAATGAATTGTTATTGATGGTTAAATAAATTGCTAAAATAAAGTTAAAATATTTTGTATAAGGTTTCTTCAAAAAAGATATATAAAAAATAAGTAATGCAACAACTGATACAACTGTAAACAAAATAAAAGAAAGTATGTTGTTAAGAGAAACATATTTGTTAAGGAAGCTATTAAACTTTTCTATAATTTGCATAATCTGCAGATTTATTCGTCCCTAATAATAATTGAGTCGAGCCTATAAGACAGTTATAAAATCAAGCCCACCGGGCTGGTCTAGTGATTAACTCGTCATCTCAAATCAGCTGATTTCAAAGTCGAGAGTTCTAAGGTTCAAATTCTAGTAAATGCAGTTACTTTTACACGGATTTGAATACTAGATCGTGGATACCGGAGTTCTTTGATGGGTGGGTTTCAATTAACCACATATGTCAGTAATTGTCGACCGGAAACTGAATATTTTATTAGTGTAGTCTTGTATTACACACTTCATTTACATTCAAACATATCATCCTCTGAAGTAATACCTTATTGGTGGTTTCGGAAGCTAAACAGAGAAAGAGAGTTATAAAGTCTACAAATTTATAGTAAAATCTACAAATTTATAATAAAATATTATTATATAGGGTCGTCCCTGTACCGCAATAACTACTGGACAGATTTTAAGAAAATTTAACAGATTTATAGCTTAGACGGGCCATTATCTTCAACTAAAATTATCACGATATTCCTAATGGAGGTTAAAAAAAAATTAATCTGTTTACTTCATTATATTTATGTTACTAGGTAAAAGAAAAGATCTCTGAGTTCAGATCTGTAGAATTTTACATATTTTATATTGTTATTATTAAATTATTATTATTGTAATTAGCACATTTAGCTAACTTTTATGGATTTTGATTGTTTAATTTGGCTGTTGATATATTGTTTAGTTTGGCTGTTGTTTAAGAAAGAGAAGTAATCTTTCTTATTTTTCGAAGTCTGTTAAAAGAATGAGAGTAGCTCGTTCTTCTGAAACAGATGAATTGCGTGATTTTCGGTTCGGTTTTAACTTATTTAGTGTAAACCGTTTTTTTAAATCATTCATAGCGATGAGGACGACGAAGTCAGTAGTGACAAGTGTTATCTGGTAAAAGGAATACCAGTTTAGTTTTCGCGTAGAATCTTTAATCCAAGAAAAACTGTACAGTTTAGATTTTACCTGAAAAATTACGAGCAAGTGTAGGTAAAGTTCATAGCGTACGAAAAGATGCATGCCTGACGGGGATTCAAACGCGGGACCTTCGCACAAAATGATGATCCTATATCTACTCATCCACGGAGATCGGCAGGAAATATTTTATTATCTACTTATAACGTTTAAAATCTTATATATAATATTTCAATAACAATAACTAATATCTATTACAGTTTTCTGTTAATATAAAAACATTAAAAGTATTTACTTTATTTATACATATACATTATAGTTAAGCGAAAAAGTAAACACGTCAAAAGATGTCAAGGTATTTCTATTTGTAAGCAGCCTACTTTTATCATAATTTGTTATCATAAGATAATTCCACTTAAATAAAAACAATTATTATAAAACGTAATTACACACGTTTCTGAAGTCTTAATTAAAATATTAAAAAATTTATATTAACGAAATTAAAATTAAATATAATATAAACACGGTAATTAAATCACTATATGATATAATTAATATTACTATATTAATTAATCACATGTGATATAATTACAACTGAATGATAAATTAAATTACTATGTTGTAATCTGGGGCTTAAAAAGTACCTTTTTAAAATCTCAATACAGTAATTAAAGACAAACATTTTATGCATTAGAATCTTTAACAGCTGATTTTCAAAATCGAAAGTTCTGAGCTTCAAATACTAGTAAAATTTAGTTGCTTTTACTAACAACTAACCAACCGGATTTGAATCCTAGACAGTGGATACCAGGGTACATTGGTAGTTGGGGTTTAATTAACCACATGTTTCAGAAATGTCGGCCTGATACAGGACTACATCTCATTTACATGTCATATATACGATCTTCATTTCACTGGGCCGTGTAATAAGGGGTTGCTTATTGATGAATAATTGAATAGACTGAAACGTACACATTACGAAAGAAGAAGAGAATGAATATTTAAAGCTGAACGGTAGAGAAAAATAAGGAAGAAGAATTTAAAAAAAAATGTTTTACTCTTAACATAGAATAAAACAAAAGAATAACTCTGAAATACTAAATACTAAAAATACTAAACGACAGATTACTATTTTAGGATATTTTCAAGAATGAACAAAAATAAATTGAAAAAGGAAGAATTATTGAATTGTTTAACTTGGTTCTCAGAAATCAGAAATGACTCTATAAAAAACAAATCTCTGAAGAAAAATCTACTATAAGAAAATTTCTAGAAAAAATATAAAAAATTGGAAGCTTTCTAAGCTAAAATAAAAAAAAATTCCTTTAAGCATGTCGAAAGGCATTTCACCGGTGCTAAGTAGGGGATAAAAAAAATGTCCACCTTAAAGTTAAGAAAAAATTCAAATTTACTCATACGACAATGGTTGCATGTAAAAGAATTTTACCATGTTTAACATACGGCAAGCCCCACCTTCTTACAATTCCAGCAACATTTTGGTCATCCTTTTCCGTAAAAATTGGTCATATGAAAAATTGTTTCAGACAAAAGTTTTAGATATTGTTTACAGGACAAACGAACACTTTAAACCGTTTCGATGCTGTGCCTATTAAGTAAGGTATGATTATTTTGTCTATGGCTAATCGTTTTTGAGTTATGCGAAATACTTACGTACGTACATACATACAGTTTGACGTCACGCTGAAACTAGACAAATTGGATTCAGGACTGGTCAAAATGGATATTTCCCTTGAAATTGGAAAACCGAAATTTTTTGCGATCACAATAGTTTCTTTACTTGAAATAAAATGGAAGAAACTTTTCTGTAGATACATACGCTGGTTTTTTTTTTAACATAAAAGACTAACTTTTAAATACATACAGAAATACATTTATTAATGAAATATTTGCATCTTACAAGAGGAAGTTAATAAGCGTACAAGGAAGTCCTGCGTTGTCCACATCAGATTTTTTTAAAGATAAAACGTAGCACAAAACATATAAAATTAAAGTTATTTATTTATCTGGAAAATAGTCTACGATTCGCAATTTATATGAAAACAATTTGCCATTCGTTCTTATAATCGAATTCTATTTTGGCACACAAAAACGTATTAGACATATAGATAGAAGTAAACATTAAAAGTCCGAATATTTGTTTCTGTGATTAAATAAAGGCATGTCTTAAGTTAATAAAACTGCAATGCGTAAATATAAACGTTTTTAAATTTCCGTAATGTTGGCTACTGCAATGCGTAATAGTATTTAACGTAAGGGTATTTTCTATAAGGGTAATTCAAAAGAATTACCCTTAAATTACATTAAATTTTATTTCGTTATTAACTTCTGATATATTTTTCATATTTTTTTGTTGTTATTATTGAATTATTATTTATCGTTAAACTATTTTTACAACCAGAGGTCAATAATTATTAAAAAATCGATATATATTTAATTTAAAAAAAAGGTTAAAAAAAGAGATGAAGTCTGATTCGAACCAATGTGCCCCTAAGATCGAAATATTTCATTAACATTTTATGCAGTTAAGAAAAAGTTTAAATCTTTTTTTTATTTTGGGCTTTTTTTGGACACTTTTGATTCAGTCGATTGCAATCAAAAGGGGAGGTGCACAATTGAATGTTACAACAGTCCTAAATCCAAAAGTTCAAGATCTTACGACTAATCGTTTTTGAGTTATGCGAGATACGTACGTAGAGACGTCACGCCAAAACTAGTCAAAATGGATTCAGGGATGGTCAAAGTGGATATTTCCGTTGAAATCAGGAAACCGGAAATTGTTCACGATCACAATACTTACAATACTTCCTTTACTTTGTACAAGGAAGTATGAACTAGGAATTCCGAAAAGTAAAAGAAAGTTGTCTTTATAAGATGAAAGTGTAATGAGAATTTGAGATGAAGGGAATTTAAATGAAGATAATCTAAAACTGATATATTAGTTGTATATTGGAAAGCCCGACCCTTTAAACGATAAAAATTACAATCTATTGTATTATTAGGCAGTTTATTTATTCTTCATGTAGATAACAAAATAACCGAATTCACAAAGCTAACTCTCACAAACACATCAAAAGTTAAATTCAGAGGATATCCAAGCGTCTCCTACAAAATTAAAAGAAAAATTAGGACAAGGAGACCCTTCTATCTCCCCTGCTTTTCAACCTCATCCTGGAAAAATGACTAAACCTTTGGGAAAAACAGCGGAACCGGATTCAGATGTCTGGCCTTTGTAGATGGCCTGGCTTTGGTAGCAGAAACAGAAAAAAACAATTTAACAGATAGAGGATCCAAAATAGGTGGCTCAGAAACCAGGCCTGCAGATATATTTTGAAAAATAAGAAATAATGCCCGGCATCAAAAACTACCAAAAAAATTGCATTAGAATATGAAAATTTTTTACCGGTGTCTATTTTCAAATATCTAGGGAAATAATAAAATACAACAGGATGGATAGAGCGGCATTAGAAGATAGAAAAACAGACTGGATAAATCGCTGACAAAAGATAGCTACAATAAAACAACCTTGCAAAAAGGATCAAATTCAGATATTATGCCACAACCACTATACACAAGTGAAACGTTACACCTTACCTGGAATCGTAAAGAAAGTAGAGAAAAGGATAATCCTAGGCCCCACAAAACAAGAGAAGGATACAGACTGAAATCCAACCAAGAACTGTATGAGACATAGAGAACAAAAACTAAATAAAGAAATATTCATTAATGTTTGGGAAGAAAGCAGTAACTATGGATATTTACAACAAATGAAGAAAGAATAAGAACAGGAAATGAAAGATAGAAAGCACTTCCAAAAAAAAATATACATAGTTGAGTTTGAAATGGTGAGGAAGAAAAGATCACTCGAAAGTGAAATGCTCGAAAGAGAGGAAAACCAAACACACAGAAAGAATGAAAGAATATTGGGAGAAAATAAAAAGACCAGAAGAAATGATATTTGCGTGGTCCATAATTGGCCTAACCGCAAAAAAAAGTGATAAATCTTATATAGTTTGTTATGCAATACAAATATTTTAACAGCTAATTTTATTCTAATACGTACATTTAAATTACAAAAAAAGAAGATATTAAATAATGTTGAACATAATAAAATAAATTGAGATCGTTGACACCGATTTTTTATGTCATTAAAAGTTTTATAGACGACCTTGAAAATCCACTTAATTAAATAAACCAGTTTCTTCTCTACAATACCTTTTTAATAGTCAAACATTACAAAGCGAGATTTTTAACATTATTTATTTTTTAAATGAAAAAAAAAATAAACCGTTGATTTCTACGTACAATATATGTTCATATATATATATATATATATACCAAACAGGTAAGCACAGTTGAAATAACTAAACTATATATAACTATAAGAAAGTTTCATGAAAGGACATATTTCCGTAAATATATTTACACAATACCTACCCATAACGCAGGTAAGATAAACAAATATTACAAAGAATCATACCATACATTTTAATACAACAAACATTCCACCATACAACACTAAATTCAGTAGCATTAATACAATATTTTTATTATACTCTGGAATTTATAGTAGGTCAAACTACCGAAATTCAGAATAACTGTTGCCTGTTGAGTACTAATATAGTAAAAGTCTTCTAAACAGAAATTATACCAAGGCATGAAAACATTTTCTGCCCCGGCAAATAATTTGTAGTTTTCACTTTAAGCAGGGTTTTTTTTTTATAAATTGTTAATATAATCAGTTTTTTTGTCCAAATAGACTGTAATAAATTTTAATTTAAAAGAAATTGCAAAGTAACGTAAATTTTGACATATTATTGTAAATAGTATTACTTTCCCGGGAAATATAGCTAAAATAGAAAATAGGGTAAAATATGATAATCCTGTTAAAAATGGGGTTCGGGTGTTTTACTTTACAATGTCTAACTAGTTCATCAAGACTAAAATAACATTTCTATGTACTATACATGTGGATATACGTATGTGTGTCACGCTGCTTTTTCCTTATATCTCAGGATATTGACCGAATATAACAAATTTGTCTTTAATATTTCGATATACGGGGAATTAATCATATTAATTCTTTTTCAAAATTAGTTTGGGGGTTGGAGGGATATCACGAAAAACAGTTTTGATTCTATTCAGTTATTTTTGAGAAAACTATTAAAGCAAATTTGTTATTTATATTGCGTAATATAAACATATTTTACTTAAAAATATTGTCTTTATTAATCTCTTGGGAACCAATCAACTAAACAAATTTATAAATTAAATTCACTACTTTCATTTCAAAATTCTCTAAGCTTCCTCAGGCGACAATTAACTGATCTACCCATCCTAGATAACGATATTTTGTCCCATCCTTATTGTAATAAACCATCTTACTCACACATGACTCATCTTATCTTTAGATAATTATATGTACGAGTATCTCTTTATACAACCTGATTGCTATTTCCTGAGTATTGAAACCTTTACAATGCACATATTTTTGATATTTTCCTGATAATTATTATTCATTAATATATCTTTGGCTTTTTTTATATATTCTGGTCTAACTTCCGGGTTTGTAAATTTTATTACTCTGTTTCCAAGATTCTTGACTACTGATTTTTTATGTGATATTAGTTGTGTTGATATGAAATTTACATATCTGCCTGAAGATGCTGGTTTTATAACTACTTTGTTTATATTTTCTGTTTGAAATGAGCTATTGTTAAATCCAAAAGGTTTATATACTATTGTTAATCTCAACTTCCTTTGTAAATTTTAAGTGATAATCCTTAAATGGAAGTAAAGAACAACAGGTAAACGATAAAATTAAAACCTTTATCATTTTTAGAAGAATGAATGAATACAATATGAGATTGTAAAAGTCCTTATAGGTTTAAAAATAAAATTAACTTATTTTTTACAATACTGTAAAAACGAGCACAGACGTATGAAATCTACCGCAGCTTTACTTTTTCTTTCTCCAGTACCCCATTTTTCTGTTTAGCCTCGGGAACCACAGTCAGGTATTAGTTCAGAGAATGAATAACGATGATATGTGTGAATATAAATGAAGTGTAGTTTTTTACAGTCTCACGTCGAACCATGCCTGAGGAGATATGTGGTTTAATTGAAATCAAATCCCCGAAGAACACCGGTATCCACGATCTTATATTCTAATCCGTACAAAACTAACTGCCTTTACAAGGATTTGCACCTTAGAACTCTCGACTTCAAAATCAGCTGATTTGCAAAGTTGAGTTCACCACTAGACCAACCCGGTAGGTTTCCTCCAATACCTACAACGTTTTTGTCCAGTAACAGCTACCCTAATTTCTTTATTTATTATAAGAAATAAGTTTTGCTTCCTGTAAAAAATATCCAAGCCAAAACAGGATTTACACCCAGAATCTTTTGGATGAAAGGGTTTTTGGAATCTTTGGTTATTTATCATAATAACACATTATTAACTGAAGATACTCTCACTATTAATTCAAAGGTGTCTTAAGACGAAGACCAGTTTTTCTTCAAAAAGAGCATGTGTTGACTGCTTTATCTCTCAATAAATAAACTTAGAAGGTAGACTTAAGAAAAATAAAATTCTGTACATGGCGTTTGTAGATCTGGAAAAAAATTGTATGGATTATATCATTGTTCTTTTAACAAAAACCAAAGATGACACAAAAAAGTAAAGCGTGATATATATTTATCGTTAGGAAAGAAATTTAGTTTGAAAATAAATAAAATTAAAAACAAAAGTAAAAATGCAGTAGAAAGGAAGATAATGAATTAAATAACATGACATGTGAACATAAAATATCAAAAATTACATAATTTTGTTGTTCAGGAGTAAAATAATAAAAGTAATTACGACGAATTATTAAAGAGTAAAAGCATAGGCAGAAAGATGGTGAGATTTTACGTAAAAAGAAATCGATAGCTTATAATATACATCTAATATTAAGAGAAAAAGTTTCATAATACAGGTAACGTGTTTTTCAAAATGAATATCGGGGTTTTAAAGCTATGTAATATTTCTCAAGTCTCACGTACATTGATTAATTATACGTGAACTGAAAGCGTAACGCAAATAGTATTAGCTGTGCGCAAGCTCAAGCTCAAGAACTGTTTTCTGTACTTTCCGCTGAAAGCGCTAGTAGCAAAGAAGGTGACCCTCAATAGAAAGCGTTCTCTGTTTTGTATTTTGCACTTTGCAAAGTGTGAATCTGTAATTACCGTTTAACGTTCGGTTCCGTTATGATCCCCGAGTGACAATAAAATTCGCAGATGGTATAAACAATTGAAAATTCGTAGATGGTATAAAAAACCACTGGCTTTACTTGTAAAGGGAAGAGTATAGAACCACCGAGTGTGTCCGAAGACAATGTTGAACGTGTGAGTGTTTTGTGCGTCGGAAGGCTAGCCGCGAATTAGCAATTCCAGTGACGTCTGTATGGAGGGTTTTAAGGAAACGCTTACAACTCTGTTTATGTCGTCTACAACTGTTACAACAAGATGGTGCATCTCCTCACTGATATAACACTGTACGTGATCGGTTAAGTGAAATTCTCCCCGACTGCTGGATTTGTCACCGGAGACCAGATGACAGGGCATGTTTTCCGTGGCTTCTACGTTCGCTCGAACTGATTTTTTTCTTTGGGGGTTTATAATGGATGGATTGTTATTTGCTACCATTACCAGCTGATCTACCTGATTTGAGACACAGGACTGAAGTGGATCAGTTACTGTAGACTTGCTGATTAAAGTATGGGGGTGAACTCTTTTATCGGCTGGATGTGTGGGTGTGTGACGATGGTGCTTACATTGAACACATAAGAAAAAACTGTTTGAGTTGTACTTTTATTTCATGTATAATTTACTTAGTAAATATTATATAAACCCCGATATTCATTTTCAAACATACAGTATTTATATGGATCATTTTATGGTTGTAAAATATGAACAAAAATATCTAAAATCTTTCAAATATTATCGTGAAAATTAGGATAGTTAAAAAAATACGAATAAAAAGATGTCTGAACGAAGGGAGACTTTCGTAAAAACAAACTAGCTTTGGTAAATCATATATTATTAAGGTTTAGTTAATTTTTTAATAGAAATATGAATCGAAAGTAAAAAGTAAAGAGATGAACAAAATATCAAGCAAATGTAAATGTAAATCTTAAATTTAGATGTAAGAAGATTAATTGGCACATCAAAAAAAAAAAAAAATTAAATATAACACCTATCGAATTACTGGTAAATATAGTACAAGAAAATTAAAAACAAAAAAAAAATCTCCCTAAATGTGGTAAATAAAAGAAAAGAAAACAGATTCAAAAATTAAAAATTTATCTTAAGTGAAAAACGAGACAATGACCCTATGTCTGTTTACAGGGTCGGTTAAATAAGTAAAATAGGTAGCTATACAGAACACTTACAACGACAGCGCGGCTACATTCTTTCACTATGAATAAGCAACTACCTCAGTATACTACCAGGTTATACTAAAATATTATTACATTTGATCAGTACACTTCCTTCAGTTTAATAATATTACTATATAATATACATTTCAAATTGAAATATTAAATGTTTAAAATCTCACCACAAAAGAACTATTCTGTTATAAAAACTTAAAAGTAAACAACAGGAAAGGTTGTAAACTTTTATTAAAAAGTTGTTTATTGAAAACAAAGGCAACAAACAAAATACATTTTTTTCAATGCAAGACAAATCCGTTGACCTTGAGTGTAGATAGATATTAAAGTAGACATCTTAAAAATTATTTGTTTATAATGCAACACTACGTGTAAAACAGGAAAGCGAAGTAACAAAAGAATGAAATCATTAAATACAATGACGTTGGATGAGCAAAAAAAAAAAAGATGATGTACATAAAAAAAATCGGATTATTTGATAGAATACGAAATGAAGATATTTTTAAAATAAACGAAGGACAAAATATATATTATATTATTTATCTACTATTGACTTAGACATTAACAAGAATATTTTTTAATGCAGTAAAATAAGATATGTGAATTTAGCAATATCACTAATATCATATAACCTGTCATCTAATGGTTAAACTCGTCATCGCAAAATCAGATAATTTTCGAAGTAGAGAGTTCTAAGGTTCGATTTCCTGTAAAAGCAGCGCTTTTATATGTATTTGAATGCTAGATCGTGGATACTGGTGTTCTTTGGTGGTTGGGTTTCAATTAACCACACGTCTCAAACGTGGACGACCTGATTCTGTTTTAGACTGCATGTTTACCGGTATATTTACTCTTACATTGTTCTATATCAGCAGTACAATGTTATTTGGGAAGTAGAATTACTAAAGATGGACGAAGCAGGAGTGATATTAAAAGCCGAATAGCACAGGTAAGCCTTCAGTCACAAATATAATTTGTTTACAATAAAAATTAATTTAAACGTCAGAAAAAAAAGATTTCTGAAAGTATATGTTTAGAGCGAAGCTTTATATGGAAGCGAAACTTGGACGATCGAAGTAGCTGAGAAGAAAATATTAGAAGCTTTTGAAATATGGTGCTATAGGAGAATGTTAAAAATCAGATGGGTGGATAAAGTGACAAATGAAGAAAGAGATGTTGCGGCAAATCGATGAAGAAAGAAGCATTTGGAAAAAATAGTTAAAAGAAGAGACAGATTTATAGGCCACATATTAAGGCTACCTGGAATAGTCGCTTTAATATTCAAGGGACAGGTAGAAGGAAAAAATTGTGCAGGCAGGCAACGTTTGGAATATGTAAAACAAATTGTTAGGGATGTAGGATGTAGGGGGTATACCCAATGAAACGACTAGCACTAGATAAGGAATCTTGGAGAGCTGCATCAAACTAGTCAAATGCTGAAGATAAAAGAGAAAAAAATATCAGCAGTTACGTCAGGCCAGGCAAGTCGATAGCGGTAATTGCAATTTTTCCTATATACACATACATCAGATCCGGAATTAGCTAGATAACTTAAGCTGGATATTTTAACAAGGAGAATTAGGAAATTTTATTTCACCAGTTGTTTAATAAGTCAAACATTTTTTCTCATTTCATAGAGTTAAATATATGATAATTTAAAAATTTGTCAAAAAGTTTTTTTTTATGTTTAAAAATTATTTTTTAAATTTGTAATGAAACAAAACTGGATTTTTTAGAAGATATAAGATAAACTACCCGCAGTTTGAGGCGAATTAACAAACTTCAGGTTTATTGGATAAGATGCAGCAGTATAAGTATTGATGATAAGTTCTCTCATTGCAATAAAAATAAACGAATGCCAATTAAACTTGCAAAACAAATAAACCTAACGTTTAATTATTGTAAACTCTGGTGTATTGTATTGAAATTCTATAGCATTCCATCTATATAGCTATATTTTGCTACTTTTTTTATAGAATATAACATTTTTTTAACTACTTCTTTCAGATAATTAAATTTATACCCATCAGGAAATTATAATAAAATTAGTATAGGAAATAAATTTGAATAATCCAAAGTATAAAAAAATGAACATTAACAATCATTAATCCGTTGCAGTACTAGAAAACTGAAATTTTATGGAAAGTTCCATTTAGTTACTAAGCAATTGTTAGAAACATTTTTAAAAACTGAGGTTTTTGAATGGAGAAAAATGGTTTAACTAAATTGTAAACGGGTTAAATTAAATGAATTTGGTTTAATTTTTTAACATTCATGGATGACAAATTTTACATTATGATTTATATTTTCTTTTAATAAAATACTAAAGAATTTATTTTTAATTTCTATTTCCTATGAGATATAAAGGTATTCAATTACTTAATACTAATAATTTGTCATCACGTGTTATTATTAGAAGATACTTGGAAAAGTTATGACCCGGTTTTTTTTAAAGATTTATCCAGCCTATTAGGAAAATAATTAATTATTTGCTTTATTGTAAATACGAACCGTACACGTTATATTTCAAGAAAAAATATAATTTTTTTTCATATATCCCAAACCAATTTTCTTGTAAAATTGAAATTTTGTGGAGAGTTTCATTAATGTCTTAAGAAGTTTACTTTTATATTTTTGAGAAATTCTTCGATTAGATGATAAACTCTATTATGAATTTCCTTCAGCCGGAAAGTCAAGGTAGTCTAAAATTCAAGGACATGAGAAATAAGGCTCTCCTAGAGACTGTTATTTCTCTATTCTTATTTCTTTGTTAGTAATTTTCTTTTAATGTGCTTACTTTATTATTAAAAAATTCAAATGGTAAAAACATTTAAATTATTTTGTAAAAATAAAACAGGTTTGTCTTTTCACAGAAAACAATTTAAAAATTTGTACGAAAATGACAGGAAGTACATTATTAGTATTCTTCCAGTAGAAAATTATGGAACAGATTTCTTAACTGATCCTAGTCAATAAATAAACTAAATGTAAGCCCTTTCTTGATTTATATTAAATAAAAAATAATACATTTAAAAATAATGAGGATGATTTTATAAAACTTTCGTGATATTTGTTAGATATAAGTATTAAAAAAACTAGTAATTTTCAACGCCATTAATAATATATAACAAAAGTAACTATCATTTATCAGTTGAAAACACTCATAAATTTTTAAGAGAAAAAAATTGTTATACAATTTTTTTTAAAGAAATTAAATATCAAGCTTAGTTGGTTGAACTACTTACTAGGAAGACGTTTCATGTTGTGTTTAAAAGTAAAATTTTTGTTGTATAATGCGTTTTTAAAGGCAATATAGGCCTACGGGATACAACTTTGAGGGAACGGCAAGCAATAGCAATATCATCCAAAGGTTCCAGAACAAAGTGCTGAGGAGACCATCGGAGAAGCCATCGAAGAACAAAGAGATCCACGATTACCTAGGGTTGAAGAAATCTTTACATATTCGTGAAGAAATTCATCGGTTAAGCTTAGATTATATACTTAAGCTTAAAAAGCAAGAAAACCTATCTGGCTGTTAAGCTATTGGATAACAGTGAGGATGAGAGACGACTGAAAAGGTAGCATGTATTGGACCTTGAGACTGTTGTGCAGTGAATATTGTACTTTCTTTGTTTTATTAACAATTTAACTGTTGTTCGGTGACCATTTATCCTTTTTGCTCTGTTTAATTTCTTATTGATATATATAAGTATATATATATATATATATATATATATATATATATATATATATATATATATATATATATATATATACTTTATTACGGATTTTGAGTGGATTGTTAATTACTGATAAATTTTATTCGTTGTACTTATACTTGCTTACCGATTTTTCGAAGAAAAATAAGGTATTTCTTTCAGAGGCATGTTGTGATAGAGGCGGGTGAGTGAAAATGAAATTTCTTTACGTTTTGAGATATGAGGAGTACGAAAATACCATTCACTGGGGTTTCCTTATGTAAATGTTTTCTAACATTTATTTTCATGAGTATTCATCTATTATATAAAAATAAACTAAACTTAAAGAGAAATGAAACTCACTTAAAAATGAATAGCAGTAATATCCTTTCAGCTCTGATTTTAAAAAAGTTGAATAAAAAAATAGAATTTTATATATATATATATATATATATATATATATATATACAATATTATATTACTTGATCCATTTAATCTAAAGAACGTTTAAAGATTTGAATGAAATACGTATCATTCAAACTCTCTAAAAATAGAGAGTGTTAAATTAGTATTTTAAACAATTTCACCCTCGTTAAATCATTTTTCAAAACCAAGAAAACAAAATTAGTTTATCTTATTAAAATGTGTACAAGCTTTGTCTATAAAGATTAAATGATACTAAAATATAGTAGGAGTGTATAAAATTTTACGAAAAAAATCATTTGAAGAAAATTTAAAATACTGTTTAATATTCTTAAAGCATCCACGCCATTTCCGTTCTATTGAATCTCGCCATTAAAAATCAAACGGATATATATATATATATCCAAGAGGGCATATAAAATAATTATTACAAAAAAAAGGAAGTAACCACAGTAACTTTAATGAAAGAAAGAAATAACACAGCTTGCAAATGAAGGAAAATTAAAAAACGGATACAGATCAGAAATTAATTATTAAACATGGTCCTACAGTTTAGACATATTTTGCTGCCCTTAATTTAAATTTATTTCATTTGAAAGTGAGATACGATACTCCAATTCTTTAATAAAGTGGACAGTTACACAACTGCATTGTAGTAGACACCACATTTTTTTGTGGTGTCCTTATCAGAATTTTATATTAGTTTATATATTAATTTTGTTTCACGGCTCAAGTAGTTATGTGGTGTAAGTGAGAATCTGTCGGATCCGTAACCATGCACACACCGGTTCGAATCCGAATTCATATACATATATTATTTCTAACTATTTTTTTCTTTATTTAAATATATTGAGTTATTAATAATTAGTCGGATCCTAAGTAAACATTTTTTACTTAAATTAAAAGTATATATGAATAAAATTTTATTTCACTATAAACTACTGATTTTTTTTTCAATTTTTTCACTCGGAAGTTAATTTATTAATAAATCAAATCATTTAAGCTATAAAAAGAAAAAGGAAATAAAGGAGGATTCGAACCGATTGCCTTCTCGTTGTAAGATTAAATATTTCATAAATTAGACTTTTATTTGGTCATAACTCTAGAACCAATGAAAATAAGTACCACATATGATATATTGTTAAAAATCTCTCAATGAGGGCTTATTACTGCAGTTCAAATTCATTTTTTTTTTTGATTTTGGTCTTTTTTGTACATTTTTGGTTCAGTAGATTGCAATCAAAAGAGGAGGTGCACAACTAGATGTTACAACAGTCCTAAATTCAAAATTTCAACATTTTACGGCTAATCATTTTTGAGTTATACGAGATACATTCGTACGTACGTACAGACGTCACGCCGAAATTAGTCAAAATGGATTCAGTAATGGTCAAAATGGATATTTCAGTTGAATCTGAAAACCGAAATTTTTTTGCGATTATAATACTTCCTTTACTTAGTACAAGAAAGTAAATTTTTTTTTTCTTTTTACAATATAATAAAAAATCTTTGAATTTTCAATCGTATATCAAACGTTTGGTGACGTTGACAATGATAATAATGATTAATATTAATATTTTATATTTTTGAAACCATTTTTGGGTTAAAAAATATTCCGCATAAAATCAATTTTTACTTTTATTTTTCGTTACTAAAAACAATTCATTACGTTTATAAAATCCTAACAAAAACGATTACTTATTCGTAAAAATAATATCTATCTCAACCAAAACAGAACATTTTCGTATAACTTAATACAACACTTTGGCTTAAAATAGATAGGCTTATAATGTTTTAGTTGCAATTTTAATAGAAACTTCTGAACTATTTAAAAAATTTTCCCATCAATTAATTTGAAATATAATTAAAAGATTTTCTTTTTAGAATAATATACTGTGCCAATGAATTTTTAAATATATTTTTAAAAACTCTTAATTTTCTTCATGCCATTAAACGTGTACATTTTAATATATATTCAAATAATTTTTAAAAAACACCTTCTGAATTATGAATTATTTTTTACTAATTTTTTATATGTAATATTTTCACTCTAACATCATTTTATTAGTTTAAATGTAAAATACCCCCCCGGACTGGTCTAATTGTAAACTTGTCCCAAACAGGTGATTTTTGAAGTCGAAGGTTCTGAGGTACGAATCCTAGTAAAAGCTGGTTTCTTTTATATGGATTTAAGTGGTTGTAGAGTTCAATTAATCACACAATTCAGGAACGGTCGGCCTGAGTCTGTTCAAGACTACACCTCATTTTCACATCATACATATCATTCTCCTCTCATGGGGTCAGAGAGAAATTGCTTATTCACTAGTTGAACAGATTGTAGCGCACACATTAGGAATAATACAGAGATATTAATACGTTCTTAGTTACATATATCTTATAATTAATTGTGTATTCTGTGACGCTGCTCTGATCAAGGTTTTACCATAGTTTCCAGGCAAATACTGGAATAGTTTCATTTATTATCGAATAAGTACCACATCTACCTGTTCATGAAATTATGTATGTAATGTACGTACATATCGATCAGGATAAAAGATTTATTTATTTATTTCGATAAATATTTTGAACTAATTTAATCGATTGCAATGTGGAATTTAGTTATTCATTTTAATATTTTATATTAATAAAAATATTTTAAGAATAGACAGTTACTTAAAATATAAATTTTTTTTATAATCAAATATTATAGAAAAATATAAAATATTCTACAGTATAATATTTAACTAATATAATTTTACTTTTTATTAATGAACATCCATACTAATAATCACTACTAGAGTATACAAAAGTTAAGTAATATTTATATAAGGAAAATAAATTATTATTTTTAATTTTAGGTGTAGGAAAATGCAGAATATTCGAAGAAAATATTATAATGATATCTTTCCTTTAAATCAGAAAGTTCTATTTTCATTTCTCAGACGATTTTAAAAATCAACCACGAGGATTAGTCATTAAAACTAATTAATTAGTCACAATAATATTTTATAATCAATGAATGACATATAAGCTATTCGCAATGGATTTATCAAATGATTCACTGTAGTTGACCTATGAATTAGAAATAACAAAAAAATTCTACTTTAACCGAACGTAGACAATAAATTATTGACGTATAACATAATTTAATCTATCGACAATTCCAATTAACAAAGAATAAATGTATAAATATAAACGTAAAAGAATAAAATAATGGTAATGAATAATTCTTTAAAAGAAAATGATGAAGGTAGAAGAAAACGAAAATAATTAAAACTGTTATATTACATATAATAAATCAGTAAGACTTTTTACGCAGTTTCAACCGTAAAACTTTTCTCTAAAAATATTGATATCAAGGTAAAATATTTACCAATATACAGTAAAATTAATTACTTAAAAAATTCCAACGTAACAAGGAAAAAGTTTTACTTAAACATTGAAAATAATTATATATATGGGAAACAGAATAAATAGTCAGCATATAGTATATAATAAAAAATACACCCGTATATTACAATTTTTTTTTAATGTAGAATGATAAATGTTTAAGTGGTGCGGCAATGCAGGAAAATTATTTTTCTACTTTTAGAATGTGTGTGCGTATATATGTATAAATGTTGACATATCTTTGTCGGCAAGTTGGAAGTTTGATATTAAAAGTGTCCCATCTTAATTAAATTAAAAGATAAAAGTAAGCTAGTCTAACTTTATTCAACAATCACTTTCTTGTTTGTTAAGCAACAAAATTTTATTTCATAAATGAAATTAGTTTTCAAAATACTGAAGCATAAACTTTTTTTAAAAATAAATAACCTTATTTGAATTTACATCCGTAAAAGCGTATATAAAAATTTAAGATATTTACTATTTTCCATAAAAAAATGAAAATTTACATTTTTGTAGGTTGTACTCGCTACACCGATTTGAATACTAGATCGTGGATACCGGTGTTCTTTGGTTGTTGAGTTTCAATTAACTACACATCTCAGGAATGGTCGAACTGAGACTGTACAAGACTACACTTCATTTACACTCAAACATATCTTCTTTTGGAGTATCATCTGAACGGTAATTACCGGAGGCTAAACAGAAGAAAAGAAAGGTTGTACTCGCTATATTTCCAGTTATCCTTCTCTTTTTCAAGCAATATTTATTCATTCCGAAATGGTAATTTTAAATAATTAAAATATATTTGTATAAGTATAAAATTTGGTATAATTTTTTCGATAAAGTAAGAAAATGTGTAATAATAATAATAAAAACTCTACGATTTTTCGTGATTTATTCATTTAATGTACTAATCAAAGTTTAGGAAGCTAATTTATCATTCAGGATTGGGGTAAGTTATTGGACCGCGAACTGCCTTTTTTCTACGTAGGATGTTTTATCGTGCGGTATACTATTCCATCCACTGTACTACGGAGATCGCCTTTTAAGTTTTACAAATACCCACTAGATGGCGCTATTGAGATGTAACATTACGGTAGTTCAAAAATTGGATTTTTTTTATTGTTACAACAGTAAACGCTCAGAAATCGTCCGAGTAGTTTGTTTACCGTGAACGTTTAAATAAAAAAAGGTTTTTGTAAAAAAATGAGAATTTCACGTGAAGGTTCGTTGGATAATTTTTTACGATTTCGGTAAGTGCCTAACACGACAACGATGGTTCTAATCGCTTCGTTCAACTTTTGGTAATGAATCATCATCAGAAAAGACTATTTACAATTGGTTTGAAAAACTTCGTCGTGGTCGTGATTCCGTCAGCGATAAATTTCGAGAAAGTCGACCAAAATAGGTTGTTCCAAAAAACATCAATTCTGTGCGCAACATGATTGAAAAGAATCGGCATGTAACTTATCGTGAGACAGAGGCATTCTTAGACATACCGAATACTACAGTACATTCGATTTTGCATTAACATTTTAGATGTGAAAAAGATCTGTTCCCGATGAATTCCGTATAATTTGACCGAAGCTCAAAAACAGGCTCATGTAAATCGGTGTAAGGAAATGCTCAAAAAGTTCGACCGAGGAAATGAAATATTCGTATTCAACATTGTAACAGGAGACGAAACTTGGATACATTGTACGAGCCGAAAACTAAGCAACACGATCAACTGTTCGTTCGCGAAGCACTTCCAAGAAAATGATCACATGTTTCTTCGGTTAAACTGAACATGTAGCATCCATTGCTTTAAAGGATCAAGGAATAGTTAATAGTGAATGACAACAATTTGTTTATCAGAAGTCATCAATGGTATCTAGAAAAACAATCGTAAACCTCGCATCATTCTACATCATGAGAATGCCAGCACTCACACAGCACGTCAAATAATTTATTATTTGACGGAGAAAAATATTGAATTAATTTCTAATTGCCCGTGTTCACCAGATTTATCGTTCAACAACTTCTTTTTGTTCCCAATGTTAAACAGAAAATGCGTTAACAACGATTTTCATAACATCAAAAATGTTGAATCCTTCCAAAACCATGTTTTTGAGGTACCAAATTAGAAATGGAAAAAAGTTTTCGAGAATTGGTTCGAACGGAAGAAAAATTGAATAAATCTTAAGGCGAGTATTTTGAGAAACAATATGTACCAATTTGTACCGAGAAAACGTTTTTCTTTCACGGTTTTTGTAAAAAATTAAAAGGGGGTCCTCGTATTATTTATATTAGTGCCAAAATTATTTCGCACACCACGAGGTAAACAACTGGGCATCAATCGGCGACATATGTCGCAAGGAAGTGATGAAAACGGAGATTTGATCAAATCCCTAAAGTAGATGAAATCCCTAAGTGAAAAGATGAAATAATGTTATGATATTAAAAGTATTTACTTACTAAATCATATATTATTAAATGTAGATAGATAATACAACAATAATCATTAAAACACAAATTATTTACTCGAAACTAATTGAAAAAAAAAACAAATTAAAAAACGTACAACTTATACTCATTAATTAATTTATAACTTATTACAATTAACTTATAACTTATATTCTACATTTAATAATGCATGGTTTACTAAATAAATAATTCGTGATACCTTCTACCTTTCGTCATTTGAGTCCTGACATGTTTATTTCATCTTTTTATTAAAACAGGTAAGGGATTACTTTTTTTAGGAAAATCACTTAGAGAGTTGTAATTTTAACATCTTTCGTGAATTGATCATCTACCTTGGGAATTGATCAAATCTCTGTTTTTATAATCTCCAGGCGACATATTCAATTTGACGAGCAATAACTAGTGTAGAGTGGTGGTTAATTAGCTATTTTTATTTTCTTATATTCACACGACAAAGTAGCAGTTTTGTAGTTTTTCTTATGTCATCGTTACAGTACATTTTCCTCTCCTCTACACATTCAATGATGCATAATAATTATTTTAAATAATTTCTTTTTTGAACATTACTTCATTCCCGTCTTAAAAATTGATAATTTGAATTTGTATATATGTATGTTTACATTATATATACGTATATAATGATAATATATCATGATTAATATGTGTATCATTAAAAAAAATAACTAAAATGTTTATGTATTTATTTTTTGTTTTTATTTCGCGAGTTTGACAAGAGCTTATTATTTTTTTTATAACATAAGATCGGACATAATTCAGCTTTAAAGTATAATCGATGCAAATGATTTCGAAGTTCACCCAGAAAAATAGAGATGTAGTTGAAACAATGTCATTCTGATATTAAGAAATAAGTAAAAGCTAGAAAAAAATATTAGAGATGAATTTACTATAATTAAGTGAAAGAAATAAGAAAGCGAAGAAGAGTGTGTTTTATTGTATAATTGGCGCGTCGATTCAGGAACATTCACACACTACAGCCAAGTTGAACGATTAATTCAAGTCTACTTTTATATAAAATTAATACTACTTAATTGAATTACAACTAATTCTACGTTTAATATGATGTTTTGAATATTTTAAACGTTGCAAGAAATCGAAGTAATAAATGCTTAATATTTTTCGTACATCAAAGGGCTACATACATAGTTTGAAAACAATAATTTTACTTCATACTTTTATAAGCATATTAATGTCCGAGAATAACAAATTTTTATAAAATAAAATGTTTTCCTTCATAAAATATGTAATTTTATAATTGCTAACAACCATTCTAATTTGTTAAAACATTTTTTATGATTAATTTACATAAAGTTAATTAATCATTTCTAAGTTGGCTCCTTTGTGTATAATATTTTTTACCCTCTAGCGTCTAAATGTAAAACCTATAAAATATCATTAATATGTTTTCTTTATAACAAAAAAGAAAAAAACAAATAAAATGACGTAAGTTATATAAAATTATATAGTCATATATAATTTTCTACTTATTGGATTGGGATAATAAATAAAAATATCTTCAAAGATGGATAATTTAAAAAAAAGAAAATAGTTTTAACACTTTTAGTTTCTTTTTAAAAATATATAAATATGAAGTTAAATATCTGTTTGTAGGCTTGATCTATTGTAAACAAAGTATTTTTAAACCAAATGTATATCGTAAGAATAAATTATTTGCGTTGTTAAAACATTTTTTTGTTTGATTTTAATTTTTAAATATCCCATAAATTTAAATCATTGGACCGATTCCTCTCTACTCAAAATTATACTAAACAATATTCAACAATAATAAAATTGCACTGTAAGTCTGAAACAGAATAAATTATTTTATTTGTGTACTAACTTCAAACAGCTCATCAAAGTTAGAAAGCTCGTTTGACGCACAGTTTGGGAAGTAATTACTGGAACAGGCGACTGGCTTCTTGAAGTCTATGACGTCTGGGGTCATAATACACTATTCCTTCCACTGTATTATAATCAGCAGTGCTAAAAATAATATTGTTTTCTAAATTCTGGCTAATAATATGTATTTAATGTGAGTTACCATCAATTCTAGGAGCAACAAAGAAAGGTTGACTTATAGTTTGAGGATTAATAATTAACAAAAATATTTAAAATATCTTTAGTTAAAGATTATATATAAAAAATAAATTATTAAGGAAATATAATTTTTTCTTGACAACCGGTTTCATAGTACTTATTAATTCATCAGGTGAATATAAATTTTTATCGACTAAAACCATATTTTTCATTATTCTCTATATTTTTAACTTTTAACACGTATAATATATTCACCTGATAAACAGTATTTAACGCAAAAGCGAAGCTGAAGAAAAAAAAAGCAATAAAGAAAAGAATTAATTAAAAGCAATAAGTATAATAATGTTCTTAAATACTAAGCGTACATTTAAATAAGCGTACATTAAATACTGTGCGTACATTTCCGTGGACCTTTTATTAATACAGAGATACAGATATATACATAAACGGAATTATTCCACTCAGTGACGGCTCATAGTTAAAATTAGTAGGCGTGCTGCTCGAGAACATTTTTGTCTGGGCCTTTACTAGGCCATGTTAAAGTATTCTGTAAAATAAAGGACCCGAAAAAAATGAATCAAAGTATCAAAAATGAATCAAATAATCCTGCTTCCTAGCTGGAAGCAGGATAATAATCTAATTCTACACTTTATCACATTCAAGAATATGGTACACGGTTTAACGGAATAAATAGTAAAATATCCAAAAGATAGTTTTTAGTATTATTAGATAAAAACTTAATAAAAACACAATAGTCCAGTGGTGCTTAATTTAAATTTCTATACACACAGAAAAAATACATAATTAGTTTTTACATCTTCTCTTTCGCCCTTCCAGCGTGTTTTTGGGCATATTTGGCAATCAAAAAGCCCTTGCTTTCCGCCATCTTCTGATCACTACTGAAAAAAAAATTAAATCGCTTTCATATTCCTTCCATTGACTAAACTGGAAACGGAAACGAACAAGAAGCGTTCCACCAGCACGCTAGGGCCGGCACTGTGGAAGCGACAATACACTCCTCCCTCGAAGCCTAGTGTGCAGCTCCCAATGTGCGCATGCAAGCACAACAGCCAAACACCACGCTACTGGAACTGTGAAGCGCACAGTTCCATACAAAGAGTTTTGTATCTTTTTCATAAATTGGGAGGTGGCTTCTGACATTAAGATTAAGGATTAGATATTGTACAGGTATAAAGAAAGAGTTAAAAGAAAAAAGTAATCATTATGTTAAACGTTATCGATAATATTAAGTGGAAATAGGAGGTGCTGCAGTTCCAAAGTGCTTATACGTGAGCCGTTACTGATTCTTCTGCAAAGATTAATTTAGTTTAAATAAAAAAAATATTAAAGTTTTGTAAAATATATGTTTTTTTAAGAGATTTAACATTATTAATGTTTTGCAAATTATTTTTTATATTACCCTATATAAAATTTATTAACTAAATAAATTAAATACCAGTAATAAAATAAAATGAATTTTTAGAAGAAAAAACTGTGTCTATAAATAAAATGAAATTATAAGATTAAAAATGAGCAGTATAAGAATGTAGGTTAAACTCATACTTCCGAGATTTTTTACGGTTTTCGAAAAACCGTCAGCAGTAATTTACTGTTACCAGCCTTTTTTTTAAATAATATTTCCTGGAATTTAGTGATGAGCAATATAGGTTAATCATTATTTGAATCTACTAATTTAAATTATTATTACTGTGAAGAAAAAGAATTCTTCAATGGATTAAAACATATTTTTCAGTTAAAAACAGCTTGTCATTAAAAAAAATCCTCGTTAAAGTATCAACATGGTAATTTTTCAATTAATTTAAGGCCAAAGTAAGATTGTCTAAATTCAAATAATGTTATGTTGACTTCCACCCATTTAGTTGTTCCATTTGTTATGTTATAAACAATATTATAACATCATTTTTGAGTGTAAATTTAAGAGAAAAAATTGCTTTAAAATATATATACATACATTTTGAATATTTTCTTATATTTTCAATAAAAATTAATATTTTATTGTCATCTACGCATAATAATACAAAAGATAATATAAAAATATAGAATAATATCTAAAAATCTGATGTGGATACCACATGGCTTGCTTATACGCCTATTAAATTACATATAAACATTTCTAAAAGTACATAAAATTTTATTTCACTAATAATTACTGATATTTTTTCATCTTTTTTTTTAATTATTGAATATTATTTATTGTAAAAATATCTGTACAGTCAGAGGTTAATAATAATTATTAATAAATCAATATATTTAAATTAAAAAAAAAAAAGTTAAAATAAAGGAAATTCGAAAGTTTGATTCGAACCGACGTGCCGTCCCCTTGTAAGACAAAAATTTCATTTGGCTATAACTGGAACCTATGAAAGTAAGTACGACTTAAAATAGTTGAAAAGCACTCAATGAGGGTTTATTACTGAAGTTAAGAAAAAGTCCAAAATCAAACTTTTTTGGACACTTTTGGTTCAGTCGATCGCAATTAAAAGGGGAGATGCACAAATGGATGTTATAGCAGTTCTAAATTCAAAATTCAGCAATGTACGGCTACTCGCTTTTTAGATATTCGAGATACATACGTACGTACCTATGTACAGACGTCACGCCGAAACTTGTTTAAATGGATTCGGGGATGGTCAAAATGGATATTTCCGTTGATGTGAAAAGAGAAATATTTCGCAATTACATTACTTTCTTTACTTCATACATGGAAGTAAAGTATACAATATATAAATCACGTCAGGAATTGGTAGTTGATCTACGAATAAAACCAAGATACTTCTGCAACATTTGGTTAGATTTGTCAAAAAAACTAATGGTGAAACCTTATTTAAACAGCTCCACAAAATAACACAATATATTATAAAATTTTAAAAAAACTGACCACACTGTTGTAGAACTTTTCCGTCACGCGGGTAAAGCCGTGTCCGGGAAAGTCCTACAACTGGTGGTTGTTCTGATGCACGGCTTACACACACATACAACTTAATTAAAAATATTTATTACTTTATTTACATATAAATTTATTTCGTTTATTTAATTCAATGATTCTAACTAAAGCGCGCCGCATACCGTATACAATTCGTGCGGGTGTGGCGATACTAGGGGTGAGGTCGGCGCTAACTAAACTATTGTAATTCACAACTTACGTAGAATAAATTTCTTTCAAACGGTCGGCAAACTGGTGTACCCTTGAGGCTTAAAGCACCAGGTACCGAGTCAGCAAGACCCAGTTACTATTTTACACTAAGTGTTATTAATTTATTTAATTTTACCACTCACCTGTGACGTCTCAACACAGGAGACGACTACAAAAACATTTTTTGGGGTGGGGGTGCAATTCTGCAAAACGTTTTTTTTTGCAAATATTGTTATTTTTTAATAACCAATGTGCCTAAGAAAAATATAACTTTTAGGCGAAATCTCAAGATACTGATGGTGATATCTCTCTACAGCTTCATTCCCTAGACCTTTTAAGTTGAAAATTTAATAACATCATGCCCTATATATAGAAGTAATCCGACCAAGTATTGTCATACCAGTAGTTCTGAAGATATAAGGTGGTTTAGAGGCCAACAGCAAACACGTACATACGAACATTAACATCCGGAAAATTTCCATCCGTATTTGTGGGTTCCTTAGGTGTCAAAACGTCAAGATCCAGTGAAAATGGCACATGCCCAAGTTGGAACGATTACAATACTTTCCCTTCTCCTAACTATAGCTCTACTATAACGCTATCTCGACGGGAAAGTTAAAACAACAGAAAAAACACCAAGAGGTTTTCCTCATCCAATTATGGGAGGGGGGTTTGAATAATTCCAAACAAAATCAGGAACTATCTTAGCTACCTAAGAGGCATTAAATAATACAAAAAAATTAACCTACCCTTTAAGTAAACTTCTGAGTAAAATTAAAAGTATCAGTGTTGTATTTACAGAAATCAGTCTCAAATTTCATCTAAAACGGTGCATCCAGTTTGTAGATAAACAAAGAACAGATCAACATATATGTTTTCGGAAATTTTCAATACTGAAACTGTGTTTTAAAAAAGAGTTCATGAAATGTCAAGATTGCTAGGAAATTTATCTCCTTAAGATTGGCAAACCCGTGTTGTTCATAGCCACGCTAGTAATGTAAACACTACATTCTTGTCTTAAGTTGTCGTGTTGTAGTATCTTTAATTACGTGGGAGTTATTACGTTATAAAATGAACGGGAAACTAGATATTGAGACCGACTGCGAAATACATGGAGTCATATGTTTTTTTAAAACATCAAAAGGTTAAGCCGGCTGAAATTCATAGGCAGTTTGCTGCTGTGTACGGTGATAATGTAATGAATGAAAGAAACGTTAAAAAATGGCGTGAAAGGTTTAGAAATAACAGAATTAATGTACACGATGAAGAACATTCGAAGAGGCCCACGATAATCACCTCGGGGAGATGTTGAAACGCGTCGATGGTGAAATCAGAAAAAATCGTCGCTCAACAATTTTCGACCTGGTCCTTCTTTTTCCTGATGTTTCAAGAGCTGTTATCGGTCGCATTGTTCATGACTATTTAGGCTTCAGAAAGGTATGTGCACGGTGGGTGCCACACGTCTTAACGGAACGTCACAAAAACTGAATGGGATTGCTTTACAAAAATAATTGCCTATGAAGGTCAAGCCACAGCCATTTGGACGCAAACTGATGGACACAGTTCGTGGGTGACGATCGTCTAAAAAATGCTGTTAATCAGTGACTAAATGGACTGGTGGCAGGAGAATACGACAAGAGTATATTGAAGCTGGTGTATCGCTACGATAAATGTCTTAATTCAAGTGGCTATTATATAGAGAAGTAGTATAAGGTATGTAGTTTAAGTTAAATAAAAAATTGATTTTTTTTTTTTATAATGAAACAATTTATATTTAGAGATAGCCTCTTGTATATAGCGGGAAAGTAGAAAGTATATATATATATGAAAGTAACAAATTCAATATATGAAGATACTACATAAATAAAATTTATTTTAAATAAGTTCGCGGGAAGCTCTTTTAAATGGGTCAGTAATTTATTAAAAATAGCAATGGAGGACAGTAAGGCCCTTACAAGTAAAGAAGGTCTGTTGTGTCGAGTTACATAAAATTTCTAGTTAACAGAGGTAAATATTTCTTCTTTTTTTTAAAGTGACTGTTGTTTTAATTCCAGATTGCATATTCACAGATTGGATTTTGTAATCGAATTAAATTTATTTAATTATAATCCTAAATACAGTAGTTTAAGAAAGGTTATAAATCCATGAGAATATTTCCCAGATTGAAAGGATAGAATTTAGTGGATAAATCTTTTTAAATTTTGGGAATATAGCTTTCATCAATTTATCATTTATAAACCTAAATATTTGTTTTTGTCCAATGAAGTATATTAAGATATATTCAAGTCTATGAAATATCATTAATTGCTTATAGTATACTGTATTCATTATTTTCTTGTAGCCTGATTACTAACGATTACGTTGGGAAATTTAAGTACTCATCTGAAAGGAGGCTTCTCCTAAATACATAGATCGCTTCTCTTATATTTTATACACTTTTTACGTCTAATATTTTGTAGAATTGTTTGAATTATGATAAGGACATGAGAACTGATAAAATTAGTAAATCCTTGATATTTCTTAGATTTGAGATAAGAATCTTTTACATTAAAGAGCTTTTATGACAATTTTGTTTCCATATTCTTCTTCAATGGAACTGTCTACTGAAAAGTATCAAGAAAAATGCGATCTCAATGATTATCTGTCCTGAACATTTTCTTTTAAATTCCTTTCAAATCATCCAACATCCTTATCTTCGTTCTTTCTCATCCTCTCACAACCGCAACCTTTCTTTCAATTATTACTTTTTGAATGCAGTGATATCTTAGGATATGGCCAATCTAATTAGCTTTCATATTGTAAGTGTAAAAAAATCCTTCTTACACCTCCGGGTTTTTATAATATAATTATACATATAAGGTTTTTAAGTAAAGAAGAAAATCCCGAGACAGTATTGAATATAGTAATATATGTCAATGACTACATATTCTAGATACTGTTTGATTATCATACCATAATATAAGTAATTCAAAGCCGATTACACAACTTAATTATATAAATAAATCTCATAATTGTTAACTAGACTTAATTCTATAAAAAGAACTATTAGTGGGGAGTATTTACAACTTGAAATGTTTTTATAGTTTACTATTAATGAAAAATATAGATCTAAAAAAAATTGTAAGCTAATTTGTATAAATGAGTAGTTGCTATATAGTTTGCGATTATATTGCTTTTAAAAAAAAAATTTTACAAGAAAGTTATACACTTTTAAAACAATCTCTTTGTTACTTCCTTGTACGAAGTAAAAAAGGAAGTATTGTGATCGGGAAAATTTCGGTTTTCAGAAAAACATTTCCATTTTGTAAACGGAAATATCCGTTTAGACCATCCCTGAATCCATTTTGACTAGTTTCGGTGTGATGTCTGTACGTACGTATGTATCTCGCATCACTCAAAAACGATTAGCCGTAGGATGTTGAAATTTTGGATTATGGAATGTTGTAACATCCAGTTGTGCACCTCTCCTTTTGATTGCAATCGACTGAACCAATAGTGTCAAAAAAACCAAAATCCAAACAATTTTTGTTGTGGATTTTTTCTTAACTGCAGTAATAAGCCCTTATTGAGAGAATTTCAACGGTATATCATAAATGGTAATTATTTTCATTGGTTCCAGAGTTATAGCCAAATAAAATTTTAATTAATAAAATATTTGGATCTTACAAGGGGAATGCACATCGGTTTGAAACCGTTTCCTATTTTTAACTTTTTTTTTAATTTAAATATACTATTTTTTTAATAATTAACCTGTGATTGTAAAAAAAAACATTACAATAAATAATTCAATAACAAAAAAAAAAAAACAAGAAATATTAAAAATATCAGAAGTTATTAATGAAATAAAGTTTTATGTACTTTTCATTTAAAAAAAGTGTATATGTAATCTAATAGGCGTACTAGGAAGTTATGTGGTGTCTACATTCGACTTTTTTTTTGAATATTTCCAACACAAACAAACACCTACTTTGGTAGTAAAAATAAACAAAACACTCAGTCAAAATAATTTACTTCTAGTATGTGTTTTTGTACTTAAAAATAAATAGTGTGTCGTATTCTAGACAAAAATAACCTAAAGTATTCTGTTATTAAAAAAATTTAATATTATAACTTTTTACAGGTAAATTGAGGAAATAAATAGAATTTTTTTCTAAACAAATTTAAAATAATACATTAAAAATATACTTACCAGTAACTTTTTAAAAGACGCATTGCTTGTATTTAAAAATTGTAATTTTCAACCCAGTAATATTTTTAAAAAAATTAATGTTTTACTATAAGAAATTAATATTTTAATGAAGAAAAACACACGAAAAACATTTTTTTGTCATATAGTCTAGCAGTAAAATGAAAATTTAAATAATTTAGGTTAAAACACATCTTATATAACACATTATATCACTATTTTAATTTTAATAAATTAAAAACAAATAAATAAAAAACACATTAGCACAACACAATACACAACACAAAAAAAAAAACACAAAATAATTATCCAAAATAATAATTAATAATATCCAGGAAGAAGTTCATTATGAGCTTTGTTGTTAAAAGTAAATATGTATACACATTTTTTTATATAAATACAGAAATTAAAAATAACTTTAAAATAACCTAGTGTAATATAAGAACGGAAGAAAACCAAACAGCGTCGACTTCACAGACTGACTATAAGCTACAACACAAGCACACCTGTTCTACATGCCTTTCGTTAACCCCTCTCTAATACGTAGCTGTCTCTCCACAGTCTATCCCCACCACCCACACAGAGAACCGACATACGACGAACTTCTCTCTCCTCCACCTTCCAAGCGTGACACAGGTAAACAGGTTTTGTGTTCCCTCAAAAATAATAAGTCCGCAGTTCTTAATGCTTCTACTTCTTATGATTCTCTCACGAAGTTAAGTGTCTTTTAAACTTACGTAAAAACAACAATTTTTAAATTAATTTAAACACTTATGAGAGATTATTTTATCAGGACATCTTTTCTTTAATGACCGTTTTCTCAGGTATATCTGGTTTCTCAAGAATAATATAATTTTTTTTTACCATAAAATTTCCATTGTGACACTCATCTATAAAAGATGATGCCAACAGTGATGATGAAAATAAACGGTTACCGTATATTCGCTTATTAAATTCTTTGTTACTTAATTTACTTGCTAATAAGAAAATTATTGTTAGTATTTTTCACAAAGAAATATTTTTGCATAATTTTTTTTATTATTAATTTATTTTGTAAAAATTAAAAGTACTTACGTATTAACGCCACCGCAGCTACAGCTTTATTTAAAAACAAAGTAGTCAAACGGATTTCGGTGGAAAATGAACACTTCGCTCGCTAACCTTGACTAATTAATACCGTAATTTTTTGAGTATTTATTTAATAAATTCAGTAATTATTGCAATTATTTAAATAATATTATTATTATTTTTAATATATAATATTATTATTTAAATAATCAAAACACTCCTGTTAATTACTCAAGGTTAGCGAGCGTAGGTTAAGTTTGGTAAAATTATATTTATGAAAATAAATAAACATAAATAACCATTTATTAAAATTAATAAAGTGACTGTTTTGAATCTATGTTAAACTCTATATCGGCCCATTTTCCACCGAAATCCGATTGACTACTTTGTTTTTAAATAAAGATTTAGCTGCGGTGGCGTTAATACGTAAGTACCAAAATCTGCGTCGTACATCTTAGAACTTCCATGTCAAAGTGATACTGGTATACATATTTTAGCAAAATAATTTATAAAAAAAACCTGTTTTTTTTTTTGTTTTATCATTTAACATTTTAGCTACAACTTTAATTTTTTTTTTCAAGAACTTTCATATTAATAAAATTTTAAATTCGTTTTCTATTACTTCATTTTTAAAAACTTTTCAGATTTTTGATAATCCTAGAAAGTTATACCATACTTCAGATTCTAAAAGTGCGTTTTAATCTCTAAAATTTTGTAACATTTTTTCAGCAACTTGCTGTTTTTGTCTTCTATTTAATCTACCGTTTAACTTTATTGCAATGTACAGAGTGATTCAAAAACGACTTCACAATTTTAAAAGGATACAAAAATCTATTGAGATAACTTAAAGATTCGGCTTTTGATTCACGTAGTTCGTTAGTACCGAATTCGTTTACCAGTGCTGTCCTCTGTGGTTAAAAATGGATTGCATTTACTTATGTTGAATAGTGGTCGTGTGTTTTGGTTTTATGATTTAGAGTAAATCCTTTTTAATTGTAAATAAAACTTAATTGTTTATTTTGTATTTTGAAGTAACTGTACTGAAAGTTATTTCTTCAAGGGATTAATATTTAAAAAAATCGATTTTGTAAAGGAAATTAAAAAAAAATTCCAACATCAACCGTCGAAACTGCAGATGGAATCTTTTAAAATGAAATCGTCGTAAAAATCATTAGTTTTCAATTCTATATGATTCTAAACCTTCATTGTATATTATAGAGCACAATCAGGGACTGAGGTCTCCCAGGGCTCCTACATCCTCCATGTAAAATACCGGGTGATTCAAAAAGGACTTCACAAATTACAGCATACAAAAATTTATTGAGATAACTTACAAATTTTGATGATCATAGCAAAATATGTATTTTGCTATGTATCAAGGTTGTCACCCAACATTCATTTTGGTTCGATACGGCTTTCATTTGTAATCGCATTACAAATGAAAATTAATTGTAATTACGAAAATTACATCGAACTGTAGTTCGATGTAATTTTCGTAAGGAGTACGGTAGGGAACCTCCTAGTATGCATGCAGTTTACTCTTGGCATCAAACCTTTGTTAAGACAGGTTTTTTATTCCAGTCCTTTTTTCTTCCTCTAGGCAACCATTAATGGTATCGTTTATTTGGACATGCTTCAAAATTTTTCTGATTCCTTAGTTAGAAGATGATGACTAAGATGGATGCCATTACAATCAGCAAAACTGGGCATCACCTCAATACTACCAACTCTGAGATTTTCTTGATACTCGTTCTCAGTCGGTGGATTGGTCCAATTGCACGGCCACCTCGCTCCCCAGCTTCGATCCCCCTAGATTTTTCTCTTGTGATTTATGATTGGGTTTATGTACCATATTTGACTGATGATCTTGTTGAGCTAAGATTTCGAATTAACGACGCAGCTGCAGAAATAACGCCCGTCTTGCTGAAATGAAATCGACTTAAGGTGGGATGTATGTCGCATTACAAATGAAAGCGATATCGAACCAAAGTGAATGTTGGGTGACAAACTTGATGTATTTTGCTATGAAGTGATACCTCATCAAAATCTGTAAGTTATCTCAATAAATTGTTATATGCTATAATTTGTGAAGTCCTTTTCGAATCACCCGGTATTTTACATGGAGGATGTAGGAGCCCTGGAAGACCTGAGTCCCTGATTGTGCTCTATAATATACAATGAAGGTTTTGAATCATATAGAATTGAAAACTAATGATTTTTACGACGGTTTCATTTTAAAAGATTCCATCTGCAGTTTCGACGGTTGATGTTGGATTTTTTAAAATTTCCTTTACAAAATCGATTTTTTTTTATATTAATCCCTTGAGGAAATAACTTTCAGTAGAGTTACTTAAAAATACAAAATAAACAGTTAAGTTATTAGGTTGTATTTATAATTAAAAAGGATTTAAATTTTGAAATATATAAATATTATTGTTATAAAAGTTATTATAAAAGGAGTTAATATTAATTGTTAAGGAGCTAATGTTATTATTTCTCAGGACATAAGTGGATGGAGATAGTGGTGGCGTAAGGAATACACAGCCAAGCAGAACACCAGATGATAATGATATGTTGTTAATCCGTATATTGCTACCGTTTTTTAACCCCTTATAGTCTATTACCCATATTCATTGCTTAATCATTTTTAACGACACAATTTCTGCCTGTTTTCCCATCTTTACAAAAATTCAATGTTTTCAATACAATCTGTCAAGATATTTTTAAAAACCGCTTATAGACCGATATTTTAAATCCCTGAATGTTTTCAAGGATTTCTGATTTCAGGGTACATCAACTCCGCATAGAAGAATGACATTGTATAGTACTAGTCAAAATTATAAGAATATAATATAATTGTAAGTACCAGTAAATTATTACTTTAACTTCAATTTTTAAATTAATTATCCTACTTGGAAATTCCATGGTAATATATGAAACTTCTGATTAAAGGGATTTTAAATCATATGTTATTCATTTTTACGCCCAGTTAGACGGGATGATTAAGCATTGATATATATATATATATATATATATATACATATAGAATATTTAATTAGTATATTCTATCGACCAATAAACAAATAAATCATTATGTTACAATAAATATATCTAAGAAGGAAAGTGATTTCATATAAATTGCGTGGTCATAAACTACTTAATTGTGTTCATAAACTTTATAAAGATAGATGTAACAATGGAACAAATTTATTTTACTTTCAAGAAAATCAAGAAAAATTGAACCGATTGTCGTTTTATTTGTTTATTTTGTTACCAAGAATACAGTCACGATTTTGTAACCACGACAACAGTCTTTTTTAAAACAATTTAAATGTTGCGCAAAGAAAATGACAATGCAATAAAGTGAATGAAAAAAAGCATATCGTTAATTACAATCATACTTAATGAAACCATTTTGCATTGTCACTGAAAAGTTTGTTCTATAAGTTTTGACAATGGAGTAATTCTGAAACGCGTCTACATGTAATAAAAGAATGAAGCTAAGAAAGGTAAACCGTATTCAACGTAGAAGAAAAAATAACGTATAAAAAACTCATCGGGTATCTGGCTAATCGGTGTACGTATGTAGTTAAGTTGGATGTTTCCAAATACCACACAAATTTAGGGAAACCACCGGATTAGTCTGTTAGCGAACGCATCTTCGCAAATCAGCTGATTTCGAAGTCGAGAGTTCCAACGTTCAAATCCTAGTAAACGCAGTTACTTTATACGGATTTGAATACTAGATCGCGGATACCGGGGTACTTTAGTGGTTGGGTTTCAATTAACCACACATCTCAGAAATGGTCGATCTGAGACTGTACAAGACTACACTTCACTTACACTCATACATACCATCCTTATTCACTGGAGGTTAAGATATTAAAAGTATTCATCAAAGAAACAAAAATGAATCTTTTACTTCATATATTTTTGTCACCATAGTAACTGAAATATAATGAAGTAAAATTACTAATTAATTTTTCTTTAATACATAGAACATCTTTAAAATATTTTCTATTCATACTATATAGTTACTACTATTCTGCCTTTGTAATTTAGTGTTTTTTTCAAGTATTTGTAAATTCTGTATACTCCTTCGTTTCTTCTTCTCTTTTTTTGTACATAACGTTCCTTTACATTATTCATTCTTCTTCTACTTCCTTCCGTGTAGTTTTTCAATTTTTTTCATTATCATTATGACGTCTAAGAAGAGATGGAATCTAGAACGATCAACATGTGCCGTTATGCTTAGCACCGGGTTTCTCGAGAACAAGAAACCGAAGAGGGAAGAGATCCGCGTCTGGAGGTTGAACGAGCATATAAATGCCAAAATTTCTCACAGCCATAAAGATAACAAACGCATCGGGAGTCCAGCAAGTGGAACCCTCACCGGATAGTAATATTATGAAAATGTTAAACACATAATATTACCTAAAGATTTTGTTTTAATTAACAAACGTAAAGCTAGCAACAAAATATAGGGCTCGCTTTACTTTTCCGAACGTCTACCCAGGGGGCGGAATTCCCTGGACCTCCGACGCGTTCTTTATCCTCATGATTGTGAGAATACTGTATTTACAAACATTTATTAAAGGAAAAAGTCGTTTAATTATTTCTATTGAATAGTAACAGAGATATAGCGAAATAAAAGGAATAATTTTTAATTCCTTGTACGAAGTAATGGAAGTATTGTGATCGCAAAAAATTTCACTTTTCAGATTTCAACGGAAAGATCCATTTTGACTAGTTTCGGCATGATGTCTGTACGTATTTATCTCGCGTAACTCAAAAATTAGCCGTAGGATGTTGAAGTTTTGGATTTAGGACTGTTGTAACATCTAATTGTGTACTACCCATTTTGATTGTATCTCCTACTTTTTTGGTTCGAATCCGACTTCATCTCCTTTTTTTAACTTTGTTTTTAATTTAAACATATTGATTTATTAATAATTATTAACCTCAATTATAAAAAAAATTACGATAAAAAATAATTCAATAATAACAATAAAAGAAAATTATGAACAAAATCAGAAATTATCAGTGAAATAAAATTTTATGTACTTTTTATTAAAAAAAAAAAAAAAATTGTATATAATTCAATAGCCGGAAAAGAAATCATGTGTTGTTCACATCAGATTTTTAATGAATATTTTTAATATCTTCACCCCCAAGGGGACTTGGATCTCAATATTTGGTTTAAATCCTTCTCTGGGATAACACAAATGTATCCTAAAAATTTGAAAGCAATCAGTCGGTTGAATCTCACGTGATGCTCTTCTAAATCTAATCATAATAAATTATAAAAATTGTTAAATTGAACTTTTTTGTAAATTTTAAAGGTTTATTTTTTAAAAGAATCTAAGAATCTACAAAAAAATTATTTTTGTCTTTTTTTGTTTTTAATTGTAAGTATTATTATTATTATTATTATTATTATTATTATTATTATTATTATTATTATTATAATACTGTTTTATCATGATCTTCAAGTTTAACTTTTCCATCAAGACAATCATTGCATAACTTATAAACGGAAATAATACCGGATATATAGTTTATTACTACTTTTATTAAATAGGATAAATGGATACAGTTTATTGATAGATTTACTGATCGATAGCGTGAATTAAAATTGTTAAATAGTGTGTTTACATGACAAATAGAGTTTGAATTGTGGGTGATCCTCAAGGTCATCCGATAAGTAACCTGTACTTTATTTAACTCCGAATTAATATTGCTTAATGTACAATATGTATACAGCGTTCTAATTTTTTAAAAGAATTACATCCTACATCACTCTTTAATATTTATTTCGGCTGGACGGGGAGGGGGAACCTTTGTTGAAAGAAATCTATTATGTTAAAAAAATTATCAAATAAAGTCCAAGCACAGAATAACATTATCTTTACAATATTATACATAATTCGATTATATTAATCTCATAGTTTTTTCATTAAATTGTTTATATTTGTTTATTAACAAAAAAAAAAAAAATAGGTTTTTATATGGACTTAATTTATATCAGTGTACTGAGTTGTTATGCGAACATGTATTTTAACAATATCATTACGCAAAAAACTTTGTGTAAAATTGTAACACGAATTTGTTCACAAAATTAGCGCTTTTTTTTAAACTGAAAGTTTTAAAAAATGTACTAAATAAATATGAATTACATAACTGGAAAATTTAGTTTGCCAATATTAGTTTTCAATAAAGATAACAGATTTTTAGACATCAGGTACTTTAAATTTGTAAAGAGAATTCAAAATTTCAATTAACAGAGAGTTCCTGATAGTGTCAAAAAATTTTTTCTGAATATAAATTCCTTGCTTTTCACATTTACAGTATATTTTCTTAGAAAATAAGGAAAGTTGTGTTTTTTCTGTAATTATTCTTATTTAAACATAACAATCTCCGTGAAACACGAAATAAAATAAAAAAAAAAAAAATTGCACAGTTTTGCGCAAGAAGACCGACTTTTCGTTATTTTATTTTGTTTCCACGTTCGAACTTGCAACATCATGACGAACCACCGCTTCGAACTTGCCCCAGTCAATTTTTTTTTCGACATTCAGTTGAAGGTAACTCAAGAACTACTCAACCAATATTCAAACAATTTTCACATGTACAACTTCAGATACACTACTACAGCATATCTAAATTTCATTGAAATTGATTTTGTAGTTTTGGAGATTTTCGAGCTACAAAATTTTATCATTCAGCAATCCTTGAGGATTGATGTTTTTATGATCAAAATTATATTGAATTTAGAGTTTTAATTTATATTTATAAAGAAGAATATTTTTGTATTTTTTTTTTATACAGATCTGCAGTTTCATTCCAATCGTGATGAAATACAAACAAGAGGAAAATTATTACCTACATTTTATTTTGAAAAGCGGCTTTGATAGTATTCTTAGATCCTGTTATTAGCAATCAAAGCTGAAAATTGGTGCACAACTGTTTTGTTATTTACCTCGTTGAGTGTGTCACCTGCTATCTCCTTCTCACTCGTTTTCCACCTCATTGTCGGACTCACTTTCTCAGTGTTAGGCTACAAAAAAAACCAAACTTCATGCAGCATCCAGAACTACCAAAACTGAAAATCAAACGAGCATCAAAGAGCTCGCGTGCTAAACCGAGAGAAGCCACTAGTTGCTAAATTAACAATATTAATAATAGATAACAATTTTTGTAAGATATTTGTTTTCCATTTGAACCCCTACTCAACAGCTACCTAATAACTACTTTCATCGTTCTAAATCTACAATCTCAATATAAAAAGTAAAAATTTCAAAATAATTATCCCTTATTTTTAAAAATTTTGTCAAAAACGTAATGCCACCAAACCTCTACCACAAAATTTTTTACTTCCTTGTACGAAGTAAAGGAAGTATTGTGATCGTGAAAAATTTCGGTTTCTAGATTTTAAC
This sequence comes from Lycorma delicatula, assembly GCF_047948215.1. Taxonomy (NCBI): domain Eukaryota; kingdom Metazoa; phylum Arthropoda; class Insecta; order Hemiptera; family Fulgoridae; genus Lycorma; species Lycorma delicatula. Next base: position 44,543,459 of record NC_134464.1, read on the forward strand.
GGAAATATCCATTTTCACCATCCCTGAATCCATTTTCACTAGTTTCGGCGTGACGTCTGTATGTACGTATTTATCTGGCATAACTCAAAAACGATTAGACCGTAAGATGTTGAAATTTTGAATTTAGGAATATTATTACTTATAGTTATGCACCTTCCTTTTTTGATTGCAATCGATTGAACCAATAGTGTCCAAAAAAAGCCTAAAATCCAAAAGATTTGAATTTTGGACTTTTTCTTAACTGTAGTAATAAGCCCCCCTAATTAAGAACCTTTCAAAGATATATCATAAGTGGTACTTATTTTCATTGTTTCCAGAGTTACAGTCAAATAGAATTTTAATTAGTGAAATGTTTGGATCTTACGGGGAGAAGGCACATCGGTTCGAATCCACTTCATCTTCTTTTGTTAAATTTAAATATACTGATTTATTAGTAATTAAACACTGATTGTAAAAATATTACAATAAATAATAATTCAGTAATAAAAAAAATGAAAAAATATCAGAAGTTATTTATGAAATAAAATTTTATGTATTCTTCATTTTAAGAAAGTCACTCCACAAGAGATTTTTAATAAAAACCGCCGATTTCCGTGGCCAAGCGGTAGCGTCTCAACCTTTTATCTGGGGGTCTAGAGCTCGAATCCCGATCAGAGTCTGGTACCAGATTAGAAATTTCTAGTGTGCCTAAAAATGACTCATTAATTGATCAATTTTTTTGTTAAATACTTCTGCTATTCGTCGTTCAATTTTGTTATACTCGTTTTACGAATGAAAAATCAAATAACATAATCATACGTTAATAAAAGGATAATCATCGAAATAGATCGATTTGTTGTAAAGTATAAATATCCATAAAATTATACATATCGGTCGAATTGAGAACCTCTTACCTTTTTTTTAAAGATGGTTAAATGATACAGATATTTTCGATATGAAAACAAGGATTGACAACTTAAAATAAAATTTTTTGCCCATTTCTGCGTAAGAAGAACGACTTTTCGTTAATTTAATTTGGTTTTAATATTTTAATTTTTTTAATTATTTTTTTTTAACTTGTAGCATCATAACGAACTACGCTTCTATCTTGCCCTGCTCAAATTTATTCGATTTTAAATCAAGCATAAATCAAGAACAACTCAACCAATTTTCATCAAACTTTCATGTATACAACTTCAGGTACAATACTACAGCATATTTAAATCTCAATGAAATTGATTTAGTAGTTTTGAAGATTCTTGAGCCACAAAATTTGATCTTTTTTTAATTAAGCAAAATTCTAGAACGAATCAACCAATCTTCATAAAATTTTCACATGCACAACTTCAGTAACTGTAGCAACTTTGTATACTACTGTAGCATCTTTGATTTCAAAGAAAGATTTGAACCACAAAACCAAAGAAAGGTTGATTTCGAACCACAAAATTTTATACATAAAAATTTTGTGTATATTCTCATTCTCTCTTTCATTCTCTCTCTCTCTCTCTCTATATATATATATGTATATATTTTCTATATATATATATATATAGAAAATAAGTCAATTTTCATCCTCCCTCCAACCAGGCGACCCAATGTAATACTTCTGGTCGCATGGATCTTATGAATTAGATGGAATGTTTTGATAGCTCTTGGTTTTGTAGTAAAAACTTTCTACCAGAAATATTTTAAAATAATCCTGATTAAATATGTGTAATATATACATATGGAATATTTTAAAAAGGATTGAAAAATCTAAAATGAACTGGTTCCTAAAAATAAATTTTATTAAGTTTCTACGGGGTTCATTAGCAACAAACGGTCTCTTAAACTGAATTTTAATAATAAAGCGACCAAATCTAACCGCATCATAATCGCATAGGTTTGCATAAAGACAGTAAAGTGCTATGAGATTATATGTGTGGTATGAGAGGGGGAATGCGAAAACAAAACCGCAAATAATCCTTTCTTCCATCTAAACTAGTTCCACCTCTTCTCTTTTTTTCCTGTTTAGCCTCCGGTAACTCCGTTCAGATAATACTTCAGAGGATGATATGTATGAGCGTAAATGAAGTGTAGTCTTGTACATTCTCAGTTCGACCATTCCTGAGATGTGTGGTTAATCGAAACCCAACCACCAAAGAACACCGGTATCCACGATCTAGTATTCAAATCCGTGTAAAAAAAAAAAGCTTTACCGAGATCTTACCCTACTTAATTTCCTGCCATTTATGAAGGACATTTTTGAAAAGTTTTTTTTGTAATAAATTAATTTTGTAGTACGTCAAATATGCCACATTTTTTACCAATTTTTATTTTTTATTTTTAATAAAATGCTCTCCAATTAAATAAAAAAGTATCCTATAAAGCAAGATTATAATTTATTTAATTAATTAATTGTACTAGTTTTTAACGAACATATAAAAAAAAACAAGCGATATTGATTGTTTTATTATAATATCATAAAACGTTTTATAATCTCCTGAACATAATCTTCGACTGACAGTTAATGACAGATAACGGGGTGTAATTAAGTTATGTCATCGAAATACTGGTACAAGTAATTTTAAAATTAATTGCAGTATTTATCGAATATGTAAAATGACGGTAATATGAAATTTATCTACTATTAACTGTGTATGTATGTATATGCGCACATACATAAATTTATAGGAAAATTATGATTGGCGGCTCTTATGAACTAAATGGAATATTTGGGTAGGTGTTGGTTTTGCAGTGCTGAAAGAGGAAGTGAAAATTACTTTCAGAAGTTTCTCATAAGACCCGGAATTTAATTACACCCAGATAACTTGTCTCTGAACAATATTCTACACTTTCTTATTAATATAATAAATAATTAAACTGGTATATGAAGGATGAATAAATGTAATTTAGAGAAAGAAATACAGTAACAGTAAGGAAAGGTAAAAAAGAACTTCTTACAAATAATTTTAATAACAGAAAGAATTATTTGATAAATTAATAAACTCTACGGTCAAGTCAATCAATAAATGTTCAAGCTTTTTCCCTCTCTACATCGGTTGGCAAACTTCCTTCATCGTGGTAGTTGCTGTGCCTTATCTTTATCAAAGTACAAATAACAACCGATATAACTGTTATAAACAAAATTATCTTGCATCTATCCTTCCCTCCAGCATATTCCTCACAATTATTACTCTCACATTACATTATAAATTCTCACATTTTGTTTTCATTTCTAATAATTTGTAAATCTATTTTAGAAGTGGGCCGACGTGATACAGGAAAATGTAAGCTGCTGTTCAACACATTTTTAGTAATGAATAAATTTCTCATCTTTCCTCTCCCATTTCTATTTTGGTAACTAATTAGTTGCATTGTCCTGGCTATATTTTAACAGTTACTCGTACTTGTTAAGGGAATGTGAATTGTGCGCAGTAAATACTTTCATGAAAAGAAAAAAAAACTGACAGCAGAGTTGTAGGATTTTCCCGTTAAGTCCTACAAAAGTGGGTTGTTTTTGATACGACCCACCGGGTTGGTCTAGTGGTGAACGCATCTTCCCAAATCAGCTGATTTGGAAGTCGAAAGTTCCAGCGTTCAAGTAAAGCCAGCTATTTTTACACGGACTTGAATACTAGATCGTGGATACCGGTGTTCTTTGGTGGTTGGGTTTCAATTAACCACACATCTCAGGAATGGTCGAACTGAGAATGTACAAGACTACACTTCATTCACACTCATACATATCATCTTCATTCATCCTCTGAAGTATTATCTAAACGGTAGTTACCGGAGGCTAACACAGGAAAAAAGGGTTGTTTTTGATACGCGGCTTGCACACACAACTTAATTAAAAATATTTATCATTTTATTTAAATATTTTTTTCGTTTATTTAATACAATGATTTTAGTTAAAGCGCGCGAGCGTACCGTATTTAATTCGCGTGAGTGTAGCGGTACTAGCGGTGACGGTCGGCACTATCTAAACCAATGTAACAGTCGGCAGACTGCTATAGCCGCGAGGCTTAACTCACCAGGTACCGAGTCAACCGGTCGTTCGGGTTTGAGACCCAGCCACACCAAGTTATTTTTTTACACTTTAAATATTATTCATTTATTTAATTGTACTGCTCACCTGTGATAACATCATAGCAGTAGTTTAGAGCAATTTTTAGTGGCGATGCGATTTTGGAAAATTATTATTATTTTTAATTGTTAATAGATGTGCCTAAATAAAAATAAGATATTAATTAGGCGAAATCTTGCTCTACAGTCCACCCCCTTGACCTTTTAAGTTGAAAATTGAATGGCACCAATGGCTCATGTGCACAAGTAACCTGACCAATTTTGGTCAAAATCGGTCCAGTAGTTGGACCGATTATCTGGAGATATAAGGCGTGGTGTCTCACGCCTTATATCTCCAGATGTAAGGCGTGAGACACCACGCCTGAGTGGTGGCGTGAGACACCAAACACACGTACACACACGTACATACAATTCCGTCCCGATTTTTGGATCTTTAGATGGCCAAAACGTCAAGATCCGTTGAAAACCGCATATGCCCAAATTGGATCGATTACAATACTTTCCCTTGTAGAGCTATAGCTCTGCTACAGCGCTAGACGGAGAAGAAAACATAAATATCATATAAGAGTAGTAAAAACTATAGCTATGAACTTGAAAGTTGACACAAATGTGTGGAGTCACAAGTACTGTATGTACTATTCCGAATTTATTTGGCATAGTAATAGAACTAAAAATAATTGGTTAATGTTATGATATTAAGTATGCAAAATTATTAAAAGAAAGTTATAATAATGAGTAGGAATGGAATTTTGGCTAATATTGTTTGTAAGCATGTGTTATCTTAAAGGTGGAGAACCTTTGAACATATCTTAACAAAAGAGAATTTTTTTAGATATTAATATAAACTCCCATCTATCCGTCAATGTTTTTAGTGAAGTTACTACTCTCTAAAGAGGCGCAATGCTATTAGTAATTTCTGTTAAATGAACTGCAGTTTGTTACATAGACGTCGTCAATTCTACATACAGGTCAAGAAAGTAGATTTAAAAACTTTTTATTGCATTGTACTAAATGATTAATATTATAAAAATTATATATTTTTACTAAATATATATATTATATTTTAATATATAATATAGGTACTAAAGGTAGTAAACGATGTTTTACTTACAAATCCGGTATAATATGCATAAATTGACAAGAGTTTCTTACCTGAAACAAATAAAACATACCATTATAAAATAATATAAATAAACTGGAATTATAAAAGAGAAAATATTTTTTTAAAATTAATCTTGTTTTTAAATGTAGTATAAATTCAATATTATTTTATCTTTACATATTTTAACTGATATATACATAATATATATTATAACTGATCCCACATAACTCGATAAAAATTCCATTTTATCATACTTAAGTCAAATAATTTGTTTCATACCTCTTAATATGAAAAATATTTTGTCACACATCCTGATTTTTTTTGTTAAAATAATCTGATGTGGACACCACATGACTTCCTTGTACGCCTATTAAATTACATATACACATTTTTTTAAATGAAAAGTACATAACATTTTAATTCATTAATAACTTCTAATATTTTTTCATATATATTTTTTTATTGTTATTACTGTATTATTATTTATTGTAATGTTTTACAATCAGATTAATAATTATTAATAAATCAATATATTTAAATTAAAAAAAAGGTTAAAAAAAGAGGTGAAGTTTCATTCGAACGATGTGCCTTCCCCTTTAAAGCTCCAAATAAATCGTTAATTAAATTTTATTTGGCTATAATTCTGGAACCAATGAAAATAAGTATCACTTATGATACATCGTTGAAAAGCTCTCAATAGGGACTTAATTACTTAAATCCAAAATATTTTTTTTTTAACTTAGAATATCAGTTTTACTTCCTTGTATGAAATAAAGGAAGTACTGTGATTGCGAAAAATTTCGGTTTTCAAATTTCAACGGAAATATTCATTATAACCATCTCTGAATCTATTTAGACTAGTTTCGCCGCGACGTCTGTACTTACGTATGTATGTCGCATAACTATGTAACTCAAAGAAAACGATTAGCCGTAGGATGTTGAAATGTTGGATTTAGAGGACTGTTGTAAGATCTAGTTGTGCACTACCCGTTTTCATTGCAATCGACTGAACCAAAAGTGTCCAAAAAGCCCAAAAACAAAAAAAAATTACATTTACTTAACTGCAGTAATAAGCCCTCATTGAGAGCCTTTCAACGATATATCATAAAGTGGTACTTATTTTCATTGGTTACAGAGTTACAGCCAAATAAAATCTTAATTAATGAAATATTTGGATCTCACAAGGGAAAGGTACATCAGTTCAAATCCGACTTCATCTCCTTTTTTTTAATTTTTAAATATATTTATTTATTAATAATTATTAACCTCCGATTGTAAAAAAAATAAAAAAATACAATAAATAATAATTTAATAATAACAAAAAAAGAAGTTATTAATGAAATAAAGTTTGATGTACTTTTCATTTTAAAAAATGTGTAAGTGTAATTTAATTGGCGTACAAGGAAGTCATGTGGTATCCACATCATATTTTTTATATTTCCTATAAATTTCTTATCCATTTGGTTTCTCAAAATATTACAAATCATAACCCCGCTTTATATTAAACTAAGTACATGTATGCATGCTTATCTTACCACTTTTAAAAAAAAACAACTGTCCCAAAATTCCTCCCCTTCCACAAAAATTAAAAAAAATATATCTTTTAGTTTATTACATATTTTTTATTTGAATTTTTTATGTTTTTCTAGGTATAGTAGTAATGCACGTGACGTGTAAAAAAATCATTGGGGACAACATTGTGGATGGAAAACCAGTCAATATTTAAAAAAATATAGATTTTTTTAATAAAGTTTTTATTTTTTTTATTAAAACTCCATAATAATAAATACAATAAATTTCATCAAAATTCACCCTCCACCACCAAAAAAAGAAATATTAGGTAACTTTTTATTGGTTTTTCATTTTTCAATGGATTTTTAAAAAATTTATTCTACTAAACATAGTAAATGAAAAAAATCTAAAAAATTTTTTGGAAGGTTAGTTGTTGGGGGCAGAAAAGAATTAAAAAAAATACCAATTTTTTAAAATTTGTTTAAATTATTTTGTTTTATTTAAACATATAATGATAATTTTATATAATAAAACTTCATCATAAATTACCCCCAGCTCAAAAAATATTTCTTAGGTAATTTTTTTTCCACAATATAAGAATTGTTATGTAAGACAACTTTGGTGTCAACTTCAATATAATTAGTGTTATTTAAAAGTGTTTGATACAGAAATATTATTACTTCCTTGTACAAAGTAAACGAAGTATTATGATCGCGAAAAATGTCAGATTTCAACGGAAATATCCATTTTGACTAATTTCGGATTACGTCTGTACATAGGTACGTATGTATCTGGCATAACTAAAAAAAAAACGATTAGCCGTAGGATGTTGAGATTTTGGATTGACTGTTGTAACATCTAGTTATGGACCTCCCCTTTTAATTGCAATCAACTTGACCATAAAGGTCCAAAAAAGCCCAAAATCCAAAAAATGTTGATTTTGGATTTTTTCTTAACTACAGAAATAAGCTCTCATTGAGAACTTTTCAACAATGTATCATACTTATTTTCATTGGTTCCAGAGTTACAGCTAAATAAAATTTTAATTAATGAAATAATTCGATCTTACAAAGGGAAAGTACAACGGTTCGAATCCGACTCTATTTTTTTTAACTTTTTTTTTATTTGAATATACTGATTTGTTAATAATTATTAGCCAGTGATTGCAAAAAAAATTACAATAAATAATAATTCAATAAAAACAATAAGAAAAAAAACATAAGTTATTAGTGAAATAAAATTTTATATACTTTTAAAAATGTGTATATGTAAATTAATAGGCGTACAAGGAAGTCATGAGGTTTCCACATCAGATTTTTTTTTATTAAATAAGCGTTTAATTATGTTTAAATAATTCGGTGTGACCAGTTTTTAAATGGTGCAATAATTTATTAAAAATAGCAACGGGAATATTTCTTGTAAGCTAAGTATTATGTTGAATTCTGATGTCCCGTTCTATAGAAGTCTTTTAACATTAAAAGACTATTGTTTCTAGCAAAGATTGTAAATTTACAAATATAGGAAACAAAAGTTAATCATATTGGAGGGGGACACCTCATGGTGACCTTGACCTTTAAAAAGATTTTTTTTTCTTCAAATGGAATAAAGTATTTTTGACCCGACCAATGAAAACAGCAGAAAATTTTATATTTCAAAATTTAGCAGTTCGACCTTCAAAAAACGTTCTACGATCATAATTATGATCCAATATTCCGGTGAAAAAATTGTCTGCTCTTTTCATTGATGGGATCAAAAACAGGTCATTCCATTTGAAAAAATCGTGTTAACTTTTAAATATGGTCAAGGTTAAATAAATCCAAGATCACCATGAGGTGTAACCCTCCAATCTGAGTAACCTTTTTTTTAGGTCTTTTTTATATTGTGTGTAATTTACGAGAAAATCGATTAAAATAAAATGCTGTATAAACATATGAATAAGTTAACATGTTTAATTTTCAAATAACGGTAAACATAATGAGAGCCAAACAATAACCAGGCAGCCCAATTTTGTATCTTAAAAACTCGTTCTGACTTTTCAATAGCGATGATGTTATACGTTAAACAGGAATATGCCTAAGAATAATAAATATTTAATAATGAAGACTTAGCGTTCTTTTAAAACACTTCAAAACAAATTAATAAAGTTCGTTTTGTTTCAAACGAAATCAAATTTATCATTCGAAGAGAATTTGTCATCTAATAAAACATCCTAGAAATTTTAACTTTTTTGACAACAGAAGTACTACAATAATATTATTAATGGGAATTCTTACCACGCGATTAATAGTATTACATTTACCTTAGAACCACAACGTAACGACTTTATTCACTGTTAAAGTTCGATGATTACAATTCTAGAATTTTCAATACCGATTAAATAATTGTCTTTGGATATAAATAAAAAATATTTTCTTTGACATAACCTTTTTAATTATTAGGCTCAATGTATTTCCAAATAATTTCCAGAAGATCTCTGCATAACCATCCAGAGCGGAAATTAAATATCTTTATTTTCAGATATATACTATTATACACTTATCACTGTCCTGCTTAATTAGAGATTATATTTCTATCAATATAAACACCAAAATTATTGATTTTGATGTTAAAATTAATTAGGTTGATTTATTTTCCTTCGAATTTCTAGAATATTCTACAATTAAAAATAATTGATTCAAAAGTTGATAAAAATTATTTATTAAAATTGCATTTCTTTATGTAAATTTAAATAGATGTGGTACAAAAACAATCCCGGAAGCTCTTTGTATTTTTACCTTTAATCGGTGTATATAAAAAAAAACGATAGATTGTAGTATAGGTGGAAAAATAAAATTAATAATTAAAAAATATTCAATCGTTCCATTGGAAACATTAAACTGTAGTAAATTCATTCTTTTTCAAACAACTTTTAATTATATTATTCCTCTGTCGTAATATTTTTTTAATAATAATTAATGACAATAATGTTGTATTATATTTACTTAGATGCAATTTCATGATACTCAGTAACATCATATTTCATTGCAAAATCAACAGAGGTAGCGTGGCCGAGTGGTCTAAGGCGCTGGTTTTAGGCACCAGTCTCTCAGGAGGCGAGGGTTCGAATCCCTCCGCTGCCAGTAATTTTTTTACACGAAAATAAATGTATTTTTACATTGTAATTATTATTTATTACTTAAACATGTTTGTTTATTGTTTAATTTTTACAAAAGAAGGAATCTTTAATTATAAATTAATATATATCTATTTATTTCTTTTTATCATAGTAAAATTAATTTATTATTAAAGACAACCGAAATATTTGAAGCTAATTTTTTTTTCTGAGCATTTACCAAACGTTGATAATTTTTTTCTTATTTAGTAAAAGTTCCTTAATTCTTATGGTCTCTAAAAATTTTCTTTCAAAAAAATGTAGATTAATTTAAATCTAAAATGAAGATTTAAAAAAAAAACAAAATTCAAAACAAAAAACCTATTTACCAGGTCGGTGGGGGTTGGTCGTGCTGAACAGATTGTAGTCCCCCGATTTAACGCCATTCGTTATATTTTATTATGGGGTTTTATTAAAGACCGAATGTTTTTTCATTTATATTTTAAACCAAATGGTAAATATTATACCACGGTAAAACCTACAAATGAAAATAAAGAAAGAAATTTAATAAATAATGAACCAGAAACCTCTTCGTTTTCGAGTTACAATTTGCGAAAATTTACACCCTCATTTCTGCTCCAAGAGTAAAATGAAGCCATACTGAAATTTTCTCCACTTAAATTAAGGAGTAAATTTGATTGTTTAATATGGGGTTTGACCTGAGAAATTGAATAAAATAGATCCAGAATTCTACCTCTACTAATTTTTTAAAATATTATTATATAACACAAAAACTGATATCGCAATACACAATTCTTTAGGTTTGTTTGTACGATAACTTCGTTAAATTTTTCCACCAAATTGTATAAAGAAATTTAATTCTAGCGAAATCTATGTAAGTATGTCATTTAAACTTAAAAAAAAAAATAATGTTATTTTATATAAAAATAATAATAATAATAATAATAATAATAATAATAATAATAATAATAATAATAATAATAATAATACCCAATAACTAATTTGCAACACTACTACAAATTAAATGGCTAGATAATTTAAAATATTTATTTTAAGTATGAAATATTTAATTTTAAAATTTCGTTAAACATTTTTAGTCCTAAATTACTTAATGCAATAATTTTTGAAAGCATATCATACTACAAGAAATGTTCAAAATGCTACCTCTCTAAGATTGGTAATGCGCTAAAATTAAGTAATATCCGTTTTATAACTTATGTTTTAAGTTACCAAAAAAACAATTAAATAGAGAAGACAGATCTGGAGACTTGGCAGATCATACTGTGGCTTCTCTGTGACCTATCCGATGATCTGGAAATGTTTCATTTCAGATGTCCGGTGACCGGAGGCACCGCATAATAGTGAGTTGGCGCCCCATCTTGCTGGAATCATAAGTTATCTAATTGTTAAAAATTTTCCTAGTATCTCTTGTAAAATTTCATTCTAAAATAAAAGATCCAGCAATACGAATTGTATTCTGTACGATTAGAGGTTTGTTACAACATAATGTAAATTGCATTTTTGTGAAGTAACAGCCAATTTACTATTCTAAATTTGTAATTCAATTTTTTTACATTTAATTTTTTTTCAAAATTTATTGTATTAAGTAAATTAGAATTAAAAACTTTTAACGAAATGTTAAAATTAGATATTGTGATAATTATAATAAATAATATCCGTTGATCTAGCTATTAAATTTGCAGTAGTGTTGGAAATTATTAATTATTATGTATTAGGAATAATATTATTAGTGTTATTTATTATTGTAAAGTCTGTGCTTTTATTAGTGTTTTGGTCATTAATTCCTACATTAACTTCTTGAAATATTGGGTGTAATTCTGAAGGTAAGAGGAAATAAAAAAACTTGCTTCTTGGCTCTTTAACGAAGTAAAGAGCCATGAAGCAACTGAAAAATTGAATTTTCAGTTTCTGTAAATTTGGATTTTTGTCATAGTTTTTCTCATAAAATTCTAAACTAAAATCATTTATCACATCCATCTTCCTATTTAAAAAAAGCTGACAATACAATTTAAAATATTTATAATTTTATTTAAATAAATATTTTTTTTGTTTAATTCTATGATTGTAACTAAAGCGCGCGCGCATTGCGTATTTAATTCGCGTGGGTGCGGGGGTACTAGCGGCAACGTTCGACACTAACTAAACTAATATAATTTCACAACTTGCATAGAAAAATGTTTGCTGTACGGTCGGCCGTGAGGCTTTACACACTAGGTACCGGGCAATCGAGTTCGAGACTCAGCCAAACCGAGTTTTTTTTTACAACTTAAATATTATTTATTTAATTCTACCGCTTACCTGTGAAGTCACAACATAGTAAACGATTACAAAATCTTTTTTTTGCAAATATTGTTATTTTTTAATTATTATCAAATGTGTCTAAGAAAATGACCTTAGTTAGACAAAATATCGAGATACTAAGAGGTGAGCTTGTTCTATAGTCTCATCCCCTTGACCTTTTAAGTTGAAAATTTAATGGCATCAACGTACCATATATAGAAGTAATTTGACCAAGTTTGTCAAAATCGGTGCAGTAGTTCTGGATATATGATGATTTAGAGACCAATATCGAACACACATACATACGAACATTAACATCCGAAAAATTTCCATCCGGTTTTTTGGGTTCCTTAGGTGTCAAAACGTCAAGATCCGGTAAAAACCGCTAATGCCCAAATTGGACCGATTACAATACTTTCCTCTTTAGGGTTAAAGCTTTCCTATTGCGCTATCTAGACTGGAAAGTAACAGTATGAATGAATCTGCAGGATCAAGATGGCAAACAAAAATTTCAAACATCATAAAATAGAAATTTGTTACTATGCAGATTCTTACTTATCCTTCAGTTTTGAAATGTGAATCCGTTTCCACGCTTTAATATTCCCTATAAAGAGTAGGAACATATTTAATAATGCAATATATAGATTATCTAAATGAGGACACAGTACATATTAAAAGGTATTGGAAGTCAAATATATGAGTATATTGCTTATTCATTTTTTTAAAAATAAACAATAAAAAAATAAAGGTAAAGAAATGTGACAATAAAAATACGATGTAGAGATAAATGTTAAAAGAGAAGAAACCATTACAGGAGACATTGATATTTAGGTCGTAATATTATAAAAAATGCATGAAGTAAGAATATAAAAATTGCATTCTGACTGCAACGTGGAATAGTTTTTGCAGAAACGTCATCTGCTGATATCAAATATAGATAAGAAAAGAAAATAGTTTAATTCTAGGAAAACATGAAAAAAGTAGAAATTAAAAAAAAAATAACATAACATGGATTTGAAATTTTATGTTAAGTAGAATATTAAAAATTAAGTTACTTCGGTTGAGTATAAAATAAAAAGAAACCCGACAAAGAGATAACTTCCAGCTTTGAAATTGCCAGTTTTATTTCAAATACGCCGGATTTTAGATGTCAATCACTTGATTATACAAAATTTAGAGTACAGTTAAGAAAAAAAATAAAAATTTAATGAAAAAAATTGGTTCAGGTTGATCAAATTACGTTAATCCCTTACCCTTAAAATAACCACACATTATTAAGTATAACAGAAAAATGATAAAATTTTAATAAAGTATTTTGAATCCCGGTTGACCCTCTATATCAAATTATATTTTTAACATCAAAATTTTATTTTATTTAAAATATAACTTATAAAAAACAAAATAAAAATCAGTATTTTATTTTATTTTATTTCAGTGTTATTTGATGTCACTGCTCGAAATGATAAAAAATATAAAACGAGCCGGGTTTCAAATTCGAAATCCATTTCAACCCTTTAAACAACATTAGAAAATGGTTTTTAGATGTTATATGAAGATTACACTCACCAAAAAGAGAAATTAAAAAAAATATTAAATTTCATTTTTACTTTTTAATCCTTTAAACTCGTAATCTCAAAACTACCTCTACACCGTAAGAAAAACTTGCATAAAAATGTTCATCACTTTATCTTCAGTAACTTTTGCTGGGCGTTGATGAATGTCTCCCGATATGTATTTTATATATAGGTGTTCCACAAAGAAACGGAGGAACTTTCAGGATGTGTTCTACACGTGAAAATAATGAAACAATTCATATAAACATCGGTCTGAAAACTCTTTGTTTTCCTCTTCATTTCAGCTCTTATAATAAAAAGAAGAGCTACTGTAATTTTTGGGGCTTAAATTAAAGAAAAAAATTGGTGGTTTCTTATGCAATTTGAGGTCGGAAATAGGATAAAATAGATTCCAGAACTGTAACTGCAGTACTTTTTAAGTTATATGATGTAAAACACAAAATTCGGTCGAAAAACATGTTTTTTAGGTTTGCAGTACCTTAGCTTTGTTAAATGACTAATAAATGTGGAAGATTTAGGAATAAAACTTGTAGAGAATTTAATTCTGAGATTAATGTAAATACAGCCTATAAAAAGTAAATAAAAACTTTTAAAAATCAGTTTTTTATTGAAGCAAAATTGACAAAAAAGACAGAAAATTGCATTATTCTTTAATTTAACAAAGCTATTGTACTAGAAGCCAAAAATAGCTTGTTTTTCGACAGCGAATTTTGTGTTTTACGTCATATGTCTTAAAAAGTACTGCAGTTATAGTTCTGGGACCTAAAATTACAGAAACCCCAACGTTATTTTTTAATTTGGGTCCCAAAAATTACAGAAGGACTTCTTTTTATTATAAGAACAGAAATCCGGGCGAAATATTTCGCTATCCGTAATTCGAAAACAAAACGTTTCCAATCCGATGTTTATATGAAGCTTTTTTTAAATTATTTTTATCATTAGAACATATCCTGATAGTTTCTCCGTTTCTTTGTGGTACACTCTGTATATAAACAACAAATTGTTACCGGGTGAAGCCGAATAAATTTATAAATTAATTTTTAAAAAACTTCTACTTCAAAAAAATAATGCAAGAGAAAATAGTAAACTGTTTTGTATGTTATAAAAAAATAAATTAAAGTGAAATAAACAGTAATATTGTGTCGGAATTTTATAAATAAAAGAGAGGAGAAAAGAGGATAAATCTAGTAATAGATATAGTATGAAGAGAAAGGCGGTTAAAAATGTATCAAAATAACAATATCAGTGATCTCAAAGTTCATAACACGTGGGCGCTTTTTTATATCAACATTATAAGGCATCAGCTCAACCCCACCCAAATAATGTCGCTTCAGAAAAAAGAAGAGAAAAAAGAGATTGAAATACAGGGAGTGCATTTGTTGTGTGCTTTTTTTGTAAAAAAAAAAAAAAACTACGAAATTGCCTTGTTTAACCTTACAGAAGAATGCATCTTTTAAAAGTCATGTGATATAATTTCCTCTTGGTCAATTATCTTCTTTCTATTATCACATTATTACTATGCTATGTTAAGTTTAAATTTACTTTATAAAAACGATCAAATACAACAAAACAAATGTGAAAATTATTCATAAATTTTGTTCTGTTTCAATTATACTAAATTCAAAGCAAAATACCAATGTTTCTACGTTTAATTTTCTTTTCTGTTTACATTTAATTGTTTTCATATCAGAGAACAATATTACGTTGTATTACTTTCCTTATTTTATATTTAAAAGTGTATCTATTTTGTAAAATACAATACTATGAAATATTATATTCATAAATTTTTTTTTATTTAATTGTATTGTTTTATATTCAATATTATATTTATATTTTAAATTCCTTCTTTACTTGAACGAAGAAAATGGAGTATTGTAATCGCAAAAACTTTCGGTTTTCAGATTTCAACGGAAATATCAATTTTGACCATCCCTAATTTCATTTTGATTAGTTTCGGCGTGACGTCTGTACGTATGTATCTCGCATAACTCAAAAACGATTAGCCGTAGAATGTTGAAATTTTGTATTTAGGATTATTGTAACATCTAGTTGTGCACTCCCCTTTTGATTGCAATCGACTGGGCCAAAAATGTGCATACAGTTAGACGTCTAAATATGGCGGGGTTTAAATTTTGAAACATTTGGATTTTTGGCTTTTCTTACCTGCAATAATAAGCCCTCATTTAGAGCTTTATATCATAAGAGGTACTTATTTTCATTGGTTCCAGACTTATACCCTAATAAAATTTTAATTAATGAAGTGTTTGGATCTTAACAAGAGCCATTCCATTCGCTCTATGAATCCGACTTCATATACTTTTTTTTAACTTTTTTTTTTTTTAATTTAAATATATTGATTTATTAATAATTTTTAACCTCTGATTGTAAAAAAAAAAATTAACAATAAATAATAATTCAATAACAATACAAAAAAAGAAGAAAAAATCAGACGTTATTAGTGAAATAAATTTTTTTTGTGTTTTTTATTTTAATTCGAAACTTTTGACAAGGTGAGGTTAATAACTCTATTAATAAACCAATATATTTAAATAAAACCAAAAATTAAAAAAAATATTTGTGTATGAAGTCGGATTCGAACCGATCTGTGCATAGTTACAGATCCGACACCTCACTCGCACCACACATCTACGTTGAGCGATGTGAAAAAAATTAATATATAGACTAAAACAAAATTTTAAGGAAATTTTTAGTTCCATTTTTCTTGAGTATAATTGAATATTATATGTTAGTATTTTGTAATGAAGATACGTAGTGTACTATTAACACACGTAATATGGTTCAAATAGGTCGGTGTCCCAAAGTCTATCACCTTTCCCTTGTTAGCGAGATGCGAGAAGAGATATGAGAGCTACTGAAAATTTACAAACTATAGTAACAAGTGTTATAAATTCAGAATAAATTTACTAAGAAAAAAACGCTACAACACCATACTCATTTTAAACTCGGTAAAAACACATTAAAAATATAAACTAAGAATTTACTAACTTGTTCCGGTTTTATTTTTATTTTCATTGAATCTAATTAAAACTATATATATTTTTTTAATTTATATAATGATGATGAAATATAATATCCGTGAATAGGAAACGCTTAACTTGATTCTTCATTTCTTCCGTCTAAACACATAATATTTTTTAATTTATGTATTTGTTTCAGTCTATTTGATGATAACCTTCTCCTGTTTTGCTTTTGTTGATCGTTAAACCATAATAATTTAAAATAAATAGTATTAGATGGATATAAGACTTAAATTTATTTAAAGAGTAATAAAGGGGCTTTTACTTTATCCTAATATTTCATGTAAGAATGTAGAATTAATAATTGCCTAAATATTTGATGTTAATAAAAACTAATATTTTAGCAATTGTGTAACTATTAATGAATTGGAGGATCGTATCTCACTTTTAAATGAAATAAGTTAAAATGAATTGCAGGAAAAATACGTGAATATGTAATTTAATAGGCGTACAAGGAAGTTATGTGGTGTCCACGTCTGATTTTTATATTTAAAATTACATTACTCCTTTTCTTTAATTGTTAAAATTGATTTACTAGTATCTTTTGTAAAACAAAATTTTGAAAAAATTTCTAATTAAAAAAAACTTTTTTCGGAACTACATTTTTAAAATTACACAGAATAATTCATGACAAATATAACAAATTTTCCAGATTTGTTCTACTGGTGAGACTAAAGAAGAAGTTCATATAAACAAAGTTTTAGAAACACATCTTTAGTAAGAGCTGGGGAAAGATTTTGTCCTAATTTCTGCACCTTTAGTAAATTAATTCAGTGTTATAAATAAATTAGGGAGTAAATTTATTGTTTTTATATGAAATATGACCTAAAAATAGAAAAAAGTAGGTCCCAAAACTATATTTTTAATCGTTTTTGAGAAATCTGAGATAAAGAACAAAAAACAAGAAATCTGAGATTAAATTTTTTTTTTTGTATGACTCATTATTTTTCTGTTTGAAAACAATTTATTTTTTGTTTGACGTAAAATAACTTTGTTAAATAGGTAACAAACAAGTAAATGTTTAAAATAAAACTTTTAGAGAATTTGATTCCGAGTAAAATGGTATGAATGTAGAATTACATTGATGAAAATATATAAAAAAAGACACGTAAGAGTTTTGAAGTTTATTGATAACAAAATATGACAGATCTTAACAGGTATTATACGAAACATGATTTTCAATATTAGAAAATAAAAGAAATAAATATTTCATAAATAACAAATACAAATACAAATAAAAAAACCTAATTTATAAACTATTAAACAAATTACTGAAAATATCTTTGCCAAATTGGATCGGCAGTAGCCGGTCCAGCGTGGGATCGCTCGGGGAGAACCGGCGAAGGACAACCCGACGCTGCGAGGCTCTGAGGCCACGCTGTAGTGGAAACACAACTACTGCTAAGGGAAAGCTCGGTCTGACTTCAATGGACGAGCCGCAACTCCCAGACTTCGCCGGAGACCATCTTCCGGACCCAACAGTTCTTCTCAGAGCTAACCCAAAAAACGGCCCTTTTCAGGGTCAAGGTTATGAATTACGAGCCGTCGAAGCCATTCGACGACAATATAGATAAAGGCAGGTCCATAGGTATCCTTTGCCAAGACGGAAATCATAGATATGCCACAGAAATCATAAGATAAATGCTACCAACCACTTTAAGTGCCTACGAATAATTATAAGCAGTACAGGAATAGATAATGTGTCAATTGAAAATAGAAAACTAAAATTGGAGATGCTTGGATTTTTCATCAGACATCTACAATAAGAAAAATCCCTCCAGGATCGCGAAAGACCAGAAATCTTTTACGACACTGAAACATTACATCTATCCAACCTTGAAAGATTGATCAAAATTGTAAGAAGGTACTAATAAGGAAAATTCATGATTCAAATCATGTTCAAGATAACAGAGGATGGGTACAGACTGAAATCTAGCAAGGAAATCTACCAAAATTAAGATGACCAAAAGAAAATTAAGGTAAATTTCTTAGGACATGTGATCAGAATGGACCCGAACTGATGAAATAAGAAAACCTTTGATAAGCTTTGGAACATGGAAAGCAGATCAAATTACCTGTCATTGATGGAAGAGCATATTTAAAGGATTGGCTTGAAAGACGAGAACTGAAGAGGAGTTTACAATGTAAACGTTTTTGAGCAGAAAAAATACATTCAGAAAATGGACAGATGAGCCAAAACAAAGCTGTGCGGGGAAAAAAATGAGAAAAGTAAGGAAGAGAAAAGAAAGTAGAACGAAGTGGTATTTGCATTGTTCTAATTTCTTTGTAAAAAAAAAAATCTACTATCCTAATCATCTCAGTACTTAATATCTTATTTTTTAATGCATTATACAATCTGTACCTCTTCTTTACAAACTTTTGTCAAAACTAAAAATACTTTTCTTCCTTATTCTCGATCACCCACATAAAAATATAAAGCATTTAACAGACTTCTACTTTAATCCAATTAGGAACCGATCCAGAGGAGGCTATGGCCCCTCCAAAAATCCGAAGGCCTTACATTTTGAAAATCCAGTTCAAAAGAATTGAAATATTTTACCAATACAGTATTGGCAACATAACCATTTGCAAATTACACTTTGTAATTAACGTGAATATATATACTTTTTCTTAATAGGTAATTAAGAGAAACTGACGTCTCTTGCTTTAATGCATGTTCATAACGACATGCAAACTGATATAGATTGAGTTATCGATTGGTATGCTAAGATGCGTAATCATCGAGATGAATTTATTTTGTAAATAAATTATTGTATGAAATAAAATGAATAAAATTTTGGACTGAAATGAAAGAAAAAATAAAAGTCAATTTAATATTTTTATCCCATTTTATATTAATATATATTTTAATTGCGTGACAGTTTTGATTACAGTTGTTTGGGACTATACAGTCCGAGCTTAAAGTTAAATTAACTTTTGGTGTTCCCGTGAGGGTCACTTCGCATAACTCATAGCTTTATTTTTATAATTCGAAATAAAATTGAAGAAACTTGAACAATTTTTTAGTTCTGCCGAAACCGTCCCTTTTTACCTCTTTTACAGCAATACTGATAATTGGTTAAACGACTTTTCGTGTTTAGTAATAGTTCAGAATATAGTATGTAGCTAATAATAGTGTATGAAATCTCTTATATAAAAGAGAATGTCGTGACTGATTCACTGATTCATAATCAACGTACAACCAAAACTATTATAGGTAGAGACTTCAAATTTTCAGGGTACCTTCGTATCTTTAAGTAGGCGTGCAGTAAGAAAGGATTTTGCGAAATTTTGATTTTAAGGATTTCAAATCGTTAAAAAACTATTTCGTGTTAACGCGCTACTGTTGGACGTAAAAGCAACATACGCTATACTAAATATTTTACGATTCCATTGCAATGTTACCGATATGTGTGTCCGCTATAGACTAAAAAACTACTGGACCGATTTACGCGGAGGTAAGAAGGAAGAAAGGGAAAAATCGGAAAAAGGGAAATAGGAAAAATCTAAAAAGGGAAAAGGGGAAAAGTAAAAACGGGAAAGGGAAAAGAGAAAACACAAAAGAGGAAAGGGAAATGGGGGAAGAGGAGGGGGAAAGAGAAGTAAAGAAAAGGGAAACGGGAGAAAACGGGAAGGGAGAGCGAAGCGAGCCATGACCCTCTGATCGTGACCGGAAGCGCAGTAACCATACAGAACGGGCATAGCCGCAATTGTGATGCTAGATTTGAGATTGCAATAAATTTTTTGTTTATCTTAAATTGTTTAAATTAAAAAGGCATTGCGAGTGAAGATACATATATATTGTGGGTGAAGTCGCGGCGGGGTACGCGACTAATATATCAACCCAATTAGAAAGAACTAAAAAATGTTTTCCCTTGTCCAAATTACCCCCTCCAAATTTAATTTCTGAATCCGCCCCTGAATCTAATTGGGAGCCTTTTTGCTGTGTGCAATCCTTTAATCATTTTCATTCTATTCATTTATTTATATATTTTCTTAAGTAATGAAAATAATATTTTTTTAACAAATGATTTCTTAAATAATTATTATAATATTATTTTTTACGATTCAATCCTATGGAAAGATTATTTTATATAAGCTAAAAGGAAAACTAATTTTTTTTTTAAATTTGAGTTTATTTCAACTGATAAAAAACATATTACTGTTTTGTAAAGTACTGAAGTAATAATTTCCGTAAATGTTGTAGTTTTTTATATATATAAAACTACAACATTTACGGAAATTATATATATATAGGCTACTGTAATATAAAATACGAGTGAATAATAAAGTGAAGTGATGAAGGAAACTGTTATATATATAAAAAATAAAAAAAACGAAGAAAGAAGGCAAGTTAAGATATAAAAAAGAGAATAAAAAGCGATCCATGTAAGTTAAATGAAGAGGGTTGAATTTTACTGCAACACACACACATCATGGGGATATATGTACGGTGTATACATAGATATAAATGCACAGGTGGAGGGTTAGGTTGTTTACATTCTGTAAGCTCGACAGGTAGATTCTTCTACTCTCAAAAGCTAAACTACATATGGTAGTTTTTCAACCATATCTTAAATAAAAAAAGACGGACGTATCTCTAAGAAAAGCCAGGTAAAAAAATAAAGGGAACAGGTGACTTGCAGACTAAAGGTAGGGCAGGAAATTCCCAGCACGTTTGTAGGTTTTATATATAGTATGTACATATATACATATATTTGTTCTGGCATTGGAATACGTTTTCTATGTTTTCATGTATCTGTGCGTCTCGAATTGTGTATATTGAGGGAAAGAGATTGTACTGTACTCTTCTATATAGCGGGAGAGGCATTAAGCTGTGGTTGTTCGGACGGATACATTCCAAGGAGGGTTGTTTCCCTTTGTAAAATGTACTTTGTGTTATAACAATAGAAATTCTTAAGAAATTTTTCTTTATATGTAATTCTAAAAAAATTATTTCATAAATTCTTAAGTTGGTAACCTATACAAAACTTAATTCTTTCTGTATTTCTGATTTTTAATTCCCTTTTATTCTGAAAAGAATTTCGATTATTATCGATTAATGTATAAATTTTTTTATTAATTAGTATAATTTACGTTCTATTTCATCAATCTTTTTAATAATGGTTATTTTTTTAAATTACTAACCGTATTTTCTTACTCGGCTTTTAAAAACTTTATTACAATCTTTAATTTTTTTTTAATAACCATGTCTATTTGAATAGTTAACTTTGTGCCGTTAACTGGTAAACAGAAAACTTTCATAAAAATGTGAAAACAGTAGAAAAGTTTTATTAGGAAATTAATAAAATATATGTTTATTTTAACCTTTACTCTTTTTTACTTTTTCTTTCGTCATCATACGCTGTTCTGTCTATTGGCAGATTCGTGGCACTCCTGATATCTGTACCTGTTTCTGTCCTATGCTTTTCTTTTTGTCTGAATAATAAACCTTCACTACTCTTTTTTTCATTTATTAACTTTAGCTTCCTCTTTCCTCTTCAACGGAGCCTTCAAGAACTGAATTGAATTATATTTTCAATCTCCCTCAATTATATTATTATTTATTTTTATTAGTTATTTTTATATTATTAGTTATTTTTCTCCCTCAAATTATATGCCCTATCCAGATTGCTTTCCTCCTTTTGATAGTCGCCATTATTGTCGTATTTTCAATAATTTTTAATATCTCTGCGTTACTTAGTCTGTCCACCCTTTTATTTTCTCCATCCTCCTCCAGACCCACATCTCAATAGCCTCGATCATATCTTTTTCCTTTTCCCCAGGGTCCATGTTTCACTATCGTATAAGATTATACTTCAATAATAACTTCCTCATGTTAAGATTCACGTTGTTGTAGAATAGGTTTTTCTTTGTTTAAAAGGATTCTTTTGCTATTGCAATTCTCGTCTTCAAAAATCAGTTACTACTTTTCCGAGATATCAGTAAGTATTGCATCAGTAACGTGTATCTTTTTAATTGTTCGATTTTTCCTTCTGCTGTAATAAAATCCATATATTCTACCTTATTCAGCCTTCATAGCTTTTGTTTTCTTCACATTTATTTTACCTCTACTCTTTCATCCCTACCTCAATGTTTTTTTCCATTCTTTGTAATGTCTGGGTGTCTTTGGCTACAATTAGTAGATCGTCAGTAAATTTGCTACAATTTATTCCACCTATGATTTCTCCTTTTTGACCATTCATTATTTCTTTCAACATTTCTTCATAAAGGATGAACAGTGTTGGTGATATCTTGTCTCACTTCTCTGTCTAATTCTAAGCAATTTGTGAGATTCTTATTTATTTTCACTGCTGCGTTTTTCTTCATATACAATTCTCTGACCAGTCTCCTAAACTTCTAATTAACTCTCTTTTCTTTCAGAATTTCAAATCGAATGCCTTTTCCGTATCTATAAAACACAAGCTCAATCCTCTTCCTCTTTCAAAACATCTTTCTCCAATTATTCTGATCAGTCATATAACTTTTCTTGTTCCTTTTCCTATTCTGAATCCAAACTTTTCTTCCCCAGCATTCTGGTATATTTTTTGTAATCAACCTTCTATTCATAACTTTCGGCATTACTTTTGCAGTAAGTGTTATTAAGCTGATAGTTCTTCTTTGTTACTTTTGAAGAAAAAATGGATTAATGATTTTTTTTTACAGAAAATACCCAAATCAAGAAATAACATAAAGCTCAAGAAATAAATGTATCTATTGACATTTATTATGAAATAAGTTATTTAAAACCGAAGCAAAATAATATCGGCCACTAATAAATAACATTACTCTCCGTCTTAATAAAAAGAATTTCCACATATTCCTGTGGATTTTCTGAGCCCTACAATCGATAATTATGGCAACTGACGATTTCACGAACATGAAATGTTGCTTCACCAGAAAAAATATGCGTTTCAGATAGATTTCATCAGTAGAAATGAGGTTTAATATGCTGAAGAAGTATAATATAAGACTGAACAACCGAACAATTTATAACTTATCGTTAGGTTTAATGGAGTAACTACAATTAATAAATATGAAGTTTCAATCGCTTGGGAAAGTTTTAGTTGAAGACTAACACGAACTAATTTGAACTGAACATTCTGAACTTAACTGGAATGTAAATCGAATTCTTCTTGTTTTTTCGGCATTTGTTTTGGGCCTACCCGAAGAGTGTCCTTTCAAAACAGTTTCTAAAGACTGTTCACATCATTTACGTATGCTTTTGTCACTCGGAGAATTTCAACCGCAGACTCGCGTATAATTTCTTCGTACGACAGTCACTGATTTTATTTCTATGAACCAGTACACCGCTCTATGTTTTCGCTTGTGCTAACGCCGTACCACGGCGTTAGCAAAGCTGTTGCCGATGTTTAACCTTTTACGAATGTGTTTAAAGAATGTTACTTTTAAAAAAATAAAAGAGACCTAAACGTGATAGAAAATATTATATTATAATTTAAAAAAAAGGAAACTATATTGGAAATCTTTCGAAATAAATTCAAATCCAGATATATTTTTTCAGAATTACATTCTTTATAAATTTTTTGAAAAACTTTCTTCCTGGCAACTTTTTGATTTTAATTGTTACAAGATAAACCTAAGAAACTATGTTTTGAGACACCTATTTTATAAGAATAACTACAAATACAGCCCTGGGATCAGTTTTATGCACATTTCTAAGTCAATAACTATATGAAAACATCAAATTTATCCTCTTAATTAAATTTTCATTAATTTTAATATAGCTTTATTTTGTCCTTAAAGGAAAAGTCAGGGAAAACTAGCTATAACTCGAAAAAGAGCGTTTTCGGATCCATGTTTATATGAAATATTTTCTTCATTTTTTAATTGTAAAATATTTCCTGAAAATATTTATTTTTCTTCATGAGATAACCTGTATCTAAAAATATCGACAAAATATGTACATATGGCTCAAATTTAAAATATTGGCTAAAAAAAAATTGGTAAATTTTTGTAACTGCCTAATTCGATTCGTCTTTAAATTTAAATTTTCAAAAAATGAAAATTTGAATAAGAACTGAAAACTACGAATTTTCACTTATTAAAGTGATTTGAGTTTTTTTTTTAGATTTCTCTGCCATTCGTCCCGAAGTCCTGGGTTCGAATCCCGGTCAGGCATTTATCATACGCTTTATTTCCATATTCCACACAAGCATGAAAAAAAAAGAAAAGAAAAGGGCAAACACGATGTAAAGAAACTTCTACTACGAACAAAGGCTTTCTAAAATGTAAAAATATGTATTATTTTTTAACCTATATTTTCCAAAAAAAAAATTATTAAATTTTGGCCCAATATCACCAAAAAAATTTCGTTTAAAACATTTTCTATTAATTTTTTCGAAAAAAATTATAATGAATCCACTAAAGATAAAAAGTGATTTTTTCTTTTTTTTCAGAGAGAGCGAGAATCGTAAAAAATACGTATAAATCAAATTGAGAACTTCTTTCCTACTGAAAGCTGGTAAAAATTATCGATAAAAAATTAATTTTTCTGAAACTAGCAATGAAAAAAAAAAAATAATAATGACGGAGACACATTGGACGTGACATTTGCGAAGTAGGCCATACGAAAAGTCATAAAATAAAGAAATAAAATTTCACCACAAATATAACATGCGTTAGGTAATTACAGATTTGTTTTGTCTACCGACGTATATGTACGTGCTTAATCTCATTGTTCTTATATCCTATAACTCGACAAAAAGAAGAAATCAGGTTTCTACGGCAATAAAATTATATTTTATGTACCTGGTTTATAATCGTCCTATTCTGCACCATTACCCTATAGATATTTAAAGTAAAAATATTCCCTAGTAACCTAAGGTTTTGGTTTCCTCAGGAATGTAATATTCAGTAACATATTGACATTTGCTACAATTTTACGTTTCCCTAAGTTTATTCGTACGAAACGGTAGATTATTTTTTAATATTTACTACTGTTATTGACTTTACTTACAGTACAAGAAAATAGATGTCATCAATCATTCAGAGTTTTTTACATTCTTAGAATCTACTAAAGGAAGTGAATTTACATTTTTGGAATCTACAGAGGAAATGAAAATTCCTTTATAAAATAATAAAAATTCAGAATATTAGTTTTTTTATGCATATTTATTCAAATAAAAAGCATGTCGTATGCGATTCACATTCAGCACCCGGAAAAAACTAATGAAGATATATTGATGAAGATTGGTTCTTCCGTGTTCTTACTTGTAAGCGCACAGTAAGAAAAGATATTTTTAATTTGAGTTTAAAGGGTTAAAATGGAATAAGAAGGAAATTTATTATTTTTTGAAATTATCGGTAACAAATAAAGATATGTGGATATCTAAAATCAAATTTCTAATTTTTTTTTAAATTTGACCTTGAAAGACGTGAAAAAAGGGAAAACAAGTTGAACAATGATTTAAAATTTTTCCCATTTCCGGGTACTAAACGAGATAATCAGTAAGTTTTGGTTTGCAAATACTCTTCAGAAAAATATCTAAAAACTCTTTTCGGGTTTTTTAATTTCGATATTTTAAGAAGTGTGATGGTGTTCGGCGACCTCTCAGCTCAACCATCTAAACCACTGTCACTGTTACTGTATGTGCGATGCGACTGGCTGCACCTGCCACGGTTACTTGACTAAAAACCATATAACAGAAAAAACTGGCAGCGACGGCATACGTAATGAACCATACAGCGCGAGCGAAGCCGAACGCGGATGCTAGTATCTTTTATAGTGACATCGGATACAGTGACCAAAAACTTGTCTCTTGGTTGGTTTGGTATGCTATTAATACGTAAATACAGTAGTAGGTATAATTACATCGGTTGTAGTAACATATAGGTTACTATGATTTATTTTTTCTACTGCAATGCAACATTTTATCGCTTATAATGACGGATGGAAGTGACTCGTTAGTAACATATCTACAGGAATATTTTTGACAGTTAAAATGTGTCACCTTTTTCTTTAATCTCCATATTATTATAATTCTTGCTTTTCTTATCTTCTTCCTGTACAAGATTACTGTAAACTGAAGCAGCCACATTTAATTGTTACAAATCTTTTGCTGTGAGCGTATTATATCGTGCGGGTAAAGTATTTTATTTTACGGATCCTGTGTTATTCATTTAATAGTGATTTAATTATGACTTCGTGAAAAACATTCATGATAGATGAAAAGACGCACAAAATCTGGCAGTTAGAGTGTGGTGAAACTAATAAGAACATTGCCCAAGAATCAGGCGTAGGTCATTCGACAGTATTCGTGATATGGAAGAACCGTGAAAAAAAAAGAAGAAAAATGTTGAAAAAAATTCTAAGAAATTAAAAAAATGACGGTCTGGTCAACATAATGATGTAGACCAAGCGCTGCTAAAATGGTTTAAATATCAGAGGGCTAATGATACACCTATTAGCGGTCCTACGTTGCAAACTAAGACGAACGATTTTTCTGAAAAATTCGGTAAACCACGTGAAATAATTTCAGCTTGGATACAACGGTTCCGTTAGCGTCACGATTTTGTATTGAGGAGAATAAGCGGCGAGGCCGCAACAGCTTCAACTGTTATACTGGTGTGTCAGTAAAATGGCTAAAAACTATTTGGCCGGACGAAAAAATCTATAATGCTGATGAATCCGGTGTTTTTTTTAAACTGACGCTAGAAAGAATTCTTCGGTTTAAAGGTGAAATGTGTTCGGGGGGAGAATTATGAAAAGAAGTCTAACAGTGCTAATTGCTACAAACGTGACTGTAACTGACAAAAAAAAATTCTGGTTATAGGGAAAAGTGTTATACCCCGATGTTTTAAAAATTTGAAATCGCTTCCTGTTATGTACGAAAGTAACAAGAAATCTTGGATGATAAGTGATATCTTTACGTCTTGGTTATGAAAATGGGACCGTGAATTAAAGATTGAAAATGATAAAATATTGCTGCTCAGTGACAACTGTCCGGCTCATCTACACGTTGAAAATCTTTTGTGTATAAAGTTAGTGTTCTTACCATCAAAAACAACAGCAGTCTTGCAGCCCTTAGATCAAGTCGGTAAAAGTCCACTACAAAAACATATAATTTTACAAATGATACAGGATTTAGATCAAAAAAGGGAAACACAAGTAACTATTTTGGATGTTATAATTATGTTACAAAAATCATGGAATGAGGTTTCTCTGCCGACTAAAAAATTTCTTTTGAAATGCAGGTTTTTTACCACAGGCTGGCGAAGTTACTGACGGTGCATGCGAAGAAGAATCTTTAGTGGAACGGGGCAATAGTCTGCAAAACCAATCGTTATCAAATTAATTGTTTGAAGATTATCAAGAGATTGACGAAGATTTAGAAACGCATGAAACTGTAATAGATGATGATGTAGCGGCTTCAGTACTAACAGAAATAGACGGGGACGTAGGTAATAACAACGATGACATCACCCGCCAAATCTTTCAGAAGTTTAGCAGCAATGAAAACCGTTTGCCGGTTTCTCAGTTTTACAGAAACCGCAAATGAAGAAACAAAGGGTGTTTGTTTTGATTTAGAAAGAACTTTCAAAAACTGTATTACAACAAGAAATGTTAGTTAACAAAACAGAATAACCGACTTTTTGCAGAAAAAGTAATTTTTACAATTTTTCTCTATCTTCTTTTACTCTGTCGTATTGGTATTTATTATTGCATATTTTTGCGTTTTTATATTATTTTATTACGAAAATAAGTTATTATTTTTAATGGTTATTATTTTACTGTATCATAATAACCGTGTACGACTAAGCTATCTAAAGATAGGTTATAATGACTTAAAATCGCCGATTCCTTGGAGGTGACCACTATAAACGATATTTATTGTACATACATACATATATATATATATATATGTATATTTATATTGTATGCATAATTTTAATAAATATTTTTAAAAATGCAAAAAGAAAGAATTAATCTCTTAATAAAAATTTCAAGTTAAATTATGTAAAACATTTATAAATAAAAAGTGTCGAAATGCAAAAGAACACGTAATTACTTTTTTTTTTATATACAGGTGACTTACCAAAGAAATGAATTAAAAAAAAGAAAAAATGGAATATAAATATATATATATAGTTATACGTATATTCACATATATATTTTTGTACTTAAAAATAACTGAAATAAATTATACTTCAAAAAATATAAACACATATATATATATATTTTACGCGGCCTAAAGTCGCACTTATTATAAAAAAAGAGATTATTTACTTCATTTGTATAAATAGTTACACATACAAAGTTATATAGTGCTTCAAAATTATAAAAATAACTGCGATTAAATTGTAAAGAGTTTCAATTATTATTAAATAGTATAAAAACTAAAATCAATGGATTAATATTCTGATCACAATCTAAACAGTTTTGAAATTTAATACATACTGTTCCCAATTTCAGTCAAACCAAATCAGTTATCACCAATCAGTTCTTTGTGATAATTTAAAATTTACAACACAATATACATAATATATCTACAATTAACAAGATTATGACAAATAGTTATATAATGATTATATAAAGAAAATATGGGAGTTATACTAGATAAACTAAGAAATCATGTCTTAATCTGATATGTCTAAATCAAATTGGAAGAGGATTAATATTCTAATGTCATAACATTAACTTTAATGTGGCACAACGTAATCAGAACGGGTAACATGATTTATAAAATTTGGTGAATTACAAGCTTATTTAATGATTATATATCAGCTCTTTTGTCTCTCCAAAGAAAAATGTGGTAGATGAAAATAATAAAGTAATGGAAGGAGATGAGAAGAAAAAAAGTTGAAGGAGGGATAAAGTAATTACGTGAAGAAAAGTAAAAACGAGAAAAAGAATTTGAAGGATAACTGAAGAGGATTAGATGAAGAAAAAATAAGGAAAAGAATAAAAATGGAGAAATAAAAAAGTGCTTGTAAAGTAGAGGAGGCGAAAGAAAGATAAAAGGTAGAAGGAAATGAAGTACAAAAATAACGATTTCAAATTATATCAGGAAGATTCTACCTACTCTATAAGCTAAATGAAATGCAGATATGGTCATAATGGATACATATATATATATATATATATATATATATATATATATACATACGTATACTAGCATCCCCGCAGCGGCTTCTCCAGCTCTGTATTATTACTGGAGTTTTCCCGTCGCGATCACGGGATATTCAGCCGGTCATGGCTCGCTTAAATCGCTCTTACCGTTTACCCAGAGGCTTCTGGCCTTGGAACCTGCTGTGTTCATTAAACTCATGCTTGTGAAATTAATTTTGATAAATAAAAATTAATTCCTGTTCAATTTATAAAAAAATATCAGTATTATAATTTCTTTAGAGCAACGGTTTGGTCAGTACAAGACCAGAAATTTTGAGTAATCTAAAAATGTGGATTTCTAAACAGCTGGCCCCCATATTAAAAATATTAGTTATAACTGATTAAACCGAGTAAAAATGTATTTTTCCCGGTTCTTAGTGTTACCCGACTGAGGTGACCGTACTTCGTTTCTTATTTTTTTAAAAGATTTTTTAATTATTTTTATTTTATGTTTTTAGTCAAGTAACCGGAAATAGGTGCAGTCAGTCGCGTCGTACAGTGGTTATATTGGTTAAGCCTTTTCACCAAACAACTTTGCACCCCTTAAAAATAATCGAAATTCAAAGAACACGATAATTGTTTTAGATATTTATCTGAAGAGTATTTGCGAGCTCCGATGTGGTGAATATCACATTTAGTATAGTCGGAAATGGGGGAAATTTTTTTAACTCTATTCACCCTTTTCAAGGTGGAATTTCTAATACTAGAAATTAATTTTTAGATATTTATATGAAGATTACACACAAAAATTAAGTTGAAGATTACAAAAATCAAGTTGATATCTTCACCTCAAAACGGTTATCAGACATGGTTGAGGTCTGATGTTTATGTTCAATCTCATGTCCTCCTTATTTATGATAAACAAAGGGTAATTATTTAGTTGAGGTGCCTCACTCCGAAATCACAAAAGAACATATCAAATTCATTCAAAATTAATACTTATTCAATTAATGATGCATTTTGGGTGTCGGAAGATTAATAAAAATTTACATAGTGATACACAAATACAAATTATATAGTGACACGAAAAAAATACTTATATCATAGTGAAACATTACATTTAAAGATATAAACAATTAATTAAACAGTTAATCTGAATCAGATTGCGATGATACTTCTGCAGAATATTCACACACGCGATTTTCCGAATGAATGTGTATCTCACTTATAATTCGCCATAAATGATGAAATCGTGTTTTATAATCATAATACTTCCTTTTAACTAAAAATTCGTCCATATGTCCGTGGAAATGGTGTTTGGAATTTCCATAACGCGGCACATTACGCGGCTTCTTACTTCCCTCCATTGACGTTCGATTGTCTGCGTATGTGCCCAAGCGTCCGGATTTATAAAATGTTACAAACTCAGAAAATTCTATAAAGAAAACTCAGAAAAATTAGACGCCGTGTGAAAATAGCAGACAACAATGTAATGTAATGAATAAGATATAAATAATAAAAGTAGTGTAGTGAATAAGAAAGAACTCTACATTATCCGGAGGTGAGAATCTGCATTATGGAGTGTATCAGTAATCAAATATCTACTTTTCCAGAACTTCATTTTCACCATAAAATACATTCCAAAAAATTTTACAACGATTTGATATGTTTTTTTTGTGATTTCGGGGTGAGGCACCTCAAATAAATAATTACCAAACAAAGTAAGAAGAAAGAATATATCTGTAGGTTTTGATTTTCATGATATCTTCATTTCTTACCGAGAAATTAAAATTTTGCCGGGTTTAAAAAAATCTAAAATCTATTTTAACCCTTTAAACTCAGAATTTCAAAAAATCTTGAAATTAGTTTTTAAATATTCATATGAAGATTACACACATCAAAATGCTAGATGATAATATCTTCATTTCTTACTGAGAAATTCAAAAAAATAACCGAGTTTCAAAAAAATATCAAAATCCAATTTAACTCTTTAAACGAGGAATTTAAAAATATCCTTCCTTATTATTCACTTAAACCGTATGAAGAACGTGTAAATAAGATTTTCATCAATTTATAATAGATTTTGCTGGGCGGAATATATATATATATATATATTCTTTTATATATATATATATATATATATATATAGACAAAGTTAAAATCTGCCACATTTTGATATGTTTTGTTTTTAATAAACTTCAGAAATCTTAGTTTGATTTTGGTTTCTGTGACACTAATATACCATTTTACTAAGAATCAAATTCTTCTAGCATTCCCGGAGCGGTCAATTTAAGGTTCAAATCCTAGTAAAAAGGTTCAAATCCTAGGTAAAAATCCTAGTAATCCTTGTTAGTTTTAATAATAATAATAATTACAACAATATAAATTATTTTGAAATAATACGCATAAAGAAATATTGTATGAAAAATATAATAAATATTCAAGTAAAGTTATTGATTTTTTTGGCACCGATTCATTTTTCATTTTAAATACTGTGAAACAGGAGCTCACTGAATCTATAAATTTTAGTTGTTGAACGGAAAAGTTAGAGAACTGACTATAGAAGAGAATTAGAATTATATATATATATATATATATATATATAAATAGTATATAAAATACTGTGGTTAAAACCTGTTGCTCTTTTAGATTTATATATTCAGTTATGGTCTCCAATCCTTGAAATGAAATTTTATCTTTCCTTTCTGCACTATATATATAGAAAAATAGTAAAACAATAATAATTCAAGAAAAACTCGTTTTTATATTATAAAACATTCATTATTCGTTCATGTAAACAATAATTGACTTTTTTTTTAATTTATAATTTTCTTTTATTTTTTATAAAACTAAGTAAAAAAAAATCTCTTAATATTTTATATGAAAAATCGAGCATATAATATTGAAAAATCTGGCATTATTGCATGACTACCGGTTTCGCCTGCTATGTGATTCCCAAAATAAGATTTAAGCATTAAAATTCCTAAATTTTGAATAAAAACTTTTTTAGTTTTAAGGACTTCCTTATTCTATAGGTAAAACTTGTAGATAAAAAAATTTATTTATAAGGAAGAAATCTTTAACAAAAAAATTCTGATGTGATCACCATATGACTTCCTTGTAAACCTATTAAGTTACATTACATATTTTTTTAAATGAAAAGTACATAAAATTTGATTTCATTAATAATTTCTGATATTATTTTTTACTTAAAAATAAAATATAACTTTTAGCATAGTATTGAAAAAAATTGCTTCTCATTTTAGTTTGGAAATATAATATAGGTGTCAAAGCTATTTTAATTTCAAAATCTCTTTATTTAAGTGATGAAACAAAATACAAAAAGTGTTTTTAACAACAAAAATCAATAAAGCCAAAAAAAAACAAAAATAAACAGAATTACATTACTTTAAAAAATCATTTTTAAAGTAAACAAATTTTTGTATAAAATGCGTTTGAAAAAAATCAGAACTATTTTTTCGCAATACTCTTCTACCCCCTTAATGAATAAAAAAAATATTATGATTAATGTTCTATATATATAAATATTTGAGCCAAATTTGAAGAAATGAAGTTTGGACAATCCTGAAACATAAGGCCAAAAGCAGTGCGACCACTCATACTTACGGACATACATGTTTTTTGATCTAAATATACTAACCGGACACTAAAACGTTCAGATTCCCCTTTATTAGCTATTCTAGTTATATTGGATGGGAAAGGAAAAATGTACCAACTTTTTAAAAACCCTTTAGCTTTGGAATTTAAAAAAAAAATCTTCTCCAAAAAAAATATTCGTAATTTTTGTAATGAACTTATGCTGTTAAATAAATAAGTAACGGAATACATTTAATATTGTACAGCTATTGCCAATTCCACTTACCAATTTAAGACAAACATCCCTTCCTCTGAATATGTGTCTTGAGGTACGCCTGGAATTTACCATTCCTATTTCAAGGATAGTTCCGTCGAGAACAAGGGATTTCGTTGTACTTGAAGCCTAAGACCCTAGACCTTTTCCTTTCTTTCTTTTTCCTATTTAATCTCCGGGAATTACCGTTGATGTATTACTTCAGAGGATAAATGAGGATGATATGTATGAATGTAAGTGAAGTTTAGTCTTGTGCAGTCTCAGGTCAACCATTTCTGAGATGTGTTGTTAATTGAAACCCAACCACCAAAGAACACCGGTATCCGCGATCTAGTAGTCAAATCCGTATAAACGTAACTGCCTTTACTAGGACTTGAACGTTTGAATTCTCGACTACGAAATCAGCTGATTTGTGAAGACGCGTTCACCACTAGACCAACCCGTTGAGTAAGGCTCTAGACCTGTATGGAACTAAACCTATATGGATATGGAGTGTTCCAGACTGAATCAATTCATCCATAAGTAACCAGTCCTGGAAATTATAGGGTTATATGCAAGCCTGAAACTTCCTGCTGCGTCGTAAGAACCCATTACGCAGAGACCACCATTAGGCAGAAAGACAAATCAAAACATGAGATGACGCAGGAACTCGCCCCTGACCGTCTTGCTTAAGGATTAGATCTCGTACACAAATTCGAGTCAAAACCTCGGCTTTGAAAATTAGTTCCCCTATACGGCAAGTTAAGTCTACTGTTATTTCCCCTATAAGGTTACTGCTCCGGGAAAGAACGAATATCTATTTCAGTATACAAGGCAATTGGAAATTACTTTATTGGTTTTTTTTTTAAAAAAATATAAGTAAGATGGATTGATATATTCAATAAATTATATTATTTGGATTGAGGCACTCGTAGAAAATAATAAAATCAGCTTTTATATGATTATAAGAATAATTCAATATTCGTGGTAATAAGAGTAAGATCTAAAATAATTTTTCTATTGATCCGTTATACTTTGTCGAATAAATTGTGGTACGGGGAAAAAGAATTTCTTTTCTATGAACAAGGATTGTTTAAGACTAATTTTAATATAAAAATACTAAGATAATGGTCGAATTTAATTTAATTTCCCATCGATTCAAAATAAAAAAATTACTAATGGCCAGCCTCCAACTGGATCAATAAAAAAAATGCAATCTATCTGAATACGGTCTGGATTTTGAAACTAATCTATACTGTTCACCAAGAAATATACAGTAGCAGATGAGGCGTATTTATTACTCTACACAATATTCTGTACCGCCCCTACCGACCCTCCTCCCGTATCCACCTTCGCAAACCAGTCAAATATTTTTCATCATCAATATGAAAACCGGTTTTTGACTGTATATTGCTTCAGGAATATTAATATTAATAACAAAAAAAAAACAATCATAATGATAATCATCATCATCATCATTGTTACGTCATGTGATTGTTAGGCAAAATAAGCCTGCATATTTAAACAACGACCATCCATCTAACTGTCAGATTTATCATTCGATTCTTTGTCTTACATTATAAGTTGTATAATTCGTCACGTCGGAAGAGTGTAGGAGAAATAATAAATTATTAAATTTGAAATGGTTAAGTTTTTATGAAAACTGTATATAAATACTAAAAGTTTCAGATTAGTTAAAATTTCTCTAAGGATATTAAAGGATAGTCACAAGTAATTTCGAAATATGTTTAGGGGTGCAGTTAAAAGAATTAATTTTTACATAGACTTGGCTAATGAACCACCTCATATTATAATGACCAATCTTCCTGGTGAACTAGGGTGGTTGGGGTGATATTTTCTTTTTTATTGAGTTCCACTAAATATTAATATTTGAGTATATTTTACTTTAGATATACAAATTGTATTACGAAGTTCTCCCGGGAATTAACCTATTTTACTCGTGAAAATAATGGAAAAAATTCATGTAAACATCTGTCTCGGTTAGTGAAAGATTTTGCTCGGCTATCAGCTACCCGGCTGAACCAAATCGTACTGAAATTTAGGACGTTAGTTAATGGGCGCACAGTTAGTGATTTCTTACCCATCGGGTTGGTCTAGTGGTGAACGCATCTTCCCAAATCAGCAGATTTGAAAGTCGAGAGTTCCAGCGTTCAAGTCCTAGTAAAGACAGTTATTTTTACACGGCTTTGAATACTAGATCGTAAATACCGGTGTTCTTTGGTGGTTGGGTTTCAATTAACCGCACATCTCAGGAATGGTCGAACTGAGACTGTACAAGATTACACTTCATTTACATACACTCATACATGTCATTCTCATTCATCCTCTGAAGTATTATCTGAAAGGTAATTACTGGAGGCTAAACAGGAAAATGAAAGCAAAGTTAGTGATTTCTTATGGCCTCTGACCTGCGAAATCAAATAAGATAGATCCCAAAACTGTATCTATAGTAGTTTTTGAGAAATCTGGGGTGAAAACCAACAAATTAGAATAAAAAATAACCCTTTTTTGTTTGACGCACAATAACTTTGTTAAACGGGTAATAAATCCATAAAACCTTAAACAAAACGTGTAGAAATTTAATTCTCAACAAAATGGTGTAAGATAAGTCGGAAAAATACGATGAAAAGTTAGAATAACATACAATGCCAATAAAAACATTCCAACGTAACTCTACACAAGACATACCCTCAAGTCTATCTTACGACATAACTGTTTCTTTTAATTTAACCCTTCCTTAGCCACTATTACTCCCTATTACACGACTTCTCAAAGAGGAATGTAATGTTTTTAGGGTGTATGTTTGTTTTTTCCACTGTAGTAGCTCAACGGTTGAACCGATTTAGATGTATTAACCAGCGTTGGAATCGTTACGTTACGGGGAGTGTCGTATACTACATAAACATGTATACATGTAAGTTTAATTGCAACTACAAGGCCAACAAATTATTTATACGATTCTATATGGATAATCGATAGTATTTTCAGTATCGATTTATTTATATCAAAAATAGTTGTGTTTTAAGATCTGCTACGGTATTGAATGAATGAATTTCGGTAATAAAATTTATTAATTTATTTTATGATTAATACTGTTATTATTTATTGTTCATAATGATTTAAGAAAAAAGTCTTATGATTTTTTGACGGGGAGTATGTTCAATTACGTAACCATGTTCTTTCTTTTTGCTCTTATTTGTTGGTGTTGCTTCTTCTTACTTATTGTTTATAAACGTTTAAGAAAAAGAAATCATGATTTTTTGACGGGCAGTATTTTCGATTATGTAAGCATTATTTTGCTGTTTGTACGACTGCCCAAAAATGATTATAACTGTTATTGTTTATATATGTATATATGTACGTTTGTTTCAGCGTAGCAGCTGAACGGCTGAA
Source organism: Lycorma delicatula (assembly GCF_047948215.1). Classification (NCBI taxonomy): domain Eukaryota; kingdom Metazoa; phylum Arthropoda; class Insecta; order Hemiptera; family Fulgoridae; genus Lycorma; species Lycorma delicatula. The sequence goes on from NC_134464.1 coordinate 44,580,481, forward strand.
CTGATTTAGATGTATGACCACACGTTGGAATCTTTACGTTATCGGGAGTGTTAAGCTATATATATATATATATATATATATATATATAAAAAATATTTATACAAAATTATCACCCGCACGCTCTTCAATTAATGCATTTTGAAAAGCATCCTATATTAATGAACAATATTTGTCAGCAATGTTTTTTTCCGGCAGTCGTTTATTAATTTTTAATATTTATCTCTTGTTTTTGTTTCATTCTCGGTAATCAACCTTGCGTAAATACTATAATACTTGTACTATACTACTCGTTCAATTCTTCCTTCGTATAAATACATTCAAGCCAATACCACTGTATTTCCAATAGTAAGTGTTACAAATATATTTAGATTCTAAAATTGAATTGAACAGTAAAATAATATAAATAAATAAATAAATAAAGATTTGAAATTATTTTCTGCCTTCCTACCATTTTCCCTCTTAACATTCTTAAAATGTGACTTGAACAATTTTAGTTTGAAATTAGAATTAAGGAATAAAAAATTAAGGATTAAAATTAAAATTAAATTAAAGCTAAAATTAAAAAGACAATACATAATTAATGAACAATTAAACACTCAGCCCAATGTAATGTTTAAAAAAATCAAATTGTTAAGATAAAGAATCAGAAGGATTAATTTTAAGAAATTATTTAACTGAGTGGGAGTGACTAAGCAGAAGAGTCTGCGACAGTAGGATGGTGATTGGGAGGAGCTTAACATTGCTATTTATTTGTCGATTTCAACTCGGGAAGACTCAGCCCTCAAAATAGTTTTGAGAATAGAGGTACTCCGAAACACGTCAACTACGAATGTTAGAATGACAATGCTAAGAAAGGCAAAAAAATAACACTCCAATTATGATAATTCTAGCGGAAATATAAAATATTGTGAGAATTTTAATAAATAAAGGATTAATGTGCCACTCTACTAAGAATAGTTGTGTTAGTGTGTCCTTAATGTGTTAACGTAGTAAAGATAATTTTCAACGAATTGAGAAACGTAATATGATACTCTAATATAAATTGTTCGATACATTTTTTCTTTACTTCTTCATAAGATAATTTCGATAGCAAGGAATCGCAACGAAATTATATGCCATATCCTAACTAATCAGATGAAATGTATATATGCATAAAATACAATTTGAACTACTTTACCGGATTATATCTCAAATTTTTAACTTAGCCTATGTAACAAACCTATTTCACGTCAGTATTGTATAACTAACTAGAAATACGAATATGAAAATAATTTTTTTTTTTCATAAATAGACGCGACCAAAACTTTAGCGCACTTCTAACACAGTATTTAAAATTTGTTATTTTTATACGGAAACATTTTTATCTGTCAGGTAGCGTATAATCTAAGTTTTAAAGCTAATCCCATTTATTATTTATTTCATGGTAAAATATTCTGCTTACTCGTATATAATTATATATATATATTTGGCGAGAGAGAGAGAGAGAGTGAAGAAGAGATAACAATGAATGAGAAGTTAATATCCTAGTATAAATCAATTTTCCACAAAATATTTAACAGTATTCTTTATCATTTTTAAATGGTGCATGAAGTTGATATATATAAGAATTACAAATGTCCTACTTGTAAATTATAATTTACTAATATTTATTATTATAATATTGTGTTCATTTTCTTTTTCTATTTATATAATACTATTGTTTTTTTTTATAAAAAAATTGAATAATTTTAGAGAGGTAATTTTCTACAGAATTTGTTTACTTTCCTGCTATCATAGCTCTAGAGCTATGCTGCAAGAAGGAAATACTCAGGGTACATCCAGGGACTCCAAAAAAAAAATAGTGGGAGTAACATCCGTACGTACAGATACGTATGTTCATATGTTAGCGTGTATGAAGCTTAATAATTTTTGTTGGATAAACCGATTTTGATGAAATTTTTTACAGATATTCGTATATAAGGTTGGTAAAGTTTTAGTGTCAATATCCTTCCCCAAAAATGAAAAAAAAATCTTTCTATTTCTGAAACCAAACTGGTCATCTAATATACCTAATGCATCACATTCTATTCTCTTATTAAACTGTCGTCCCGTGTTCGTGGCTCGATCAGGATACTGATAGATTGACAATTTAGAGTGTTTATATAGTTACAGTTTATTGGTTAAAAAACATAAAATAATGACAATAGTAATAATATTAAGTGACAAAAATAAAACGATTAATGAAAAATAGTAAATAGACAAATATTAATCATAGTAGTAGTAATCACAACCACAATAATAATCAGAATAATAGACAATAATGGCACAGTAAACGATAATAATATTACATTTCAATAACAAACCAGTAATCATAAATGTCAATCATAATAATAAACAGAGATTACATACAAAACAGAAATTGAAATAATTGTCAGGCTTTATTTTCAGTTAGATAAATAGAAACGGAATTCAGTTCCATAGCATGACCACTAGTCTTAACACATTTAAATACTTGCTTGTATTAATAAACAATAGTACAATAGATAAGACAAGTTTAAAGTTTTTTCATTGCAACTATTTTTTCTGTTCATAAATAAACTACCCAAACAGTTTATGAATGAAAATTAGTACAATATCTCTTTCATTTGTAGTTTCACAGTAACTCACGGGTAGTATTTCTTGTCTACTAGAATTACTCGTGACGTCACTGTAATCGTTTTTTTTTTGTCTTCAGTCATTTGGCTGGTTTGAAGCAGCTCTCCAAGATTCCCTATCTAGTGCTAGTCGTTTCATTTCAGTATACCCTCTACATCCTACATCCCTAACAATTTGTTTTACATATTCCAAACGTGGCCTGGCTACACAATTTTTTCCTTCTACCTGTCCTTCCAATATTAAAGCGACTATTCCAGGATGCCTTAGTATGTGGCCTATAAGTCTGTCTCTTCTTTTAACTATATTTTTCCAAATGCTTCTTTCTTCATCTATTTGCCGCAATACCTCTTCATTTGTCACTTTATCCACCCATCTAATTTTTAACATTCTCCTATAGCACCACATTTCAAAAGCTTCTAATCTTTTCTTCTCAGATACTCCGATCGTCCAAGTTTCACTTCCATATAAAGCGACACATATACTTTCAAAAATCTTTTCCTGACATTTAAATTAATTTTTGATGTAAACAAATTATATTTCTTACTGAAGGCTCGTTTCGCTTGTGCTATTCGGCATTTTATATCGCTCCTGCTTCGTCCATCTTTAGTAATTCTACTTCCCAAATACCAAAATTCTTCTACCTTCATTACAGTTCGATACTGTAATCGTATCGAACTTAATTCACACTGAATATTTGCTCCTTAACTGTCCTCCCCGCAGAATTCTCTTGTTGACTGACGTCTCGCAGAGTTACACCGCAGACTCTTCTCGCAGGACTGACGTCATAACGTCTCGCTGGAATGGTTCGCAGAACTGATCTTTAAGGGGTCTTCCCCAGAATATTTATACTCCTATCTTCTTTACCTGTAGGGCCTGACCCAACTCAAAGCATGAGAACGATCGACCGAGTTCTTTCGTTCCATGCATTCCAGACCTTGGTCCGGTATTCTCACGGTACAAACATTTGTTCAGGTGTGCCAGTAGCAGTATTCCAAAGGATAATTTGTTAAACGGACCTTTTACCTTTACTAGAAGGGTTCCTTTTACTCCCTTTCTGAATTTCTCCAATTATTATATTTTCTACTACTTTCGTAATAATTGGTAGGAATCCGTTACTCAGGTCCGCTTTCCGGTCTCATAACACTATCCTGTCATTAATCAGAATGCCAACGATATGAATGCCTCGGCAGACATTTCCATCAGCGTATTTACACAACCTTTGTTTTTTGAGTTCTTGAAGTCTCTGGGTAATGAAACGTCAAGAAATGTAAAAAAACCATACGTCATTTTTGGCTGATTACCATACTTTTAACTTGTCATGAATTTCTTTCAGTTTTTAAACCTATAATTGATATAAATGTTTTATTTAAGCTTGAAAACTGTTTTTTGTCTTTTGATGTTTATTATTTCATTCATTTTTAATTTTCTGGCATCATAGTTCTAGAGGTATGTCACAAGAATAAAAAATGAAAGTGCCAAAAATTGAGGTATGGGTTTTTTACATTTCTTGTATCATTATCCAGGGACTTCAAGTCTTGTAGCATACCTCTAGAGCTATGATGCCAGAAAATTAAAAATGAATGAAGTAATATAAACATCAAAGAAGCAAAAAAAGTTTTCATGCTGAAATAAAACAATAATATAGGTTTAAAAATAGAAAGAAATTTATGAGAAGTATTTAATGTATTATAACGGTTTATGGGGTGTGAACGGGCATAATAAGCAAAAAAAAAAAGAATAAAGTTCTTTGAAATATGATTGTACAGGGAAACGTTAAATTCAAAATTATGACGTATTAAGACAACAGGAAAGGGAAGAAATTTACAACAGAAGTTTGTAGAGACAAACTAGGTTAATGAGCTATGTGTTAAAAAGCTTCGAGGTTTAGTTAATTTGATGATAGAGGGATCTGTCTAAGATAATAAAACGCAAAAATGTAAGACAGTAATATGGAATACACATAATTGAATTTAGGGTGTAGTAAGTATATTGAAGAAAAAATATCAGCACGTAACATAAAGAATGGATATAAAATATCAAAACAGCAAAATGACAGATGACTCGGAGGGAAAAAAAGGAGTACACCTCACCAGACGGCTCTTAAAATTTGCATCCATTTTTCTTAATAATCTTTTTTTCTTGCTTTTTTTTTTATTAAAGGCTTTCTTAGTAATTAATATGTGGTTTTCATTTCCTAATTATTTTATAAATTTTCTAAAAGTAAATGGAATAGTGCAGTCCTGAAAGTTTATTACATATTTCGTGAATCTTTAGGCAGATACCTAAATTTCCTATCAACACAACCAATATCACATAAAAAATCAGTAGTTAAGAATCTTGAAAACAGAGTAAACAATTTACAAACCCTGAAGATAAACTAGAAAACATAAAAAAAGCAATAGATCTATTGTTAAATAATAATTATCATTAAATATTTAAAAATATAATTCATATATCAGCCAACCATCCTAATAAAAATAAGAGTGAAAATTATGTTGCATTACTATATGTTGCAGATTTGCCATAAAAGATTAAAAAATTGCTACAAAAGGATTTTGCAATTGCCCCAAAATTACAACAATCTGAATAGTATGTTTTCTAAATTAAAATCGCCGATAGAAAAAAATCAACAAGCCAACGTAGTACACAGCATTCTATGTAAAGATTGTTACGCGTTATACTTTGAAAAAAACATCTTAACAACTTAAAAAAAGAATAGATGCCCATAAATATAAAAAAAGGAAATGTCACAGCTCACAAAACATACAATAGAACATAAACACTCGTTTGATTTTAACAGCACCAAAATATTAGACAAAGAACAAAATACAAATAAAAGGACCACTCTAGAAATGATATACATCAAGAAATATACAAAAGCTGTAAACAATGGAACGAAAATAGTCTGATTAAGCAACATATATGTTAATTTAATTTACTACAAATTTAGTTTTAAGGAAAATAATGTTTAATCTTTGTAATTTTTGAGAAAAATATGTGCATTGTAAAGGTTTCAATATACAGGATATAGTAATCAGGTTATATAAAGGATACATATAATTACCTAAAGATAAGATGAATCATGTATGAGTAGGGGATCTATTTCAATAAGGGTGGAGACAAAATATCCGTTATCTATGATGGGTAGACCAGTTAATTTCTAAGTATGTAAGAAAATTTTGTATGATGTGTGTATGAATGTATATTGTCAGGTAAGGAATTTATAAGTTTGTATAGCTGATTGGTTAACCCAAAAGATTAATAAAGATAATATTTTTAAGTAAAATATGTCTTATCTCCTCTAAAGGGATATGCAGCAGCAGACATATAAGATTACAGCAGCTAACAAACATTATCTTATACAGCAGAGTTAATTTTATTTTTAAACTGTTTTTGTCAAAATCATCCAATACTGTAATAATATGTTGAAGAATTCTCTGATCAATCCCTTTAAAACATTACAAACAATCTTTTTCTTCTAATTATGATTCTATTGTTCTCTACTTTGTCCTAGGGTTGAGGATAACGTTGAAAATAAATTTTGAACCATCAAATGAATAATTTAGGAATTATTCTTGGTGAAAAGCTCTAAGATGGTTTTATAAGTTCAAGAACAATTTATATTATAAACAGATTGTTTTAAAAATTGAAAACATAAAAAAAAACTGGCAAAACTAGATAGGCTGTTGTTAAATCGCAATCTAAAAAATTAACTTTTAGATAATAAAAATTGACGTAAATAAATTTAATAGAACTCTCAACTGAAGTGGAAAAACCAGTATGAAGTGTAACATCTGATTATAGAAAACTCTACAACGCATTATTTTCGTTAATGATATTTTTCAAGTTACTTTATTATTCTTTAACTGAATTCTGTCAAGGAAATCTGTAATATAAGTTTTCAATTTTTTTTCTATAGAAAATCGCTTCTACTGGACGCCATTTTTATTTATTTATTTTTAAATCATTGTGTAAGCAGTAAAATTTGTATAATTTTTTACGGATCATTGATACATAATTCTTAAAAAAAAAAAAAAATGGTGCAACAATTGACTATAATTAATGGAATTAATTCACTTTCCTTACAATCACCCTTTTTCGATGATGTAAAAGCCCTCCTTAATTTAAATGTTTAAACAATTTTATTACAAAAATATATATTTTTATGATTTATTGAGTATTATTATTATTATTATTTTGTTTATTGTAAATATATAATATAAAATAAAATATTAATAACATAATAGAACTGATCAAACAGAACAGATTATTAATTCATTATTATTTTTCATTTTTCTTTCTAGGTCTGTCAAACACAAATCAAAGACAAAAAAGCACATTTCTTTTGTGTTTGATATATGAATAACTTCGTTAAATTACTTGTAAAAACGTGGAATTTTGTAGTAGAATTTCTCGGTAATGTTATACCGAGAAATTTATATGTGTTACGTCAACTGAACGTAAAGTTAAAATTTTTTTCCTGAAAACAAAATAGACCGAATATTTTTAACCCACGTTTATATGAATTAATTTATTTATTTTCACTTATAGAACGTGCCTTTAAATTAATAGATTTTTTCGTGAGACACTATTATACAGAATGTTTCTAAAATGATTGCTGGCTATACTTTTTCGGATTCTCCTTGTAAAACTAAACAAAATATATCCTTCGGAAAAATGGCAATTTCTTTTTCGTTTCCCTATGTACGCCATTTTGTTATTTTTATATAAAAATTTATATCTCAAGTTCGGATAGAGGAATCATATTAATAATTGGTAAGCGTCTTTGTAATAAAGTAATAAAATTAGCAAAAAATCAGGACTTAAGTATATCCGAAAATTATAAAATGGCGGTATGTTTATTTTTCAATCTGTTATCTCCATAAATACAAATTTTATGAAAATGTATTTTAGTTCTAAGATATTAAGCCTTTTATTTTGAACAAAATGACACTTTATTTTTTAAAATCGGTTAACAAATAGCCGAGTTATGACTAAAAATTAATGTTATTTAATCGAATTGAACGTAAAGTGGCGAACATGAAAACAAAAGCAAAATTAAATATCAATTTTCGGCCATAACTCGGCTATTTGTTAATCCATTTTTAAAAAATAAAATGTCATTTGTTCAAAATAAAAAGCTTAATATTTTAGAAATAACAAATTTTGATAAAAAAACGGTTTAATTCACAACTCGTCCCAAAGGAGGCTAAGGCCTCGATCTATTTCCTTCCTTGCGGTAATACAAATGAATCCTGTAAATATAAAAGAGATCGTTCGTTCGGTGGGTTCTCGTTTGATGCGGGAACAAACAAACTATCGCATTTATATAAAGAATAGTGGACCCGGCAACGATTTTCTATTGCCAAAATGTTTACCACAGTAAAACTCTCACCAATCTCACTACTATATAAATCTAAAACAAAAAAAAAACGTAGAAATGTATAACCTACATCTTTTACTAAATTTATTGTCGTTGTATATATCGAGAGATATCGTGTACATCGATTGTCATTGTTTGTATCGATCGTTGTCTACGTCAATATCGACTTCCTTAGACAGTTATGTTACTTAAATTATTAAATATTACGGAACTAATAACACATAGACACTCTCGGAACAAATAATAATAGACTGGGAAATTTTCAGCGAAATCAGTTAAGTAGTTTTTCAGTTATTACGGCACACACAAAACGAATATTGTATTTATATAGATAGATTTATTATGAGTCATTTTAAACATAGTTGAATTGATTATTAAAAATGTATTTATTATTTCTTAAATGATAAAAAAGGAATACTGTAAAACTTATGTTGTAATATGTAAAAGAAAATTAAACAAAAGTGAAAGCATATTAACTGATTAAAAAAAAACAATAGCGTTGTAGAATTAATTTAAGGAACACCATTAAAACTTAAAAGTGTAGAATATACTAAAATTGTTCAAACAACTATTTTAAATTTCAATGAAAAGGAAACTTAAAAAAAATTATCCTTGCAAGAATCTTATTGATTCTTAGAATTTTACATATGAATAATTTTATATTACGTAATATTAATAGAAAAAAATAAGGAAAAAAAGCGATAAACTAAAACTACAAAAAGAGAAAAAGGGATTCAGAGAGAAAGAAAGAGAGCGAGAGAAAGACAGAGAGAGAATGATGAAACAAAACTGGACCAAAGAATAAAGTGAGTAAGCAGTACGATACAGATGGATTAAAAGCAGCCGGCGCTGGAGTGTCGTACTTGGTTATTTTACTATAATAACGACAACGAAAGGAATGAGTAAGAAAGAAAGAGAAAGAAAATAAACGTGGCAACATAGCAAATACCTGTACATGTTTTCAGAGAACCACACTACCTGTGTATATAATGTAGGCGGATGAGAAGAGCGGTAAACGGGGGACAACTACGTATACCCATAATGACATAAAGTCGTCTCTGGATAGTAGAGGTAAAACCCTTAAAAACCTAAAAGATATGTCAAATTTAAAAAAAATGTATATTACATATTAAAAACTATACATAAATGTATATTTTATACCATAAAATAATTTTTTTTGTTTCTAATTTCAGCAAAAAAGGAAAACCAGTAGAAAATTATTTTAAGCAACAAAGAGAATATTTAAATAAAGTTAAATATTTGATAGTATTTTTGTTAACATTTTTGAACGCGTTTTTTAGCCGGAAATTTAAAAACGTACTTTTTCAACGTACTTTTATATATATATAATATTAAAGAAGAGTTTCATTATAAATAACAGCTTACCCGATTACGTTAATAAAGATCTATTTAGAGAAACATGATTTTTTCCAGCTGTTACAGAAGACAGTACCGCTTTCGTTCGAAAATAAGCTATTCTAATTTTTTGTGTTTTTCGACATTTTACAGTATTTAAAAAAAATATTGAAATATAATTTACGTAATTTTGTATAAGTATACGGATGAGATATGTACATACTTTACGAGTATGTACAAAAAGAAGCAAAAAAAAAATGTTAGTTTATTATACCCTACAGATTTTTCAATGCACGTTCAAGTCCCTTGACGAAATGCATTAATTTTGAGTATATAATGTTACCGTGAAAGATCGAAATTAGAAAATTTCAATATTCTCCGAGGAATGTCGACATATACCAGAAATATTTACTTATTATACATTCGGACCTTCACCGATATACTCTACAAACACACACAATTAGGCTTTGATGAAGGTCAAAACGATAATTAAACCCACCGGGTTGGTCTAGTGGTGAATTCGTCATCGCAAATCAGTTGATTTCGAAGTCAAAAGTTGTAAGGTTCAAATCCTAGTAAAGGCAGTTACTTTTGTACGGATTTGAATACTAGATCGTGGATACCGGTGTTCTTTTGTGGCTGGGTTCCAATTAACCACACGTCTCAGGTACGGTCGACCTGAGACTATACAAGTCTACACTTCATTTACATTCATAAATATATCATCCTCTGAAATAATACCTTACGGTGGTTCTGGAGGCTAATCAAAATAAGAAAAGACGCGATAATTAAAAAAAAAAAATCAATCAATACCAATCTCTAAGATAAATAGTTTGCGAGAAACTCTCGTTAAAAAAAGAAGTTTAGATTTAAACCAAACTACCCTCGCTTCATTCGATAATCTCGTATAAATAATGTTAAATATACAAATTATATACGTAATATAAAGAAGCTAAAGATCTGAATTTGCTTTTTCATAATTTTTTCTGCAATATTAAAACAAAGATTTCTCCCCAAAGTTTCTTAAAAACGTCGTTTTCCTACAAGGAAAGTTTTTCCCAATTTTTACTTCAAATAAAAAGTATAAGATAAAAATTACAAAAATACACTACTAAAAAGGGTCATCAAACATGTAGTAATAATTTTTAAAAACAGGCAAAAACCTATCAGCTTGCATTGACCAAGTTAATTGTCTGCAATAACTCGATTGTTTGTCAACGGATTTTTACAAATTAGGTGTTATTTTGTCTAGAATAAAATATTTAATATATTTTGTAAAAGTAAAAATTTGATCAAACAAATAATTACAAAGATATTGAAGATTAAACTATTAAGATGACCGGCAGTTTGAAATCTTTGAAGGTAACGTTTTTAAGTTTTTTTTTTTTTTGTAGAACAAGACACTAGTTTTAGATTTGCAAAATTTAATTAAAATAGGTTATCAGTTTCTGAGAAATTAGTTTTTGTTGAAAATCCCAAAATGGCGTCCAGAAGGAAAACAAAGTAAAATAGGACTTACACTGTGTGTGTCGATATGAACATTTTTTCCTCCTTTTTGTGTTCTAAATCAGTTCCTGAAGTTCAGCTAATATGTCCCGGGGCACCCGTATGAAGAATTCTGATGGGAAATTAAAAAATGTTTTAAGCTTGATGTTAGTTAATTATTTAATTACTGGCTTCAATACATTTTCTTGCATTTATATTTTCTTTCGAATATCTTTATTCATATGAATATTAATTTATTTTAAATCTACACACATTTTATGTAAGAGAAATGAAGAATATTTTTATATAAAACTTACTTAAAAAAAACAAAAACAAGATTAAAACAAAATATGTTTCAGATTTTTTAAATTTCGATACGATGCAAAGTATTTTTTTTTTTTTTGTCTTCAGTCATTTGACTGGTTTGATGCAGCTCTCCAAGATTCCCTATCTAGTGCTAGTCGTTTCATTTCAGTATACCCTCTACATCCTATATCCCCAACAATTTGTTTTACATACTCCAAACGTGGCCTGCCTACACAATTTTTCCCTTCTACCTGTCCTTCCAATATTAAAGCGACTATTCCAGGATGCCTTAGTATGTGGCCTATAAGTCTGTCTCTTCTTTTAACTATATTTTTCCAAATGCTTCTTTGTTCATCTATTTGCCGCAATACCTCTTCATTTGTCACTTTATCCACCCATCTGATTTTTAACATTCTCCTGTAGCACCACATTTCAAAAGCTTCTAATCTTTTCTTCTCAGATACTCCGATCGTCCAAGTTTCACTTCCATATAAAGCGACACTCCAAACATACACTTTCAAAAATCTTTTCCTGATATTTAAATTAATTTTTGATGTAAACAAATTATATTTCTTACTGAAGGCTCGTTTAGCTTGTGCTATTCGGCATTTTATATCGCTCCTGCTTCGTCCATCTTTAGTAATTTTACTTCCCAAATAACAAAATTCTTCTACCTCCATAATCTTTTCTCCTCCTATTTTCACATTCAGTGGTCCATCTTTGTTATTTCTACTACATTTCATTACTTTTGTTTTGTTCTTGTTTATTTTCATGCGATAGTTCTTGCGTAGGACTTCATCTATGCCGTTCATTGTTTCTTCTAAATCCGCAAAAGTATAGAAACTTAATATTCTATTTTAAAAATTTGACATAGTCTATTTTACTTCTAGTAAGCTCTTTTTATAAAAGTTTAACTTGTTTTCCGTTACTAGATTGTTTTTATTCCACTTGAAACACGAAATTATAATTTAAATCTAAATTTTCTGAAAAAATTCAATCGTACTTTAAACTGATTTAAATTCTTTATTGGCAAAGTATCTTACTAGGCAGTCATCTGATTCCTTCGTTATGTTTATTACACGGGTGTTTTTATTTAATTTAGGATTAATTAATATTTTATAACTAAATTAAATATTGCACATTTAATAAAATTTATATCGTAAATTATTAATAAAAAAATACCCTTCTTTGCAATGTTAAAATTTAATCTATACCGTATTTTGTAAAAAAAAAAAATTAATTTACTTAAATACAAAAGATGAATTCACGTATAAGATATATTATTAAAGATAATTTTGAAATAGCATTAACGCGCATATATATTGAGATTTAGGAACAAACTTAAATAAGTAGATAATGCAGTAAAGGATGTATATACGTACTATATTTAAGTAGATACTGTAACGTATTCTATTACACAAAATTCATGCCTCCCAAAACTCCTCTACTCAATGGATAACAATGGGAACTCCTTCAAGGCCCATTGTTGCCAGACTTGACTAAGAACACCTTCCATCTTCGTCATCATCATCGTCATCATTATCATCATTATTACAGCCATCTCATTGTATTATAATTATATTACATAATATAATTATCGTAGCGTGGTTGAATTATAATATTAGACAATTGTTAAGTACAAGTAACTAAGATAGTGAATTTATTTTAAGTGGCTTACATAATTAAATGTTATATTTATTTGTTATTATTTTTATTTCACCGGTTGTAAATAAGAAATTACGTAATTCATTCATTACTTCTACTACTTACTAAAATATTCAGGAGGATTTATCTCCTTTTTTTGTTTCGATTTTTTTTTACTTCTTCCTTATATATAAAACAGTCTACAGTCATGTATTTTTATCCATGATCTCACTTTTGCAGATGTTTTTATTTGTTATATCCTTATTCAAGTCTTGTTTGAATTAATAACATTTTATTTAAATTTTTTAATAATCAATTACATATAAAATTTATTTTAGAATCATTAAAAAAATTAAAGTTATTTATTCTTTCCCCCCCCCACAGTAAAAAACTCAACATTAAATGGTTGCATAACTTTAAAGATACAATATGTTATAGTTAAATAAATGACCTTCTCTAAAATCAATCAATTTTTTTAACAGATTTTTTCATGAATTATTATAAACAATACAATATTTCAAGTACAAATAAATGGAAAATCTGTGCTGATGGAAAAACAATTAACTTTATATATAAATATATTTCCGTGTTATTTATTGGAAGAAAAAAAAATCTCTAATAAATGGTTCAAACTAAACTGGTACTTTGCCTACGCTGAATAATGGAAAAATAATTTCGTGTCCTTAGTAAAAGAAATACAAATGATAAAAAAGGACGTAGATAATCCACTTTTATGTAGACACTAGATAAAAATTTGTTAAGTATTCCTTAAAAAGAACCAAAATCCATTTAAAAAAATAATTTGCGATGAACGTTTTTTATATGATCAACTGAAATTTTATAACCTCTCTGAATTAGAAAATTTTTACGAACATAGGTATTAAGATATTTTTCAAAGTAAAAAATATTTAGTGTGTGTGTGTATAATAACTAACAAAATAAATTTTTAAGAATTTCAGGGCACATTCTTTAAGGAAAAACTCATACAAAGATTGGTATGGAAACCCTTAGTTTTCGATTTAAAGCTTGAAAAATTTTCTCCTTGATTACTGTTCCAAGGAAATAAAGTGAAGCCATACTGAGATTCTTTATACCCACCGGGTTGGTCTAGTGGTGAACGCGTCTTCCCAAATCAGCTGATTTGTAAGTCGAGAGTTCCAGCGTTCAACTCCTAGTAAAGTCAGTTATTTTTACACGGATTTGAATACTAGATCGTGGATACCGGTGTTCTTTGGTGGTTGGTTTCAATTAACCACACATCTCAGGAATGGTCGAACTGAGAATGTACAAGACTACACTCATACATTATCATCCTCTGAAGTATTAGCTGAAAGAACGGAGGCTAAACAGGAAAAAAAGATACTGAGATTCTTTGAAATTAAAGGAATAAATTATATGGCTTCATACGGTTAATAAAACATGCACCAAAATGTATTTCCAGTAACTTTTAAGAAAATATTTGAGAACAAAAAAACCAACACAATTTTTTAAAACACAATAATTTTGTTAAAATTGCCGGTAAAGAATTAAAATTTTACAAAAAAAGTTTTAGATAATATAACTCTGAGAAAATACTACGTTATAAAAATACTTCTTAATTTAAAACGTGTTTAAGTATAACTAACTGAAATGAAGCGTTTTAGAAGTTTCACTTTAATTAAATACGAAATAAAGGAAATTTTGCCGGAAAACGTTGTATAATAAATAAAATAAATATATATATATATATATAAAAAATATAATTTTGGAAAATACATAGTGTAACATGGTTACATTTATTTATTTTTAATAACTGTTTTTATTTTTAAATATTTTCCATAATGCAATGCATTTTGTTTTGATTTAAAATTAAATTCCCGCATTTTTCTGCCATGTGTCAGCTTTTTTTAAAAATAAAAAACAAATTTTTAAAACTAATTTTTTGTTTTAAAATAATCGCTTCGAAAATTATTACATTTAATTTTGGGACTTGTATTATTCAAAATTTCATATCAAAATCGATATAAAATTATTAAAATTTACACGTTAATTTATGTTTCAATAATTTCAATATGGTTTCATTTTGTCCTCGGAGTATGAATCAGGGGACACGGTGAAACTTTTCGTAAGCTCTAACTATAATAACAAATTAAAAATAAAGTATTATTCTGTTTCTTTTTGACCCAAACAGATACCTATTCATCATGACTCTCAAAGTAAGAAACGCTGCCTGTATACGCCAAACAATATTGCTAACAATAGATATCGCATATAAAGGAACGTCAACGTTCCAACTTGCAGCATTATAACGAACCACGCTTCTAGCTGCCTCGCTCAAATCTTTCGACCTTAAATTAAGCTAACTCAAGAATGACTCAACCAATCTTTACCAAACTTTTACATGCATAATTTCAGGTACACTAATACAGCATAACTAAATTTCAGTGAAATTGATTTGATAGTTTTGGAAATTTTCGAGCCACCAATTTTATACATAGGCCTATAAATAAATAAATAGATATATAAGGAAACCCAACATTAAGTTAATGGAATTTTCGTACTCCTCATACTTCAAAAGGTAAAGAAAATTCATTTTCATCTCTCACTCCCACCATGCGACCAAAAGTAATACCGTACTGTTCTTTGAAAAGTCGGTAAAAACGATGGCGCGGAGAATTACCAACATTTGCATTAAAAGATTGAAAATTCAACTAACTATTTAAGTAATAAATTTGGAAATTATTGATTTTCTAATTAAAGATTTAAAAAAATAAAAATGTCAAAAATCGGTATTTTTTTCCTACTCCCCCACCTTCAAAATCACGTCAAAGAAATTTTTTTTTTTATTATGCTACGTTTATTTCGTTAAATGGAGGAAACTAAAAAGGGTCTCCACCTAAATGTACCAAAACTCCAATTAAAAAATTTACAACAATAAAAAAGCTACCTGAGATTTATCTTTGGAGATGGTGGTGAATTGTGATGTGATGAAATGTTATTTTACTATTATTAAAAGTTTAAATAAACCATAAAAAGTTCGTAAATATTCAAAAAGTCGATATTTATAAAATTTGATTGGCTCTCCTACCCACAATTTTGTCCCCAAAGTATTTTTTGGGGTCTAGTATGCCTTCCTTCTTCCAGCATAGCTCTACAGCTGATTCCAGGAAAGTAACAGTATATGAGATTCAATCCTTTGATAAATTATACGTATAAAATCACCTAAAATTAGATTATTTTGGCGTCTTACGAATAAATTAATTTTTCGCCTCTGATAATGCTCAATTATAAAATAATTTAAAATATATATATATATATTTTTTTTTTTGAAACAGTGAAAGTTAAAAGAAAATAAATAAATTTATATAACTCCTATTTTCAGTTTTTTTTTTTTTTTTTTTTTTTTGTCTTCAGTCATTTGACTGGTTTGATGCAGCTCTCCAAGATTCCCTATCTAGTGCTAGTCGTTTCATTTCAGTATACCCTCTACATCCTACATCCCCAACAATTTGCTTTACATACTCCAAACGTGGCCTGCCTACACAATTTTTCCCTTTTAACTATAACTTTTAACTTTTAACTTTCCCTGTCTCTTCTTTTAACTATATTTTTCCAAATGCTACTTTCTTCATCTATTTGCCGCAATACCTCTTCATTTGTCACTTTATCCACCCATCTGATTTTTAACATTCTCCTATAGCACCACATTTCAAAAGCTTCTAATCTTTTCTTCTCAGATACTCCGATTGTCCAAGTTTCACTTCCATATAAAGCGACACTCCAAACATACACTTTCAAAAATCTTTTCCTGACATTTAAATTCATTTTTGATGTAAACAAATTATATTTCTTACTGAAGGCTCGTTTAGCTTGTGCTATTCGGCATTTTATATCGCTCCTGCTTCGTCCATCTTTAGTAATTTTACTTCCCAAATAACAAAATTCTTCTACCTCCATAATCTTTTCTCCTCCTATTTTCACATTCAGTGGTCCATCTTTGTTATTTCTACTACATTTCAGTTATTTTCAGTTATGAAAATTAATTACCCCTATCCATCTGATGAGGTATAAAAACTGCCATAATCATATTACTTCAGAAGAAATAACTGTGACTGGCATATCTCAGATCCTTTACATGCATAACAGCTATAAGAAATTCTGGGGTAGATACTGTAAAGTAAAAAATAAATCCATTATATATAAAGTTTCCATTCAACAGGGAATTCTATTGACTGGCAGTCTATTATAACAAAGTTCCCCAAACTTTTAACATGTTGCTCTCTTCTTCTTCTGGAATTAGTTACTATCCGTTTATTCCAATACAAACACGCACGCGCGCACACACACAAGGTTAGTAATAATTCCGCGTGGCAAAAATACTGCACAATACTCTAGTAGGCGTAGCCAGCGTTTCATAGCAGGCTATGTACACGATAATATATATTTACACAGTTTTATTTGAATGATAGAGCAACGTTAAACCTCTCTCATATTTATGTTTGTTTAAACCGGATATAAGTGTAATTATCATTCAACCAAGTAGACACTCTAACATCGATATCGTATATTAATCAGAGATGAAAACATAAACAAATCCAAATATATATATACATATTTAAAAATTGATTATCTCACGGAACAAAATTTGTAGAGTGTTTAAAAAAAAAGTATCTCAAGTACTTTTGGGGAAGTTCCGGTACATAGTTTAAAAACTAAAGCAATAGTAATTATTAATGATTTATTTGTGTGTGTGTTTTGTAAAATTCGAGACGCAGACTAATGTTTTAAATCGATTAAGGCGAACGCTGATGGGCTGTGTGACCGGCTATTGAGTATTGTTATTTACGCAATATTGAAAATATTGAATGTTTTTCAATCTGTTGCTTTATCGATCATCTTAAATTTATTCCAAAAAGAATGAACAATAACCAAATTAATTTTTGTTTACAATTTCATCAAATTAATATCGAGTAATTAAATCAATTTATTCTAGATATTTAAAAAAATTTAATGATGAAGCCTTACCTTGATTCAGATACTCCTAATGAAGACGCTCTGTGGTTTTCAACTATCGCAGTAGTTCTAACTTTAGTATCCGATTGTGCATCCTGACCTATTAATACTTCAGTCCTTCCGTTTGTAAACGGTGATACACTGCTAACTTCTTCACTAGTCCTTTCACTGCTATCACAACTTAATTCCTGTTTTAATTCGATTTCTTGATCATCTGAATGACCGTTACTTAACGTTCCTTTTTGTTGTTGCGCTGTTTGTTGTTGTTGTTGTTGAGGCTGTGCCTTATTTATTTGTTTTTCTTCTTCCTGTTGTGGTATATCTTGTTGTATTGCTGTTGGTGGTTGTTGTTGTTGTTGTTGTTGCGTCGGTTGTTGTTTATCTTCTTGTTGTTGCTGTTGATTTGTTTGTTGGGGTTGTTGTGGCTTACTGGACAGACTTGATGTGGACGTGTTTAGGTGACTACTACTGTTGTTAAAATCTGGAGGGTATGACGTCACGTATATTGGACTGTTCTCAATAAATCCGTTTAATTCTGCCTCTGTTACTGGATTTTGTTGCTGATTCAGCTGAAACAAATACAAAAAAAATAAACAAATAAGATTCTTATTTTCAAATATAAAATGTAATCTGAAAATTAAGAACTTTATAAATATTAATATTTAACCGAATATTCGCAAAATCTGGTGTGTTAAAATTATATTAAGAATTTATTAAAAACAAAAAATGATTATATTGCGTATTTTCACGGCGTTTATCATTTATTCAACAAATTGTAAATTAATTGACCCTATATGAAAGAAAAATGAATAATATTAGAGTATCAATTAAATAAGAAAATAAAACAAAACATGTATTTCCTTTGTTACTAAAAAAACAAATGATTTTAAAAAGTATAAAATTAACAATCGTCTGGATCTTCCAAACAAGAGTTTATTCCGCGTACTCCCGCTCCCACCAAAAAATTGTGATACAAAACAAACAAAATATTATCAAAGCAAATAGTACAAAACGTTAAAAAAAGGAAAGATAATCTTCCAACGGTCTACTCAATGGTCTACCAACGGTCTGACCATTGAGGTTTCAGCCAGGTTAGATTTAGGGAAAATATAAAAATTAAATATTCAATTTTTTACTTCTTTGTACGAAGTAAAGGAAGTATTGTGATCGCGAAAAATTTCAGTTTTCAGATTTCAACGGAAAAATCCATTTTGATCATCCTTGAATCCATTTTGACTAGTTTCGGCGTGACGTCTGTTCGTACGAATGTATATCGAATAATTCAACAACTATAGCCGTAGTGTGTTGAAATTTTGAGGTTAGGACTGTTGTAACATCTAGTTGTGCACCTTTTTATTGCAATCAAATGAACCAAAAGTGTCCAAAAAAGCACAAACTTAAAAAAAATTTGGATTTTTTACTTTTTCTTAACTGGAGTAATAAGCACTCATTGAGAGAATTTCAACGATATATCGTGATACTTATTTTTATTGGTTCCAGAGTTACAACAAGATGAAATTTTTATTAATGAAATATTTTAATCTTACAAGGGGAAGGCACATCGGTTCGAATCAAACTCATCTCCTTTTTTTAACTTTTATTTTTAATTTAAATATATTACTTTTTTTTTTAATCACCAAATAATCCAATAATAAAAACTGAATATTTTACACTGCAAGATTGAAATTAACATTTGTAATCGGTATATAGAAGTTCACTAAACGGAATTGTTTAATTATTATTAACTTTTATTTATACGATACACCAGAAATCTGAAATTAGTTGCTGTTAATCAGCAACTCACGCAGATATATAATACTGATCTACTAATACGAGTAATAAAGGGACTTTTTCTCTATCCTAATATTTCATGGAAGATTGTTGAATTAATAATTATATAAATATTTGATGTTAATAAAAACTAATATTTCAGCAATCATATAACTGTTCACTTTATTAAAGAATTGGAAGATCTTATCTCACTTTCAAATGAAATAAGTTTAAATGAAGTGCAGGAAAAAATGTGTATATGTAATTTAATAGGCGTACAAGAAAGTCATGTGGTGTTCACAACAGACTTTTCCTTTGTAATTAAAATAGCCAGATAAAATTATGTACATAATATTTGTAAAAAAAAAAAATAATCATCATTTGAAGTGAATCATCGTTTAACGAACCATTTCTTCAGGTTTTGGAAGAAGAAGTAATCACTGATAGCCAAATTGGCGCATGTGAAACAATTCTGAGCATACATCATTGAGTTTTGCAATAATAACACGAGATATGTGTACACGCACATTGCCGTGGTGAAAGAGCACTTTTTTGGCCAGATGTACATGTTTAGTCTGAATTGTCCAATAGTAAAGCTTAATCTTTCCGATGACAATCTTGCTTTTATAGGTAGTCTATGAGCACGATAATACGAGAATCTCGTAAGAAGCCGTAGCCATGACGTTTCCTTAAGGTGGAACCGGTCTCGCATTCTTTGATGCATTTTTATCTGCTCCCACCCCCTGTTTGGACTTTTGATTAGTTTTTTAATGTATTGGTGAATCCATTTTTATCTACTTGTATCGAAGGGATTAAGTGGAATCGCGTTTAAATAAATCTAACCCCCCCCCCCACCATCGAAACGTGTTCAATCGAATGCGTTTTTGGTCAACTGTTTACAAACACGGCACCCATAGAGTGGAGAGGTTATTAATACTCAAAACATAAAGTGAAATGAAACGAACACGGTCTATCGAGATGTTTGCAAGCTCGTGTATCTTCAGTGGACCATCATTTAATACGGTAATTTCAATTTTTGTGACAATTTTTCGTAGCAGTTTTTCTGTATCCCGAGCGTTTATCATCTTAAATGGATGTACGATCTCTTTTAAATTCAGCGGCCCACTTTTTACCGTCGAAAAAAAGGGAAAGAATCCTTTAATGTGGAGTTTTAACTCTTTTTGTACGTCCGTCGGGTTACACCTTTTAAAACTTTATAATAAGTAGAACTGCAGTTGAGTCCATTTTTCAGATGTCAAAACTTCTTTCTTTACTACTTGCCACAAAGAAGGAACTAAACGCATGCAACTTCGCAGTTCGCCTCTAAAGGATCGCATTTGACAAATATACAACATTTAGTCTATGATTGGACAAAACTTGCGCTATCTGTGTCAAGGCGAGAACTTTTCAAACGACCCTAGGAAATAAATGAATTTGGATACGTATCCAAATTCACTTATTTACTAGGGTTGTGTGTGTGCATATATATATATATATATGCACACTTATGCATATTTAATGTGTAATGTGCATATATATATATATGCACTTGTACAGGAGTTTTTTTTAAAATATCTTAATAGGAAAAAAACAATTTCTGTATTTTGCATGGCGTTCGCGCACGCGTCCATGCACCCACACACACACACACACACACACACACACACACACACACACACACACACACACACACACACACACACACACACACACACACACACACACACACACACACACACCCACACACACACACAAGCGCATACATGCATACACACATACACAGAAAACTTTATGTCTTTAATTCTCTCTTTCTATCTCTCGTATGTATAATATATTACAATTATAATAATTTTTGTTAAAGGAGAGAATTAAAGACGTAATATTGTCTGTATATTTAAAGTTAGTAATGATAAAGAAAGTACAGAATTTTTTTCAATGTAAGAATGGTTAATGGGGTCTTACCATCTCTGATCCCATTTTCCTAAAAAAATAAATAATATGAAAACTAAAAAAATCGAACTATGTAATTTATAGTTGAAATTCGAGCTCAGTTTCAGAACTAATACTAATTAATAATGACATAACTACTGTTTTCAGAGTCACTGAACATTACTATCGAGTATACATTTTCATTATATTACCATGATTTCTCTTTTTTATTTAATATTCCGGTTTTTTGAATATATAATATATGATCAGAAGCAGAAACGATATAATTAAGTTTATTAAAAACCAACAAGAGATTAAGTATTTATTATTATGCTAGAGAAAGAAACACCATAATTTTACACTAGCAGAAAACGATCTCGATGTCAAAGCGTAATAGCTGAGAAACGGATAGAAATTGTTGGTGATGTCAGGAGAAGAAGGAAAACATATGTTGGTGGCTTTGCGCTGGACACTTCCTCTCCATCACCTCCTGTTTAAGAAATAGAGCAGCTCGCCATTTTTAAACAAATAATTTTATGAAAAATCGTTACCCATACGTCATTCTACCAATATAGTCAGAAAATATATTAATGAATTGATATTAAATTTATTGGAAACGCGTTTAGTCGTAACTGCACAACAAACACACAAAAATTAAGAAATTAATTAGAAATTAAAAAAGGAATATGTTTTTCTCGGTCAGTGATTAATATATATTCATAATTTAAACTTAAAATTACAAAAAAAAACTTAAAAAAAAACATTAATTAAACAATTTTTCCTAACTTTTAAAATATAGGCCACTCGCGCCGGCCTCCGTAGCGCGACTGTTAGCGTCTCCGGCTTTCATCCGGAGGTCCCGGGTTCGAATCCCGGTCAGGCAAGGCATTTTTCACACACGCTAGAAATTATTTATCTCATCCTCTGAAGCAGTACCTAACGGCGGTATCGCAGGTTAAACAAGAAAAATATAAATAAATATATAATTATGAAATCCATTTGTTCCCATTTAAAATGATAATCATTTCTTGTTCTACCAAAATGTTTTTCACAAATCAATAAGATCTAATTCTCTTCAGACTCTACAGAATCAGAAGGAACAATGTTTTCTTCCTTTCACCTGTTACATAGGGTGCAGATTCATCTACTTCCCTAGCTTGTGTACAATTCATATCTTTAGTTTTAAACACAGTATTAATAAAATGTTTTTTATTTACGTCAATAATATATTTACTTGCACCAAAATTTAAATTTTATTTAAAATATAGATCATGAAATGGTCGGTTAATTTTTTCCATCGACAAGCTATTATTTCTCACAATTGTCTTCTCTAAAATAAGATTTCAAAAAGTTAATTGTTTAGTATATTGTAACAACCTCCAATTATTTTTCATATATAAAATACGTTATTTTCTATACTTAGTAATAAATTTTAGCTGCTTTGTTTTACCTACTAGCGTCGTTTTAAAAAAAATATCCACATTAAAATAGAAATAAAATTTAGTATAAATTAATATACACCTTGTCATTTTCATATTATTTATTACATTTTTAATACACTGTTCATCATGTTACATAATCATTAACAATTTTTAACGCTATTAAAACCACATAAAGGTTGTTTATCTGGAAATAACGTTTTATTAATCACGTTGTAATTCATATTATAATCGTTTACTGTTAAGTAAAAGCTTTTGGCATTTTGTGGTCAGAGTTGTTCAATATTGAACTTACATTTAAACGATAGAGATTTGTTAATCGATACTATTTAAATCATACATGAAAAGAAACAACCTACATGCAATGATAATAAAAATTCTACGTAGTATATCTGTACAAAAAGTTTTATGAAAAAAAGTAAAGTATTTCAAAACATAATTACAAGTGAAAATAAATAAAAACTTTCCATGTTATGAGAAGTCTGAAACCGCTTCGATTTTGAATTATATCTTGTGAAACATTTTGTTCTGATTTTTTTTACTGATTTTTCGAAGTACGGTATTACATTCGGTCACACGGTAGGATCGGGGGGGGGGGGGGTGAAATTGAATTAAACTTCTTTACGTCCTGAGGTATGAGGAGTACGAAAATGCTATTCATTTGCAATGTATAAATTCCTTAAATACAGAGACCCATGTATAAAATTGTTGGCCTAAAAATTTCCAAAATTACTTGATGAATTTCAATGAAATTTATATATTTATAGTAGCGTGTCTGAATTTTTGCAGGTGAAAATTATATGAAGTTGGTTGAATCGTTCGTCAGTTACGTTCAACTTAAGATCGACAACAGATAACATAACCTCAATTTGTTATTAGGTTGACAGTGTAATGGTATATTTTTCATATACGGTTATACAGTGAAGCACAGTGGTGAGTGAAATGAAACTTGATGCTTGTATGTAGGGTCTACTCGTTATTCGAACATATGTACTGAGTTCAGATCTATATACTTTTAAAAATTTTATTACATGATTATTATTAAATTATTATTATTTTAATTAACTTAAGTTAACAAATTTAGTAAATTTTTATGGATTTTAATTGTTTATTTTGGCTGTCTATATGGAATCATAAAAAGTTAAAAAAAAAAATGCCTTGAAGAAAAAGAAGTAACCTATTTTATTATTCAAGGGAGTGAGAGTATCACGGTCCTCTGAAATAGTGCATGATTGTTGGTTACCTGCTGACTGAGAGCACTACTCCCAGACTCAAGCACTAATAATTTTGCAACGCGATTTGCAGTTAAATTCCCCACAAGTTCATACTGATGTCATTGTAGAATTCTGCATCCCAAATGTATTCTGACCTTGATCACATAAGGATTGAAGTGGAAGCTATAATATAGATTAAGTATGCCAAACATGGCCATATTATCGCCATGACAGAAGTGTGCTCGTATTATGATGGTCGGAAATTGAAAGGGAAACCAAAAGACCCCTATCTATATTTTTTACTCGCTCAGTTTAGCTTCTAACGAACATCAAATTTTGCATATAATTTTGCAAAAATACAGCTAAAAAATAAAGTCGTTACTATGGAAATCGATGATTATTGAAGAAATTATTTTATTCTTATTATGTTGGAAAATTAATAATTTTGAAAACTTTGCATTGAAACTTTTGACTCCGTACGCTTGAAACCTATCTAAATACCACCAAAGAAAAGAGAGATTTTTGGTCAGACAACTCCTGGAGTAAAAAAAAAAAATCCGTGTGTTCGTAACACCTGAAAAAAGGGAGCTTCAGTCTATAGCAGGAACCTATCAGAGCTTTTACTTCAAGAACGAAGGAAACGTTGGAGGTAAGAGTGTTATCAGGCTTTAATTGTTACTTATCAGTATCATTCTCACAAAATTTAGGATGACGAATATAGCGAGGGACAAAAAGAAGGAACCTCCTAACTAGACGGGAAGGGCAAGCGAAGCGAGCCTAAACCGGCATAGATAGATTCTCTTACATTAATTTTCTACAAATTTTATTGCAAAATTGTATTTGCTGGTAACTGAGCAATGTATTTGAACGTTTGACGTACAATAAGATCAAACTTTGTGTAAGACAATCTATTTTTTTACAACAATTTTCAAAAATTACTAAAGTGCAGTTTAAGGCCTATTTCATTCAAGTTTTATGTCAAAAATCACATAAAACTACATCACATAAACCATCAAATTTACACCTTAATTTGGATTCCAAGAATTTCTGTAAGGCTTCATCTTATCCTTCGAGCAAAAATCAAGGCGCTTTATTACGTAAGGTATAATTCAAAACGAAGCTTTTCGTACGAACATTTATAAGAACATTTTATTCATTTTTACTTGTAGTCTTGAAATTTTCAATTTTTTCATGAAATGTTGTATGTAAAAACATTTACCGAGTGGTTTTAATTTGCATTGGCCTTAAACGTTTTCACTTGCTATAGCAACTGCAGCTAAAGAATGTTTTACGTTTACTTTATACTTGTTATAAACAAACAGGTTTGTCCTCGATCTTATTTTTCAATTATGAATTGGATTGGATGTTAGATATATGATTTATTAAATTTAATTGGCGAAGTTTTATACAAAATTTCAATGCACGAAATAAAGGTTATTTACTGTCAGTTACTCACGAGTATACCTAATAATCATATTTAATTTTTTTATAATAATAATAATTTTTTTTTATCGCTTGAACAATTAAGTGTAGACGACAATTACTTATAGACCTTGGTTCAATTCGTTGACTGCGGCAATATTTTTTTTTTTTTTTTTTTTACTTGATATCGCTATATAAGCTTGAAACTTGTGTGTGGGATATCGAACTGGAACTTTTTTAGAGTAAGAAAAATGTCATCCCTCACCTGGGATTCGAACCTGGAACCTCAGGATGAATGTTAGAGGTGCTACCACTCTGCCACAGATATCAGCTCTTTTAAAAACCTGGCGATTTTTTAATAATAATAATAAGCTACTTAGGCTACTCGTACACAAGAAGAAATTACAAACGACTACAAGAACACGTGACTACAGTCAACTTTGATTCGTATGACTGAGAGAGTGGGGTCGTCCTTTATAGATTAGTTCATGCGATTGTCAATTGGTGTTTTTAAAAAGCTTGTATATAGTATTTATACCATTGATGTCTGTAGTTTTTAGATTGTCGTATAGTATTTTAGAAGGCGTAGAAAAAGTTATTGATCACAAAAGTTTGCGTTGCATAACCCGAGAATGAAAGTTTGTCTCTTATATTCTATAACCGTGATTTTTCACAAACTGCACTGATCAATTTTTCATTGTCAATCAAGTACATAAAAATAATAATAAAAAAGTGTAGGTTAAATAGTAAAATTCATTTATGACGACAGGGGAAAAAAGTTGAACGAACCATAATGTATTAGCGACTACGAGAGGCAAATCCCAATCCTAGGGGATCTGTCGCTTGTTGCCTTTTGTAGCCAGTTGTTACACGCAGTCAGCCGCTCAAGGTTGCTGGCAATGGACGCGATTTCATTAAATTCTTTACAGTGGGGATCAGATGCCCTACTACGAACGTAGTCGCGTGATCTTGTCACTCCTAGTCTCTTCCAGTATACGGTACTAATGATTACTTAGATAATTATTTTACTTCTAATAGGAAAGATATTTTGAAATTAAAAACTCATTTGTTAGAAAAATTGGTATGACTTAAAATTTGATAGATATTTTACATTTTGATATTTATTTTTAATATCAAGTATTTTTATAAAAGGGGAGAAGAGGGTAGTAAGAAATAATAGGAAAAATATTCAGGTAAATTTTCTCGTACGTTTATAAAAATGTTGGCAAAGGGGTGTTTTCGTAAGATATTTACGAAAAAGTTATACTTCGAAAAATGGTTACTCGAATGATTTCAAGGTTGTCGCTTGCAGCTGTTCATTTAAACTATTATTACAATATCTTAATACTGCTTAACGATAAGCAGTATTACATATCCTCAGGAAAAATGTTAGTGTTTTTTTGATCTTATGTAGGTCCGTAGTTTATGAAAAAAAAATTTACATGCGGTAGTTGATTGTTTTGATTGATTTTCATAATTTTTCAATGATTTCCCTATATATATATATATATATATATATATATATATTCTTTTGAATGAAGACTAATTTTTCTGATCATGAAAACAACTTTGAAAAAATTTGATTAATTTCAATTTAAAAATTGATAGAGAATATGGTATCCTGTAATTAGCAATTTAGTCAATTTTATCGGAAGAAGTAGAAGAATACGGAAGAGATGCAGAAG
The DNA here is from genome assembly GCF_047948215.1 of Lycorma delicatula. Classification (NCBI taxonomy): domain Eukaryota; kingdom Metazoa; phylum Arthropoda; class Insecta; order Hemiptera; family Fulgoridae; genus Lycorma; species Lycorma delicatula. Next base: position 44,607,740 of record NC_134464.1, read on the forward strand.
GAAAATGATAGGAATAGAGCAGAGAGGGAAAAGATTAGGAAAGGGCACAGTGTGTATAATAAATAAGAGCCTACACTCTACAGTCATTGAGTATAATGACTGTAGAGTAGATAATGTCAGTCATTGAGTGTAACATTAGACTTGTATAATGTTTAACATTATATAATCGGGTATCTGTACTGGACCACCCTCACAGACGTAATTCATTTACTGTTTAAGTCACGGGTACTCAAATTTTTCTATTGTTAATGGATTAATACGGGCTATGAGTTCATGATAACAAAAGAAATACACATTCACATTTATATTTCATTATAATCATTTTATTATTATTTCTTAATCCACAATAAGTAGGCGGGGCAGTATATTTTAAATACCACACCTTAAAAATTATTGAAAAAAAAGAAAACGCTGAATGCTATTCAAATAAGTCATAGAATTAAGTGTACGTATAACGGGTATGATAAATAATTTTTAATATTATTCCTTTGTGATTTTATTACAAAAGGTTTAAAAGTTGAACAGCCTGTTTAAAAAAAAAAAAAACTATCTACATTTTATAAGACTAAAACAATTTCTTATTAAAAATTGGACAGATTTCAATATAAGTTCTAATTAGTTAATAAAGTTTAATATTCCTAAAGTTTTTAGCTTTCGAATGAAGTTTTTTTTGTAACTAATTTACTTTTTAATTGATTTTGTTTTCTTTTTAATTATACAATTGAAAGAAATACAGTAATTTTACAAATCTATAAATACATTAAATCACTCAAGGTAAAAAGTAAAAGATATTAAGCTTCTGATATAATAGAGGCACTTATCATTGTTACTTTCTCTAAGATTTATGATGTTTTAATACGACTATTTCTTGCTATAAGGATAGTAAAGCTAATAAGTTATTTTGTGTTTGATGTGGCATTTTTATGTAGAGATATTTTGTTACAAAAAAAAAGGTAAAACCTTTTTATATCTATACTGTATTTAACATAGGGAATATTTCGATATTTTTTACCATTTAACGATTTCAAATATGGTTAAAAATATCATATACTTGATCAGCTACACTGGTATATATTATTATGTGTATTAACAGATAGGCAGACAAATAATAAAAGTTGTAGAAATAAAAAAAATCCCTTTCGGCACGCCGGAAGGCGCAGGTAGATTTCACCAGTACTAATTAGGGGATAAAAAAATGTTTACCTTAAAGTTAAAATTTTAAATAACCTTTGAAAAACTTCAAATTTATTTGTTTAGCATACGAAAAGCCTCATCTTCTTACAATTCCAGCAACATTTTGGTCATCCCTTACCGTAAAGGATGGTCATATCAAAACTTTTTTCAGACAAACGTTTTAGGCAATGTTCAGAGGAATAACAATCACTTTAAACCGATTCGATACTGCGCCTATTAAGGAAGGTATTATTTTTTTGTCTTCGAAATCTCATTTTTTCTACCCCTTGTGCCAATGGTTGGTGATATAAAATTTACGTAGATACGTTTTAGACCCTTATCCAAAGAATAATAGGAACTTAAAACGAATTCGATATTTTACTTAATAAGAACGTTATAGCAATGTTTTGGTTTTTAAAAAAGCCCTCCCATTTCCACCCCCATGGTCCGATTTTGGCTGTTAACGAACTAGACCGTGATTTTGAGACGAGTTATTTTTAAGGAACAATTTGAAATGATTGGCACAAAATTACAGCAGTTATCGTATCCACAAGAAAGATATACTTTTGAGCTGATTTTGGGGTCTGGAGGATGTGAAACGCCTGTCGAAATTTTCTGGAAGTCGAATCATAGTACCCATTACAATAGCTAGCTTTCAAGAAAGCTACCTTAAAAATACTTCGTCATTTTTACAAATAAATAAATTAATAAGATATAAGGGCGATAATAAGGGTAACAGCATTGTCCAAAAAAAGACCATTAACATAATTCTGATTCACTAGTGAACTAAAGTTTTAAGCGGTTTATCAAGTCCGTTTTTTTTCACTTAAAATTTCATTTTGTCGTCTTTCTTGTTTAAATATTTCAAATTTCACTGAAATTTAAATTTAATATATACCTCTCAGATATTCAGTATAAAGCTGTTTCTATAGTTAAATATCACCCGGTGTATATTATATATATATATATATATATTTTTTTTTTTTTTGTTTTCTGATGAATTACTTTAATTAATAAATAATGTTTAAGTAAACTTAAAAACGTAATTAAAAGATTGTTTCAATCAAAATTAAAAGTTAATTTTTTTTATTTCATGATTTAAAATCTTACTGTAATTTTCTATTATAATTATTATACAAACACATTCGTTAAATAAAAGTTAAATTAAATGAAATTTCTGTTAATTTTTCTGTTCTTATAATTTTAGTTTTATCCAAAGCTTACGGTAAAAAGTTTAAAAAACTTAAACAATTATAAATATTGTTAAACATATATATAAATGCATAAGGTCAAATAATCTGAAGAGTCATTACTGCTAAAAAATTATGATCAACAAGCGTACTGCAGGTAAAATAAAATACGACGTAAATTTTCAGAAAAAAGTTTAAGAAGTGCATAAAATTTCACATTTACGTAAAACATGCGATAAAATAAAAAATAATTTAGGATTGTAAAAAGATGTCCATGAATAGAAAGAATTAGAGCAAGATGGATATATCAATTAGAAACAAAAAATATTTTCATAAATTTTGAGAAATGTTTTATGATAATACTGGACAGTTCGATATACAACATATGATATTAAATAATTTATAAAAATTCGCTCAATTTTGAAAGATCCAGATAGTAAATAATTTTAGTATAAACTTCCCAAAAATAGCCTACCATATGTTTTAAATGTTACGGTCAGCAAAATTAATTACTTGTCAAAAATTGGATTCTGGGATCTTTCTTAAGAACGAATCATGCCAAGAAATTTGACACCAGGCCACCACCAGTAGACATATAATAATAATAATAATAATAATAGTAATGACCTCTGACATCCTTTAGTATGATTTGGCGCCAGACACACCTTCGATTTTTTGTTTTAAAAATTCAGTACGGTCACTCCCCCAACATCTTTCTTCTTTTGCCACAAAGTTATTTCTTTTTCCCACTATTTTGTAAGATCAAACGAACCCAAAACTAAAAACCTGTTAAAAACAAACGTGTCTGCTATTGATACACTTCAGATCATTCCCCCAATTCACAAGACCGGAAATTGGTAATATATTATAAACAACCGTATGTATAACCTTCATCAGTTTTAATTTTTTTTTTCTTTTTTGTTGACAAAATGTTACAAATAAATTCCCATACCTTTTTATAATGTATGGTAAAAATATTTTCATTAAACACCATAAAATTGTTTCACACGGCTTTCAAGCCATTTAAATTTTAATTACCGTTCATTTAAAACATAGTAGTTATATTATTATATTACACCCTATACTTCATTTTATTTTTTCCGATAAGTTTTAGATTTCATAAATAACGGTAAAAAAATCCAGGGTCATTGTATTTATGGCCCGTTTATTTATTTTTCATTCTTTAAGTACGCGAATTCACTGTATCAAAAATTTAATTTTCTATTTAATAAAAATTATGTTAAGAATTATGAATAGAAAATTATATACGTATAAACAACTATGCTAAGTTATTATTGAAATAATTTTTGAAAAACCGATTACGCTCTAAAAAATTGTTTCTGTTAGAGCGTAAAATATTTTCCGAAAATCTCAACCTAGACAGCCAATTCATATTATTGAAAATATGTAAACAAAATCTGATGTGGACACCACATGACTTCCTTGTACGGGTATTAAATTACATAACACATTTTTTTTTTTTTTTAAATGAAAAGTACATAAAATGTTATTTCATTAACAACTTCTGATATTTTTTCATATTTCTTTTTAAATTTTGTTATTGAATTATTATTTATCGTAATTTTTTTTACAATCAGAGGTTAATAATTATTAATGAAATCGGATTCGAACCGATGTGCCTTCGCCTTGTACGATCCAAATATTTCATTGATTAAAATTTTATTTGGTTATAACTCTGGAACTAATAAAAATACGTACCACTTATGATATATCGTTGAAAAGCTCTCAATGAGGGCTGATTGCTGCAATTAACACAATTTTTGGCTTTTTTGGACACTTTTCGTTCAATAGATTGCAGTCAAAAGGGAAGTGCACAACTAGATGTTACGACAGAATTTCAACATCCTACGGCTAATCGTTTTTGAATTATGCGAGATACATTCGCACATACGTACGTAGGAACGTACAGACGTCACACCGAGACTAGTCAAGATGGATTCAGGATTAGTCAAAATGGATATTTCCGTTGAAATCTGAAAACTAACATTTTTCGCTATCACAGTACTTCCTTGTACGAGTACAAGGAAGTAAAAAAGAAAACTGTTGCTGATTATGATAATTGAAAAACCCAATAACATCAATACCATTGGTACATAAAATAATTGCCAACTAAACGAAAATAATAAGAAAATATTAATTATTTGGCAGTATAAATTAAAACTGTTTGGATATTTAAGTTTTAAAATCCTCTTCAATTAACTACGTTCTCTTGAAATTTGCATAACCATTCCTAAGTTATCTAGTATCTCTCGCGACTTAAGGAAAATCAGGAATTTAATAAAACTTTTCTGTTCCTTCTTCACTGAGCTAAATTGTCCAACTACACATTGGTATGGCAACCACACCGAAATAAAATTTACGTTCAGTTCTATAAATTATACTTTTATTCTGTTCACCGCAGAAATTGGCTGCGTTTAGAACATCGTTACTCCCATTGAAAACAATTTAAATAGGTTTTTTTATTACCTTAGTTGCTTAAATTCATCCAACTATTAGAAATATCAATACAGATAATATAAAGAAAGTAATTAATTTAGGTATTTTTCTTCTTTGGAAGAATAAATGCATCTACTGAAATAGTTATTTCATAAAAGAAATAGTTCACAAAAGATTAATAAAAAAATTTAGATTTAAATACTAAATAAACAGTTATATATCATAATTAAAACGATCCATTATTACCTGACCGATGGATTGGTATCTGCACTAAATGAACGTGCGATTAAATCTTAATTTCAATGCAACTAATGTACAGTTACTTTTGTAAGAAAGTGATTCACAGTGGCGCCATGTCTCTGTGTTCATAATTATTGAGATAGGGGGGAGCTGTGCTGGATGTTCATTATACAGAATAATGAACCGTACAATTTTAATATTAACTTAATACCTGTTGTAATTCAATTAACTAGTGTAATACACTAACATAACGGAAACTAGAATACATAAGTAAAACATTTATATACATTTTCCGTTACTTTTGAATTCATTTCCTCGCGATAACACGGTTACTATAATTTTAATAAATAATGGAATTTAAAAAAAATTAAAATAATTAAAAATGAAAATAAAGTTAAATAACTATTAATTTTTTAAAAAATTTCTTTATATTTATTAAAAATGACCGTATGGAGAGTGCATTATAATGGACTTGAAGTATGTAAACACTGAAATATCAAAGCAAAGGTTTTGTGGTCTGGAATCCTCCTATCCGAAAATTTTTCATGATATTCTAGCTGTGCAGTTAGTATTTCCATCACTGAACCCATGAAAAAAAAAAAAATGTCTGCATATTGTTCATTGGAAAATTTGTAAGGCGTTGTTAAAAAAATGATATACACGCACTATTCCATTCACTTATTTTTGCTGTTGAAATGCAATAAAGTTATTATTATTATTATTAATAGACATTTTAGCAGCGAGTTGATTTGGCTTGGGGGTAGGATCTGGCTGAGCCACCGGGTTGGTCTAGTAGTGAACGCGTCTTCCCACATCAGCTGATTTGGAAATCGAGAGTTCCAGCGTTCAAGTCCTCGTAAAATCAGAAATTTTTACACGGATTTGAATACTAGATCGTGGATACCGGTGTTCTTTGGTGGTTGGGTTTCAATTAACCACACATCTCAGGAATGGTCGAACTGAGATTGTACAAGACTACACTTCATTTACACACTCATCCTCTGAAGTATTATCTGAACGGTAATTACCGGAGGCTAAACAGGAAAAATAAAGGTCGATTTTAAACAGGAGTTTATTTTCAAGTTGAGAATTTTGAGTAGTAGGTCTAAATTGCGATGTTGTGAATTAATTTCAGGAGTACTGGATTAATGTTTGGATTTTATAAGGCTCATTTTGTAAGTTTATGTCAGTTTATTTTTAGTTTTTTTTTTTTGAGTGAATTAATAAGATTATTGCTTCGGTTGTAGATAGGCGCGGGGTTTGTAAATCCTAGGGGGCGGTTAGTTGTAGGAATGGCTCAAGATTTTACTGAATTCGATGATGGGTGAAGTCTGATACGAAAGCGAAATACTTTTAAGGAGTTTATTACACCGATGGAGATGTCTATCGAGGCATTTGCATCAGTAGCATCCTGACGACTGAGATACGTAATCAGATTTAGACGGTTTGGAAGAAAACCTCCGGTAAAGACCATCAGGGCTAGAAGTCAAGCCCATCAGGAACACAAGAAGTGGTGTGGCGGCCGGAGTCTTTACAAAGCGGGAGTCTTCACCTACAGGGTCACAATGTTCAAATGCAATACAAAAAAAACTGATTGTAGGACTTTCCTGTCACACGGCCTTTTTTTGATGCACGGCTTACACGCACATATTTTGTGCTTATTTAATTCAATGATTCTAACTAAAAAACGCGCTACTCCATTCGCGTGGGTGTGGCGGTACTAGTAGAAACTTTAAATAATTTTTTACACTTTCAATATTATTCGTTTATTTAATCCGCTCACTTGTGACATCACAACATTACAGACATCTACAACAGCTATACTAGCGCTTCTTGTGGTGAGAGGGATACTGTTGTCGCAGTATACCTACTTAGCCACTATTTTAGAACTTTTTAGGATGAGAGTGCGATTTTGCACTCTCATCCTAAAAATTTGGTCTAAATCGGTCCAGTAGTTCTAGAGATATGAGGGGAGAGAGACACCAAACAAAACTTACACGTACATATGAACATTAACATGGGGAAAATTTCCATCTGGTTTTTTGGGTTCCTTAGGTGTCAAAATGTCAAGGTCCGGTGAAAACCGCATATGCCCAAATTGGACCGATTGCATTCTTAACCTTCTAAAAAAACTATAGTAGAGCTCTACTCTTATCGCTTTAGAAGTGTACTCTTATAGCTTTATTGTTTGTATCAGCTGTTAGTATGGCTAACTTATGAAATAAATTATTTTTAATCAGCTTTAACGATGTCTCATGAGTATTATTTGATTTTTTTTGTTTTAAATTTTGATCTAAACTATTCAATTCTTTTGTTTTGCAATATTGAAAGTTTGTTTCTTTGAATACCTACATAAAATCTGCCACATTTGTATAGTTTTTTAAATAAATTTCAAAATTCTTACGTTTATTTCTGTTGATTTTATTTATGTCGTTTTACTACGAATAAAAATATCTTTTAGGTCTGTTTATTACTTTTGTGTGTATACTACCCATTTAATAAAGTTATTTGTCGCCAAACATAAAATAGTATTCTTTTCAACGTCAGTCATTAGTCTTTTACTCTAGATTAAATTTTTCAAAAAATACATACTAGGATGTACTTTTTTTTTAATTTTTCAGGTCAGATTTCATTTAAATTATTGCATTTAACCCTTAATTAGGGTCCCAAGACCGGCTTAATTGGGCGCATAAATCAAGACAAAATCTTTCACCAGCCGACACTCTCTAACAAAGCGTTTCCAAATCGATGTTTATACAAACTTTCTTCTTTATTTTCACCAGTATAACATGTCCTGAAAGTTTATTACATTCTTCATGAATCAAAAATAAATAAAGTGACTAGTCAGATGAATTTGAATCTTCACATTAAACAATAAAATAACGAAGGCAAAGCTTCGACAAACGTTTGATTAACTTACGTAAATTTATTTATTGCTTAAAAAAACTAATAAATTACCTTCTTATGATTACTTTTCAGCTACGGTTTACAAAAAATACACGCATAGTTTATGGTATTCAGGGAAATTATTTCATGAAAATCTTTACAAAAACTTTGAAGCTAACAAATATAAAAGTATATTTATCCATGATTGGTAAATGCATTACCCTAATTTTTTAGTATAATAAAATATTAAATGAAAAAAAAATTAACTTAGATTATGACCAGTATTGGAATACTTATAAACACGTGCTAATACTAGCAATTTGCGACTACATACTTACACATATATTCAACTAGCATTTAACATACATTCTACTTTTGAATACATAGGTACGAAAGAATACTCCGGTCCATAAATTTATTCTATTTGCGTACGATTCTACTTTCCAAACCTGGAATTTGGATAATTTCACCTTATCTGATACTAAACTGGATTAAAATATTTAACTTACAGAATTTTAATAAGCAACTTATAAAGTTTGGAATGATAATGGTAAATGATATACGTGCCAAAATTAAATCTGATATGACAGATAAGATATAAATTTCATCATCTGATAGTACATACAATATAAATTGCAAAAATTAAACCTATTAAAAAATACATAATTTATGATTTCTTTTCTAAATTTAGATTCTACCCATGCTGATATTTTATATCGTAAAGTATCGGAATTCGGTTATTACATTTCCGGTAATACCTGTAACGCTCCTGAAGTAGGTTTGAACGGAAAATATAGTGATCAACCGAAATTTTGAGTATCGAGATTTTTGTAATATAGATGTCTCAAGACTCCCTTAATCTAAAAAATCATAAAACAAATATTATAGAATTCTCTGAAAGATGCATGCATGTACGTATCTTTCATCTTTGTACTTTAATCTACGAAATGGCTCAACATAAATTTTTCAAAACTGGCTCAAAAATTTGATTTTTGGTAAAGTGTTCATAGAAAAGTAAACTTTAGTACGATGAACGTAGGTGTTAAGTTATTTAAAATTACATTGTTTTAAGTCAATCGGATTAAAGGAGAGAGGGGGATATTCAACATTATTTTTAAACAATTTTTGCATCATTTCTCGAAAACCCCCATATCTGTATATAAAAAAAATTGTTGTGATTCATAAGCAATTTTCAGCAAAAACTACTGAATATAAATTAATAAAAATTTGTATACACTTTCTTCTTACGGTGTAAGTGCATATTAAACAAAGATTTTTTTGAAATTCCGCGTTTAAAGGCTTAAAATGGAGTAAAAAAATTATCATTATTTATTAGAATATTGATTTTAAAGGGTTAAAGTAAAATAACAATGAAATATATTAGTTTTTAAATTTCTTGGTAACAAATGAAGATATCAACTTTATGTGAGTATTTAAAAACCAACTTCTAGATTTTTTGAGATTCTAAGTTAAAGGTTTAAAATGGGATACATTAAATTTGAATTATTTTAATATTTTTTGAATTTACTGGTAACAAATGAAGATATCAACTTGAATTTTAGTGTGTAATTTTAATTTAAAAATTTTTGAAATTTGATTTTGAAAGTGAAGATAGTTTCGAAAAATTATAGTAAATTTTCCCTATTTCCGACTGACTATATTAAAGAGATATTCGCTCAATTTAGGCTTGCAAATATTGTTTCTATCCCATATATTCAATATGAAATATTATGGATGAAACGAAATCAACCGGTTCAGCATTCTTGAATTTTATATATATGTATTTTAATAACGACTTCATTTTATTTGAAAAATTTAAGATTGGTTAGGGGCTTGATTTTTTAAAGTGAAATGTAGATAATAATTTTTCTCTTGTTTGGAACTGTTTGTGTGCAAACTTTCATCACGATGGGAATAAAACTAAATTATTATCATAAACCTTATTAAAATTTTGTTCACTTATTTTCTTGTGGTTCAGTATAACACGTAATACACAAATACCAATTGATATCTGGCTTGCTTTATCCAACAATTTTTTTTTTCAGTGTGTAGGTTTTACAGTCTACAGTCTTTATTTAAAATTTTTAACATAAACTAAGCTAGGATTTACATGAATGACTAATTAATGATAATTTTTATTTAGTTAATTTTAAATACAAAAACCCAAAAAAAATTTGTTTCAGTATTTCAACCACTTTTTTTTTTAACCTCCAGGACCACCAATAGGTATTACTTCAGAGGATGTGATGAATCATAATTATTTTAGTGTGTGAGAATGCCATGCCTGATCGGGATTCGAACCCGTGACCTTCGATGAAAGGCCGAGATGCTACCACTCGCGTCACGGAGGCCGGCATTTCAACCACTTTAAAAAGTTTAATTTTTTACGGTTTTGTTTGTCCTTTCCTATTATATCATTAAATTTTTTTCTGGTACCATTCGTTCTCTTAGGCATTTATGATTAATTTTCTTTTATCAAGCTGCAATACTTATACAGCTGTCATCATAAACTTATATCAAAGTATTTTCATTAGCAAACAAGTCTATTTTTTCCATTAATCTATGAATTAGGATATACAACGGATGTCAAACAACAGAAACAGTTGTATTACTTAATTAGGTACGATAATGGAGGTAAAACAAACATTATCAGCTAATATTTTCACGTTTAATATAATAAAATAATTTTATTTATTTATTTTTTTAATTTATTTCGTTTTTTGGTATCGCGCTAACCATTTCCACGTAACTATTTTTTAATTTTTTTCGCTTTTTCAAATATGTAATTCTAAATTTCATTATTTACTTTTATTACATTTTAATAAGGTTCAATTAACATAAATAAAATAATATTAAAATTATAAATTAATTAAAAATAATTGCCTACCTAATCGATCGAAGTTGAAAAAAAATTTAGAAAAACGTTCTCTATCAAATCAATTGTAATTAATCACAACTAAAACTGTAATATGGTAACTTAGCATGAAAATATTTTATTTTTATCAGTTTATTTTAAACCAGCTGAATGGGGTGGATCATAGGTTTATCTACAGTACATTCCCACAAGCATGCATCATCATAACACATTTTAATCTAGGCTTTTATTAGATACAAACAAGTTAAATTAAAAAAAACACCACACACACAAATATGTGTATATATATATATATATAGGATGTATATATATATATATATATATATATATATATATATATATATATATATATATATATATATATATATATATATATATATATATATAAGGTACTAATGAACTCAAAAAACTAATTATTGCAAAATGTTAAAATGGGATATAAAACCAAATTTATAAACTCTATATTATTAACCTTAACCATTGCAGAAGATCATACCGGGATATTTTCAAAAAAACATAGACTAGGCTGGAATTAAAGAGCAGAAATTACGCAAATGTGCTAATAAAATAGGCTTACAAATTTTTTTCGAAAAAACAAAATGGTTTTCAACGCTAAAAAAAAATAATTCACAAACACTAAAAATTCTTGAAAATCAGGAAATTAAAAGAGTATCAAAATTTAAATATCTCGGAGAAGTAACGACAAACGAAGTGCTAAAAAGCAAACGCGGAAATTGGCGTTAGCATCCAACTTACCACAAAATTTATATAATAAAAAATCGCTTTCGCTTAATGCTAAACTCCGACATTAAAAAATAATTCTTCCGGAGGCGTTACGTAGCGCTGAATCTATGCAAACGTTTACGGATGTAGAACTTTTTAAAATAGAAAAAATAATTTTAAGAAACATATATGGACCCGATTACCAGGACAGAATTTATTAACTAAAAATAAACTTTTCGGAGAAGAAAATTACAATTTAATGCGAATTTATACAGAATGAGGGAAAACAGATTAACAAAACAAATATTTAACTTTTATAACAGAACTGTTAAAACTAGCTGGTTTATAGAAGTAAAAAAGAATCATAAGACTTTAAAAATCTCCAAAGAAATCTGTTTAATGGAGACCAATTTAGAAAATTAATCAAATAGTCTAAGTTTCTAGAAAAGAGAAGAATGCTAAGAGTGTAGAGAAAAACAACAGAGATAAAAGATGAAAAAAATATTGGGAAAACAAAAGAAGTTCCAGACTATTACGTAGACGTGATCCTTAGTAATTTCAGTCACTCCCAAAAATGAATACCCATTCTGAAGATTAGCAAACATCTCATTCAACTATACAAGTACAACCTTGCTGAAATACGGAAATCCATAAAAAAGATTGTTTGTCGGGGAGAATGTATCCAATTTTCAACAATTTCGAGGACATTTTCAACAATTTAATTGTTTGTAAGTTGGTTTTAATAAAGTTTTTATGTATTTTAAATAAAATATTTAATTCTTTTGTTTTGTAGTAATTTTGTTTTTTTTTTGTCTAATACCTAGTTAAAAACTATCATATTTTGATATGTTTGTTTTTAATAAATTTAGAAAATATTACTTTTACACTTAACGTCTACGAACATTTTTCATACCATTTTAGTCAGAATCAATTTTTCTATTGGGTTTGTTTATAATTTTTGTGCGTTTAATTCCATTTAGCAAAGTTATTTTCTGTCAGACATAAACACTGTGTTTTTCGACCCCATTCTTTTTTATCATTTACCTCAGATTTCCCAAAGAAATACTAAAAATAAAGTTGTGGGACTTATTACTCCTTAATTTGGGATCCAGGAATTAAAGTTTGGCTTAATTTTATCAAAAATCGGGCGAAATCTTTCGCCAGCCGAATTCTCTAACGAAGCATTTCCGAACCAATCTTTACGAACTTCTTCTTTATTTTCACCAATAAACATGTCATACATGATTTTTACATTCTTCATGAATCATTTTCTCTATATATATCCAATAAAAATATTATTAAAATCCGGTAATCACACAATTAAAATTAATAAAATATGTTAAAAAACAATAAGAAAAATAGATATCTGGGAAAATTATTACGTAACCGCAAATAATAGTAATAAAAATGAAAGAATAAAAACGACCTGCTCACTAATAACATTTAAAATAATATAAAGACAAGGAAAAAAGCAATCTTAATGTATATAAAATATAAAACATCACGTAAAAAGAAACCACATTTACACGCACGCACGCGCGCAAAAAACCAAGATACACCCGAAATCAGGTAAAATACGAGAAAAAACAGCAGAAATACTATAAATCAAACACCACAAATTTTAGGAGAATGTCGATATAACCTCCGACAAAGGAAACCAGTAGTCTGACAGAAGATGTTCCGTAAGTAGAAGGAACGTTAATAATCTTTTGAAAGTATTTAACACTTGGTTCAAGGTTTATATACATATATATAAACCAGCATATTACTTTATTAAAAATATGTGATATTATTTACTCTGTATTAATAAAAATAATCCATAATATAAGTTAAATTTTTCTTGGTCGGATACACCGCATATTTCTAAAAGTGAAAATCAAGATACACGATTTTAATTTTATTTAAAATTTTATACTTTATGTATCATCCATATAAAAACAAAAATTGACTTTGTTTAAAAATATATATCATTCATTTTGTCAAAAATATTTGTGACTAATCTAATATATTTCAGTCCAGTAAACTTGATTCATGATTAATGCAAATTTGATAGTTGATAAACTCCATATTTATTATTTTTTTCTTTGAAAAAGCTTATTATTTTTTGGTGAAATGACGTCTAACCTCATCAATTTTTAATTTTATAATTTTATTTCATATTATTTTATATCGTAATTTATATGTTTTTTAATCTAAAAGTAATGTTAAAAAGGTAATTTGACTTACTACCATACCTTGACTTTCATTTATTTTTAACGGTAGTTAAGAAAGTAGGATGATACTTAAATACCTTTTCAACTGTTAACCTTAGGAAAATGAAATAAAGGAAGTGCTTCTACCTTCGAAAAGATCTGTTTTTTGGTCTGAGACCGCGCCATACCAAGCATCCAGAAGGAAAGCAACCCAACATTTTTAAGCGAGAGGATTTTATTAATTTTTAATAGCATTGGAAAAAAATCTTTACCGTAACAAAAAAGGCGACCCTGAACAGAAAAATTTCTATGTTTTACTGTTTTCAAAATGTGAATCTGTAGTTCATTCAACGTGCTCTCCGTTGAAAGTTTAATTGTTTTCCTCAGTGACAATAACATTCGTTGATGTCATAATCGGTTTGAAACGACCTAACGTCTGTGTAAAGGAAAGAATACAGGCCGGACTAAGGGTGTCTGAAGAATATGCTGAACGTGTCCGGAACTCTTTCCCGTGCAGTACTAAAAAAATTGTTAGGAAGGCCAGCCGTAATCTAGTAATGCAGGTGATGATAGTATCTGTTAACAGGCTTCGAAGCCTATCGACGATTCTTTGCGTGCCAACTTCGCGATCAAAAATTTGGAACATAAAAGTGACGAACTTCTTGACTACTGTGTTTAGTAATGAATCAACATTTTATTTTAGTGGAAAATTAAAAAAAAACGTGTAACATACATATCTGGGAGTCAGAAAATCCCCTTGAACTCTTACATTGCATAAAGGACTCCTCAAAATGACATTATTACTATGAAATAATCCGATAGCAATTTTACGGGAAGTTCTTTTTTGCTGAAGCATAAGGAACAGTAGTATATTGTTTAGATGTGCTGCATACATAACTCTTCAACTGGAAGATTGACAAAAGAAGTTTACTTGACAACAAATGGTGGCCTCCATGTTGGCATAACTTTGTACGGGATTGATCAGTATAGACTAGAACTTATTTATCGTGGTCTCCAAGATCACCCGATCTGATCCCATGCAATTTTTTTCTTTGGATTTTTATACAAAATCCTGTGTCTGCATCTACTAGTTATTGATCTACCCAATTTGAGACATTGAAATAGCTTTTGACTTTGAAATAACTTTGAATTATTGAGGATTAAAATAGCTTCCATTATTCCAGACATGCTGGTTAAATAATAAAGGGACGAACCTTTTATTATTTGGGTGTGTGGTGTGTGCTGTGTGACAAAAGGTGCTCGTATTTAAACACTTGTAGGGTAAATCTATAAGTTACTCTAAAATTTTATATTTGATTATTTAAAGTCGAAGTCAAGTTCATAAATTATTAAAAGCTTTAAAATTCCCGACGTTCTTTTTGTACACTATTCAATTAGTAGACAGGTTAAATGAACTAAAGGTACTATAAGTATACATGGAATTATTTATCGCGGGTGATTCAGAAAGGACTTCACAACTTTAAAAAGCATATAAACATTCATTTAGATAACTTACAGATTATTTTGAGGTCTCATTTCATAGCAAAACACTTGACTAACGTAGTTCAGTAGTACCAAATTCCGCCACCAGTGTTGTTAAAAATTGATACATTTACTGGTGCGGAACATGCTCGCTATGTGGTTTAGTTTCACGAATTCCACTCAACAACTGCAGTTCAACGTAATTTTCCTATAGAGTACGGTAGGAAGCCTTCTAATGGGCGTACAATTTACTCTTTGCACCAAATCTTCGTTGAGACAGGTTGTTCCGTTAAACAAACAAAATCACCAGATTACCCACGCATCCCTAAACCTGCTGTGGAACAACTCAGAGGAAGCTTTTCACGTAGTCCGAAGAAATCAACTCGACGTGCATCACATAAGACTGACATTAAAGAAACGACTGTTGTTTAGCGCGTATTACGTAAACGATTGCATTTGAAATTTGAAGCCGTACAAACTAACCGTAGTTCAACACATTACAAATAACGACAAAGTTGCTCGGCTGCAGTTTTGTGTGGAAATGATGGATAGAAGTGCAGACGACGATACGTTTTTAGACAATGTAAATTTTAGTGATGCGTGAACATTTCACATCAGTAGCAAAGTGAACATCCATTACTGCCGAATATGGGATAGCGAAAACCGTCAAGGAACGTTGTAGCACATTGGTGATAGCCCTAATGTCAACTTTTTTGTGCTCTAAGCAAACAAAGATTTACTGCCCGTTCTTCTTCTAGGAGGCAACCGTAAATTCTATCGTTTATCTGGAAATGCTTCAACATTTTCTAATTCCTCATTTAGACGAAAATTACCATTACTATCAGCAAGAGGGGGAACCACCTTACTACCGCCTAGAAGTCCAAGATTTTCTTGATACTCAATCAGGATTACGTACCACCTTTGCTTGCTCAACTCGTTGAGCCAAGACTTCGAATTTACGTCGCAGCTGTAGAGGTAACGCCCGATTTGGTGGCTACAGTTTGGAATGAAATCGATTCCAGGTGAAATGTAATGTTATATTAAAATTGGACGCTACATCGAAGCAAAATGAATGTTGGGTGACAAACTTGATGTGTTTTTCTATGAAATGAGATTTTAAACGAATCTGTAAGTTATCTCAATAAATTTTTATTTGATTTTAAAGTTGTGAAATCCTTCTTGAATCACCCTTTGTTTTGTATAGTATAAAATAAAGTTGGAATAATAGTAAATTTTTTTTTTTTTTAAATGGACTGAAATAGAAAAACTTTTTACAATTTTTTACAGTATAAGGATAGCTATGATATGAAAATAAAATAAAATGAAAGGAAGATTTAAAAAAAGGATAGAGTTTAAAGTATCGGTCCTCTTTATTTTTTTTAACTTAAACATAGATGTAGTAGTAAAAGAACTAAAAGAAAAATTAGAGAGTTGTGTGATTATCTACGGAGAAAAAATTTCAATTCGCTAGAAACATAAAACTAGAAATTAATTAAAAGAAGTAATGAATAGTATCGATTCATCACTAGGATAGAAGTTATACTTAAAAAGCAAACAGGAGTTTAAAACGTAGTGAAATGTGACAGAAAGTAGAATAATAGAGATTTAAATATCATGAATACAAGAAAACGACATAAAAGAAAAATATTTTATTTGAATACATTAGTAAAATTACAAAGAATGGATGAAAGTCCAGTAAGTAGATATTAAACAGCAGATTGGCGTATCCCAGGACAACTTAATACGTAAAAGAAATGTGTCGATATCAAAGATAAATTTAGAAACTATAAAAGAATTGTTGAAAATATTGGTGTAAATACTCAGACAATCTAACTTATAAACATTTTTGGAAAAAAGTACTGAAATAAATAAATTCAACAAGAATATCGTAGAAAAAATAGAATATCGTAGAATAGTTATATAAAAAACTGCTGGTGAAAATAAAGAAGAAAATTCTTATAATACAGGTTCGGAAACGCTTCGTTAGTTTCAACTTTGCCCAGATTATTGCACCTTTGGTAAAATTAAACCAGATTGTAATTATTTCGACCCAAATTATGGGATTTTTATATGAAATCTGGCCTGAAAAAAATAGAGTACTCTTTCGAAATTTCCCTCCAAAATTTTTCAATTCTTTTTTTTAAGACATTTGACGAATCGTACAACATAACCTACGCTCGCTTTGTTCATTAACCTCGTCTATAATTGACTTTAAATATGTAAGTTATACACAACAATTATGCACTCTTTAATTATGGCTTATTGGATTCTTATTTGACATAAGAATGAGAAAGATTTGATACTTCCACATAAGGAAAATAGAAGCGAAGAAAGGGAGAGGAAAAAGGAAACGGGACCGGAAAAGCGGGAAAATGGGGTGAAGCGGGGGGGAAAAGCGAAAAAAGAAAGGCGTAAAAGAATCGAAAATGGTAAAACAGAAGAAAGTAAAAACGGATAAATGAAAAGGGGGAAAACGGTGAAAAGGAAATGAAAAGGGAACAGGAGAAAAAATTAGAAGGGAAAGAAGGACAGAGAAAGGGGAAAGGGAAATAATGGAAAGAGAAGCGAGTGAAAGAAGAAATGTAAGGGAGAGGAGAAAGGAAATGGGGGAATAAAAAAGAAGGAAATGGCAAAAAGGGAAAGGGAATATGGTAAAAATGGAAGCGGAAAAAAGAAAAAAATGGGAAAAAGGGGAAATTAAACAGGAGAAAAAGAAAAAGGGAAAGATAGACATTAAACGGGGGAAAAGGAAAAAGAGGATACGGACATTAAACAAAGAAAAAGGAACAGTCCCTTTTCCGCTGTTCCTTTTTCTTTGTTTAATGTCCGCCTCGTTTAATAAAAGGGACAGGGGAAATGGAAAAGCGGTAAAGGGTAAAAGTAAAAAGGGAACGGTAAAATTTTCTGTAGTTCCGTAACGTGTACATTTGGTTCAAACATTCAATTGTGTTCATGAAAAGGGACGGGGGAAAAGTGGAAAAGGGAGAAAGGGTAAAACTAAAAAAAAGAACGGTAAAATTTTCTGAAGTTCCGTTTTATCAAACATTCAATTGTGTTCATTGGGGAAATTAAACAGGAGGGTTAATGGAAAAAGGGAAAGGCGGACATTAAACTTGGGAAAAGGAAAAAGGGATAAGGGAGAAAAGGTAAAAGTAAAAAAAATTTTCTGTAATTCCGTAACGTATTCATTTTGTTAATGTTTTATCAAACATTCAATTATCAAACATTAAAAAAAATGGAAAAATATTTTGTTAAGATATCTGAAATTCCGAAAATAGGTCCCAGAACTGTAATTTTTTAATAGTGTTCGACAAATTCGGGATAAATAAAAAGAGTGGGTGGAAAAACACATTATTTAATGTTCGGTATAATCTGTCAGAGGGTTATTAGTACGTAAAACGTTAATACAAATTTTTATAAACGTTAATAAAAATTTTTATAAGTTTTTGAATAAATTTATAAAATTTATTTCTAATAATGAAGTTTATAAAAAAAAACAGAACGTATAAAAATGTGGCAGATTTTAACTAAGTATTAAACACAAAAAATTTTCAATTAATATAAAACAAAAAAAATATTTTTAAAAAATAAACAAAAAAAATGAAAATCAAAACAGTTGATTTAAAAAATTAAGTTTTTTCTTGCATTTGAACAATAATGATTTAAAGAAATGATTTGGAATGGTGCATATGTCATTATCTAGCAATACCTTATATAGTATGTGATAATCTGTTGAATAATAAGCCGCCTTGGTTCAATACCTCGGCTAGGTTTAATTATTCTAAATATTAAGTCTTTATTTCGTTTATAATATAAAGAATTTTTTATTATAATCTTTGAACATGTAATTCATCTATATAACATTATTGTATTAATTAATTATACATTAGTAATAAACATTCGTACATGTTGAGTCTTTGAAGGATAGAACAAGACTGACTAACGATAGAGCATTAAGCAAATTCATTTAATAAAAGTAATATAAAAGTGAGAATTTATAAAGCGTAAAAGAAAGGGGGGAATTTTATAAAGAGTACGAAAAAAAACTTTTTTTTTACAAATAAAAAAGGAGGAAATGAAACCTGAGTCTTAATACAATCTATCATCATCATTTTCAAAATTTCTCTGGGTGTTGTTCACTACAAACTTTTATGTATTCGTACTAATTCTGTTTTAAACATTATTGTGTTTATTGCCCAATTAACAAAGTTATTTTACGCCAAACATAATATAGTGTATTTTAGAATTCCTCCCACCTCAATACAGTTGTGGGACATATTTTTTTCATTCTTTCAGGAGTTATTCATACAACTTAATTTTACCGAAGACGAAAAAATCAGGGCGAAATTTTTCGCCAAATGACACTCGCTACCGAACCATTTCCGAATAACCATCTTCTTTATTATCATCAATAGAATATATCCTAAAATTTTGTTCCACACTTCGTGAATCATTATAAGATCAAGGAAATCAAAACTGATAATAACGTTTGATCATCAGTCAGGCTTGGATTATTTATACGCTATAAAAAAATCATATATCCTCAATCAGTAGCTGTAACTCGATGATTAGCCCGTGGTTACGTAAAAAAATATGCACATACACATAAAATGGATATACATATAAAATTTGATATACATCTAATAAACACAATTTTTACTTCCTTGTACAAAGTAAAGGAAGTATTGTGATCCCGAAAAATTTCGGTTTTCAGATTTCAACGGAAATATTCATTTTGACCATCCCTGAATCCATTTTATCATGTATAACTCAAAACCGATTAGCCATAGAATGTTGAAATTTTGTTTGTAATCGACTGAACCAAAAGTGTCCAACTAGAGTTTTTCTAACTTCTGTAATAAGCCCTAATTGAGAGCTTTTCAACAATGTATCATAAGAGGTACTTACTATTTTCATTGGCTCCAGAGTTATGCCCAAATAAAATTCTAATTAATGAAATATTTGAATCTGTAAAGGGAAGGCACAGCGGTTCAAATCAGACTTCATTTCCTTTTTTATTTTATTAACTTTTTTAAATTAATTTTTTAAACTTTTTATTTTAAATTAAATATATTGGTTTATTAATTAACAAATATATTGGTTAATTATTAACCCGAGATTGTAAAAAAATTACAATAAAAAATAATTCAATGATAATAAAAAAAAGAATAAAAAATATTAGTGAAATAACTGTTAAAAATGTGTAAATGTAATTTAGTAGGGATTACATATGTGCATATATAATAGATTTTGTGGAACATCTGATTATTTAATATTAAATGAAAATTATAATTTAGAATCGTATTATTTTTGGATTTTCTTAGCAAATTCTTATAAACATATAAAAATTGTGAATTTATTTTAAGAAAAATCATTTACATTATTTGACAGAAAAATAAAATACATTTTTGTATTTTAGTGATCAAATCCAATCTAATCTCATATACTCTAACCTAATATTTAATAATCGTATTAATATTTGATGTTAATAAAAACTAATATTTTAGCAATTGTGTAACTGTTCACTTTTATTAAAGAATTAGAGGATCGTAGCTTTCGAATGAAATAAGTTTAAATGAAGTGCAGAAAAAATATGTATATGTAATTTAATAGACGTACAAGGAAGTCATGTAGTGTCCACATTTTTTTTTTATTGTGGCTATAAAATAATTTAATTTTGTAATACAGATTTCAGACATTCGTTCTGGAAAAGATGAGAGGAAAAATAATACTACATTAACTTACATTCAACGCGATCTGTTGATTAGTTTAGTAACTAAGGTATGTTTTCTCCATAACTCTGCTAGATGTCGGGGCAGTATTTATTAGCAACACCTCCGGTATTGCTATGATAAAATCAAGCATTCGTCATTATTTGTTTAGTGGAATGAAAACTAATCGGCGTAATTGTATAATATTATATTCTATTAATATCGGCATATTTATTATCGCTTAACTTAATTAATTTTTAAAGATCTTTCTTCTAATAAAAAACAAATAACTGATAATAACAGTTAACAAGATAAATGTAAATATAGGTTACTACTGCCTATTAAAAAAAATAAAATCATTATCACCTGAATCTGGTTTGTTCTTCATCAGTGATATAGCTATTATAAAAAACCTGTTTATGGGAAAGATAATCTTATCAACTCTTTCCCCCTGTTAAAAAAAATCTGATGTGGACACCACATAACTTCCTTGTACGCCTATTAAATTACATATTCAATTTTTTTTAAATGAATAGTATTTAAAACTTTATTTCATTAATAACTTCTGATATTTTTTTCATTTTTTTTTTCTTTTAATTGTTGAATTTGAATTTTGGACTTTTTCTTAACTAAAGTAATTAAGAGCTTTTCAACGGAACCATAAGTGTTTTTTTTCATTGGTTCCAGAGTTATAGCCAAATAAAATTTTAATTAATGAAATATTTGGATCTTACACGGGGAAGCCATATCGAATTCGACTTTTCCTTTTTTTCTTATTGTAAAAAAAATTATAACAAATAATAATTCAACAATTACAATAAGAAAAAAAAGAAAAAATATCAGAAGTTATTATTAATGAAATAAAATTTTAACCGATATGCCTTCCCTCATGTAAGATCCAAATATTTAATTAATTAAAATTTTATTTGGCTATAACTCTGGAACCAATGAAAAAAACCACTTATGGTATCGTTGAAAAGCTCTTAATTACTGAAGTTAAGAAAAAGTCCAAAATCCAAAAGGATTTGGATTTTGAGCTTTTTTGGATTCTTTTGGTCCATTAAAAAGAGAGGAACATAACTAGATGTTACAACAGTCCTAACTAAATACAAAAGCTATACTAACCAATTTTAAATAAACTTTTTATTTCATTTTTGGTATTTCTTTTTCATTAAGTGCCAAATTTCCTTTGTAAAAAAAAAACCGGAAAATTTATAAATATGTAAATGTTACCAATCCTAAATATTCTGGCATCCGAATAATTGGGGGAAAAAAATTAAATAATTGTATATAATCAACGATAGAATTGATTAAAGAATGAAAATTATTCAAAATAATCTAACTTTATGGGGTAAAAAATTTATAAGAATCTGTAAAACATTAAAATCATTAGAAAAAAATGTTAAACAGTACGTTTCATAGCAACAATTTAATTATTCGGCCTTTCATCCGGAGGTCCCGGGTTCGAATCCCGGTCATGCATGGACATTTTCACACACGCTAAAAATCATTCATTTCATCCTGTGAAGCAATACTAACGGTGGTCCCGGAGTTTATCTAATTAAAGGTTATCTAAATAAAGGTTAATTTTTTAAGGAAAACTATACTACTGAAAAAATGTATGATGATTACTTTAAATTAAAAGAGAATTTACTAGAAAAATGAAAAAAAAATTATATTTTAATTTAGAATTGTATTTAAACATTTTACATATAATTTTAAAAAATCTACATAGTTTTTATAAGTATCAGAAAATAAAGTAAGAAAACCATTGAGAACGGCGGAACAGATGATGACGAATAGAAGGTCATCAATTTTTAGGTATCTTCCCGTACGGGAGACAGGATTACGTAAATAAAAACAAAATGTATTATATTTAGAAATTCTGTCTGTTTCATACCACTACCTTAACGGTTTTAGGCTACTTGACACGTAAAAAATCAGTTCTGAAAATTTCATTATTATTCTATGAAAATAATAAATTTTCCAAGCCAGATTTATTATTGAAAATGAAAAGTGAAGTAGTTTTCCGACTAGGACGAATATTGTAAATTAACATATGATTGTAACTAGGCTATCAAGGAAAATTCGTTAAAAGCAACAACTAAAATTATTCCTAACTTATTCTAGCAAAAAAGTCATTAAGAAAATATATTATTTCTTACTTTTTCTTACTTGTTAAAATGTACGCTTTCCCTAATATCATTAATACACAAATTCATCATATGTTTTTCCCTTAAAATTTATTTATAATCAGTTCCATATACAAAGAAACCATAAATAAATTGGATCACAAAATAATTACATGAAGAGAAGAAACTTCTCAAAGAAATACATTAGTAGCAAACATTAAAAATGTATGAAAAGCAACATACGGTGATTAAAAAAAAAAAATATATATATATATATATATATTTATGTTATGAATAACATAAAAAAACACAGTAAAAAGAAATAGAACAATGAAATAATCAACTAACACTTAAACAGAATAATGAAATGAAGCCCAATAACACTTGAGGGTTCAAGTAAAATATCACGCAGTATCTCCCAGATCCAACAATATAGTCATTTTAGCCATTAATGTCCTCGTTTTTACGAGGAGAAGAACTTACTGGATAGTAAGTTTACAACCAAATGATTTTCATTATTATACAGCCTTAATTTGTATTTAGAACTGAATTATTGAGCCTTTTCACGAACGTATGGTAATCCTAGATAGTCATGGATCTCACTATTCCTCACAAACCATGATCCATCCGTTATTCTCCTGATAAATTTGTTCTGGAATCGCTGGATAATATCAATGTCGCTTCCACATGTCTTTCCCTAGAGTTAGACTCCGTACGTCCATACCAGCCTTCAGAAGTAATTCGCATAGCAACTCTTTGTTGAACAATGACTGTCCTAAGCCACCCACATAAATGTATTTCTTAAATTTGGTAAAATTTTAAATTTCACTCCATCCTTATAAGTGGCTATTTGTTGATAGTTACTTAAAATTTTCCTACAACAATTTACAGGGCAGACATTGAGCTAAGGGAAGACAACAATAAGTTGATTGTGGATAGAATATAATTACACTTAGAGTTGTAAGCGAAGAGTATTTATTCAAAATTACACTTGGCCTTATCGTACCTTTATTTCCCTACTACATAGATATTCCGATCATCTCCTATATTGTTTATCTCTATTTGTTGGATGTCAATACAATTAAAGCCATCGGAGTACTACCATTATCTAGGAAAAACTATAATTATAAAATTTAATCGACTGGTATTTTATTAATGGATATAAGAATCAATTATAAAATAAAAAATAAATTCTGTAATTTACCAGATTTGATTTTAACTAGGAAGTGATAATTTTTTAATTTTTATAACTGTAAATGGGAATATCTTATTAATATTCCTAAGAATTTAGCAAAACCAAGGTTTAAAATTTTATTTCTTTCTTAATATAATTATTAACTTATACATATTTATAAATCGATTAAAAAAAAATACGTTTTACATTGTAGATAATTTTTAAAGTAAAAAATATTTTAAAAACTTATCAATATTTTTATATATGACTTAATTAAAATTTCATAATTATTGTAAAATTTACGAGTATATAATGAAAAATTATTAATAAAAATATTATTAAAAAAATTGTGATACGTGTAAAACAATTTAATAACTAAGAGATTATTAAGTTAATAAAGATTAGATTTTAATAATTATTTTTTAATCCAAAGCAAAGGGAGGGAATGACTTAATTATCTCCTGCCAAGTTAATAGAATAAAAAGGGTTAACAATTTTATCAATTTCTTCCTAAGTAATAAGAAAAACCACCCACCAAACCACCTGTTGCATATTAGCCTATTTACACATTCAAACGTATATCACATATTTAGCCAAATATTCATTCCATTATATTGGATAGAGAAAAGTAATTCTTAAGCATCTATATTTATAAAAAATTAAAATGTAAATAACAGAAAACATCCGTTATAAATTGGCTGAAATTTCGTACCTTAAATAATTTTTCTTACAAGAAAATTATAAGTAATTGAAAATTATAATTGAAATCAAAATATTTTTCTCAACTAAACTAGTAATTTTTTTTCAGTGTTCTTATATCAATTTCTATGTTAACATAAAAGATTAGTAACATTTTGAATGATTCGTAAGTAGATATCTTCAGTTTTATATCATGTGTTTCAAACATTCTCTAATCGTTTTGATACTAGGATACTAGGATACTAGGATTGAGATAGAAAGGAAAAAATCTGAGTTAATTTTTAAAAGTGGCTTTAAGTAAAAAACTGGATAAAACGGCGGTAAAAAAAAGGTTTTTCTTATCTCTGAATAATAAGCTGTCACTGTAAACTCCCTGTTAAATATAAGTGTGGATGAATGTTTAAATAAATAAAAAAAAGTTTAAAAAGTTAACATCTAATCCATTTCCGAAAGATAATTTTCTGATCACATTTTTTACTTTACCTTCTCACCAACAAAACAAAACAGAAAAGGAATAATCCGAAATAAGTTTACGTAAAAAAAATAAGAATAAATAAATAGAAAAATCATAATTAAATTTCTGAAGGTATAAATTAAAAAAAACCTGATAAAATCAACACAAAAGGTATAAAAGCCAAAATACTTTTAACAAAAATAAAATAAATAAAAAATGAAGACAATGATTAGACGATTAGAAGAAGTCTAGAAGTCGAAAGTTCCAGTGCTCAAGTCCTAGTAAAGGCAGTTACTTTTATACGGATTTGAATACTAGATCGTGGATACCGGTGTTTTTTGGTGGTTGGATTTCAATTAACCACACATCTCAGGAATGGTTGAATTGAGACTGTTCAAGACCACACTTCGTTTACATTCATACATCATCCTCATTCATCCTCTGAAGTAATACCTGAACGGTTATTCCGGGAGGCTAAACAGGAAAAACAAAGAAAAAGACGATTAGAAGTCTAATTAAAAGATTAGACATTCCATGCATATAGCATGGAATTTTTCATACGCTTCAAAAATTCCATTTCTATCTCCTACACACAAACTTCAAGCTTATGTGGGGAGATCGTAAAGGAAATTCTAACATATATGCTTATTTTTCTAATTTGATAACATAAAACAAAAATTTATATTTCGAAATTAGTTTTTAATTATTTGAAAATTCCGGCGAAAAGTAAATTAAAAAAAAAAAATAATTTACTTATATTTATCTCGTTTATTTTAAGTAAAGATGTTCTATCTTCAACGGTAAAAATATTACCAGCTAGAGGGAATGAAATGTTTAAGCATACATCTGGACAGACAACTCACGTCCTAGAAAAAGCATACATGAATGAAACTAAAACGATTTAGAATGAAACTGCATCTGTAGTTTCGCCAAGTAAGGAATAAATTGCAGCTCTTTTAGAAGAAAAAATTGTATTAAAACCGGTCTAGACGTACAAGATAGATAAAGCTTCGAGAAAAGGCCGCCGCGTCCAACATTTTCATTCAAAATGTTTAGAATCTTCACTGGTATAGTACGAAACAGTATAAAATAAAGTCATAGGTAGGAAATGCTCGAATAAGTGAAAAATACTCCTTAAAAAATTTAGCAAACTAGCTTTTTGTTAACATTTTAATTAAATATAAATATTATCAAGTGTGATTAAATAAGTGATTTTATAATGCGCAATAACTTCCGTTATCTTTGATAAAAACCAAACATTTACTGAATTTTTTTTTATATTTCCATTGAAATGATTACAGTTTTTATAGCTTACTAATTAAAATATTCTAAAACAATAATTATAATTCAATAATTAAATTTTATAAATTAAAAAATATTCTAAAACAATAATTATAATTCAATAATTAAATTTTATAAATTAAATTAAAATTTTAAAACCAAAATTATGAAACTTAAATGAATTATTAAAATATTTCCACTTATTCATATCACAACGGGTATTAATTATGTTTAGCTTTTAAATTAAAATTATTAACTACTCCCATATTTTAAACTATAATTTAAAGCGAAAAATATAGTTGAAGTTACGGAATAAATAGTTTTTGCTAGTTCATGCAGATCAAGTTATTTTACTATCACTGAAGTTACACGCCAATATCGTAAAATAACTATGAACATGCATTAATAACTAGAAATATTTATATGTATGGTGAGTTTAAAAGATGATTATGACAGATAACTTGATTAGTTATTGTAGATGGAACTAGAAAAATAAGCCAAGCGAATGCCGTTAAATATAGAATGGTGGGAGATGGTAGACATTATGATTGGTAGGTCAAATTGTATACGGAGGTGTACCACAAGGCTCCGTATTAGGGCCATTATTGTGGATATTAGTTTACGACGGGGTTCTGGAACTACAGTTTCTTGAGGAGGTGGAAACGTTTGCCTATGCGGACGATTTATCGATCTTGTGCTTGGAAGAAGTGAAGAAGAAATTCAGGACAGATGCAAGAGGAACATACATAATTTAGAAGCGTGGAACGGAAGGAAATTTGGAGATGTGAATTATTACACAGCACAGTAATTTTCAGGATTACCTACATAAAATTGGTAAACGAGAGTCATCGAAATGTATGTTTTGTGAGGAGAAAGACTCTGCGGAACACACAGTCTTCAGATGTCGACGATGGGACACACTGCGGAATAGGGCTGGAATTGCTCAGTGTACACCTGACGACCTGGTGGACTTCATATTAAACAGTAAGATCAATAGAAGAGAGTAGATGCATACGCTAAGGAAGTGCTAAAAAGTAAGGATCAAGAGGGGCGGCCCCTGAGCTATTATTGTAGGGTAGGGAGGACAGCCTCAGAGGCCAGGGCTGGCATGCCTAGTTGTGACAGTACTAATGAACCTCTGGGGACTCCAGGGGATAGTAGGCTGAACAGAGAAAAGACCTGGCGCCGTGTTTGGCAGAATTGTCCGGACACGACGTCAGAAAGGCACACAAAAGATTCCTCATAAGAGCTGACCGGTGAGCCGACATACCGTGCCAGTAGGTGGGAAGGCTCATTAGAGTAACCAAACACTCCTTCAGGTAGAGTTATACCTACCAGTTTGGTTCGACCTGGCGGTGTAGAGGCAAAAAAGGTCAATATTGTACCTCTACGATTGTGATAGCAAGATTGCATTATAATTTTCAACATAATTTACAGAACTACTACTTACAAATAAATTATTCATTTCATCATTTCTTATATATACTTTTATCACTCTTATGAATAATATTTCTTGTTGTTTAAAGGGAATTACAAATATATTCTCAATAACTTATTGATAATTGTTTAATAATTGGACTTAAATGCATCTGTTTTATTTTTATGAATGCGAACGTTTCTTTGTATCAACATCACGCGAGAATCAGTTTCTAAGCTACTGAACCACGTGCTGACCTCCGTGGCGCGAGTGGTAGCGTATCGGCCATCCATCCGAAGGTCTCGGGTTCGTATCCCGGTCAGACATGGCATTTTCACACGCTACAATGTCATTCATCTCATCCTCTGAAGCAATACCTAACAGTGGTCCCGGAGGTTAAACAAAAAGGTACTGAACCGTAGCGCGATTTTGATGATGTAAAATTCGCTAGCGTCCTTAGTTTTGCTTTTAGAAAAAAGTACTTGGGAGATTTTTGTATAAAATTTTCTCAGCTATCTGTTGGTTTACATGCAATTAAAGATAAAGCCGTTATTGGCGAAAAACTGAAAATCTTACCTTAATTTGCTAATAATTAAATAGTTATTCGCTTGTGTCCGCTAGGGTACACTTTTATTCTACATTACCGAATCCATTCCAATAATTTATTTGGTGTAGTGAATTTTTTCGAATTTAAAGCCTTTTTGAGTCTTTGTTGACTCAGCTATAAATTAACGAAGCGTGAACGAAATAAGTTTAAAAGCAGACGTTGTTTAAAGTCTGTCAATACGTCTTTTTATATCAAAAATAAATTTAAGAATTGGAAAGATATTTCTAAAAATTAATAATTTAAATGATGATCTAGGTCAGTAGGTCATTTATCAAGATATCCAGGTTTAACTGGGGTTATAAAATGTACAACATTTGTTGAAGTTAAAAGATTAACATAGAATAGTAATGACCGTAAAATTAGTCAACTGACTGATGACGTAAAGGAAAAAGTTTCAATTGGAAACACAAGAAATTATATGAAAGCATGCATTGTTTAACAAATTTATGATTATTATTTTAAAGAACTGTATTAAGAATAAATATAAATGGAGAAATTTAATTTTCTGGTCACACATAATATTTTTTTAATTATATAACTATAGGGAATAACTTTTTAACTTGAT
This sequence comes from Lycorma delicatula, assembly GCF_047948215.1. Classification (NCBI taxonomy): domain Eukaryota; kingdom Metazoa; phylum Arthropoda; class Insecta; order Hemiptera; family Fulgoridae; genus Lycorma; species Lycorma delicatula. The sequence continues at coordinate 44,636,998 of NC_134464.1, forward strand.
GTTTATTTCATTAATTTTGACTTTTATGCCATATTTAATATATATGGCTCCATCAACACTACCAGATTTTTTTTTATATGCTGTCCAAGCTTTGAACTTTTTTCTTCTTTCATTTCCTTTTTTCTCTTCTTCTTATTTTAAGAATTCTTTTTATTTTTCTTCTTTTAATAAGAAATTTCTCCTAAAGCAATGTTGGCCTATCAAGTTCCATTACACTTTTATTTTGTTTCTCTTGTGTAAAATTTTTTCTTTCACACCACTCTTCTTTCTAGTAATTTTTACGCATGGATTTTCAAACTATGGCTTAACTTTGATTTCTTCTATTATGTATATAATATATAACATATATATATATTATTATTAAAAATAATTATACATACAAATTATATTAAGTGATATCAAAATTTAAAAAAAATATATAAATCTTCGTTACTTGTTTTTTTAATTAATATTTTATCAATAAAATGTTCAAAGCTGATCAATTTGGTTTACCTAATTACTTCATGCAATAAAAAAGATATTCTATAAAATTAAAAAAATTAATAAATTTCATAATAAAAACATTCCGAATCGGCCAAAGTCAGTTCCCTAATTATTGTTATAAATACAGTAAAAAGGGTTTTTTGTTATTATATATTTAGTTCAAGTTATAGGAAGTGTCGTCCTTCTGTCTTACGCGTTCATGGTAATCAATTAATTATATTTTTCCAATAAAGTTTTGTCTTACGCGTTCATAGTAATCAGTTAATTATAGTTTTCCAATAAAGTTTTATCTCAATTTATAGTTCTGAGTTCAATATAATTCAAATTCTTTACTTCATTTAATTCAAAATTATGAAGTTTTGAATTAAATGAAAACAATATGTTTTCATGTCGTAATTTGGAAGTTGGGGCCAACAACGTTTTGAATGTGGTAGAATCATAAAATTCAAAACTATGAAGTTTTTAATTAAAACTTCAGATTAAACAGAGTTTTTAATCAAAAGTTTGAGGCTTGAAAAATATATACCCAAAAAAAATTATACCCAAAAATTAAAAATTGGAAAGCATCAAATCGCTTGAACGTGTTGGCTATTGAATTTTTTCTCGGCGTTAAGTCTATTTTAGGAAACGTTTGACCGAAATAATTTGTAACATGAAAAGTATATAAGAAATTACCCCACACTGTTGCAAAAGAAAAAGATTGGACGTGTCAATTAATGTAGGGTTGTAAAATAGTTCAGATATGAACCGCGTGTTCTCCTTTTATTGAAGAAATTGGATTCCAAAATTTCAAAAAAAAATTTCACATATCTTAATCTCCTTTTCCATAATAATAGAATGATTTTCATCAGATTAATAAACACAATTATGATGTACAATATTCAGTTCGATCTTTTTTAAATCACATTATTGAAAATGAGAAATGCTTTCTCAATGAATAAAACTGTTTTTTTACAGAATTCTACCTTTATGTCGAAATAATATTCACGAAGTGTATGAAGTAATCTTGGATAATAAGATTTAACTATTCCTTTAAAATGAAAATTATTAAATTAATTTTATTTCCAACGTAAATTGACTTTGTAATCGATGTTTATCCTTCCTTTATTTTAAAATTATTGAAAATCGCGTCGGGAGAAGGACGTGAATATTTTGCTAATATTCCAAGAAATAACCCCAGTAAAAATATTTTCATAAATACGATCTACAAAGAATCGGACCGCAGTCCCAAACTCCGTCCATCTTAAAAACAGACTAAAATAAATTATACAACCGTCAATAAAATGAAATACTTGCCAGACAAATAGAAAGACCCAGCAGCAAACGACTGATTTTCAGGTTCTGCAATAAATAGGAGAAACAATTTCCGACATCCTTATATTTTGTTGATGTTGATATTTCTTTACTAATATCTCCGATAATTTGGTTTATTCTATAAAGACGTATTAGGCATATTTGAACATAGAGCATTTTCAACCTCTAAAGCTTTTTTCAAATTTTAAGTTCAGTTTTGTCAGTGGAAAATTAGATTTTTTTATGGATGTCCAGTATCCTTATAATTTTTACACTGATACTAATGAATAAAAATTGTTCCTGTTGTCGGTGCTTAAATCGCCATTGTTATCGACATAAATACTAAAATTAATTTAAAAATAAATAAATAACTGTAGCTGATTATTACCAACTGCAAATGTATTATTATTAATCATGTAAATATTTTTCTTTTAGGAGATTACATAAGAAAGCTACCTATTTCAATGGGTACCAACATTCGACTTCCGGAAAATTATGACCTAACTTCGCGTTTCATATATCCCAGATCCAAAAACTACCGTCAGCTCAAAAGTTTATATATATATATATATATTTAAAATTTTGTTCCTTAAAAATAACTCGTACCAAAATCTCGATCGAGTTTGTTAATGGCAAAAATCGGACCATGACGCTAGAAATGGGGGGGGGGGCTTTTTCGAAAAAAACCAAAATATCGCTAAAACTTTCTTATTAAGTAAAATATCGGAAAAAATGGGGTTTCGAAGACAAAACAAACTATACCTACCTTAATAGGCACAGTATTGAATCTGTTTAAAATGATCGTTAGTCCTCTAAACATTACCTAAAACTTTTGTCAGGAACAATTTTTGATATGACCAACCTTTACGGCAAGGGATGACCAAAAGGTTGCTAGAATTGTAAGGTGGAATTTGTCGTATTCTAAACATAAGAAACATTTTTTCACATGCAACCATTGTCGTATTGAGTAAATTTGATGTTTTTCTTAACTGTAGGGTGGAAATCTTTTTTATCCTCTACTTAGCATCGTCAAATACAAGTAATAATAATAGGATTTGCTTTTCTAGGAGTAATTATGTTTGCTAATAGATATTATACTCTTTTGGTGAACAGAGTAAAAAATTTCGCTTTTAGGTCTATAATTTAGTGGAGCTGATGTGCAGAAAACAGTATATTTTATTCAGTGAAGAAGCAAAGGAAAAGACTTCACTGGTCATTTCTTTATTAAGGATCGTATATGAAACTTGCTATTTTTGACAATGTTTATTCGTTTTTGGGAGTGAATTTTTGATTCATATACAATCCCTTAAAACCACTACGGATTATGCAACTTTACTACACTATATTACATTAAATTTCGTAAAAATCTAAAAATTTTTTATCGAAGATTAAAAATATCCATTTATATCTTTGTTTAAACAGTTAACACTTTTCACAAAAAGTATTATTTAATTATTCCTAAGTTTTATTTATTATTTTTAGTAGTAAATTTTATCGATAACCTTGTAAATTTTGTTTGGTTATGTTTGTAATGTTATGTATGCATATTTATAGATGTGTTGCACTGTTTGTAAATTAAATAAATATTTGAATACCAACATTTGTCTTGCAGTTTTAAAAAGTTAAATGTAATATATTTTAGATCACATGTTTTTGTGATACTTTTTATTAGTTGGCATGTGTATAAATTATAAAAAAGAACTAGCTGACATTTAAAACATCACATAACCAGCTGTACTAGAGTATCGAAATACCTTTAACTGAAAAAAGTTACATTTTTACATTTTAAAAACAGAGATAAGAAAAAAAATAAGCAAAAAGCTGAATTCTTCTTACCATTAAATAAAATATACTGCATAAATAACTACATATCACAAATATTTTTGTACATATCTGTGTTCGGAAATGAATACTAGTAAAAATTATAAATTATTCTAGATTTGTGGATCTACTTAGTGATGTATTTGCATGTTATTTTTCAGGTCATTTCTAATAGAACATTCGTTTTAGTAAATAATAGGAGATATTTTTATTTTTTACTAGCTTCTCCTTGCGTGCCTACCACACGCCCTTTGGGCAGGTTGCCTTGGCAGGTGGCGTTTGGGAATGGGATTATTAGGAATCCAAAATTGACATCTGTGTAAAAATGTTTTTTTTTTAATGATGAAAATTGATCAAGGAAATATCAGCAAATCTTCCCAATTAAGTTTGGTTTAGATCGGTTTAAGCATAGGCGCCGGAGTTTGACTTTTTTTTTGGAGGGGGCAGTGAAGAAAAAAGGAAAAATAAGGATAAAGGATAAATTAAAAAATTATATTATATAGTATAATTTAAATTTAAACCGATTTAAGCTGTTTGAGATAACGAAAACACATTTTTCTGGATTCCTTTGGTGGTTTACCGAACCGTTTTTAAGTATTGAACAAAACTCGTAGCTCGTGTGTGTGTTAAAATAAATAACTGTCAATGGTAAATCAGAACTAAGCCTAATATTTATCGAAGATTTTAAAGCTTAACTAATTTTTTTTCATAAAAGAAAATAATTGGTATTGTCTGATTTATTCTGACACCATTTCGTATCTAAAAAGTTTATTCTATCAAAAAAATTTAAGAAAACTAATAAATTTAACAAAAAAAAAAACATCTTCATCCCAAGAACTAAAATACACTTTACTGGTTCTTATTGCCCAGTGTGGACAATTTGTATCATCGATTTTCGGTTATTACTCATTTTTCCAGTTACTACTTCTTGTAGTTAATTTCGGAGATAATAAGTAGTGTTTCAGAGTTTCATACACTTAGTAAAAAAAAGGTTTTGTAACAAAAAAAAATTATTATTACTTAAAGAAAAGATGACATTTTTAACGATATTAGAATAAGAATTCCCTTAAAAGAAAAACTACCACATAATTCAGTCGGAGTACTCTGTAATGGGCTCTAAAAAGAAATATAAAATATATTAAAATTAATAAAAATTCAATATTAAATAATAGAAAACATGAATTTATAAGGTGAATTAAAACATCAGTATTAATAAAAAAAGTGTTAGCAGTTCCTTTTTTTAAAATTAAAGTGAATTTTCCTTGAATAATGAATACGAAAATTAAATGAAATCAGAAAAGGATGATGAAGGTTGCTCAGAAGAAACAGTTTTTCATTTGTATCATGATTAATTTGAGTAATTACTTTTTGGTTATAGTTCATTATTTAATGAAGAAAAACAATCACAGAAATAAAATATATTATTAATATATATTTCGCATATAAGAGTTCTGTAAATAAACTAATGAGACTGTTTGTTTTTTGCAGCCAAAATGTCAACACTGTAAAATACTAGTAAACCTATGAACACTGATTAATATTAGGTACTAGCCGCTCGGCCCGGCTTCGCCGGACCTCCCATCCAGGCCTCGCTTTGCTCGGCGCTTTGGTTTTCCAGGTTTCCAAAGTTCTTTTTCAACTGGAAAATTTTTGACGTTATCAACTTTACTCCAAGTTAAGAGCTTAATGTTTTTAGAAAAAATTTCATGCAATTTAGATACGTTATCTGATAACAGAAAATTCATTTTTTTTTAATTTACCGACATGGGTGCTGCGCCCCCAAACCTAATGTTATTTCCCGTTGCTCAGTTGTTTCAGTCGAATGGGATTGGGCTGTGTGTATTCGGTCGCTTTCCAATATTGACTGTCTTTCGTCTTCAGTCTCTGCCGCACGAACAGTTTTCATCATACGTGCTTTTTTGTATTTCTCCTGATTGAAGAATGTCTTTTAGGCATGGTATAATGTTTTGAAAAAAGATCAAAGAATTTAAAAGATTGCAGTTAAATACTTTACACACTTTAAATCAGTAACACACACACATGATAAACAAAAATTTATTTATGGTGTTAAACAGCTGTAAAAAATTGTAAATGAATGATTCGTATAAATTACATATGCATGTGTGCTAAATCAATTGAAACTTAGGAATAACTGTACGTTAAAACTTCAGCCCTTTTCAAAATTAATCAATTCAATGTTGAAAAAAAATGTTTGCTAAAAATTAAATTTTTCTAAGTCATTTTGAAAATTAAATAAGCTTTAAGGAAGAAATAAAGTGTTTTAAATTTCGTTATGTCGGAGTCCAAAAAAAATAGCCTATGTTTACCGCAGGGCTTCAAAGTGTAGGTGTGCAAAATTTTAGACAAATCTGTACGGTAGATCTCGAGTTAAGTTGGAAGAGACAGACAAATAAACATTGATTTTTATATTAACAGAAGATTAATATTTTTAATCTATTTTTTCCACGTAAGACATAAAAACGAGTTTTTGTTGTGTATTACAAAAATGAGTGGATACTAATTGTGAGCAAAATTATGCAATCCAGTTTTGTATTAAATTCGGTGGAATACTACTGAAACCTTTTCAAAATAGAAAGAGCGTTTGGAGATGACGCTCTGACACTAGCCCAATTTTTTAGGTGGTTTAAAGTATTTTCAGATGTCCGGGAATCATTTTCGGAGGATCAACTCTCTGAAAGACCATTAACGTCAAAAAAAAGACAACAATGTTGAACGAATCAGAGATTTGATACGGTACGACCGGCAATTTAACTGTCAGAATGATTGGAGAACAATTGAATTTGAACCATTTAGTCCATCAAATTTTGACAAACGAATTTGACATGAAAAATGTTTGTGCAAAATTGGTCCCAAAAAACCTCACTGTTGAACAGAAAAACAACAGGGTAGAAGTGTGCCGCAATCTTCTATGGCGAATTTAAACTGATCCTGATTTTCTGAAAAATTTTATTACTGATGATGAATCTTGGGTATGACTATGACCCAGAAACAAAACGCCAGAGCAAGGAGTGGCACATTTCATTTCACTATGTCCCCAAAAAGCAAAAATGAGCAAATCAAAAATCAGAACAATGTTAATTTGTTTCTTCAATAGTAATGGCATTGTCTAGAAGGAGTTTTTTTTACAGGTTAGACTTGTAAATCAATATGTTTAGAGAGAAATTCTTGAAAGACTGCGGAAAAGAGTTTCCCGCGTGAGACCAGCCATCAAAGACAACAGGATGCTGCATCATGACAATCCACCTAGTTACACTTCTCAATTAATGAGTTTTTGGGAAAAAAAACATTCCTGTTAGATTCTCAACCACCTTATTCACCTGATTTGAGTTCCTATTACTTTTTCCTGCTCCAGTCTTTAAAAAACATTTCAAAGGACACCATTTTTGGAACAGTAGAAAATACTTTTAAAAAAATGTAACCGACTATCTGAAGGATATTCCGGTCTCTGAGTTCCAACACTGCTATGAAGAATGGCAAAACCATTTAATGCGTTGCGTGACTTTCCAAGGTAACTATTTCGAAGGTGATAGAGTCCATGTATAATTGGATTGTAAACAAAAGGTTTTTCTGAACCGGTCTCATTACTTTATTTACAGACCTCATATCGATTAAAGAAATAAATATGTATTACAAGTATAAATAATAACAAGTACAAGTAATAAATATATAATAATTTATAATATAATATAAAAAGTGTACATCTGACCACCACAAGACATGTACTAACGAATCGGGATTTTCCGCTAGTTATTAGTACTTGTTATCTGAGCAAATTATTATTTACGGTTGTACGGAATGACATCAGTCGGACTACTGGTGTTTTATTTACTAAGCTAAGGGGGACGGTCGTACACATAGACAGACACACATACAAATTCCCTTTAGTAGGATAATTGATAAGTGTAATAGCTCAAATAAAAAACAGTTGAAACAAATTTTCTTTCCTCCGATCTTTTGAAAATAAATTTCAGTTATAAAATTATAATTGTTGTTAAACAGAAAATTGGCTGGTAATAATGCAAAACAACTTTTCATTTTAACGATTCTATGAACCGCGATATTAAGCTTCTATTAAAAAGAAATAAATAAAACGTTAAATATAACTTAACTACTTAACTGAAAATAAAATATTCACTAATAAACATAACTATTAAATATTACTGTATTTTACCTCCCATAGCCATAACAATCGTAGTCTCAATCTAAATTGAGACTAAGACCAACCTAAAAGTGGCATATAATTCCAAAAGAAAACAAACATCCCATGCCAGGCTTATTAAAGAAAGTGAGAATAAAAATTCCTTTTTAACAGATCCGAATATATGCTAGATATTTTCATCATGCCAATCCCATCAAAACATTTAGCTCGAAAAATTACTCCTTCATTCCTTCCAGTAAAAGGATCGGTTGCGTAGTGTACATCATTACTCTCAGTGAAATAAACTCTTGACTACTGCCGTTTGTACCTCAGATGCGTCATAGCCATAAGAAATACTGGTATATAAATAATGGAAAGCCATAAATTAATTGTAAACTACATTACCTATATATGTAGAGCGGAAGGGATAGATATTAACATGTAATATTATTATGTATAGAATTTTTTGAAGCTTGAAAAAGGGTTCTTTTTATTTTTAAATAACAAATTTATAATACTTTTTTAAATATAATTTATTTATTACCCAAAGTTTTACAATTAATTTCTTTAGTATACGATTGCAATCAGTTCCTAATTATTCCCATAAAATTTTTATCTGTTAGCAAGTAAGTAGTGGAATGAAATTAACCAATAACATTGAAACGAATAAAAAATCGCAATAATAATATCATTAAATTTTATCGTAAATTAAACTTTGTTAATTTTTTCTATAAAATTTTATTCTTATTTATGTTTAATGATTGCAAAAAAGCAAGGCAAGATTTGAAGGTCAGTAGAAATGTAGACTATCAGGTAAATGAAAATATATAACAAATGAGGTTGCATTGAAATAGAAGCGAAGAAAAAGTAAATGAAAAAAAAATTTAATTAAGAAACAGAAGAAAATTAAGTCAACGGAAAATTAAATGAAGGTTAAGAGGGTCAACCATCCATATCAGGAACTGAATACAAATTTTAACTAGTAAAAAATAAAGTTATCACAGAGGAAAAACATAAACTATCAAAATGAAAACTCAAAACTGGAATAAAACAGTAATAGCTTTATTTGACGTATTTTACAATCATAAATAAAATAATGGGTCGGTTAACAGTACTTTTCGTAAAAAATAACACCACGAATGAACGGGGACTATATATAAAAAAAATCCAAGATCGGAGACTCCTGCATGAAAAACAAAGCAGAATCAGACCTAATAAATAGAATCAAATATGAGGAATTAAGAATAAGGAAAATTAAACCCAATTCGAAGAAAGTTTAAAATTCCTACATATAGTCAGGAAATTAGAGAGATCGAACCATTTTTACCTCGATTTGAGCAGGATATTATTTATTAACAATACTGACAAACATAAATATATATTATGAAAACGATAATATTTCCTCAGAAGATTAAAAAATTAACCGAGGATTGAAGGTTTTTAAAGGGAAAAGAAAAAAACCACGTTTAACAACGGAATTATGATTTTACAAGCAGATTCTAATTACCTAAATAAAAAAATTGTATTAATTATTTGAGTTATTACAATTCAATATCATATGATACGGTAATCTGTTTTTAGGCAGGCCCCTTCCACTTACACTATGTTCATCCCGATTCCTCTTTATTTCCAGATATACTTTCAAAATGTCATCTATTGAATATCCTGTTCGAAATCTCTTTTAAATACTATCTCATTTTCGAATCTTATTTACGACAAATTTTCCTTTTATCTAGGCTGCTTCCTATATAATTTTCCTGATATCTTCACCATGGAATTAAACATGGTTGACAAAAAAACAGTGATCCTTTTTCTAATTCAGTATGAGAATCCGGTTTTTTAAACTATTCGATATGTTATTTAAATTATTTGATAGGTTTGAATGTTTTTCCATACCTACAAAAGATATTAGTCCAGTTGTATCAATATGTTTTAAAATATATCTTTGTTTAACTTGTTTTAAAATGTTCCTAACATATTTGTTATAAACATATCTTTGTTTATAATTTTAACATATCTTTGTTTAAAATTTTCTAAAACATATCAATTTGTTTTAAAATATATCTTTGTTTATCTTGTTTTAAAATGTTCTAAAACATATCAATTTGTTTTAGAACATATCTTTGTTTATCTTGTTTTAAAATGTTCTAAAACATATCAATTAGTTTTAAAATACATCTTTGTTTATCTTGTTTTAAAATGTTCTAAAACATATCAATTTGTTTTAAAATATATCTTTGTTTATTTTGTTTTAAAATGTTCTAAAACATATCAATTTGTTTTAAAATATATATTTGTTTATTTTGTTTTAAAATGTTCTAAAACATATCAATTTGTTTTAAAATATATCTTTGTTTAATTTGTTTTAAAATGTTCCTAACATATTTGTTATAAACATATCTTTGTTTATAATTTTAACATATCTTTGTTTAAAATTTTCTAAAACATATCAATTTGTTTTAGACATTGTTTATCTTGTTTTAAAATGTTCTAAAACATATATCAATTTGTTAAAACATATCAATTTGTTTTAGAACATATCTTTGTTTATCTTGTTTTAAAATGTTCTAAAACATATCAATTTGTTTTAAAATACATCTTTGTTTATCTTGTTTTAAAATGTTCTAAAACATATCAATTTGTTTTAAAATATATCTTTGTTTAACTTGTTTTAAAATGTTCCTAACATATTTGTTATAAACATATCTTTGTTTATAATTTTAACATATCTTTGTTTAAAATTTTCTAAAACATATCAATTTGTTTTAGACATTGTTTATCTTGTTTTAAAATGTTCTAAAACATATCAATTTGCTTTAAAATATATCTTTGTTTAACTTGTTTTAAAATGTTCTAAAACATATCAATTTGTTTTAGAACATATCTTTGTTTATCTTTTTTTAAAATGTTCTAAAACATATCAATTTGTTTTAAAATACATCTTTGTTTATCTTGTTTTAAAATGTTCTAAAACATATCAATTTGTTTTAGAACATATCTTTGTTTATCTTGTTTTAAAATGTTCTAAAACATATCAATTTGTTTTAAAATACATCTTTGTTTATTTTGTTTTAAAATGTTCTAAAACATATCAATTTGTTTTAAAATATATCTTTGTTTATTTTGTTTTAAAATGTTCTAAAACATATCAATTTGTTTTAAAATATATCTTTGTTTAACTTGTTTTAAAATGTTCTAAAACATATCAATTTGTTTTAAAATATATCTTTGTTTAACTTGTTTTAAAATGTTCCTAACATATTTGTTATAAACATATCTTTGTTTATAATTTTAACATATCTTTGTTTAAAATTTTCTAAAACATATCAATTTGTTTTAAAATATATCTTTGTTTAACTTGTTTTAAAATGTTCCTAACATATTTGTTATAAACATATCTTTGTTTATAATTTTAACATATCTTTGTTTAAAATTTTCTAAAACATATCAATTTGTTTTAGACATTGTTTATCTTGTTTTAAAATGTTCTAAAACATATATCAATTTGTTTTAAAATATATCTTTGTTTAACTTGTTTTAAAATGTTCTAAAACATATCAATTTGTTTTAGAACATATCTTTGTTTATCTTGTTTTAAAATGTTCTAAAACATATCAATTTGTTTTAAAATACATCTTTGTTTATCTTGTTTTAAAATGTTCTAAAACATATCAATTTGTTTTAAAATATATCTTTGTTTAACTTGTTTTAAAATGTTCCTAACATATTTGTTATAAACATATCTTTGTTTATAATTTTAACATATCTTTGTTTAAAATTTTCTAAAACATATCAATTTGTTTTAGACATTGTTTATCTTGTTTTAAAATGTTCTAAAACATATCAATTTGTTTTAAAATATATCTTTGTTTAACTTGTTTTAAAATGTTCTAAAACATATCAATTTGTTTTAGAACATATCTTTGTTTATCTTGTTTTAAAATGTTCTAAAACATATCAATTTGTTTTAAAATATATCTTTGTTTAACTTGTTTTAAAATGTTCTGAAACATATCAATTTGTTTTAAAATATATCTTTGTTTATCTTGTTTTAAAATGTTCTAAAACATATCAATTGGTTTTAAAACATATCTTTGTTTAACTTGTTTTAAAATGTTCTAAAACATATCAATTTGTTTTAAAATATATCTTTGTTTATCTTGTTTTAAAATGTTCTAAAACATATCAATTTGTTTTAAAATACATCTTTGTTTATCTTGTTTTAAAATGTTCTAAAACATAATTTGTTTTAAAATATATCTTTGTTTATCTTGTTTTAAAATGTTCTAAAACATAATTTGTTTTAAATATATCTTTGTTTATCTTGTTTTAAAATGTTATAAACATATCAATTTGTTTTAAAACATATCTTTGTTTATCTTGTTTTAAAATGTTCTAAAACATATCAATTGGTTTTAAAACATATCTTTGTTTATTGAGTTTTTATCACTTCAACATTTTTTATCACTTCTAGTGGTAGTTCATTTATATATAAATCTTCAAATTCATATTATTTTAAACTAAACCAAGTTTACAGTAAATCAAAATTAAATTGTGAAAACAGAATATATGTTTTATTTTATACTAATGGAACCTCACAAAATTTAACTTTTCACTCTCCCTTTTCCCCTTTCCCACACTCTTTCCCCAAATTACCCTTGCCCAATTTCCTTCCTTTTCCTTTATTCATCTTTCCCTCATTGCCCTTTCCCCATTCCTCTTCCACTCCTTCCCCTTTTTTTCACCTTTTCCCTTTCCATTTCTTTTTCACCTTTTCCCTTTTTTTCTTTTTTCTATTTTAACCTTCTTCCCTTTTACCTTTTCCAATTTTTTCCTTTTTCCCCCTCTCGTAAATCTGTAGTTTTTTAGTCTATAGAGGACACACAAATCGTAAACATTGAAAAGGAATCGTAATAATTGAATATAGCGTGTATTGCTTTTACATCCAACAAATAGCGCTGCTTTTCAAGAAAAAACATGTTTTTACCTGTACCATGTGTGACATCTTAGGTATATAAGTAGTAGGTATATAAAAACATGCGCGTATTCGAATGCAACGTTGTGTCAAAATTTCAAAGCAATCAGTGAACTTTCGGTGATTTCAGATTTTGAACAAACTAACATTTACATTTTTATTTACATAGGTAAATTTGTATAGATAGATTGTATTAATATTTATCGTTTCTTGGCAACGGCTCAAAGATTAAAAAATTCTACTTTATTATTGATTTAAATAACAAAAAAAAATTTATTTTAAAGTCGACATTACTATTTAAATAATTTTATTTGTGGAAATAGGATTATGATTAGCCTTAAAATATAACTAACAATAATATATAGCAGTAAAATATATTGTGATAACACATTACACAATTATTTAATGAAATTAATCATAAAAATAACGAAAAAGTAAAAAAAAAAAAACACTAATAGAGATATGGTAATTATTATAATTAAATGATTAACCTAACAAGTTTAGTCTTAAAGGATAATATTTAAAAGGTTAGTAAATACATAAAAATATCATAATTTGATAAATAATATTTTTATTAGGGTATTATTTTATTTTATAATAAAATTAACTTTTATAATACAATGATTACGGTAATTAATTTATATAATTGTATTAAATTAAGATAAATAAATAAAACAAAAGTAATTGTATTTAATTAGACCTATAATATAAATACTTATAAATATAATTACAAATAGAAACTCAACTTTATGTAAATTATTATTAAATATAAAAAACATTTATTTAATGAATATAAACGAAATTTATCCACCAATTAATTTACAAAAAGGCTTAAATAAAATAATAAAAATATTAATTAATGATAATTTATTTTATAATTGTGTATTGTTATTTAGGTCTTTATAGAAACTGTCCTTGCTACCAAGGTTATAAAATAAATAAGAAATGCATTTTATATATATATATATGTATATGAAGATAATTATAATAAGATGAATGATTACATAATAAACAATGGTGTAACCGCAGTTATTAATAATGAAAAAATATAATCTCTATTTTAAATCATCAATGTCATTAAAAGAAAAATGATTATTTTAATCATAATTAAATATTAAAATCATTTAAACTTCATAATTATAATGGTTTTTTACTTTACTTATAAAGAAAAATTAAAAAAAAAAGAAGTTGTTTGCAATAGCCGCAAAATGATATCCATATTTTAAATAAAAAATAATGTTAAGGAAAACAACAATCAAATAAAGTTATTTTCTTGTTTTTAAACTCCAATTAATATAGTTAAAATATAATACTTCAGGAATTTTATGGTAATATTATATGTTTTAATAAACAAAAAAAAAAAAACAAAAAATGTTTCTTACGTTTACTGTGTTAAATGCAAGAAATTCCAGAGAAAAGCGTACAACCAATAAAAAATTACCTAAGATTTTTTTTTTCGGCGGGTGGAAAACTTTGATCGGTTCCCCCTATATCCAATATTGCCCCCAAAGTATTTTTTTTTTTTTTTTGAGTCACTACTACTAAGTTTAGAAAGACATAAAAAAATCGGTTAAAAAAATATGCAATAAATAAAAGAATAGCTTTTTTCGATTTTTGGGGAAGGAGGAATTTGAAGGCCAAATGTTATCAAAAAGCGGTAAGATAAGCATGTACACAAGAACTCTCTCTTTTTCTGTTTAGACATTCCAATTACATGGCGAAATGAATTTCTTTCTTCATGACAATTGTTAACAGGTCATGGGACTTTCGAGTATTATTTGCACAGGTTCGGCAGACGTAATTCCCCTTGCTGCATGTATTGTAGTAGGGTGCATACTGCGGAACATACAATCATCGAGTGTGAATAATGGCGCGTTTTACGTAGGCAGGCTGGCCTGGGTGGACTCCAGCCAGAGAGTTTAATTCGTTTTATTTTGACATCAGATGAAAATTGGAGGGCTTTTAATTCGTTTGCCACGAAAGTGCTACGCAACAAAGTCGAGAAGGGGCGCCGGCGTGGATTTTAAAGTTAGGGAAGGGCGGATAGCCCCGGTCGTGAGAGTCGGGCCGAGATGTGTCAGTTACGATATCGACCGGGGACTCCGGGGTCCTTAGGCTGGAATGTGGCAAAATTAAAGACCCAGACCCGGCTGCTGTGTGGGGGATCGGGGGCGGCTTGGTCAAGCCTGGTTCTTTCTGTTCGTGGTGAGAGGCGTGAGGCATTAAAAAGTAGACAACGAGACCAGTTCTCCAGGGAGGAGCCCGGGAACGACATAGTCGGGTCTGGTACACCTCTTCTCGGAGATTAGGCGATAAAAAAGATCCACCGGGAGGACTGAACTGCCATACCGGACGGAGTTGAAGGACGCTCTCCTGAGCTGAGCTTTACTTGATTGTATGTCAGGCCCAAGCGAGTAAGGGATAATGAACTAAGGTCGACCATTTCTAACCCTACCGGGTTGGTCTATTAGTGAACGCGTCTTCGTAAATTAGCTGATTTCGAAATCGAGAATTCCAACGTTTAGATCCTACCAAAGGGAGTTACTTTTATACGGATTACTAGAGCGCGGATACCGAGTGTTCTGTGGTGGTTGAGTTTCAATTAACCACATATACCTGACGGTGATTCCCGGAGGCTACAGAAAAAAAAGGTCGACCGTTCCTGAGATGTGTGGTTAATTGAAACCCAACCACCAAAGAACCTGGTATTCTAATCCGTATAAAAGTAACTGCCTTTGCTAGCATTTGAACCTTAGAACTTTTGACTTTATTATCAGCTGATTTGTGATGACGAGTTCACCACTAAACCAACTCGGTGGATTATGTGCACGTGTACATAATTATGGAGATATTGACCCCAAAATTTTAACAACAATTTACCTCACAAACACGATTCTCTACAGTCATCAAAATCGGCTTATCCAGTCAAAAGTTATTAAGCCTCAACACGCCAGCACACATACATACTATGTAAACATTACCTTCCACTTTTTTTTGTTTTTCTTGCGGTTCCTGGGTCATGAAACGTCGAGAAACAATATTTTAGAACAACCTTGACAGTTGTTACATCGCTTCTAAACCAGTTAATGTCGACTCTCAGCCAATTAATTCTGATTACTTTGTAAAAATTTCCATAGCAACACAGCAATATAGCCAATATAGTAAAGTGTGTCAGCCGTTTAAACATCTGATACGATTTTTGTGTTATGATATTTCATGTTGATATCTTGTTCGTTACAAGTAAATCGTAGCAGCTTTTGATTAACATTTTTAATAATAAATATAATATTATACTCGTTTATGATATGTAAACAACATAATTTATTAATCTCTGTCGAGTACCGTATTTTTCCATATCATTAATTATGACGAGAAAACATATGTCTTTAGAAATAACAGGAAATATTTATATTATTGTTAATTAAAAATGTAATAAATAAGATATAATAATATCTCTCTCGCTCTCTTTTAGTATGACTAAATATGTCTGTGATAATTTATAATTATATATGGAGGTTTGGACATTGGCAGCTATGCTTCCAAATAACAGTCTTTCTAAATAATTCTCAGTTGTAATTGGGCAAACTAGGTAATCAAAAAAACATTTCTTCTCCGGTAAAAATTATTTTTTCCTATTATTTTTTTGTTCATACTTAGTAATATAATTTTTATATCCATATGTTCAAGCATTTTTATACCCCCACACAAGCATCAAGTTTCAAATAAATCATCACGGTGGCTCACCGCATAAGCGCGTATATGTTTGCTCAAAAATGTATATGCGTTTATATTAATAATCTTTATTACAATTTCTAAACTTTCAACAGTAAAGATTTTTTTTTGTCCAGTCATTTGACTGGTCTGATGCAGCTCTCCAAGATTCCCTATCTAGTGCTAGTCGTTTCCTTTCAGTATACCCTCTACATCCTACATCCCTAACAATTTGTTTTACATATTCCAAACGTGGCCTGCCTACACAATTTTTTCCTTCTACTTGTCCTTCCAAGTAGTTGCTTTATTAAAGCGACTATTCCAGGATGCCTTAGTATGTGGCCTATAAGTCTGTCTCTTCTTTTAACTATATTTTTCCAAATGCTTCTTTCTTCATCTATTTGCCGCAATACCTCTTCATTTGTCACTTTATCCACCCATGATTTTTAACATCCTCCTATAGCACCACATTTCAAAAGCTTCTAATCTTTTCTTCTCAGATACTCCGATTGTCCAAGTTTCACTTCCATATAAAGCGACACTCCAAACATATACTTTAAAAAATCTTTTCCTGACATTTAAATTAATTTTTGATGTCAACAAATAATGGGCAGGCAGGAGTAGGTTTCGTAATGAACAAGAAGATAAGGAAGAGAATAGAGTATTTCAAAACGCATAGCGATAGAATCATTGTAATAAGGATAAAATCAAAACCTAAACCGACAACGATTGTTAACGTGTATATGCCTACAAGTGCCCATGATGATGATGAGGTAGAGTGTGTATACGAAGAGATTGATGAAGCAATTAAACACGTAAAAGGAGATGAAAATTTAATAATAGTTGGGGATTGGAATGCAAGCATTGGAAAAGGCAAGGAAGGAAATATAGTGGGTGAATACGGGCTGGGCAAAAGGAATGAAAGAGGGGACCGACTTATAGAGTTTTGCACGAAGTATAATTTAGTAATTGCGAAAGTGTGATACAATCAATCAGACACAAAACGTTTATTTTATAATAACTAATATAACATACTCACTTTTTTGGCTTATACTATGCGTTATTCTAGCTAAACAGTAGACTGGTCTGAAGGGAAGGTGGGGGGTTAATAACCCCCACCCTACTCTGCATTGCCGTCTTCTGGCAATTTCTATGAAAATTGCCGCAAAATAAGTCTTATAATGCATTTTTAATTTAATTTATTTTTATGGGGTACGATATGCCTTTGGATACCACTTCCCCTCTTACCAACCCTTAAGGACGAAATATGTAAAATACTTACATATACTCCATATATCGATTTTACAGTTTTATTTCATTGTCGATTTATTACAATTTTATCTCATGTGTCGAAGTGTTTTCTTTAGCGTTCATCTCGGTGTAACATACTGATAACCCATCTCGCACCCATCCATTCGCTAACGGCACCTAGATCAAGAAAATAGTCCACATGTAAATTTAGGAAGTGAACCTTCAAGCTCATGGATAAGCCAAAATTTTTGTACTTCTGCAGCATGTTCTTAACAACTGATTTGAAGTTCAGATCCTTCTTATCGTCCAGAAACTTGGTTACTATGTCCTTAAATGCTCTCCAGGCTTCTTTTTCTGCAACTTCCATTTGTTTCTCAAAATTACCATCTTTGTCAGAACCAGTAAAGACACCCTGATTTATTTTGGCGGTTGAACTGGAAATTTATCACTGATGTATTTAAAACATTTACCTTCTTTTGGTAAGGCTTTCACAAACTGCTTCAGCAAATCTAACTTGATATGGAGAGGTGGAAGGAGAACTTTATTTGGTTCTAGCTTTCGGAAAATTTTTTGGTTCCGGGTCTAATGAAGCTCTTTTTGGTCAATCTTTCCTTATCCAATAATTTTCTTTGTCTGTGTTATCCATTCACAGTAAAACCAACACCAGTTTGTGTATCCTCCTTGCTGTTCTAGGAGCATCGATATTATTTTGAGATCGCCGCACGTTACCCACTTATGATTGTTGTACTTAATTTTACCGAGAACGAATTCAAAATTATGGTAACCATCTTTTAAATGGATAGAATATCTGACGAGTATTGACGGATACCTATTCCGATTGTGAAAAAAGAAAACTTTGAGGGTTCTTTTGTACGAATTTATGAACAGTCTCCGATCGGTACTTCGTACGGAATGTTAAATCGAGTCAAAAGTCCTTGTATATCAGTGCAGAAAAATATGGAAGGAAATCCTTTTCTCTGTACCCGAACCAGGAAAATTAGGTGCCAGCTGCTAGTAGGTTCTTTTCTTTAAGCCTTGAACAAAGTCTGAATTTTATTTGGTCAGATGTAAGTCTCGAACCAAATCGTTTAGTTCAGATTATGAATAAAGCTCTGGTGCACAGCTATCTCCTGGTTCGTACTCCTCGATGTTATTTTCATTCTAATCACTTGTGGAACCGTCTATTTTAGGAAAATGTTCTGGTAGAATTGGCACTGGTACGTCTGAATCATGAGAAACCAGGCGTAAAACGGTTTTTTTATTCTTCAAATTGAAACCGTGACACCAGTCGAACAATAGTAACAATCATTGATGTGATTTCGTGGCTTTCGCCACACCATTGGAACACCAAATCTGAACGCTTCTTATTCACCCTTTGACTACCGTCTAAATCCTTCAACACACGAGTAGTAAACCTAGCGGGGCGCCCATGTTTTGCCTTGAGCTCTTATTTTCACTCCAAAATATATGAGGCACACTTGTCGAACGAAACCTTTTGTATTTCTTTTATTCCTTTCCTCGATTATTTCCCCACAAATGTAACAAAAAAAATCTGCAGAATTTTTGGAGCCTCTTGAAGCCATTTTGAAAACGGAAAATTTGCTTTATGGACTGAAAATATATTTTCCACCAACAAAAACGCGTTTATCTTGGAGGACAGAGAAAAACTCGATTTACGCACGCTGATGGTTGAAATAGCATTGATAGTAATTGCACGGTGCACGAGTGGCGCGGATAGCCACCAGTAACATGTTTTTTTATTACCGTGATTTATTATCGTGGTTTCATGAAAAATTTGATTTAGTTATCACGTGAGTCACGATAATAAAAAAAACAACATGGCCGCCATATCGGTTTAGGCCAACTTTTTGCAACTCTGTTATTGCAAAACTCTGTTATTTGTCGTCGGATTTTTACGATTAAGGTGTTTACAAAAAATCCTTCTTAATTTTTATAATACAAAACAATTTGATAAATCTAATAATTCCTAAGATATTTAAGAATGAAAAATTGAAATAACCGTCATT
Organism: Lycorma delicatula; assembly: GCF_047948215.1. Classification (NCBI taxonomy): domain Eukaryota; kingdom Metazoa; phylum Arthropoda; class Insecta; order Hemiptera; family Fulgoridae; genus Lycorma; species Lycorma delicatula. Next base: position 44,656,718 of record NC_134464.1, read on the forward strand.
TTGAAATCTGTTTACGAAGAGTATCGTTATTTTTTTTCCTATTAAAATATTTTATTTTAAACTATCTCGAACAGTCTTGAAAAATAATTTTTTCCTTGAAAATCACAAAATGGCGGACAGACAGAAAAATATGCGTTTTCGGACCTATGTTCACTGGACATTTTTCTTCAGTATGTTAAGCGGAATCTCTTCCTAGAGTTTGGAATCACCTTTAAATGACACTCTGTGTATATACATAAGCAACAATTTCTAATTTTGTTAAATACAACAAAATAAGCTATGCTATTAATTTTACAATAATAGAATACTAGATTTACAGTTAACACACTTCATTAAATTTTAAAACTTTTGTTTAATAGAAATTCATAAATACCTGCTTAGAGAGGCCTTGTATATCGACAGGTTTGATTCGTTTGAGTGCCGAGAGTCGTTCCAACCTTTCTCTGGCTTGCTGTTCAACAGCGATAACGAATGCATCCTGAACATTGCTGTTTTGAGCCAAATCCAAAGCTGTAACAAAAAGAAAAAGACAAGAAAAGGTTAATAAACACATTTAATAGTAATCAATTACGGAAATCTGGAATTAACGTAAAATTGGCGTAATTTTTTAAACAATACACATTGTTGATTTTGTTTTTTTTTTGTTCCTAAAAAAAATATTTTAATTATTTACAATTATGCGTTTTACGAGGTATGACCTTCTTATAAGATGTAACCTTAAAAAATCATTATCTGTCCAATAGAAAGATTAAAACTGATTTTTTTTTTTTAATATGAAAAAGGTTACATTCTCCGGCTTCACCAAGTAATTATTCAGGACTAGGTGAATATTTTCCTTCCGCATCATAGCTTCCCTGGGAATTTCTTCAGAACTAGGTGAAAATTATTCCACATTCCTACAGAAATTATTCAAATACACAACCAGTGATATGAAAATATAATGAATCATTTAATTAGTATAAAATTGTGATTTTTAGTTAACGACAAAAAAGAAAAAGTTTTATTTCTGTTTCCACTCTTTATGGAGTTTGGAATAAAACTTAACACCATGATAAAGTATCTTAGCTATTTGAAAAACATTGAATTATATGAAAAGATTTGCACACACTGAGTAAAATTTTGAAATACGGAGGGGGGGCGTCTAGTACAATCGGTTGGGGTACAAAAGTTCCAATCGAAACATGACAAGAAAAAATTTCAATATCCGAAATTTCCAAAAATATATTTTTCCAAAAGAACATTAGTACTAAAATGTATAATTCCAATCTTAAAATTAGAACCAAATTATGCTGTTTTGAAATATCCAAGAATTTTGAAATATTCATCTTTAAATATTCGGTTTTGAAATATTCATCATCAACCAAATCTTGAAGATTGGAAACTATGTTGAATATTTTGTCTTCAATCATTTTAAAACGAGGCTTTCTAGCTTCCGTGTACCCTTGTTGCTTTTGAATTTCTGTTAAAAAATGCATATAAATTCGGATCGGATGATGTCGTCCAATAACAACAACTTGAAACCGGTTGTGCCATTTCTCAGAAGAAATGTTTTTCCTCGCAAAAATGTTGGAGCGAAGCGTCTTATTAATTCCCCTTACTTTGGAGGATATATATAATGGCTCTTCTTCTTTCTTGACCACGTCTACTGCGGATATATGTGAACTCAAAATAATCAGCTACGGGAAGGAATTCCTTTGAAATCACATCGATAAAGATATTAAAAAAAATCGAGAACTCGGTCTACATGAACAAATGGTAATGCGCATATCGTCTGTGTATTCTCTTTTATATTTCGATCATCTTGAACATTGCAACGTTCTTGTAGTCCTTCAGCCTGTATTAGTCTAAAAACGTTTTGGCTGAGATGGAATAAGCATGCATATTCAATGTCACCAATAAAAATTCATCTATGTATAAATAACAAGTCATTCCAGATTTTATTCTTTCAGCAATAATGTGTAAAAGTGTTGCACAAATAATCATAAATTATTCCCTCTAACCAATGTCAAAATTTGCGATTAAGGTTACAAAATAAAGCAAGAAAATTAAGTCGTTACTATGGAAATCAATGATTATTAAAAAAAAAAAAAAGATTTTCGATTAGAAATATATATTTAAAGTGGAAATGTAATAATATCGGGAAAATAATTATGTTGGATGAAGGAAGTTAGAAAATTAATAATTTTTGAAATTTTGTATTGGAAATTTCGTCACCATACTGTGTAATCGTTGAGAAAATTAAAAGTATTAAGAAAAAAAACAAACCATCAAGTCAGATATTATCCAATTTGATCCATGTAGTCTAAAGATAAGAAAAAAACAGGCCAACATTCATAAATACATCTTTTTGGAATTTAATTATGCTAAAATTGTGTTTTTTTTCGGTAAAGGGGGATCATGAAACGTTAAGATTTGCAAAAACTCCAACATGTAAAACTTGACCCATTTAGTATACTTTCCGTTATGCAGTATAAGGCTATATACCCATTGGGTTGGTCTAATGGTGAACTCGTCATCGCAAATCAGCTGATTTTGAAGTCGAGAGTTCTAACGTTTAAATCCTAGTAAAGTTACTTTTATACGGATTTGAATATTAGATCGTGGATACCGTGTTATTCGGTGATTGGGTTTCAATTAAAAACCACACATCTCAGGAATGGTCGATCTGAGACTGTACAAGACTACACTTTATTTACATTTATACATATTCTTTCATCCTCTGAAGTAATACCTTACGGTGGTTCCGGAGGCTAAACAGAAAAAGAAAATATGAGGCTATATAGATGATCAATACTAAACTGAACAATATATCTGTACAGTCAGTCCTTCTTTTATCGATAACTGTAGAAATACCAAAAAATAATTTAAAAAAAATTCTGTCGTAGTAAGTGCATCAGAAGGGTGGATTTCCGGTTTTGGTTAACCTTGAAAACCTACCCAAAAACACAATTTTTTTGCCTATAATTACGGTTTTTGTGAAACGATTCACTTGAAATTCAACAGGGCTGTATTCCCAATAAGCTTGAAATTTAATTTTTAAAAACCTGTTTTACAGAAACGACTTGAATAACTGGAATTAAAAATAATAAGAACATAATCGGTTTATGATAACTGTTAAAAAATTAGATTAAGCATAGTATTTACTATGGTAAACCGTACATCGAGTTTTTACGGGAAATCAAAGTATTTATTACATTACCGCTTAGCCTATGTTAAATTATATATTTAGCTAAAAAAGCATCTTTATACATTGACTATCTGTATTTATATTAAAAGCATGTTCTTATAAATCATAAAATAAATAATTTAAATACACGTACGTGTATGTATAGATATATTTATATATGTGATGGAAGATATACTCATGTAAACTTGAATATATATTGAAATTATAACCAGTTGTATCGGCTACTTGTATTAATGATATTGTATTAAACTGAAACTGGTTTCATGAGAAAAATTAAATAACCGCATCGTTGTATTACTATTTCTAATATTTTAAAGTAGACAGAGAAAATTATATAAACAACTTTATAACATGATAGAATCCGCATGTTACAATATTATTTTATATACACGAAAGGAAATGAACAATAATTTTGAAAAAAAAACAGACCTATCAATCAAAATTCTATTGTGTCCGTAAGTAGTTAATTTTTAATGTATTTCCTAAGCCCATGCTACTATTATTTTTCTTCTCTAAATATTAAACATTGTACCTATCATATTTGAAATAAAACATAAGTAAATAATTTGTACAATTTTTTTATAAAATAAACTAATTTATTTTCAAATATTCTTATTTATAAACTACTACTTTCAATATTATTTAGCATTGCTAGGGTCGTTCAGAAAATTTTCGGCGACCCAGAGGTGGAGCAAATATGTTCAAATTACTATGATATTTGTCAAGTATAATTCTTTAGACGAGTGTACTGCAAAATTTCAGACACGTGCTTTGCGTGTTTGCGGATAGAGTAAATAAAATAAGTTTTGACATTTTCTGAAAAATGCATCAAATTTAGGTCAAGCTGTTATAAACTGAATTAATTATAGGGGTGCTATTCAGGCTACATGTCCACATAAGAGTCAAAAAGTGCTTTTTCACCACGATAATGCTTCTGCACATACGTCTCAGGTTGTTGCTACAAAACTCGATAAACTACGCTTTGAAGTGCTTTTAAATGATTCGTTTCGCCGTTTTTGGTTTACTTCCTCTTTCTCCTTTTTTTTCTGTTTTACCTCCGAGAATTATCGTTAGATATTACTTCAGAGGATGAATGAGGATGATATGTATGAATGTAAGTGAAGTGTAGTCTTGTTCAATCTCAGGTCGACCATTTCTTAGATGTATAGATTTAAGAACAACGGTATCCACGATCTAGTAATCAAATCCGTATAAAAATAATTACCTTTACTAGGACTTGAACGCTGGAACTCTCGACTTCCAAATCAGCTGATTTACGAAGTACTTCCTCTTTCTAAACTTAAAGGAATGAATGGCTTACTGGACGAAGATTCATTTCAAACAATGAGGTTAAAGCTGAGACAATCACTTATTTAGTAGAGTTAGACAAATCGAATTATACTGAGGGTATTAAAAACTTGGTAAGTCGTAGGTCTAAATTAAAAAAAAATTAAAATTAAAAAAAAAAATTAAATTCACCAAAATCTTCTGTTTTATTTGTCAGACTTTCCGGATGGCTCTTAAATATTTTTTTTATTTTTAAACAATTAAAATAACATATGTAAATTACAGTTATTAAAGTTAAAAAGTCAATAAAGAATTTTTAACAAAAGTAAAAAAAAATCCAATTTAATTAAGATTTCTTTCTTCATTTTTTCCTTTATTTATTTACTTAAGATTATCAAAGAAGAATTTAATAATAAAATAAAAATGAAAAATAAAATTAAAAAGAAAAATGTAAACGACTGAAATATTATAAATTTCCATTAATTTTATACAATATATTGATTAATTTGTATTAAAAATAAATATTTGCTGTATTAGGTATTTAATCTATAACATAACACTATAATTAGAATATATACGTATGGAACAGTTCATAATTTCATACTATATTCAGTCCTTTGACCTTTAAAAGATATTGCCACATGACCTTTAAGTTATGACAAAACATTGTTCTCTGTATTAATGCTGTTGTATACCTTCATATGATTATTTTATCAACGCAAATATTTTGCCTGATTTACTAGGAAAATTATAATATACATTTACTTATATATGCAACAAATGTTCACATGCACTTGAAAATATGATAAAATTATATTTATCGGGTAATCCCATTTTACTTCAACCGATTTTAAAAACAGTTATGTTCTAACAAGTCAAAAATGTATTCTGAAAGTCCGGGTGACCTCTGAATTAGAAAAATTTATGTTAGTATCTGAACATGTTTCTGATTGCTTTGTAGGTTTACCAAAGCCAGAATGTAAAAATTATGTCTGCTGCGTATACGATGGAAAGTGGTAGTTAAGCGAAGTAACTGAAGTCAAAATAAATGAAAATGAAGAGGAATATCGAATACACTTTTCCATCCGCAGGGTCCTGGTACTTCAAGAAATCATTGAGGGATAATCAAACATGGGTTCAACTGGAAAATATTTTAAAGATTCTCACGCCTTCAGAAATTTTTCTATCAACTACTGGAAGAGGACACAATATTACACCAAAGATGAATGAGGACTTATCAGTTCTACTCAATAAAAAAATGACAGGAACACTAAGTTGTGTTTGTATCAAAAGGAGCAAGATTTATTCATAACTTCCATTAGCATGTGTAAAATAAGGTAAAAGTGAATTGAATTACTTGTTAATGTATTTGAATTGTTTATCAATTTGTAATTATTATTTATCATTCTGTAATTGCTATTTATTAATTATCAGTATTTTTGGATACGTTGTTTACGGTTAGAAGGAACACAGCGTTCCTTCCTAAGCGGTTTTGATGTATTCATTACTCGTCAAACCGTTTGAGTAACAAAATAAATTTCATATCGTTTTAAATTACATAAAATGAACTTACTGCTGTAAAAATTTCAGATTTTTGACACCTGATCCATATGTGATTTTTGAGCTCCAAAAATAAGACATTTTCAAAATCTTACGATTTGACGGCCATTTTTTTTAATGAAGGACAGGACACCCAACATTCCAGTTGTTTTTATAAGTTATTATAACTAGTACCTTAGAGTTAAAATGTAAAAAAATAGGCCTCTTACCCTGGTTTTCTTCGCGCCCTTACGATGTGTAGGTCTGCAGAGGGAGTTTGATCGAGGTACTCGATCCTGATAAGATCCCGGGTGGCTAGGGTTCCGGCTTAGGTAATGGATTGGTTGGAGGTAGGCGCATTGGCATCATGGAACGGTTATATTGGTATTGTTTGTGATTCAATTTGGCCGCTGGTGCGACCAGTGTCGGTCCTGATCGTGACTTGGTGATGCCACGCGAGACACCATGATGGGACCGGGTGGTGGTGCGGGGTTTGTCCCCGGCTCCTGCGCGGACAGGAATGAGGTTGTGTTCCCCTTGTTAAGTAACCTAAACTGGTCGACTTATTTGGGTGTAGGTCTGAATTTCTATGTTACGTACAACAAAATTTTGATTGGTGTGAGTGTAGCACTGATTTAACTTTAAACTCGTTCATTTTCTGAGCATTCACAGTCACGAACGGTGTTGTCAAATCTGTACTAGACGCGGGGTTTGCGCTTCCGCGGTTTCGGTTAGTTAGTTTGAGGGAGTCACGTTAGGTTGGATGTGAAGATGTCCGTTTGAGGCCTACGTGAAGAGGATATTTGATATATATTTACTGATGCCAATGTCTGCCGAGGCATTTACATCGGTGGCATCCCGACCGAGGCCTCGCTGATGACTGAGATGTAATCAGTTAGAGGGCCTAAAGACGATCTCCGGCAAATCCCCTCAGGGCTTGGAACGGGGGGTTGGTGTGGCGATCGGTAACGTCACAAGGTGGGTGTCTTCCCCCTACGGGGTTGGGAAGGCCTCTTCCCCTAAGCCCTTCATTATTTATTTTGGACCCAAAATTTGAAAAAAACAATTTGTAAACTTAATTTCAGTAAACATTACAAGATATGATAATATAATAAAATGAATTATACCAAGATTAAGTCCCATCTTTACTCTTTCCAAAAAGTCCTTTGTGATCTCTGTCCGATGTAAATTAAGAATGCTACAGTTCATGGAAAAAGTGACGAAAATCACTATTTTTAACTGTTGGTGAATTAGAAAATATTCTATTATTCAAGAAAATTTATTTTTTTAAATATAAAAATATATTTTTTGGCCACTACGAGGTGGATAGTTATCATATACCAAATATAATCAAAATCAAAAATAGCGATGCACTGATCATTTGATGAATTAAAATGGAATACTCCTTGTATAAATAAATATTCAATTTATTGATTAATAAAAGATATGCTAGTCATGTAAGAAGTTAATAAAGATTTCTTTGATTTATGAAAATTTCAAGCGTGCTAGTACTTCAGATTATCAATTTTTTATTTGATTAGCATAAAATTGAAAAAAAGCAAAAAATTTAAATAAAGGGATGATCTAAAAATTTTTAGTATGGTTTTTTTCATTTCTCGATATTTTATAACCCAGAAACCAAAAAAAAAACTAAAAGCTTAGGTTAATGTTCTTACGTATGTATATACAAATGTACGTGGGTTGGTGCGTTTAAAGATAACTTCTGACTGGATAAACAAATTTTGATAAAATTTTGTACAGAAATTTGTGCGTGCGGGGCAAATTGCTGGTAAAATTTTGGGGTTAATATTTCCAGGGGTGGTTTTTTCAAAATTTTTCAAATATAATAACCCCACTTCATATAAAGCTCAGTACATGTGTGCAAGCTTATCTCAAAATTGCCTTTCTTAAAAAACGTTTTTTTTGCCTGTATTTATTTTATTCAAAATTTTTTTATTGTCTTCCTAGGCATAGTAGTAATGCAACAAAACCAAAAAAAATAATACTTTGGGGGCAATATTGGGTGGGGGTGGAGAAGCCAATCAAAATTTAAAAATATCAAATTTTATAATTATTTATTTTTTTTTTTATTAAACTTCTAATATTGTTAAAAGTTAAATTGTAAACGTTTAGCAATAATATTTCAATAAAATTTCATCATAATTCGCCCTCATCAGATCGCCAAAAAAGAAATCTTAAGTAACTTTTTATTGGTTGTAAATTTTTTAGTTTCTTCCATTTAAAGGTAGAAAAATTTTAAAAAATATGTTGAAAGTGATTTTGGACGTTGGAGAGAAGAAAATATAAAAAAATACCGATTTTTTGAACTTTAAAATTATTTTTGGTTTATTTAAAATAAAAAAAAGTATCTTAGATAAATTATTTCATGTTTAATTATTTTCCCATTATAAAACAATTAACAACCATTGCCAAGAAAGTATTACAACTTCAATTTCAGGGTATTTTAAATTACTTTTCTCTTACTTTATTGAATATTTTCAACGATTCTATGTTTTTTTCTGAATTTTTAATTTAGTGTTCCAAAGATTACAAGAAACGTATAATGATGAAACAGAAAATTCGTAAAAAAGTTTAGATCTTTGAATTATTCAAGGATTAAATTTGAAAAAAGTTTTTCAAAAATGAATTTTAATATTTATTAGAAAAGTTTATTGTTTTGTAAGCTATTTTCATTCAGCTTTTTTCTTATTACATGAAAGCAGTTTTATAATAAAATAAATATTTCTTTCTATTTCAAAAAACATACTACGCCAATGAATTCTTTTATTGTTAAGACGCCTATGAAAACTCGCGTTCATTCTTGTGTGCATTCTACGCCGCATTTATTATATATACAATACACAAAAAGTGAAGGCGATGCAATACCTTTTATGTTAGCAAATCCATTTTAAATCATAAACTATAGAAGATGTTTTTTAGCCTTGAAGAAGTTACGATATGTATTGCATATTTAATAGAATATAATATATTATTAAACAGACATAGTTGCTAATAGAAATAAATATAAATAAATATATATATGTATCATCCATTGTATTTATTATTAGGTATTGTCATCAGGTCTTAAGGAACGTAAAAAATACATCGTAGAATAGAAAATAAGAAAAGAAATAAAAGAAAAAAGAATACTATTATATGGAACGAAACTTCATCGTAAAATTCCTTAGTTTCTTTCATTAAAATAACTAAATATGATAATGTAAGTTTCAAGGTCCGTTTCCTATGCAACTGACATTTCCTGTAAATTCAAAGGATAGTATTTGGTTATTCTACAATTTGTTTTATTAAACTTTTATTCTTCTGTTATTATATTTATTAAAAACACGAAAAAACAAACCACAAATAAATTTTATTTTAATAATCTTATTTTATTTCCGGTTCAAATTGATAATTATAACTAATTTACGAATGAAATTAAACAAAAAAATTCGTACATATTTTCACGAAACTATATAGGGTGATATTTTTGTTAATGAGTATATAAAATTTAATAATAACAGTAAAAAAATCAATTTTTTAATTTAATTCCCTTTGTATCTTCTATCAATAATTCAATTTCATTTCATTACTTTAATTTAAAAAAAAAAACCATTAAAAAGTAAAAACTAAAGAAAAGTTAACAATCTTTTTAGAAAAATTTTAGCTTAATTTTTACTTCCTTATACAAGCTTTTACTTCCTTTCGATTAAAGCAGATTAAACGAAGTATTGTAATCGCGACAAATTTCGGTATTCAGATTTCAATGGGAATATCTATTTTGACCATCCCTGAAACCATTTTGACTAGTTTCGGCGTGACGTCTGTACGTACGTATTTTTCTTGCATAACTCAAAAACGATTAGCCGTAGAATGCTGAAATTTTCGATTTAAAACTGTGGTAACATCTAGTTGTGCACCTTCCCTTTTGATTGCAATCGACTGAACCAAAATTTCCCAAAAAAGCACAAAATCCAAAACATTTGAATTTTGGACTTTTTCTTAACTGCAGTTGTTGGTCTAGTGGTGAACTCGTCATCGCAAATCAGCTGATTTCGAAGTTGAGAATTCTAAAGTTCAAATATTAGTAAAGACAGTTACTTTTATAGGGATTTAAATACTAAATCGTGGAGGTGTTCTTTGATGGTTGGGATTCAAAATAAACCACACATCTCAAGAATGGTCGACCTGAGACTGTGCACGACTACACTTCACTTACACTCATACACATCATCCTCTGAAGTAATATCTGATGGTGGTTTCGGAAGCTAAAACAGAAAAAGAAAAAAATACACAGAGAAAAAAAATGTGTGTGTGTTTGTCTCACAAAGATACGAACAGAATTTCAGGACATGTTCTAGAAGTGAAAATAAAGAAGAAGAAAAATCATGTAATCATGTGTCCGGAAACGCTTCGTTTTCAAGTTATAGGTGGCGAAAGATTTCGCCCTGACTTCTACTTCAAGGACAACTATTTATACTCCCGGACTTAGGACTTGTCCTGGCATAAAAGCCTATTCATCCTCTTCTTCATTTAAGGGTCATGGTTTCAAAACATCTTATTGACCAATTATTATTTTATTTTCCAAACTTCGTTTGATTTCAAATTTTTATTATAAAAATTCTTTCCCTCTGTTCCTCATTATTATTGTTTCCACCTTTTTTTGTTTGTTAAGTTTATTTCTAGGTTTAATTTTCTCTCTTTCTTTAAAAAAAAAGAGATTAATAATAAAAAAAAAAGAAAGGAGTGATGAGCTCGTCATCGCAAATCAGCTGATTTTGAAGTCGAGAGTTCTAAGGTTCAAATCCTAGTAAAAGCAGTTACTTTTATACTGATTTGAATATTAGATCGTGAATACTGGTGTTCTTTGGTTGGATTTCAATTAACCACACATCTCAGGAGTGGTCGACCTGAAAAATGTTTAACAATTGGATTGGTTATTTACTATGTCACTCATTAGCGATGGATAGATTTGATTGAAGGAAGATTAAAAGGAAACAAGAAGCCAGAAACCAAGAAAATAGGATCAAAGGATATCCAAGCAATGAAAGCGAATAAATGATGAGGCAGATTGCTTGAGAAAGACATTATAATGTTTGGATAATATTTCAATACTGACTAATCTTAAGATAGCGAAGAAAAATGAAAAGAAAACCGGAAAAATTTTGTGGAAAATCTTTAAAACATGTGAATGAATATTTCCAAACTTTTTTTAAATCATACAAAACTGACAACAAAGTTATATTTTCCAGATATTGGTTATTTATTCTTATATGGTGGAAAAATAATGATAAATGAAAATAGTTTAAAAAATTCAGTTTTTAAACCTTGATCCCGTTTCCTCACCAAAGCCCAATATTTCCCCCAGAGTATTTTTTTGTGTCACTTGCACTACTATTATACTTAGGAAGAAATAAATTTTTTAAAAATCAATTAAAAGTATACAACAAATAAATAGTTTTTTACTATTTTTGGTGCAGGGAACATTTGGGGGAAAATCTTTTTTTAAATAGTATAAGATACGAAATTGATCCCAAAAAAATTATTTATTTCATCCCCTAGATATATTGACCCCAAAAGCTTTTTAGCAACAAAATTCCCCATACACACGAACTCTGTACAAAATTTTATCACAATCGGATTATCCAGTCAAACGTTATTAACCTTCAAACACGCGAACAAACGTACATACATACAAAATTTACATTACTCCCTACTTATTTTTTTATTTTTTGGGGTCCTAGGTTATGAAACGTCGAGAAATGAATTAACCCACACCCCATTTTTTGACTGCATTATCATATAGTTTCCTTCTTGTTGCACAGCTCTAGAGAGCTATGATCATAGGAAAATAAAAATTAATATAAAAATTCCTATAGAAAGTTCGATATTGAAAGCTTATAAAAAAAATAATGTTTTTAACAGTTAAATGTTAACTTAAATATGGTATTTTATTTAACTAAACATTATAACTTCTAATTTCAATAAAACTACTCACAATAGAAATAGGTCTAAGCTCTTCAAATTTTATTTTGTAATTAAGTTGTTAGATTAATAAACCTATTTGTATTGTGAGTAGTTTTATTGAAATTAGAAGTTATAAAGTTTAGTTAAATAAAATACCATATTTAAGTTAACATTTAACTGTTAAAAATATTATTTTTTTATAAGCTTTCAATAACGAACTTTCTATAGGAATTTTTATATTAATTTTTACTACGTATTCAAAAAATTCATAATAAATTTATCCCATACCTTTTATTCAGGATGCTTCTTAGTTTATTGAGTTGAAACATTGTAAATTATTGTTTCAGAAAGAGGTAGTAATCTGTTGTTGCTTTACAATTATCTGACCCAGTCTTTGTTACGAATATGACTCAAGTAAAGTATCTATAAGCAACATTAATTGTTCTCTTTCTGATATTAATGATGTTCACTGTTCAGCCCGTAGGTGAACAGTAAGGTTTCGCTTATCACGTAGATTTCGATATGTTACCTTATATATCTGGCTCATTAAAGAAAGCAAAGGGAAACTAATTCACTTCTCACTTTCTCTAGTAAACCTGGCATGGGATCTTGTTATTTGTAATTATGAAATATGATATAATGTGGTGGTATATTAAAACAATATCTAGCTTCATCTCTTTCTTTACTATAAGTTATTTTATAATTAAATTAAGCGATCACTTAGAATTACTGCAAATCACTCTTTATTGATTTATATGCTGTAGTATTATTATGTGGAATAAAAAGCAAAACGAAATAAAAAAGTTCTGTTTGCTTTATTTCCTGGAAAAATAAGACTACAGTTTCACGTAAATCTTTGTTAAATAAATATCCCTACATTTTCACTCATTCAACCATAAAATTATTGAAAAGTAAAATGATTCAAACATTTAATCAATCGTTCAACTGGAAATGTGGTCAGCCATCCCTGAATTTTATTATTATTATTTTTATTTATCATCACCGGAATCCTGTTTTTAATTAATAAGGAACATTCAGGAAAAATTATTATATTCCGAACCCTATTCAAAAAATTTCTCAAGTTTATTATCTCGGTATAAGGGAAAGAAAATTTGAATTTAAATTATAAATACGGTAAATAAAACCTAAAAATGTAACAAAGATTAAAAATAAATGAGTTATAGAGTTTTAAGATGTAGAATGTTGCAAGTATATTTAGTTAAAAAGCAAAGTTCAAAACAAAAATAAAAAATGAATAAAATTCTTTTAACCAGTTAAAATATGCAAAATGTTAACAAAATATTATAAAATTCGGTAAATTGATATTACATTTCAAAAGAAAGAATCATTTTCTGTTGTACGTATAGTCTTAGATGTTGAATTAAAATTTGACATAAATATTTTGTACCTCATCTTTAAACAGTATTAAAAAATCTGATGCGGACACCATACGACTTCCTTGTACGCCTATTAAATTACATACACACATTTTTTTACAATCAAAGGTTAATAATTATTAATAAATCAATATACTTAAATTAAAAAAAGGTTAAAAAAAATTAGTTAAAAAGTTAAAAAAATTGTTTGCAATCAGAGGTTAATATCAATATATTTAAATAAAAAAAAAAAGGTAAGGAAGTCGGGTTCGAGTCGATGTGGCTTCCCGAAATATTTCCAAATATTTCATTAACATATTATTTAACTATAACTCTGGAACCAATGAAAATAAGTATCGCTTATGATATACCGTTGAAAAGCATTCAATGAGGTCTTACTGCAGTTAAGAAGTTCAAAATCCATTTTTTTTTTATTTTAGGCTTTTTTGGTTCAGTCGATTTCAATAAAAAGGGAAGGTGTACAACTACATATTACAACAGTCCTAAATCCAAAATTTCAACATTATACGGCTAATCTGTATTTGAATTATGCGAGATAAGTACATACGTGCGTACAGACGTCACGCCGAAACCAGTTAAAATGGATTCAAGGATAGTTAAAATGGATATTCCCGTTGAAATGTGATAGCCGAAATTTTTCTCGATCACAATACTTTCTTTACTTTGTACAAGGAAGTAAAAAAAGACTGCATATTTTTCAGTTTTTGAAGATAATTATTTAAAATCGTTTTTAATTATATTAAAACAAAAGCTAACAAAGTTGTAATACTTTCCTGGTATTGGTTATTTATTCTTATGTTCTGGAAAAATAAAATTATACATGAAAAGGTTTATGGGGTGGAAGAAATTAATGATGAGATTTTATTGTAAAATTATCATTATATGTTCAAATAAACGAAAAATAATTTTAAAATTTACAAAAATTGGTATTTTTTTATATTTTCTGCTCCCCAACTCTAAAATCGCCTTCAAAGATTAAAAAAAATTTTTTTACATTTATTACGTTAAATGGAAGAAACTAAAAAAAATCTATTAAAAATGTACAATCATTAAAATATTACCTAAAATTTATTTTTTGGCAGCTAGGGGTGAATTTTGATTAAATTTTATTGTAATATTATTACTAAAAGTTTTTTTTATTACTTATGTTTATAGTCGCATCAACAATTAAAGTCCATTAATGACTTATCATCGTAATATAACTGTAACAATAAATGTTTAGTATTGAACAAACTCGGGCCGACCATTCCTGAGACGTGTAGTTAATTGAACACCACCAAAGAATACCGGTATCCACATCCAAATAAAAGCAAATATCTTTATTAGGAATTGAACTTGAGAATTTAGATTTCGAAATCAGCTGATTTACTACGACGAGTTTACTACTAGACCAACCCGGTGGATAATGTGTATTATTTAAACTTTTAACTACATTTAAAGTTTAAATAAATCAAAAATAGTTTTGAAAAATTAGAAAAAACCGATATTTTTAATTTTTGTTTGGCACCTCCACCCCCTAATATTGCGCCAAAGTATTTTTCTTTTGTCGCTGAATTAATGCTATCAGTAGGAAGAAAAAAAAATCGTTCAAGAAATATGCAATAAATAAAAGACAGTTTTTCTAGGTAATTCTGAGCAATTATTCCCCCAACCTCAATTTTTCCCATATTGAGATATGTTATATTAGAGGTCAACATGAAGACGAAACTAGAGAAAAAAATTTTCCGGAACGTTACTAATGTAATTACAAATATAATCTAACTACATTTAACCTACGCTCGCTTCGGTCGCTAACCTTGACTAGCGAGCGTAGATTAAGTTTGGTTAGATTATATTTGTAATTTCATTGGTAACGTTTCGGCAAATTTTTTCTCTTGTTTCGTCTTCACGTTAACCTCTAATATAACATAATATGGGAAAAATTGAGGTTGGGGGAATTGCTCAGAATTAACTTTTTCTGATTTTAAGATAAGGGGGAAAATTTTGGAGGCAAATTTTTTTAAAATTGTTTGGATGTACGTATGTACTACGCTTAATATAAAATAAGTTTATGTTCGCAAAACTTTGAGAAAATTGATACTAAAAAACTATAAACCTCGGAAAATATTGACGCAAAACTTTTACCAACAATTTGCCACATATAAAAGCCTGTGTACAAAATTTCACAAAACTCTGTTTCTGCAGTCAAAAGTTTAAGCTTCAAAACTCCTACACACGTACATATGTACGAACATTACATTAATCCCTACATTTTTTGTTTTGCTTTTTGGGGTCCCTGGGTTATGATACATAGTTCAATGGAGTCATAAAAATCTATATCCCATTTTTTGACTGATTACCATACTTTCCTTTTTGCAGCTTAGCTCTAGAGCTTTAATACCAGGAAAGTAAAAAGAAACAAAAAAAAAATTGAATTTATAATTTAAAAAAACATTTATCGTAGTATAATCTGATAAATTAACTTTTTTGGTACATAAATAGCTTCTAATGATTCAGTGCTTTTCATTTATAACTTCTTTATCTCTTTCCAATTTGTACCCATTACGGCGTTGGGGTAACTTCGGTTCATCTCAATCACTCATCTCCCTCCACTGCCAATCTCTTCATCTCTTCAAATCTTTCACCATTTCTCTCTTTTCCTAACTGCGCAGTATGTTCTTCAAACGAATATCTCTGTACTCCTTCAGCACAGTAACCTTCATAAACCTTTATGTTCATATTCTGTTTTACTTTTCTGTCATCTTCCTTCACTCCAATTTTTTCTATGATTCTCTCACTTTTCATTCGATCTCTTAATGTTTCTCCTTACTATTACTTCTTTAACGCTCATTTCTATATTTGCATTTTATTTACATACTCTGATTTAACTGGTTAACTCACAGATCTACTTACTAGAATCGGTTCAATTATTGATCTAAAGACTTAACATTATTTTTGATATACTTAGTTCATTTTATTTAGTTACTCAGTTTTTACTTACTTAATTTTTTTTTACTATGCTTTTAATATCGTAGAAAGTTCTGCACCCTTTACTGTTTCTGTTATTTATAATCCGACGAAAATGAATATTTCTTAAAAAAAAGTCTTAGCTATTACGTTGCCTATCATAAATAAGGCATCATTTTCTTAAATAAGATATTTTCATTTAATTTTTTTGTCAAAATCAATTCTTTTTAAGAAAAATGCGCAAAAATATTTTAAAAGTCTTTGGTACAAGGTGCAAAATTTAACGTTGTCATATTAAAATGAGGATAACAAAGGTATTCTACACAGCAATAAATACAATTTAACAGGTTTAAATAAGTCTGTCAATCTTGGATTCACAACAAGCTTCACGTCTTTAATAGAACGCCTTGAAGATGTCCTCCATGATAATTAAGGCATTGCGGTCATCTCCTAGATACAGTTGCCATGACGCGAGGTAAAGTTTCTGCCCAACATTCACAATTCATAGTCTTCTGAAGAATTAGATTTTAAGGTTGTTAATGCCAGGGAGAGTAACTTGGGCTTTCAAGTACTCAGTATAAAAAGGTCTGCCCAGTTAAGCCCGGTGAATAAGCGGGTCACTAAGTGTGACCAAACCGAGAGAGAAGTTGCTAGGGAAAAGCACATAGAATGTTCGTAATAAGGGCCAAAAATCGTTAGCATAAAAACAAAAAATACAACAACGTATAGTTTTATATAACATATATACATTATATATATAATGTACATGTGTATAATGTATATGTAGAGAACACTATATATATATATATATATATATATATATATATTTTATGTTTCTAAAATGGTGGGCTGGCTATACTTTTTCGGATTCTACTTGTAAAACTAAACAAAAAATATCTTTAAGAAAATTGCAATTTTTCCTTCATTCTTCCCCTCTCCACGACTTTGTTGTTTTTATATAAAAATTTATATATCAAGTTCGGATTTACGAATTACGGTAAGCGTCTTAGTAATAAAGTTTTAAAATTAGCAAAAAATCAGGACTTAAATAACTTCACAAATTACAAAATGGCGGCCATGTATATTTTTCAATCCGTCATATCTCCATAAATATTATTTTTATCAAAATTTATGTTATTTACTAAAATATTAAGCCTTTTATTTTTGAAAATCGGTTGACAAATAGCCGAGTTGTGGAAGAAAATTGATGTAATTATGTGTCTGTTTTCATGTCCTTCACTTTACGATCAATTCGATGAAATATTAATTATTTTTATTTATTGTTAATACTAGTATTATAAATTAGTATCAAATTACGTAATAATTTTCTCACCATAATATACCTAATGATTATTACACAAAATTACACAACATCAATTTTCTTCCATAGCTCGACTATTTGTTAACAGACTTAAAAAATAAAATTTTATTTTGTTCAAAATAAAAGGCTTAATACGTAAGAAAATAACAAATTTTGATAACATTAATATTTATGGGGATATAACGGATTCAAAAATAAATAAGGCCGCTATTTTGGTATTTGCAAAGGTATTTAAGTCTTGATTTTTTGATAATTTTAAATCTGTATTACCAAGAGGCTTACAAAGTATTATTGTGATTCAACTATCCCAACTTGATGTATAAATTATTATATAGAAATAAAAAAATGGCGGACAGGGGGAGAATGAAGGAGAAATTGCCGTTTTTCCTCAGGATAGTTTTTGTTTAGTTTTACAAGTAGAATCGGATAAAAGTATAGGAAGCTCACCATTTTACAAACACTCTGTATATATAAAATAACATGTCTCATTCATTCATAATCAACGCCCAGCAAAAACTACTGAAGATAAATTGAAAGTTTGTGTACACTTTCTTCTTACATTGTAAGTGTTCAACAACAAAGGATTTTTCGAAATGAAGGTTTGAAGATTTAAATGGAGTAAAACTTAGATTTACTATTTTTTCTTAATTTCTCGATAACAAATGAAGATATAAAATTGATTTTCGGTGTATGCAATCTTCATGTAAATGTCTAAAAATCAATTTTTAGATTTTTTTGAAATTCCGAGATTAAAAAGGATTTTTTAATTCTTTTTGAAACCCGTCTATTTTTTAATTTCTGGTAGCAAATAAAGATATCAACGTGATTTTTTGTGTATTTAATCTTCATGTGAATATCTCAAAGCAGTTTTTAGATTTTTCTAAATTTGACCTTGAAAGTGGTGAAGAAAAGTAAAAAATGACTGAAAATTTTCCTAATTTCTAACTATACTAAAAGAGATATTTAGTAAATTTGGGCTTGCAAATACTCTATAGATAAATATCTAAAAAGAATTTGCTGTTTTTATTCTGAATTTCAATTTTTTTAAGGGGTGCGACAGTGTACAGCGCGGCGGCTCAATCACTGCCACTTTTAATATATGTGAAACGCGACTGATTGTACCTGCCTCCGGTAACTTGAATAAAAATATGAAATAAAAAAAATTCACTGATGCGAAAAACGCAAGTAATCATATAGAGCTGGCCAAACCCTGAAGGGGTTTGCTAGTATATATATATATATATATATATATATATATATATATATATATAAAAAAAATTAAAGTCTAATGCTATATAGTCATTTCGAATTTTAAACAATCATCATCAGTAAATACTGAAGAAATAATTAACAAATAAACAATACTTATAAAAAATTATAAAACGGTCGGTATCTGTAGAATAAAATACATACTGTTGTTTTAGGCAATCCAAATTTTTTTTTTTTTTACTGGTAATCCCAGTTTAGGCAATCCCAATCGAAAGCGTAAAGTTAGCTCACAAAGAACACCTATTACTTTGTAATTTTATTAGATTTTTTATAAAATATATTTTTGTTTTCCGGTTTATTTATTAATTATTAATTAAAGCTATTGCTTTTTCTTAAGGCAGTAAAATAATTATAAAATATAAGTTAAAAATATATAAAAATAGAATCGGCAATAGAACTGAGGAATGTAAAAACTAATTACAACATTCATGTTTCTTTAATATACAGGATATATTTACAAAATGTAACAAAAATAAGTATTCATTTATTTTTTTATGTAGTTGAACATTAAAGTAATTAATTATATAATAAAATTCTATGATGTTAAATTTCTTGGCACTAAAATACTATTTTAATATTTCTAGAAAGTATATAACAATAATAAAATAACGAGATATATGTTTTTGCTCACGTTCCAAAGAATTAAGAAAATAAATAAATTATAAAAAAAGTTTTCTCAAAATAGAAATAAAGATGTATTTAATTTAAAGTAGTGACACATTTTAAAGAGTAATTATAATAATAATGATATGAAAGTGGATCTGTGGTACTTTTCACTCAATTTTAGTTGCCGTAACTCTACTGGGCATAACAGAGTCATTTATCTTTGCACAGCACAAAATCAAATGTCAAAAAATAAAATCAATTATAGACAAGGAAGTAAATTCAATATAAAAATACTACGTAAAATTCAACAGGGGCAAGATAAAAAGTTTTATGTTGTCAATTTGTCTCGTTGTAATTTATTAACAGCTGATAATAATGTTATCAGTGTATTGCAATTTCTTTAGAACATCAGTTTGATCAGCCCAGAGCTGAAACTTTGAATGATCTGAAGTATGCGTGTTTTACAATAGTCGTCCCGAATGGACTTCGATCTACTAATGTAGTAGTATACAATATATATAATTTTTTTTTTTTGGGTGGGAGAGAACGTGGAAATGCATTTACGCACAGAGTGTTGGGCTCCCACTGGTGTTATTATCTAATCGCCATCAGCAGACTACGTATAAAACCAACCCTCTTTCTACCAGGACTCAACCTAGAATCGTTTAACACATTAGTTCAGGACGAGTCCTATCCTAGCCTGAGAAGGCTGCTACTTAATTTACACGGCTATCCGGGCCATCCTTTTTGGTCCTGAGAATGCTGCCGACAAATGGGGCCACACTCTTCCAGCTGTTCAGGTCACGGAGCATCATCGCAACCACGTTGTAGGGATTCAGTGCTCTGAGATCCCTCTCTAGTGTCCCCCGATCTGCCGCCCACCGAGCACATTTGAAAAAGGAGTGCTAAGCATTGTCCCGTACACCGGGGCAATAGAGCCAGTCGGAGGACGGCGCTTTCCCTATCACATGGAGATAAGCGCGGAAGGACCTGTGACCCGTTAAAAATTGGTCACGTAGTACTCCACCTCTCCATGCCACCGCTCCATCCACGGTCTGACCAGACAGATATAAGATTTGAGGTCCAACGTCCTCTAGTCTCGTGGTCCTAGGTCTCTAGCCATGAGAGAAACGTGCGAATCCGTTCCTCTTTCCCGGGTTTCCCGGTCTTCGCCTGCCCGTCGCCTCCTGTAGGCTACCTGGCGCTCCCTTGCCAAAAGAGAAATGTGTATGGCGCCGGCGAATAACCGGTACGACAGACTCGGAAACGTCCGATACGCGGAAGCGGCTCGAAAGGCCGTGGTGCTTTACATATGCGCGAGCCTTTTTGGTTTCTTTCGAATCTTAATGCCTGGCACTTCCATCTCGTATAACAGGACGGAATGCACCGTGGACATCAACAGTCGCAGTCTGCTAGTCTTCGGTCCGCCGACATTTGCCATGAGCTGGCTGAGAGCGGTTATGGCTCTCGCAACTTTGTCGGTGGCTCTCCAAAGCTGCTCAGCAATGCTGAGTTTCCGGTCAATCAATTTCCTAATTTCAGTGGGAGCTACGTTACACAGTGCTGGGAGCCGTGGGAAAGAAGTCGCCATGAGGTACCTCTAATTTTCCTCATGAGCCTATTTAGCTGGACGTCGACCTCTATTGACATCGTTATGAAGGTGGTCATGAAAACTATTTAGCCACAAAACAGCGCAGTATTCAGCTCAGGAATAAACTAAGGACAAAGCTGTGTTACGTCGGATTTTGGCGTTGGCTACTTAAGTTGATACAGCGAGATGCTGTACAATATTGGCCCTGTTTCTTACCTTCGAGGCAATTTTTTTAAGGCCGTTTCTGAATGTTAAAGAGCGATACAGATATGTGTAATATATTTTTATATTAATAATTAAAATCTGTGCTAATCTTCATCTCTCATTACTACTTTTTTCATTTTTTTTATTTTTATTTTTACTAGAGTAATTAACAATAATTATAATTTATGTATTTATTTTACGAAATAAGTGAATAATTGTAATTAATAAGAATTATATAATTATTTTTCAGGGATTTTTTTAAAAAAAAGCTAAAAACCATTTTCACCCAACCCTTGATTATCAATAAATATGGCTTAAGATAAAGAAAAACTGTTTTGTAGCAATGGCAGTATTGTACGTTAATTAAAAGATATCTATTTCTTTTTACAATCGGTATTTTTATCTTGATATAAAATTTACCAATACCTTTATAAAGTATTTACAATACTTTTTATTTTCTTTATTCATATCAAGGTCAAGGTTTTTAAGATAACTGTTCTTCAACTCTGGCACACTACTTCATCGCACACAAATTAACTATCTAACAAACGTTTCCTATATTGAATATATAGGAACTGTTGATCGAAGTAGGGTTGATTATTTTATCAAAAGTTCAGAAGTATATCTCCCTTTCTTTTTCTCTGTTTATCCTCCGGGAACCACCGTTATTACTTAAGAGGATGAATGAGGATGATATGTATATGAATGTAAATGAAGTGTAGTCTTGTACTGTCTCATGTCGACCATTCCCGAAATGTGTGTTTAATTGGAACCCAACCACCAAAAAACACTGGTATCCGCGATATAGTATTCAAATCCATATAAAAGTAATTAGTTACCTTTACTAGGATTTGAACCTTAGAACTCTTGACTTCGAAATCAGTTGATTTACGATGACCAGCGCGGTGGGCTTCAAATTATGTCTGTTAAGTTATATGGAACAGAAAATCCATCTAAAAATTTTTATAATTATTAAAACGTATATTTATTAATATGGATCAAATATACGGGTCATATGTTTATCGACAGTCTTTTTTTGATAAAAATACGAAAATACTACATAACATATTACAATAAAAAAAAAACGCGAATTAAAAAATAAAAATCTAGTCAGTTTATAGATGTGCATCGACCTATGAGAGGAATGCATTACGCGTAGTAAATTGAACACTGGATTACATTTTAATTATATTCTTTTCATCGGTGCAATATACAATGTTGTAAATAGACAATGCCGCCAAGTTTATTAATTGATCATCTTATAACCTGCAGGCTTCAGCCTATTATTAAACTATAAGGGGAGCTTTCTTATTGTTTTATTGTTGCAGACATTCAGCTAACAATAAAATGAGATAAGATTGAGTAATACAATAATAATATTAATAATAAATAATACTTCCAGGACGTACAATATCTAATGCATTCCAAAGATAAGAAAAATATCTTTTTGATAATCAAACCCGACCGAGTGATTAAAATATGTTGCCGTGAGATGCGAGAAATAATATTTGAACATGACATAAGTTTATATAAGTCAATTACAGATAATGCACTTGTTTTATAATTAATAAAATTATACACCTTTTATCTACTTCCGTGTTCTAAAGTACTAAATGGTAATTCCATAATGTTGAAAATAACAGCTTTCTTTTTCTTTTTTTTTTTTTGAAATCCCATTTCTGGGCGAAATGTCGGACTCGCTAACGGGTTCCGCAAGATGTTATTAGGAGTGCGTATGTGTGTCTGTGCCCTACTGAGTAAACCTCCTACCTTACCAACGCTCTTCCCAGGGCCGGATCCGCAATTAAGCATTATCACGGCCCTGGGAAGTGCCGTCGCCGCTAACTATCAGGATGGAGAAGTGCCAGGCCCGGCTATGCCGTTCCCAGCCGCCCCACCACAGTAGCCGGGACTCGGTCCTTTATTGTCATTGCATTTAACAAGGCCACTCCCGAGAGAGCATCCCCCCCCGCACGGGTCTCGGTATTTTCAGCTCGGGAATCAGGGGTCCCCCTTTTTTCTCGGGAAACCTTGTCCTCAGGAGTCCCTTGCTCAAGTTCGCCGCCCATTCGAGCCCATTCGAGCAAACCCGACGAACAACGACTCCAAAGAGGGCTGTCCCTCAACCCCTCGTTCCCCAGTCGTTTTATTGCATTACTCCATCGGCATAGTGAGGCAGTAGAGAATCAATGTTTACTCTCTAACATCTGTCTGACAATGTTCTCAGTGTTCAACGGACTAATCAGCAACTCGCATCCTGACGTTCACCAGCACAGCTGCCACACTCAAAAATTACATGTTCAGAGGTGTCCGTCTCGCCGCAGTACGGACATCCCTCACCGTCCACCCTCAGACTCCGTACAGGTAAGTCCTAATGAAAATGAGAGCTAATTTAGAATAAGGTAACGCCTAAACCTTCCTGAAATTTATACGAAATATAAAACGAAACCTATAACGTTAATTAGTAAACTAGACTGTTCCGATTGGGAAGTGTTTTATAATGACCAAACAGGAAGTGGCGTATAGCAAAATATTGTCAATATTTGCTAATTATTTCATTGACAATAAAAAATCTAGGAAAATACTGACAATAACATTGCTGTTCTACATGTGCACAAAAAAATACTGACAATAGAGTCGCTTTACCGTCACTGAGAAACAAACTGTTTTCCAATTAAAATTAGTTTTCCTGATTGATGTACGTATATACTACATACATTCATCCGGAAAATTTTTGTGTGTTTCTTTAGTCATAATGGATTATTGTGTGAAATGATTAGATTTGTCAAAACCTGGTAACTATTTTTTTAACACCATATTTTCCCTAAAAATGTAATAGAAATTTTTTAAAAATTTAGTTTGAATAAAAATACACTTCCAATAAGATAAGTTTTCATGATTTATTCAAAAAAGAAAAAAAACTAGAGATCTGCGCTTCGACTAGATTCTCTGAGTGTTTTAAACCCACTGCCCGTTCCAGTAGATCAATTAAGTCTCGAGTTACTGCAATTATTTTCAGCATTTTTCTTACGATTTTATAATATAGAGAGAATTTTTAAAATATCTTAATTGTAAATACTGTATTCATATAAAAAAATAGATTGGTATACAATGGCAATGTATAAACAAATAAAAACATATTGTTCAATTGTCTTTATTAAAACAAATTGATACAAAGGAAATTGCAGAAATAAATATAATTAAATAATAATAAAAGCAGATTAGGAAAAAAAATAATAAAAAAATCTCGGTGAGAAAAGTTGAAAGTAAAAGGTTAGCTTATAATATACTAGCCGGCCCGTCTAGAACCTGAACTCTGGGGCTCCGGTCAGCCCAGGCAAAACCCGGAGCAAACTCAGGGCCTCCCGGGGCCAAGAGGCCTACCCCATGGCTGCAGAGCTTGCTAGATTGTTCATTTCCAATTTTCCAGGGGGACAACCCCCTGAATTCTCGCACTATACGTTATCCTCATGGTTGTTAAATAATACTGATAAATAATAATTATAGAATTCAGGCTTTATAGAAACATGAAAAAGAAAATAAATTACAAAAGATAGAATAATAGTACCTATGGAAATAAAAGTATATACACCTTTGACGGCAAAAAATTCATAACTTATTTCTTTGCCATGATGACAGAAATATAATAATGAAGTAAAAGGATTAATTTATTTTTCCTTAATGAATATCTTTAATTTGCTACTGTATTACTTTAAACGGCTGCATTTTTTTATACTGGTATTTATTATTTTATATAAATAATTTTTTGTTCAATGGAATTTCGTGTGGATCACGCTAAGCATCGGTTAATTTCTTTTTCAACTTCTTTTTCTTCTCTTCCAAATACTTTTTTATCATTTTTCTATTGTCTTCCTCTTTGCACAGTCTGGGAACTTCTTGATACTCTGGACTATCGCCCTGTAGTCTTCTCTATTGCTGATCACTTCTATTTGTATATTCAGTTCTTTCCTGTCTTAGATTACCTCCTTACATCAATCTGTACATTAATTATATTAATTGCGTATTTTTTACGGTATTATGAAGTTTAAGTTTAAGTTTTACCACCGATTCCCTTTGATTTTTACCAGAACTGCAGGAATTACTTTTGTATTCATGAACTAACAAACAGTTATATACTGAACGTGATATTATTTTTTTAACCTCCGGGTCCACCGTTAGGTATTGCTTCGGAGGATGAAATGAATGACTTGTACCGTGTGTGAAAATGCCACGCCTGACCGGGATTCAAACCCGGGACTTCCAGATGAAAGGCCGAGACGCTACCACTCGCGTCACGGAGGCAGGAATTCTGAACGTGATCTAAATAAAATATTTATCTAGGTAACAGCGATAAGTGGTGTAATAAAAACATTTTCATATAACTTCATAAAGTAAATTAAGATAAATTAAGATAAAACTTCGAGAGTATATGCACTCTCGAAGTTGAGTTTTAAGTAACCTATAAATGGCAGTAGCTTTTAGATTGATTTGAATGCTAGATTGTGGATGCCGGTGTTCTTTCTGGCTGGGTCTCAATTAAACATACGTTTCAGGAGTGGTCGGCCTGAGTCTGTTCAAAGCTACATATTTACCGGTGAATTTACACTTACACGCCAGACTGCGAACAGATGCCTTGGCATCTCTGTAGAGTACTTTTAAAATGTTACTGCTATTACTCTGTAAAAGCGTATTGCATAAAATAAATATGATTGCAATTAAAATTATATTATAAATAATTCAGATCAGTTCCATATATATTTAAATTTAGGTTAGCTATTTTAAAATTAATTACAAAAAAGAAAGTTAAAAAGAAAAGTTTACGGGGTATTAACAAATGATTATAAATAATAATAACATTAATCACTTCGTGTAGTGATATATATCCAAGTAAATATACTGCTATTATTATTTCATAAATTATTAATGAAAAAAAAAATATATATATATATATATTAGTATATTTCTTAAAATATTATAAAACGAATTCGTGATCCATGAGATGTAGTGCAATGTCAGTATTATTTTACATTTTAATTATACTCTGTACAAGTTATTAATAATATAATGTTTAAACTATTTATTTATAATTAGATTACATTAAGCAGTTTTATTATTTTCAGCCCTACAAGAAAAGACTCAAACTCAAGACTGAACAATAGAATGTTTATATTAATCCATTCTTATAAAAATTAATTTCAGGTTGTACATAATTGTAATTACGTGCATAAACTGTTATTTTTATTGTAAGAGTTATAAAAGATCTTAAAAATATAATATAAAATCTAATTTTTATAATCCTTACAGTAAACGATAAAAACAAACAATGAAAACTACTAAAGATTAGTAATAAAAATTTTAATATAAAAACATTTCAATTCCCTTGTTTCAGTTCTTTCACGTCTAAATTCTTGTCCTTAGTTCTTTCATGTTTTCGATTATCTCCTTGTATCAATTTATACATTTAATTTTATTAATTGAGTAAATTAAAATAAATTACATAAACTCTCGAAGTTGAGAGCTCTAAGCTTTGAGTCCTTATAAAGGCATTACAAATAATTCAAATCAGTTCCATATACGTTTAAATTTAGGATAGCTATTTTAAACTTATTTCTGCCCTTGTTCGTTCTGTAGTACTATACAATTTAACCAAAAAGATAAATCCCAAGGGATTCGTATAAAGGTACCAGGGTAGTGAATGACATCAATGAATAAATGGAAGAAGGTTACAATATTTTCTCAAAGGAAAAGGATTGGTGGAAAGATAAACTAATAATGGAATCCTTAAAAGAGGAGAGGGGTTGATTTTTTTGGATTATTTATATATGCAATGTAGGTAACAAATCTGCTTTATTAAAGTTTTCTCTAAACTGCCTCTTAAGAAAAACGAAATGATTCTCTACGATATCCCCCAACGCCTTAAAGATTTCAAAAAAAAATTAAATGATCAATGCCTCATATATAGAAATATTTGAAGGAAATCGGTTGGATAAATTCTGAGACATAAGTCCAAAAGCAGTGCCACATCATATGTTCATACGTATATACGTACGGATAGTAAAAAATGTATATATAAACTTGATTTTTGGTGTGTGTAATCTTCACGTAAATATCTAGAAACCAATTACTAGAATTTTTGAAGAGTTAAATGGATTTTGATTTTTCGAAACCTGACTATTTTTTTTTTAATTTCTAGTTAATAAATGAAGATATAAACTTCATGTTTTGGTGTGTATAACCCAATTTCTGGATTTTTAGAAATTTGACCTTGAAACGGGTGAAGAAAGGAAAAATTTTTGAACAATGATTGAAAATTTTTCCCATTTTCAAATATACTAAACGAGATATACTAAATGAGTTTGGGGCTTCTAATTATTATTCTTCAGATAAAAACCTAATATCCATTTTTTTGTTTTTTAATTTCTATTTTTTAATTGGCGCGACGGGGTACGGGGCGGCTCAACCAACACAGCCACTGTTACTGTATATGTATCGTGAGTGTCTGCATTTGCCTCTGGTTACTTGATTACAAAACATAAAATAAAAAAAATGAGCAACGAAGTAGGGTCACCTACAATGTGTTTCGACGGGTAATGCTATGAACCGGGAAAAATACATTTTCACTCGTACGAAGTAGGCCGACTGTTCTGAAAATCACTTTCTTAGATCACTCAAGATTTCGAGTCTTTTTTTCCTGTTTATCCTCCGAAAATCACCTTCAAGTATTACTTCAAAGGATGAATGAGGATAATGTGTATGAGTGTAAGTGAAGAGTAGTCTTGTATAGTCTCAGATTGACCATTTCTGAGATGTGTAGTTAATTGAAACCCAAACACCAAAGAACACCGGTATCCACGATCTAGTATTAAAATCCGTGTAAAAGTATCTGAATTTACTAAGATTTGAACGTTGGAACTCTCAACTTCGAAATCAGCTGATTTACCAAGACGCGTTCACCACTAGACCAAGCCGGTGGGTAAATATATATACATATAAAACAACGTCGTGATTGATTCATAATCAACGCCCAGAAAAAACTATTGAAGATAAATTGATGAAAATTGGGGGGTACACGTTTTTGCTTATGTTGTAACTGCACCCTAGGAAAGGAATTTTTTGAGATTCCTATTTTAAATGGATAAAAGGGATAACAATGAAATTTATATAGTTTTTAATTTTGCGGCAACAAATGAAGACATCAAACTTTGATATTTTATATGGAATCTTCATGTGAATTTCTAAAAATCAACTTCTACATTTTTTGATATTCGTACTTGAAAGGGTTGAAGAGATGGTGAACAGCTCAGCCAATTAGCCACTGCCACTGTTTCTGTATGTGCAACATGACCGGCTCCACCTGCCACCGGTTGCTCGACTAAAAACTACAAAAAACCTAACCGCGACGGTAAACGCAAGCAACCTTATTCCGCGGGCAAGAGACCGCTCTATAATTAATGATTCTTAGGTAGCTCAATATTTTCTCATAGTGTTTGATCTTATTCAAACCTCAGAAAGGCCTCCAATCCCCATAAAGACATGGATGACAAAACCTCTTTTTTCTCATTTTTGGACTGCAAATCTTATTGTTATATTAATTAAATGATTCCACTATATTAATATATCACTTCAGTTATGTATTTTGGCAATATCATTCAGGGGTTGGGGGTCTCTTGAATGAAATTAATTTAATTTTAAATAAGAATTAAAAATAATTTCTAATTTTTTTCATCAGTTGTTTTATTTGATATCTTCAAACTGAATTAACCGTTTTTTTAAAAGTATTTTTCGATGACTTCTGAATTCATCATGGCTACTATTGATCATGGGAGTGGAGAAATACGGTCACCACAGATTCTGAAGCTACAAAAGTTACTCACAGTAGAAGAATTTTTTTAAAATTAATTATTTATGTGTATATCTACTCGTACATAATTTAAATGTAAAATTTTCCTCCAGAATTGTTTATCTTTCCCTCTATAGAACTCTTTGCCATTTGTTTTTAAGATTTATCCAATTGTAACCAAAATCTAAAAATCAGCTATGTAAATTATCATTTATTCATAGTATTCTCCTGTTAGGGAGGTCCTGTCACGGCTGCTGCTCTCCAACTTAATCTATCCTTTGCTAACCTCTTTGTTTCAGCGTTTGAAATAAATTTCTTCCTTTCCTTCCATTCTCCAAGCCTTATATTGTATCCACTAATAAACCTTCTTCTTATACAATGTCCTAGCCGGTTCCTTTTCCTATATTCAATTGCATTTAGCATTTTCCTATTCTATCCGATTCTCATTAACATTTCTTTATTTGTTATTTATGATCTTGTCATCTGACTTTGCCAGTTTTTTAAATTTATCAATTTTAAAGAAATAATTTATAAAATTAAAAGAAAAAAGTGTCCAGTGTAACCAATATCTAAAAATGGGGTTCTAAATTATCAGACGTATATAAAATATTTTATGAAATAAAATAAAAAAGTAAATAAATAAATAACGAAGTTATTAATAATCAAATTTGAAGAAAATTATCTATTAAGATTTTTAATTAAAATTAATATATAAAATCTTCAAGATGAAAAAAACGTAAAATGGTCACTTTTTTAACACCTAAATTGGCTGCAGAAAATATTTAAAAAAAAGAAGAAAATATTAAAGATTAAATGTATCATTTTTCGTGTCATCCTTCGAATATACAATTAAAAACTCTATTTCAGCATCATTTTTTTCTTCTATTTTATTTTTAACTAATAAATTTGTTCAAATATAAACTATAAAAAATATTTTTACTCTGCCTTATCTTATTACTTAATAGGAAAAGGGTGTTTAATTATCAGGGGAAGAAACAGTAAAAATCTAGGTTAATTTCAATACATTTGAAATATAAAAATATAATAATACCGCAAAAGACTGCATTAGATAGCACACAATTTATGTAATATACGATTTCTTGAAAAAATAAAATACAAGCACACTTAATACATGTTTATATATTTTTAGTTAGGTTGAGAATAAAAATTTATTTGTACAAGAAATTCACCACTCGTAACAACTTTATCTAAATAGGTCGCGGAAATTAGACATGGAAATAAAATGCTTGTACTTAAATTTATTATAAAAGAAAAATCCTTTGTAATACAAATGTTCTAATTTCCTTTGCACACTCATGTTATACGAATGGTAGATATTCAATTAAATCCTCATTATTTTTATATCATTTACCTAAATGTGCAAACCTAATTATCAATAAAAACGATTAAGGAAAAAGAAATTTATATACGGTTATAAATCTTTCTTTATAACAATAATTCAGCAAATATGTTCTCAGAACAATACGTATCTATTCTTCGTAATTCATAGTAA
The DNA here is from genome assembly GCF_047948215.1 of Lycorma delicatula. Taxonomy (NCBI): domain Eukaryota; kingdom Metazoa; phylum Arthropoda; class Insecta; order Hemiptera; family Fulgoridae; genus Lycorma; species Lycorma delicatula. The sequence goes on from NC_134464.1 coordinate 44,687,382, forward strand.
CAGATTTTAACATCGTTTGCTATTCTCCCTATACGTTTACCAATGAGTTTAATAAACTAAATAAACTCATAAAACTATATGAGTTTAATAACTTCCTTATAATAATGGTAAGAAATTTGAGATCGTCTTATATTATTCCCTTAAAATGACGTACTTTTTTTTTAAATAACACAATCTGATGTTATTAAAGTTTTCTTAAAAAAAAGAAACTAAATAAAATACACTTTTGTAGCTTTTTTTAAAACCTATTTTGGATTTACGCTCGTGTGAAACGCAAAAAATATTTATACTATCAATTTTCTAATAAGTAGTATTTTTTTATACCGTCATCAAATTTTGGTATTTTTCGTTTAATAGTTTTCCGATTATTGATCATATTTCCAAGCAACAAATATATTGGAAATAATTTTTTTTTTGACTCACGTAATTCATTAGTAACAAATTTGGTCACAAGCACAGTCACCGGTATTGTTAAAAATGTATACATTTACTGATGCAGAAAACATGCTCGCTTTATGTTTTAGTTTCACGATTTGCAGTTAGCAACAACTGCAGTTCAATGTAACTTTCCTAGAGTACGGTAGGGAGCCTCCTACTAGGCAACAATTTACTCTTGGGACAGGTTGTTCTTTTTTAAAACGACTCGTTCTTCTTCCAGGAGGCAACCGTAAATAGTATCGTTTATCTGAAAATGCTTCAAAATTTTCTAATTCCTCACTTAGACAATGACCAAGATGGACGCAATTATTATCAACAAAACGTGGCACCATTTCTTTATCGCCTAGAAGTCAGAGATTTTCTTGATACACGATTCCCAGGTCGGTGGATTGGTCGTAAAGATTCAGATGCATGGCCACCTCGCTTCCCAGATTTGACCTCGTTAGATTTTCTCTTGTAGGTTTTCATAAAAGATCGGGTTTATGTACTACCTTTACCTGCTGATCTTGTTGAACTAAGACTTCGAATTAACACTGCAGCTGTAAAGGTAACGCCCGACTTGCCGGCTACAGTCTTTAGTGAAGTCGACTTCAGGTGGGATGTATGTCGCATTACAAATGGAACCCGTACTGAACCAAAGTGAATGTTTGGTGAAAAACTTTGTGTTTTTTTTTATGAAATGAGATCTCAACCTAATCTATAAGTTACCTAAATATATTTTTTTATAAAGTTGCGAAGTCATTTTTGAATCACCCTATATTATTTGTTATGCGAATTATGTCCTAATTATACAGAAAATTAAAGATATTTTACGAAGAGTAAAATATTTAGTCTGCAAAATACATATAATAAATATAATAATTTGATTATGCAAAAAAAAATAAATAAACCAAAGCAATGATTTTTACTGGTAAACAACCACTACGATGAAAAATAAGTATGAAAGAAATGAGTGGTCATGGAACAGTTCCCATATTTTAATTTTTTAAGGTGTAAAATATCTTATTTAGATGACGAAAAATGGCAAATAAACTTAAAATATTTAGGCATTTATGTGAAACACACAAGGAAAGTATTTCTTTTAAAAAGTTTTCAAATACAATTCTATAACACTATGGCACTATATTGATATACTTTACGGGACTGTGAAACAGATCCTTTAATAGAAAATACAGATCAAATTAGAGTTGCCGAAATGAAGATTTTCAGGCTGTGGTTTACTAGATAAGATAAGAAATAAGGATAAAAGCCGGGATTTATAAAAGTATAGCTTCAATTAAAAGATGAGATTTATAAAATTGCCTGTGTATCATATGGAACACATAGAAGAAAATAGGCAGAAGTGTGGGTCACCCAAGGAAAAGGTCACCCCGGAACAGGCAGAATAGCTTAAGCCTCAAAGAAGAAGGAGGAGGAATAGTAAGTGGTGAATTTGTGGTATTGTGTGGTGAAGGGGGAGGAGAAGGAGAAAAAGGTAAAGAGATTGTTTGCAGATGTAAGATTTAGCTACTCGAAAAGAATTTGATAACGTTTAAGTTCCATTTCACTAGCACGTTTCCATTACATAATTATATATATTAAATAAAATTGTAATAAAATCATATTAAGCATAACATTCAATTAATTTTTTTATTACATCGAGAATTTAATAATGAAGCACACATAGCGTATCTGATATCTCTATGAGTTGTAGTTGGCAAGACATTACATTTTCATAAAATAAATAAAAGAATGGAAATATTACAATTTAGAAAATTAAAATTTGATATATCTATTTTAAAAAAAATATGTAGAATAATGTAAATAAAAATTAAAAATTCCTTTCGGCACGCCGAATGGCGTGCCGAAGATTTCAGTGGTGCTAAATAGGAGATACAAAAATTTTCCACCTTAAAGTTAAAAAAAATTTCAAATATATTCAATACGACAATGGTTGCATATGAAAAATGTTTCACATGTTTAGCATTCGACAAGCCCCATCTTCTTACAATTCCAGCAATATTTTAGTCATGGTTATTATTTGCCGTAACGGTTGGTCATATCAATAATTGTTTCAGACAAAAGTTTTAGGTAATGTTCAGAGGACTAACGACCACTTTAAACCGATTCGATAATCTTTTGTCTTCGAAACCCAATTTTTTCCGCCCCCTAGGACAATGGTTGGTGATATCAAAAAACTTTACTTAGATAGGTTTTAGATCCTTATCCAAAGAATAGTAAGAACTTTAAACGAATCCAATATTTTACTTAATAGGAAAGTTACAGCGATATGAAAAAGCCATCCGATTTCCATCATCATGGTCCGATTTTGCACAAACTCAACCGAGATTATGGATCGTTATATTTATGTTATCAATTTGAAAGCGATTGACGCAAAATTATGGTAGTTATCGTGTTCACAAGAAAGAAATGTATATAAGTATATATAAACTTCTGAATTGACGGTGATTGTGGGGTTTCGGGGAAACGCTTCTGTGAAACGCGAAGATATGTCGAAATTTTCCGGAAGTCGAATCATTGTACCCATTACAATAGGTAGCTTTTCTTATGAAATCTACGTAAGAGATTTTTTTGTCAGTTCACGTAAAAAAAAATAAAATAAAAAATAATAAATTAAATGTTTTAATGAACTTTAAAAGAATTAAGAAACACAAAAACATTTTAAAAAATCAGATCGAAATATTTATCCTCTAACTTGACTACATTAATCGTTTTTAAATTAATAATTCTAATTTTGACATACCTTGCTATTCATTCGTGAATATAAATTTTAAATAAGCACACTTTTTTAATTACGGTAGTTTTAATTTATTATTTTTTAATCACAATATTTTTTAATTCATATTTAACAAATAAAATCATATTTAATTATCACGTAAAAATTAATTTTATCGCTTAGTTAAATTTTTGTAAAAGGTGGTGGAACCATGTTTTTAGCGTTAGGTTAAAGTAAACTATGTCAAGCTAACATTAAAATACAAGCATTAGGAACGTCGCCAATATCGTATTGACATTTTATGACTTTCAGTAACAGCAAAAAGAGATATGGGCTTCATAAAACGAATCCTAAGAACATTTAGGACGACACGTGTCACCAAGTTTCCGTGTTATTAGTGACACTGCATTTAAATCATCGTCATTAAACTAGAATGATATACTTAACACGAGCGAATACACAATTTCATCCTCGTGTGATTCTAACAATTTATTTTAAAACAGTGCATTTTATAATTTTCTTTGTTTGTTCCTTCTTAATTTAAATTTGTTTAAAGAATAATTAACACCGTGTAAACAATATTTAGAAGCCAATTTTTATAATAATATGACAAAATGTTAAAATAAGAAAGATTGTATAAGTTATTGAAATCTCTTTTAATGTTATTTAATTTTAACAAATTTTGTAAAGTTAAACTTAATTAGAATCTGTATTTAGAGATTCATTCATTTTTTTTTAGTTTTCTTTTAATATTTTATTGGTATAATAAATTACTACATCCATTCCTCAATTCACGAAGTTCGATTTATGAATTATCATTATTACAGGCAGAATAATCTACACACCCGTTTTCAAAATATAATTTTTATTTTATTCGATATTAAGAAAGATCTAAACAAAAATTAATTCTTTTCTTAAAAATTCAGTAAATATTTAATCCATTTACTAGGGGGAACACCAAAATTTCTATCAAGAAAATTAACGTACAGATAAAGGAATGCCCAAATTATTAACAAATTTCAGAAGTTTTTCAAAAGTATACTGTTGAATACAAACAATCCAAATCATAAAAAGCATTATATTAGTCTCTCTATACCTTTATAGATGAGTTTAAAAAAACTTAAATATGTTAAAAATTCATTATTTGGTATATTTTTTTTCTTTTTACTTCCTTGTACAGTATTGAAAACGCAAAAAAATTCGGTTTTCAGATGTCAACGGAAATATCAGTTTTGACCATCCCTGAATTCATTTTGACTAGTTTCGGCGAGACGGCTGTACGTACGTACGTATCTCGCGTAAATCAAAATAGATTGTTTCCACACTTAACTGGAAGAAAAGAACTAACTTTTTTCCTACAAAGTAATGAGTGTTAAACTGAAACCTACAGATCATGCCAAAAACTAAATTACTGTCAATGGTTTAAACGTTTTATTGACCAATATTCCGTAGGTATCCTAGACATTACGTTTTTACATATGAAGCGTAGTTTGATTTGGAAGGGTATATTAATTCACAAAATACACGACAGTAGTCGACAACTAACCCTCGTGAATTACACGAACAATCTTTACACGAAGCGAAAATTGGAGTCCGGATTGGTGTGAGTCGAACATGCATTGTGGGTTTAATATTTTTTTGAAAATATAGTTAATAGTGATCGTTACTGTGCTGTTTAAATAAACGTAATTATTCAGTAAGTAGAAATCAATCGCGGTTGATTTCAACAAGATGACGCCATAGCTTACACACCTAATATAAGTCAATGCCTTTTTTATGAAATATCTTTGGTGAACGAATAATTTCGAGAGGTTCGTGGCCTGCACGATCACCCGATCTGAATCCCCCAGATAACTCACTATAGGGGAAGAAAAACAAGCAGTGTATCGCAACAGAACATGCACGATTGACGAACTAAAAGTCATAATAATGGCATACGTAAGAGACATTCCAGTATATCAGCTGGTTAAAGTAGTTGAAAACTAATTGAAACGTGTGCAGTATTGTACTGATGTTGGATGAGATCATTTTCATCACCTTTTATAAACTATTTCAATTATTGTAATATACGTTTCTATAAAATAAAGAAATAAAAATATATAATAAAAATTAAGAAAGTTTCGTCATTACACTTCTATAATTCCAGTGTACAGCAACTTTCCGAACGCATACTTTTTAGAACGATGTCTTCGAAAGTATGGTTTAAAAATTAAAAAGCACAGCAAACTATTATCATTTTGAACATGTTCAACTTAGGATAATTGAACAGTCCTAGAATTAAATTCATCTTTAGTTTACTATAATTTTCCATACGAAAAGTTTTAGTGGTATTTTTTTCTTTTTCTAGAAAAAGGTACATATACACTGACAGCATACTGACAGATCAAGATGAATAGTTTTATTTAAATATTTAATGTTGGAAGGGTAGATAATAGAAAAAAGTTCAGCTTAACTGAATTATACTTTATCATCTCATTTACAATAACTGTAGATCTTATACGACAGGTTTTCCTTTTTGCAAACGCGGTAAATCTTGTTTTTCATTAAGTAATACATTAAATTTAATTATCAGTTCTCTAATGAATGGAAAGTGATTAAGACTAGTTCAATAGTATGAAGGATGATTCATCACTGATACATTTAAAAGAGCAGTTGGTGAGGGGATTGTTGCTGTCATCTCAGATTATATCCGGATCTTCGCCAAACGAGAGTTTAGGGACTTTAATTTAACAAATGATAAGAAGAGGAAAAATAAAATGTTTATAGACGATGTATTGGTTAAGTAATGTTTTTGAACAGGAAATAAGTTTTGCAAAAAAATTATATAAAAAATGTATAACCTAACTATAGGAAATATACAAGTATGTAGAAGCAGTGTATTGAATTAAAACATCAATCACGTGATCTAGGAAGGTCACGAGAATTGAATACCTTCATACATTACGAAATATGTTTCAGATAATATATTATTATTCTTTTTTTATTATCTTATGATAAACAACACAAAATTACCTACAAAAGCATAAGGTACGACAGCTAACAATATTTTCTGTCCATGTATATAATCGTGCCAAATCACATACAGAATGATAAAACAACTACAGTCATTAAATCCAAGGATTATTGGTAGTAGATAGCGTTTTGTTTTAAATTTGCTAAATACATAAACTGTTTAGGCACGAGTACGCGTGGAAACACACACATCGACTAGAATTAAAATCAAAATGCAACCGTACGATAAGTCGACCCCTAATTTAATATCTGTAATTTATTCGCGATTGTCAACATAATTTTACGGGTGGATTGATCGTTGTCATAACGAATATTATTCCTTTATTTTTTTGGGAGAGTGCCTGGGTCACGAAACATCAAGAAATGTAAAATCCAACCTATAAACCATTCTAGAGCTATGATGCTAGGAAAGTAAAAATTGCAAAATAGCAAGCCTTCAATTTTTTTAATTTTTTTATGAAAGCTGTACTGTTATATAAAAATGTTAATAAATTTATCATGAGAAAAACTGTGTTAAGCTTAAAAAAATATATATTTGATATGACTAGCTACTTTTTTTTCTTTTTTTTTGAGAATAATTAACCTATGTCATTTTTGGGGAGTAACATTAGACTCATAATCGATTGTTTATATAAAAGATAAGCGTTATTTTTTAAATGTTGTTTTAAAGATTTCCTTCAAGAACGATTTTATTTTGAATAACTTCTTATAATACTCTACCTAATAAAAGGAGAGAGATCAGGAAAAACAGTTTTTGTTTTTTTTTACCAACTTTTCGAAGAAAAGTATGGTATTGCTTTTGGTCGCATGATGGGATTGAATTTAAATTTTCTTTATTATATTCTATTTTCGTTTTAAGGTAAGAGGAGCAAGAAAATACCATTCACTAAAAATGTAATTTTCTTATATAAATATATAGGCCTACATATAAAATTTTTGGCTTGAACTCCAAAACCACACAGTATCAATTTCATTGAAATTTATATATGCTGTAGTAGTGTATCTGAAGTTGCGTGTCTGAAAGTTTTATTTAGATTAATTGAGTAGTTGTTGAGTTACATTCAATTTCTTCCAAAAATTTGAAATTTTGTTGTTTGAAAATCTCAAAAACTGCTTGGTCAATTTCATTGAAATTTGCATATGCTGAAGTTGTGCATGTGAAAATTTTATGAAAATTGGTAGTTTTGTTTTTTAAATGGAAGTAAGCAGATAGTTCAAGCGGTGAGTTTAGATAGTATAGAATATTTATAATTTTGTTTTTAACAACAATATATTTCCACTTACCAACAATGTTTTTAAATGTATTATCCAAGCGCTTTCAGAATCATTTCTCCATCATCAGGGGTTATTTAAAACTATAACTTTGTATCCTCGCATATAGTGTTATATGTATGATAACAACTAAAATTAAAACGAAGTTAAAATTGTTATTTTCATACATAACTCTAATATTCAGCATAGAACATGTTAGAAAAAAATCGTTTGTTTCTTCTTAGATCATACATTAGTTATATTATTATTTGTTTTCTAATTAAAAATTAGAAAAAAATTATTGTATATTGCCTTACAGGTAACATTAATTTTTATTTTCATTTACTTGTAGATTTATATAATTAGAAAAAAGTTTTTGTGCTAAATATTCGTAATTAAATAAAATAATTTTCAATTAAAAACTTAATTTTGAGCAATGAGTATCATGTAATAATAAAATTATTAAATATATATTGCAACAAAAGTATTAACAATCAAAAGGCTATTTTACATTTTAATGAAAATGCTGAACAGAATTTATTATAAAAAAAAAAAACTTTTTCCTATGCCAAGTAATACTGTATTCATGCCAAGGTGATTGTAATAAAGTAATAGAATAAAAGGTATTTTAACATTAACCGAATTCTTTACCATAATTAAAATAGAAAGAATTTCAACAAAAATATTAAATTTTAAAGCTTTTTTCCTTAATTATAACAAAAGATCTGATGTGGACACCATATGAGTTCCTTGTACGCTGTTAAATTACACACATATGTTTTTTAAAATGAAAATTACATAAAATTCTACTTCACTAATAACTTCTGATTTTTTAATTTTTTTTTTTTTTTTAATTGTTATTATTGAATTATTATTTATTGTAAAACTTTTTTACAATCAGAGGTCAATACTTATTAATCAGTATATTTAAATTTAAGAAAAGAAGATGAAGTGGATTCGAACGGACATGCCTTCCCCTTGTAAAACCAAACATTTCATTAATTAAAATTTTGTTTGGCTATAACACTGGAACGAATGAAAATAAGTACAACCTGTAATAGATAAATTGTTGAAAATCTCTCGATGATTTCATCGAGAATCCAATCTTTTTTTTGATTTTGGTCTTTTTTGGACACTTTTGGTTCTGTCCATTGCAATCAAAAAGGGAGGTGCACAACTAGATGTTACATCAGTTTTAAATCCAAAATTTCAACATCCTACGACAAATCGTTTTTGAGTTATGCGAGATACATACGTACGTACATACGTAGAGATTCAGGAATGATCAAAATGGTCATTTCCGTTGAAATCTGAAACCCGAAATTTTTCCCTATTACAATACTTCCTTTTACTTCGTATAAGGAAGTATATAAGGAAAAACGTTATTTAAAGACTACAAATTTTAAATGTATTTTATCAACTAATCTATTCTGCAATTTCTAACGTTCATTTTAAATATACTTCACTTCTTCACCTATGTTATTAATTTTGATTTCAGAATGACACAGGTTAAATTCATGATGGCTCAACAAAATAAAGGCTACCAAACTTATAATCTGAGGTAGCTTGCCTCTAAAGTTCTTCTGCAAAATTGATTCATTATGGTTGAAGGTAATATTTTTTTGCTTAACCTTTATAAATTATATTTTAGTGAGATAATTTTTCATTACCCCACTCAACGGACCTCCGTGGTGAAATGGTAACATATTTGCCTAAGATCGATAGGTTGTGAGTTCGAATTTCAATCAGGTTTCGTATTTTTCACATGCTTTTCTTTTTCCTGTTTAGCCTCCGGTGATTACCGTTCAGATAATACTTTAGAGGATGATATGTGTGAGTAAATGAAGTGTAGTCTTGTACAGTCTCAGTTCGACCATACCTAAGATGTATGGTTAATTGAAACCCAACCACCAAAGAACACCGGTATCCATGATCTAGTATTCAAATACGTGTAAAAAATAACTGACTTTACTAGGACTTGAACTCTCGACTTCCAAATCAGCTGATTTGGGAAGACACGTTCACCACTAGACCAACCCGGTGGTTTATTTTTCACATGTTAAAAATATATATCGTTAATCAGCAACTACACTGGGCAGTGAGCTTGTAGTAGTTAAAAAACAAAAAATAATAATAATGTTTGTTGAGAGATTTGATGACAGACTCTTGCTAAAATTTATTATATTTGAAACAGATTTTTTTAGTAGCCTTAGTTCTATAAAGCGACATTAAGAATTTTACAAATGTTTTTAACGTATAACAATGATTGACCAGTACTTATACTCTTTTTCCATGGACCACGTTTGAACACATTTAAAAATAAATAAAATATACTAAGATATTTAAAGAACTTCTAGTAAATAAATAAAATTCAATAACAGTCCGTTATTGAATTTTATTTATCTTATATAATATATTTTAACCTGTAAGTACAGTCTAATAGATTAATTTACTTAAATCATAAACTAATTTTAATCGTTATCATAGTATTGATTGATAATTACTTCTCAGCCTTCAAGTCGATTAATTGTTAAAGAAATAGTTTCATACAAAAATATTTATGTTCAATATGAAAGATTAAAAAACAGCTGTTTGTAAGGTTTTTTTTTAAATTTCAACAATAAATAAAATTATATAATTATTTATTTGTTTTATTTTAAAATGCAAAATAATAATAATTTTTTTCTAAATAATTAATTTTACTAGGAATATACGGGGGAAAATGTTTTAAGGTAAGCTTTTCCTCATACAATTTAAGTTTTATATTTGTACGTCGAAAATCCTCTCTAAATTATGGGTACTTATTTTACTTCTATCTTTTTATTTTAAATTTTCCTCAGTCATGAAATTTATATAATATATAAATTAAATTTAATTATCAATTTGAGAATGGAATGCAGAATAGTAACAATTATTTGTATTTATTCCTGTACTTAGTTTTAATACATAAATTATTTTTATGTTCAACAATAAATTTCAGGAAGTTTTGAGCCACGATACCATTTTTTCAAGAAATATTTGTACTAAAATTCTAACAATATGTTTATTAAATACGTATAATTTCAAGAGAGAGAGAGAGAGAGAGAGAGAGAGAGAGAGAGAGTGAGAGAGACGGACACACATATTCAAAAAACATTCCAGTTTATGTAAATGATGTATATAGTTTTAAATTACAAATACATTTCTGAACCGATAACAACGAATTGTAGATTTGAGTCTAGAAACTAGATTACTACTATTCGATCAAATACTTCAATACAGAACCAAACAGAACTTTCAATATACCGTCCCAAAAATTCTATACGCTTTCATTTAATTAAGTACGATACAGAACAACATAATTATTATAGGATTATTTCGATCTATTTCTCAATATAACAGTAAAATTATAGTACCAAGATAGTGCTCTATTACATAACAGAATAACAGTGTCGGTATATATTTGTGGGAATTAAAAAAAAACTATTTTCCCCAAATGGGTTGGAAGTGGAAAGCGAAATTATTAACTCTACCACGGTTTAAAATCCAAGAGATTTGCAACATCTACGAAATAATATTAAAAAAGTTGACAAACTTATAAAAAAAAACTCATATCATGGTTGAAAGTATAGCCATTCGTTGCGAGATGGATATAAAACAAAATTGAAAATAATCGATCAATGAAGCCGTTACTTGATGAAAATCAAGTGCTTGGGATATGGAAATGGAATTTTATAGTGTATATGCCATGCCTGCCCGGGATTCGAACCCGGGACCTCCGGATGAAAGGCCGAGACGCTACCACTCACGTCACGGAGGCCGGCCACTGGAGCTGAACTAGGAAGGACTGTTCATCGTTTGCACTTTGAGTATTGCCAGTCTATATCAAACACTGACTTTTGAACACGGTTGCGTAATCGTAGTGTTGTTTGTTAAAATGCGGTTAACTGCCAAATAACGTGTATTCGTGACGGAAAGTTGTTTAAACACGAAATCTCATGTTGTGTAAGGGCGTAAGTTTAGGGAGAAATTTGAAATATATTATTCAGAAATTAGTTAAAAAACCTTGTGAAACAGGTTCGGTGTTACACTAAAAACGTATCCAAAGCAGATCAGTCTTAATGTCACGGTCATACAGGAGGATAATTTGCGGAAATTAAGCCGGGAAAAAAACATTATATATGGTTCAGTTCACATTGCAGTGAGGAAAATGCTGAAATTTATCCGTTTTGAATGCAGGATTTCTATAACCTAATTTTACTAATGTTTATAGTAAAAGGGTTCACTAGTGTCAATGTTCAAGATCTTCATTAGAGGCAATATTGCTTTTTTAGGTCAAGTGTAGTTCGCAGATGAAGCATGATCACCTTGGTAGGTATGTTAATAAAATTACCGGACCTGGGGTACTGAAAACCCGCACATTTTCTTTGAATCTTCCTAACACCCACAAAAAGTATTATACGGTTTCAAAGCGACGAATAACAGGAACCTTGTTTTTTGGAAAAAAACTGCGAGGTGATGCCGTCTATCAAGAAATTATCCAATAGTTCATATCCTTACTGTAAGAGGATGAGCGCTGGTGGTTGCAACAGGACAGCGCTACTTACCATACAGATTGCTTTATTATGGAGATATTGCAGGATTTTTTCGGTGGAAGAATCGTTTCTAAAGGATTGTGGCTACTTCCGAGGACTTCCTTCTGTGGGGTTTCTTAAAAAAAATTGTTTACAAGAACAATCCACACACCCCTGAAAGAATTGAAATATTATCAATACCATCCGTGAAATATACAGAGTGTGGTTAACAAACGTAGCCAGGGACATGGTCAAACGTGTTGACAAATGCATAGAAGTGGATGGACATCATTTTCAACACCTTTTGTAAATTATTATGTAAATTTTTGCTAATAAACTAATATTAATAGACTAAACGAAGCGAAGGTGACTCTTTTAAGTTGAACATTCTGTACATATTTTTTTTAAACAACGGAAAATATAAGTAAATGTTTTCAATTCAATTAGTATTATAAAACAGTAAAGATTTACCTGATGAAAAAATAACTAAAGTTATTTTTTTATATTTTTTAAATGATAATGTTATAATGCGATGTTAAATAAAACTTATAAATTACGCAGGAAGGCATTAGAGATGGAAATTCAAATCAAACGGCTGAAAAGTACGATGGAAAGAATGAATATTTTACATTATAAAAATACATTTTTCAAGAGTTTTGTTGTTTAATTTTAAATTCATATCACGTGAAACGATTTGAACTTCGGCCCGTTCATTTGCTACCTGATTCTTTATATTCTTTCTCAACTTTAACTTTAAAACTTTTAACCGTTTTTACCTTCATTATTCATTGTGTTATTTCCTTTTAAAACTTGTATACTTATAATACGTGTAACGAATTTTGTAAAAATTTCTAAATTAAAAACCGTTTGTTAAATAAGTATATACGTTATATTTATGCCTTTTATACCTGCCCTTTATCATTTTAAATATATTGTGTTGGTAACCAAAAAATGTGTAAAATTTATATCAGTATGACTGTACACAACCAAATATTGTGTGAATTGTCGTTTTCTCTGAATGTACATTTAAATTCCAGTAAGAATTTTTAAATTTAAATAGAGGATCACGAATGATAGGGTGTTTCAAATGACTTTATGCTTTGAAGGTACATGACCTTTACTCTAAGGACGACTAGTGTATAATTCATGAAAAAAATTTTTTTACACATTCTGTGTGATTTGTTTTTTCATAAAACCCTGTCACTTTTCGAGAAAGATCTTCCTATTATGCTACGAAAAATTACACGTTGAATTTGAAAAAAATTATATGAAAAAAAATAAATAACCAAGTTTTTTCTGACGCTTATTATAATCTTTTGTTTGCAATTAATCCTGTAAGTAATATGTGATACAAATTGTTAGATTAAATTGTATATTTAAAATTTATTACTAATCATAATAAATTATAAAACGAGATTATGACAAACTGTTCTGAAATTCTGGGAATAAGAAACTTTATAATAAATATTAAAATATTTCTTAGCAATTACTTAAATTTTATTAGAAGAGATAAATTAAAAATATTCATTAAATATCAAACGAGTTTTGCCACACCCATTAAAAAAAAACCCAAAGGTAAGACCAACGAAAGAATACATAAGCAGTTTTGGAATTTCTTTAAATTTATTTTAAATTTCTTAAATAAGTTAAAAAAATATATCACCATCAAATTTGACCCGGCCATTATAAGTCGAGTGTAAAATTTTCATAACTACCAATAAGTATCTTCAATAATGATGATTAACAAGAGATAAATCCAACAACATTTATAACTACAAAAAAAAAAACAAATAAAAAAATAACACTAAAATATAAATAATATAAACGATCAAAGATGATGTTTTTTAATTATTTTGATGATAAAATATTAGAGGTTATCAAGAATAAGTTGTCTTGTCAGACAAGAAAGCAATATAATAGCAAGTCACTGCTTTAAATAACTTTGAAGATAATTCAGTAAGTCAGTCGGTCTTTCATTCTTAGCTTAATATATTTGTGATTTAAAACGAACATCTACGTAATTTAAGTAAAATGGTAGATATTATTTTTTCTATTCTTCTACAATTATAACGAAGAAATTATAAACCAATCCATTATATCTAAGTTCATTTCTAATTTTAAATAAAATCAACTAAGAAAAAAAACATACACAAAAAAAAAATCAAAAATATATTAAAAATTAGTACGGGATTATAAATAATAAAAATTTACGTTTATCGATCATTATCTATCAAAATTCTCAAAAAGAAGTTTCGGTGCCGCTAATTATTTGTTTAAATACCCAATTTATTTCTTTTTAACAATATAGAAATGGTATTTGATTAAATGTCTTGGATGGAATATATTAGATAAGAACACATTTCCTTATCATAATGACGTAAATTCAACTCTGTATCTGAATCTAATGTATTGCAGTCGGTTACCTTGAGTTGCTTATGTGAGTTTAAAGCGGTTTAAATTCGCTTCCAACAATTAACTAGAATGACTGGAATTTTCCGGCTAAGGAACACGATTCCATTGAATCCCTGCAACTGCGTGGAATTCTACACGTCGTAACGAACAAGTTTGGCGCCTTTACGAAATTGACGGGTGTTGTATGGGCGTTGCAAAAATGTAAATGCCGTTCGAATATAAATGTGCATTTCGTTACGTAGCTGAAAAATTTGAACCTCAGGTTCGTCACCCTCATAGGTTTTCTATATATTTGGGCGTTTGAATTATCAAGAGTTGCTTGGTATCACTGTGAATCAGGTGTGTGTAAGATGACAGTAGTCGATTGGAATAATTTTGTTAAAGAAGTGTGTGTCGACTATATTGAACAGAAGAGGGAAGGTAAAATCTCAGGATATATAGCTCCGAAAATTCTTTTTTATACGAAACACTCGCCATTTTCACGACAAATACCACCAAAAACCAATTGTTACACCAAAAACAAATTGTTACGTCCCCGAAACGCATTTGACTAACGACCGACAAATACTTCTTTTTTTTTTGTAACGGCATACAACGCCGTCAGTTTCATAAAGAAGCATAGTGGGTCTATTGCAACAATTCCTAGTTCCCGATAGAATGCAGTTCCAGGAATTCAGTGATATCGTGTCCGTTAGTCGGCAAATTCCAAACATTCATGTTAAACGTGTAACGAATTTAAACCGCTTTCAAAATAAACGCACATAACCAAATCTAAGTAACCGGCTGCAATACATTAGATTCAGATACAGAGTTATCTCACTGTATTAAAAACAACTTAATGTTTTCTTTTCCATTCTAGTCATTTAATCAAATATCATTCCTATATTATTAAAAATAAATAAATTGGGTATCTAAATAACCAGTGACGCTGATATTCCATAAAATTACCCAATTTTTTTTCATTTCTTTTACTTATTCATAAGTACCGTACATAATGACCGAAAGATTCTAAATTTCGGCCTGTATTACGTTTTAAAATCCTAAAAAAAATAAAATAAAGATAAAAATTAAATTATAGCCCAAATTTCATACAAACTGATATTTTAAAGCTTGAAAAGTAACAAACAAATGACTAAAGGAACACACGATTTTAATAGTGTGTAAAATGTTAGTCGAATTTTAAAACTTACAGGAGTACTTTGCGATAGAAAAGTTAATTCATTATTTTAAAAAGAGCTGTTATATTTTTTTTAGTAGATTAACATAATTTCAGCCTTTTTTATAAGTTTTTTACGAGTTATATCAGTTTAGTTTTATTTTCAGTTTGATTAAATCGTAAATATGATGGATTCTATAAATTACGAAAGCAAAGGCTTTAAATGACGTAAATATTTCATAATTCTTATTTTCTACTCTCTTAAGCCATTATCATAATTAGAAAGAATTATTTTTGAAATTTTTTATATGCATAGCTCATAGTTTACTGTGTGACTAATGAATGAATGAATGTTAATGTAATAGTGGCATTGAGTGAGTCAACTCGCTCAAAGATTAAAACGAAATTTTTTAACAAAGAAATTGAAATAGTTTATGTTTACTGACCTACGGTTTCTTGTAGTATAGGAAAGATTTTTTCTAGATGTAACATTTTACAACGTTTTTCCATTGTTTTATAATTTTATTACAGCACTGGATGATCATAACAACTAAAACGTGTTACTTCACCGGAAAAGCCAGTTTTTATAGAACAACAGTACAGAATAAAGACAAACAATTATGCTAAAAAAATTCTTAGTCTACAGGGAACGTAAGAAAATATACCCTAAAATGTTTTAGTTATCATGTTATTGTGAAAAATAAATATTGGTATTACTTTAGTGATTGTTACTATTAATAATTACATTTAATACGAAAAATATATTTCCAAGATGAAATAAATTTTAACTCAATAGTCAGAGATATAAATGTATATTATTTGTATATATTGGATTTCTTAAATCGAAATAAAATTACAGTACCAAAAATCATTTGACTGGTATGATGCAATTCATCATTCTTATCTATTTTCTGCTTAAAATTTAACGTCCTGGATTCTCAAATATCTTCGTATATTTTAATCTTCGTGTCACTGCTTTATCTTTTCGCTTCCTTGTAGAAAAAAAGCCATATTTGCCTTTCATATAACCGATCAAATCTTTTGTTTCATTTATATCACCTACAAGATGAAACATTGAACTTTGTTATTCAAACAACCTTATAATTTCTCCTCATTTCTTATTCTGTTAAGCCATAACTTAATTTTATTATTCATTATTATGGTCCTTTTTGTTATATTACGAGTAGAGATTACCTTTCTGTTATTGTTTATTTAAAAATAAATTTATTTTACAGTAACCAATGAATTCATATCTTTAATTACTTTTAATTACTTCCTAGTTTTAATTAAAATAGCAAAATAATAAAAATTCTAAACATTTATATTTTTGTCCCTCGACTAATAACCTAATCACAATTTTTGTTTTATTTCTTTTTATATATTCAAATTAAAAGGCAATGAGGATAGATTGCACTCTTGATTGGATACCTTTCAGTACTGACATTCTCTTTCTTAATCTTTTACTTTTATTGCAACTAACTACTATAGTAAAAAATAAAAATTATATTGCAGAAAATAAAATATCTACTGTAGAAAAATATGAAAAAATAAAGAAAATAGAAAATATTTTTCTTTATTTTCCATAATTAAAAAGGAGAGTTTCTCCTTATAATATTAAAGGTCAAAGTGTTCACATGTAACAGGTTTTGTATTGCATGTATTCCTAACATATGTATTATAATAATTTATTATAGTCACGCCCTTTTTTATTCGTATCCTTAATTCTTATTAAGAAAACACACTTTTATTAAATCAATAGCGATAAGTAATTATTTCATCTTCTGATATTTTAAAAATAATAAGTAAAATAACATATGATGTTTGCTTTTGTTTTTTAAATAAAAATAATTGTCGCTTATTACTATCTTAATCATTTTAGGATCATGCAGTTTTATAAAGTTAAAAGATAATTTTTATGGAACAAAAAGGAAATTGGAGTGATGAGAAAATACCTCAAGGTTTTTAATCAATTTGATAAATCATTAATAAACAAGAAAATAGAACCTGCAAGATTTATTAGTATAACAGGTTAAATGTTTTACCATCAAAGTTCTAAATTGTCGTTTACGTAGATGGATAAACAAAAAGATTTATAAATCTTAATCTATATAAATAAAAACGTAAATGTTCATTTATTCAAAATCTTAAATCCCCGAAAGTTTTCCACTGATTGATTTGAAATTCTGACACAACGTTCCATTCAAATACACGCGTGTTTTTATATACCTACTATTTATATACCTAAGATGTCACACCTATGACAGTTAAAAACAATTTTTTTTTAAAAAAAAAAACAGCGCTATCTGTTGGACGTAAAAGAAACACACGCTATACTAAATATTTTACTATTCCGTTTCAATGTTTCCAATATGTGTAAGCTATAGACTAAAAATCTACTGGATAGATTTACGCGCGGGGAAAAGGGAGAAAGGGAAAATAGGAAAAGGGAGAAATCTAAAAAGGTAAAAGGGAAGAAGGTAAAAAGAGAAGGGAAAATGAAAAAATAAAAGGGGAAAACGAAAAATGGGAAAAGGAAATGGAAAGGGAAAGGAGAAAAAAGAGGAAAGGGGGAAAGAAAAAGAGAAAAGGGAAGTAAGGGAAAGGGAAATATAAATGGGGTAGGAAAAGGAAAAGGGGGAAATAGGGAAAGTAATATAAAAATGAAAATGGAGGAAAAGGAATATGGGGAAAAGGGGAAAAAGAAGAATTTGTATTGTATTCGACAAGTGAATATTTGTGATTGGTCACTTACGATTGGTTGCTTATGCTTCGTATAAAATAAATAGAGAGACTTGAATACCATACTTAAATTATTATTATTAACTAGCCAGTCGGGGTGACTGTCTAGCCAGAAGGCTCCACCCCCTGAACCTCCGTGACCCAGGTCGCTGCAGGCAAGCCCCGAAGACAACCCAAGGGCTCCCCGGGATCGCAGAGCTTCCCATTCCTATTTCTCCAGGACCCCTGCAGTGTTCGTTATTTTCATGATTCTGAGAATAATACTGATAAATGAAACTAAAAAGATATAAAACAAACTGAAAAGAAACTAAATTACAAAAGATATAGTAATAGTAACTATGGTAAACAGATCTTTAACAGCGAAAAAAATGCACACTAAAGCAGTATTAAAATTTAATTTCAAATCCAAATAAGGGTGTTACTAGGCACAAATATCTTAATACCGGAGTAATTTGAATTCCCATGTTTCCAGTGTACTTAACTATTCCATCCAACAGTAATCAGGATATTATACTTTTAAGTAATCAGGAGGAGTGGTCACAATAAAATGGATAAATAAAAGATTCTAATTTTATATAGGAATAATATCTTTTTGTAAAATGAAAAAGATGATGAACGTATACTCATGAAATTGATTTATATCATACTGAATTATTATCTGTTTTTCATGTAACTTAATCAACCTGAACACAAATATACACACACATATTATATATTCAAATATAACCACTTATTTAATCATGTGAACGTTACGTGCCACTTACTATTTATTTTTTTAATCCTAGTTAGTAAAATCAAACCGTGACGTGACGAGTTTTGTATGATTTATTAATTTATATTCTTGTCATGAGCACTGATATATTTAGTAAATTATACAAAAAAATATTAAAAAATGAAAAACCACATTACCAGCAAATTAAGAGTGTCTCAAGATCTTTCGGTTTATTTAGAAACCATCATCAGGAATTAAACATATTATAGTAAGTTTAAAACAGTCATAGGTTAAAATACTTACACAGTCTTGACTCCATCCATTCCAACAGTGTATTAAACATTTGGATGTAAACTCCTGATGATGGTTTTGAAATAAACCGAAAGATCTTGAGGCACTCTAAATTTGCTGGTAAGACAGTTTTTCACTTTTAATAATTTTTTTTACAATTTATATTCATGTCTTAAAATTATTAATTTCATACTTTTCAATGATTAATTCATCAAATAAGTTCAAAACTTAGGCAAAAAAGTACGAAGTGGATTTTTGAAGAGTGTTAGAAAGTGTCTGTCCAGACAGGGATTGAAAACCGGGATCTTAAGGAAAAATATGTCGATCTCCGTGGCGGAATGGAAGCGTCTTGAAAAGTTACAAATTTTTATTTTCATATACCACGCAAAAGCTTCGACTTTATGTGACGAAATCATAAAAAAAAATAAAAATATTCTGTATTATTCTATAGGTTTCGGATTGAATAAAAAAAAAAAGATCTCGAAATGATCAATGAGGGAATCAATGGGAAGTAAGGGAAAGGGAAATATAAATGGGGTAGGAAAAGGAAAAGGGGGAAATAGGGAAAGTAATATAAAAATGAAAATGGAGGAAAAGGAATATGGGGAAAAGGGGAAAAAGAAGAATTTGTATTGTATTCGACAAGTGAATATTTGTGATTGGTCACTTACGATTGGTTGCTTATGCTTCGTATAAAATAAATAGAGAGACTTGAATACCATACTTAAATTATTATTATTAACTAGCCAGTCGGGGTGACTGTCTAGCCAGAAGGCTCCACCCCCTGAACCTCCGTGACCCAGGTCGCTGCAGGCAAGCCCCGAAGACAACCCAAGGGCTCCCCGGGATCGCAGAGCTTCCCATTCCTATTTCTCCAGGACCCCTGCAGTGTTCGTTATTTTCATGATTCTGAGAATAATACTGATAAATGAAACTAAAAAGATATAAAACAAACTGAAAAGAAACTAAATTACAAAAGATATAGTAATAGTAACTATGGTAAACAGATCTTTAACAGCGAAAAAAATGCACACTAAAGCAGTATTAAAATTTAATTTCAAATCCAAATAAGGGTGTTACTAGGCACAAATATCTTAATACCGGAGTAATTTGAATTCCCATGTTTCCAGTGTACTTAACTATTCCATCCAACAGTAATCAGGATGTTATACTTTTAAGTAATCAGGAGGAGTGGTCACAATAAAATGGATAAATAAAAGATTCTAATTTTATATAGGAATAATATCTTTTTGTAAAATGAAAAAGATGATGAACGTATACTCATGAAATTGATTTATATCATACTGAATTATTATCTGTTTTTCATGTAACTTAATCAACCTGAACACAAATATACACACACATATTATATATTCAAATATAACCACTTATTTAATCATGTGAACGTTACGTGCCACTTACTATTTATTTTTTTAATCCTAGTTAGTAAAATCAAACCGTGACGTGACGAGTTTTGTATGATTTATTAATTTATATTCTTGTCATGAGCACTGATATATTTAGTAAATTATACAAAAAAATATTAAAAAATGAAAAACCACATTACCAGCAAATTAAGAGTGTCTCAAGATCTTTCGGTTTATTTAGAAACCATCATCAGGAATTAAACATATTATAGTAAGTTTAAAACAGTCATAGGTTAAAATACTTACACAGTCTTGACTCCATCCATTCCAACAGTGTATTAAACATTTGGATGTAAACTCCTGATGATGGTTTTGAAATAAACCGAAAGATCTTGAGGCACTCTAAATTTGCTGGTAAGACAGTTTTTCACTTTTAATAATTTTTTTTACAATTTATATTCATGTCTTAAAATTATTAATTTCATACTTTTCAATGATTAATTCATCAAATAAGTTCAAAACTTAGGCAAAAAAGTACGAAGTGGATTTTTGAAGAGTGTTAGAAAGTGTCTGTCCAGACAGGGATTGAAAACCGGGATCTTAAGGAAAAATATGTCGATCTCCGTGGCGGAATGGAAGCGTCTTGAAAAGTTACAAATTTTTATTTTCATATACCACGCAAAAGCTTCGACTTTATGTGACGAAATCATAAAAAAAAATAAAAATATTCTGTATTATTCTATAGGTTTCGGATTGAATAAAAAAAAAAAGATCTCGAAATGATCAATGAGGGAATCAATGGGAAGTAAGGGAAAGGGAAATATAAATGGGGTAGGAAAAGGAAAAGGGGGAAATAGGGAAAGTAATATAAAAATGAAAATGGAGGAAAAGGAATATGGGGAAAAGGGGAAAAAGAAGAATTTGTATTGTATTCGACAAGTGAATATTTGTGATTGGTCACTTACGATTGGTTGCTTATGCTTCGTATAAAATAAATAGAGAGACTTGAATACCATACTTAAATTATTATTATTAACTAGCCAGTCGGGGTGACTGTCTAGCCAGAAGGCTCCACCCCCTGAACCTCCGTGACCCAGGTCGCTGCAGGCAAGCCCCGAAGACAACCCAAGGGCTCCCCGGGATCGCAGAGCTTCCCATTCCTATTTCTCCAGGACCCCTGCAGTGTTCGTTATTTTCATGATTCTGAGAATAATACTGATAAATGAAACTAAAAAGATATAAAACAAACTGAAAAGAAACTAAATTACAAAAGATATAGTAATAGTAACTATGGTAAACAGATCTTTAACAGCGAAAAAAATGCACACTAAAGCAGTATTAAAATTTAATTTCAAATCCAAATAAGGGTGTTACTAGGCACAAATATCTTAATACCGGAGTAATTTGAATTCCCATGTTTCCAGTGTACTTAACTATTCCATCCAACAGTAATCAGGATGTTATACTTTTAAGTAATCAGGAGGAGTGGTCACAATAAAATGGATAAATAAAAGATTCTAATTTTATATAGGAATAATATCTTTTTGTAAAATGAAAAAGATGATGAACGTATACTCATGAAATTGATTTATATCATACTGAATTATTATCTGTTTTTCATGTAACTTAATCAACCTGAACACAAATATACACACACATATTATATATTCAAATATAACCACTTATTTAATCATGTGAACGTTACGTGCCACTTACTATTTATTTTTTTAATCCTAGTTAGTAAAATCAAACCGTGACGTGACGAGTTTTGTATGATTTATTAATTTATATTCTTGTCATGAGCACTGATATATTTAGTAAATTATACAAAAAAATATTAAAAAATGAAAAACCACATTACCAGCAAATTAAGAGTGTCTCAAGATCTTTCGGTTTATTTAGAAACCATCATCAGGAATTAAACATATTATAGTAAGTTTAAAACAGTCATAGGTTAAAATACTTACACAGTCTTGACTCCATCCATTCCAACAGTGTATTAAACATTTGGATGTAAACTCCTGATGATGGTTTTGAAATAAACCGAAAGATCTTGAGGCACTCTAAATTTGCTGGTAAGACAGTTTTTCACTTTTAATAATTTTTTTTACAATTTATATTCATGTCTTAAAATTATTAATTTCATACTTTTCAATGATTAATTCATCAAATAAGTTCAAAACTTAGGCAAAAAAGTACGAAGTGGATTTTTGAAGAGTGTTAGAAAGTGTCTGTCCAGACAGGGATTGAAAACCGGGATCTTAAGGAAAAATATGTCGATCTCCGTGGCGGAATGGAAGCGTCTTGAAAAGTTACAAATTTTTATTTTCATATACCACGCAAAAGCTTCGACTTTATGTGACGAAATCATAAAAAAAAATAAAAATATTCTGTATTATTCTATAGGTTTCGGATTGAATAAAAAAAAAAAGATCTCGAAATGATCAATGAAAAAAATAGGTTTTGATGATTACTGTATATGCTTTTATTGTTGGAATCGGATCAAAATCTGTGTAAAGAAGAATAAAAACATTTCATAGTTAACTGCAGTCTTTAACTTGTGGAACAGACCTTTGCTCTAACGCACGCAAACAATTTAGAGACTCTAGGGATCGGTTAAATTGAGTAATAAAGAGAGAACACGTAGAAATTTCCCAGATTCTTTGGCCGAATTTATGTTGAGTCAACGTAAGTATTAAATTTTAGTGATCAATTTATTAGTATTTTTAAGTGATATTAAAAATAATAAGAATCATTGAATAATTAAAATAATTAATAGAACTGTACACATAGGAAAATGATAACTAGGGTCATACCGGTGCGCGCATCACGAAAAAATTACTGGAGAAATTTTAATAAAACTTCATAAATTTATACTTTAGAGGTTTGGTCAATACCGTCAATTAGAATTCACGATATTCCTAATGGGGGTTAAATTATTAAAGAAATACTTTAAAGAAAAAAATAATCTTTTTACTTCATTATATTTTTGTTACCATAGTATAATAAAAAGATCTCTGGATTCAAATCTATATACAAATAATGTCATTTAATCTGTAACATATTTATTATTATTATTATTATTATTAACGTAATTGGCTTAAATTAGTATATTTAGCAAACTTTTATGGATTTTGAATGTTTATTTTAGCTATCGATATTGGATTGTCAAAAGTTAAAAAAGTTTGCCTTCAAGAAAGAGGAGTAACTTTTCTTATTATTTAAAGTCTGCTAAAAGAATGAGACTATCTCGATCTTCTGAAACAGCTGAAGTGCGTGATTTCTCGGTTAGCTGCTGCCCGAAAGCGCTACTTTCAGACTCGAGTTGCAACGCGAGTTGTAGTAAATTTCTCACGAGGTTGTTGTTAAAATTTAGTTATAATGGATAAATTTTAAAAGATTCATTATTGTCGATTATATTAGTAATTTCGGTGGTGTAAATACTGAAATCATAAGAATTGTGGAATGTAAAAAAACGTACGTAGCTTTTGAGTTTAGGTTAGGGCCATTTAAATATATAAAGTATATCACAAAGTTCTCCCGGAACTTTCATAACCTATTCTATTTGTGAGAATATTAAAAAAGTTCATATACATGGTTCTGGGATCTATTTTATTCAATTTTTCAAGTAAAAAACCATAAAAAAATCACTGATTTTGCTCCTTAATTAACATCCTAAAAATTTCAGTACGACCTCATTTCATCAGAGTAGCTGAAATCCGATCGAAATCTTTTACTAGCCTTAACTCGCAAACGAAGCTTTTTAGGATATGTATACAGGATATATATATATATATATTTATATATATATTTATGTATGTAACCATATCTGTGACAGTTTTTGAGATATATGGTGTGACCAAAACCAATAAATTGGGGTAAAAACCCTATTTTTATATTTGATGTACATAACTTTCTTAAATTAGTAACAAACACGTACAACGTTTAAACAAAACTTGTAGAGAACAAAATGGTGTAAGATAAATTTAATAGAACAAAGAAAACTGTAAAAAACAGTACACTAAACCAAAGTGGATTATACGTAATAATTTATAATAAATGTTCAAAAATGAGCTCGCCATTTTCTACAAATTTCTTGGCACGCTTCTGTATTGCTTCTGTTGCTCTTTTTAAGTTGATCAGCCATATTAATAATGCGGACAATTAATTCCTCATGAGAATGAGGAATTTCTACCTCAATTCTAATTTTTCTTAATTTATTCAATTAATCTTACATCATTTGGTTCGTAATTAAATTCTCTATTGGTTTTATTTAAAAATTTTATGTTTTTAATATTAATTTAACAGAGTTACGTCAAATATAAAAAAACAAAGTATTTTACTCCAATTTATTAATTTTCACCCCAAATTTCGTAAAAATTATTACGGTTCTGGGACTTATTTTATTAAATTTTTCAGGTAAAAATCCATAAGAAATCACTAATTCTGCTTCTTAATTAACCTAAAAATTTTACTACGATCTCATTTCACTGAGATAGCTGAAATCAGAGCGAAATATTTCGCTAGCCGTAACTCACAAACGAAGCATTTTAGGACATATGTTTAAATGAACATTTTTCATTATTTCACGAGTAAAATAGGCTATGAAGCGATCCTGAAATCTCTAACTCTTGAAATACTTCACCGATAATTCGATAAAAAAAAGCTGGTTACGATCTATGCAAACAATTTTTTTACCAATTTATAATTAATCAATGCATTTCATTTATATTTATGAATTAATGCAAAAATTGGTTAGTAAAGCCATTCCTATTGCAGCCGATAGAGTGATGATATTTAGTCTTACTCAAACTCCATAAAGGGGTGGAATCAAAAAACACTTGTCTTTTTTTATCATTTTTGGACTCGGTCACATTATTGTATCCTTTATTTATGTATTTGGGCAATTTATTTCAAGAGTGGGGGACAATAAAATTATTTTTCTTTTTTGATTTTTTCTTTTGTTATTCTTCTCTTTATAAGTTCAGATTGAAATTAACCAAATTTTATGAATTGTCGTACGATGACTTCATTGAGTAAATTTAATTTTGATTATAATTGGTAAAGAACTGTTTCAATTATAATTGAAAGAACTGTTACCATCAGTTCCATATCTCAAAATTATACTCATGGAAGATAACTTCTTACCCATGATTCTTTTTAACACACATTAATGTTTCACTTATTTTTCTCTAAATAATAAAAGATTAATAAAAGTATTCTCTTCCACTAATAAAAAAACGTTTTTTTTATGAAACGGCAACTAGTTCATTTTAATTTCCATATTAGAGTGTTTAAATCAATGGACTTCTATTAATCAGCTATTTTTTTTAAATTTTCTGTCAAGAAAACAATCCTTAAATATAAAAGAAAAATTAACATGTTTGTTTTATTAAGCTAAGTAAAAAAATGTACATAATGAAAATTAATCACTATTACATCACGAATAATCTAATATGTATAAATAAAAATGCGAGTAGGTATGTATGACGTCAGTAGGAGAGGTACATTACTTACAGCACAGGAAATTATTAATTACAGCGTGATTTTTTTCTTTCAAGATATATTCTAAATAAATAAATCTTTTTATTCAAAACATAATATAATTACACAAAATAAATCACGCTAATAATGGTAAATTTGCTATTCACCATTAGATAAAATGGAACTGTCCAAAATTTCATAGAAAGATCAAGGAAAACCACTGAAAAACGTTGGTCGGAACAGAATTACGTGTAAAATTATTAATAAACGGTAGAATTGCTTGTAGTTCGTATTAAAACATGAAAATAAATATTTTATGAAATAAAAGAGATGAATCTACGAAAGGTAAATAAATAAAATCGCTATACAAAAAAGTAAATTAAAATTTTAAATTGATAAATATTTGAGCACTTAAATAAAACTTAAAAAAATGATCGGGGCATCCTGTAGATCCGTAGTTGAATTTAATAAAAAAAAGTAAAAGTCAAGCTTAAAAAGGTCCTTCCCCCTAAGCATAAGATAATATAGTGTAATAGTAAAATAGTTATGTTAGAAATTGCATGGTTTTGTAAATTGCAAATAAATTTTATGTAACAACGTGATTGTTACGCCAGGACGTTTCCACACTGCATTATTTTAAATATTTTATTTTCAAATAATAATTGTTAACCTTCATAAAATAGTGACTATTAATTATTAATCAAAATTATCTATTTCTTGTTTTAATTTTTTAAAAACTGCCCTAGTGACTGAAATATTACTTATATAAACAACGGGTGTTAACCGGAGAATTTCTAAAAAAATCAAATAAAGAACAACAAAAAATATAAAATTATGAGGCAATTAGTAGAACATAACTTGATTATGTGTTTCAAGGTAATCGAATTAAATTAAAAAGTTGTCCAAAAACGGATAATTAATTTAAAAAAATTAGCGGACTAAAAAGAAGAGAAAGTAAAATAAAACAGTATCATTTTTTATCATTTTTTTGAAACAAGTTATTAAGATTCAAATAATATTTAACGCGTAATTCTAAAATTAAAATACAAATTACAAAAAAAGAAAAATATAAAAAAGAAAAAGCTTCTTGTGCAAGAACACCGATTTTCGTTATTTTAATTTGTTTTCACGTTTCAACTTGCATCGTTATAATAAAACACGCTTCTAACTTGTTCCGCTGAAAGTTTTTCGACATTAAGAACAAGCTTATCTTAACTTAAGAATGACGAAATTTTTTTTCAAAAAAAGTTCATAAATATATATAGATATTAGCCAGAACCTGAACCCTCAGGGCCCAGGTTCGCCCAAGGACGAGTTATTTTAAAGTGATTAGCGCAAAATTGCGACAGATATCTTATCTACAAGAATCTGAAATATATATATATATAAACGTTTGAACTGACGATGGTTTTGGAGTCTGGGGGATGTGAAACGCGAAGATTTGTCTTAATTTTTTGAAAGTTGAATCTTGATACCATTACAATAGGTAGTTTCCTTACGAAATCTACCTAAAATAGTCTTTCAAATCTATACAACATCATATGTTGAATATTTAAAAAAATGTTACTTGGCAACAGTTTTTAACGGTTATATTCAATTTATTATAATTCTGAAAGCAAATTATGTAACATAATATAAAGATTCGTAATAGATATTTTATTTACAATTCACTTACTTATATTTTTAAATTATAACATTTTACATAACTAATACCAAAAAAAAAGATATAAGTAAGGTAAGATAACTATAAAATTGAGTAAAATAAATAAAAAAAGAAATATAAATTTTCTTCAGTTTCTTTACAGCGACTATAAAAAAAATAACAATATAGGTTTAACGAAATAAAATTCAAACGTTAAAGTCGTCGACACGCCGTATAAATGAGACGCGAATAAACTACGTACGTTCAACGACACGGCTGTTACTGTGCGTGTGGGTACAAAAACATGACGATGTAGATTGTAGAGTCGTTGTATCCCACATTGTAACACTATAAAGCCGCGATGGAGCGGAAGATACTTTATGTTGCCTAAAAATAAATTTGCTTTTACTCACATATTTTTGCAAGCCAGCTAAACCAAACCGATTTAATATACGTACATATATTCTACTTTACGAAATAACCAGTTTCCATATTGCGTAAGATATTATTTATTTGCACGTTACTATTAACAAAAAGAATTCTTATTACGGCAGTTTTGATATTTGTTACTTATATATTATTATTATTATTATTATTGTTAAAGAAAAAGAAAAATACATCATTAAATTATATGTAAAATGAAATTTTTTTATTAGTAAAATATTGCATAACACTGATATATATATATATATATATATATATATATATATATAAATTATTAAAAATTAATAATTTCTTCCAAAATAATGGTAAAAAAAAAAACTTTGTCATAGAAATTCGTCAAAAGGGCAGATTTCTGGTTTTAGTTAAGAAAAAAAAACTAATTTTCCTCCTATGAATTCAACACGTAAAAAAACACCTTCTTTATCTAAGAAAAGGGTTTACATTACTTTTACGGCTTTTACGGAAAAAAACCTTTCAGGACTTGTTTGATGAGGAAATTATTTTTATTTAAGTGAACTCAAATTTTGCGGAAAAAAATAAAATGAACCAACCATTCATCTCCACCTCAATTTTATTTAAAAAGTCATCATTGCCATCTCATAATGATACAGTAATGTAGGAACTGTTTAAATATGTCTATGCGTTCTTCCGTTAATAAACACGAAACTCACTAAGCACAATTTTTCTTACATTCAGACGTATAGAAATGATACTGTACAAAGTTCCATGCGAAATATCAATTAAGCTTTTCGTCTACTGAAAACGGTTATTTATAAAAAAATTCATGTACGCCCATTTTCAGATAACTCGCACCATGATTTGTGATCGCACTGATTTGAAAATATTCTGTCACTGAACACACTTCAATCTCAACTTCAAGAAAAGAGGCTAGCCACAGTGTGTGCCTTGGCCTCTAACTATCCCCAGAGGGACTCCATGAGATCCACTTTGCCCCACAGAGGATCGCCCGCTGGCCGGGACTCGGCCCTTTTTATGTTACCTCGCCTGTAATCGGTGCCCTACTGTGATGGAGGGTTCCAGCCGGAACTATGGTCTTTTGTTTCCCAGCAACAGGGGTCCACGGTCGCTCATCAAAGGCGGCCCACCTCAGCGAGCCGCCTTCTCCGGCGCAAGGCTACCCTCGAAGTTCCTACCTGTCAAACGCCGTCGCACTCTCTTGCATCCCGATTTTTAGTCTTAAGAATCCGCGTAGTTAACCTCACAACTGACTACCACTTCCAGTTAGCATGCATTCACAACACTTCAGGGGGGATCCAAACTCTGTCGGACAACGTCCCACCTATTACTTCGAAAAGTAGTATATTCAGGTATGTGTAACATACTACAGTACCTATAGTCAGAAGAATCGCTCTTGTCAAAGCGATTGACGTAGGCTTCAAAATCGTATGGGGTAACCCGAATCTGTGTAGGATGGATTTCTTAGCATTTGGACCGCATACAAAATCGACTTTGTGAATATGTTTATAAATTTTCCTGACTTAATAAATCAAAATTGAAATTTCGTCCTTTTATTGTTATTTCTGTTTTGAATGAATGATCGATATTAAGCATTAAATACAGTAAATTTAAGAATAATTGAGCAATTAGTCACATCACTAACTACTAAATTGAAAATAAAGATCCAGGGTTTGATTCCCAGTAAGGATCTGGAAAAGATTTTAAAACTCTACGAGCTTTAACAATTTCAAAAGATTTATTTTTATTCTGTCAGTTTAATTATTTAAAATTATACGAGAAATAAAAATATTTTACCACAGTAATAAAACATGTATAACACATCTGGTAATATATCATTCAAGTGGATTCTATTTTGATCAAGTTATCGATCCGTAATGACGCAGAATTTATTTTACTTAAGTATACCGCTGTATATTAAAATAAAAAACAAATTTTTATTTATTTAAGTTCTTTTTAAGTATGAACTAAGCGTGTTTATTTATTGACTATTAAATTGTTTTTGAAATGGACAAAAAGATGTCGATGTCAAATGATAATATAACCTAGAATACGTAAGGAAGCACGTGTCTTACAAAGGAATGTGGATGGTTCAGGAGCAGTTAACCTTCAAAATAATAATAATCTGGCGCCAAACAGGACAAAAAATTTAAAAGTCATTAAATTCAATGGAATTTTATCGGTTAATAATTGTATAATAACGTATATTTAAATTTAATTCCAGATTTAAAAATATATAAATGAAACTGACGAGCAATAAAACTTATTTTATTAAGAAAAAAAGAGAAACTTATAATTTTTTATTCAAAACAAATAAATTCAAAATTTAATTTAATTCAGAGAATAAATTTAATGTATAAAAAAATAATAATTTAAAAATATTAATTGTTAAATAATTATTTTTTTATAAAATATTCAAATATTATATTCTTTGTTAAATTAATTATTTTATACGTTAGTTTTGAGCATAGGTTTTATGTGATATATAGCTTTTTAAATAATTTTTAATAGAAAAACTGCACCGAGGTTGCTTCTCTGTCCATCATAAATTGTTAATAAAAGATTATACGGGTCAAATTAATTTTATGAAAAAATATTTCCGTCTAGGTATTCTATTATATTTTATTTATTATTCATATAAAATTAAAACAAAGTAATACATTTTTCTAAACATAAACCGACATGAAAATAATTATTCCAGAAACAAGGTAGTGAGAAATACTACAGAAGTTTAATATTGTTGCGTTAATTATTTTAGATACAATGATAAATGATACAAAGAGAAAATAGTTACTTCAATTCGGAATAAAAAAAAGAATTTTTAATTAAATTTTAGATTTTAATAATGTTTTTCATAACAAAATGAGATTATGAAAAATAATTAGATTACATAATAATTAAAACTTTTACCAATCTTAAATAAACTTATAAGCATGTATTTATTTTTAACAAGACCTGTTTTGGTTACTGTACTTACTTGCTTGTATAAGTCTATTAAATGTGAAATTCCTTAAGACAAACGTTCCGTTTTAAATACTAATTAAATTGAGAAAAAAATTTCTACAATAAAACCTTTTACAATAAATTATAATGTCTGAAGAAAAATTACCTTATAAGTAGCTTGCATTTATTAAAATTATTTTAAATCGGCCGATAGAACAAATTAAACTTGACAAGATAAGAAAAAACAGAAATATACAAATTAATCTTCTTTACCGTTGCACCAAGTTCAGTCGTTGGACTAACTGGAAGTAAATTCACGTACAGAGGGAGAAAGAACCCATAAAAAGATCAATTAGAACATCAGAAGAAATCTTTTTCGATTCACCTCATAAAAAATTACTCAAAAATATATAACTACACATTTTACAGATAATATTTTACTTACTTAAACAAAATTAAATATTAAAAAATTTGAAAAAAGAAATCTGGTAGCAGTGTTGTTGAATTTACTCAGGTTTTGAGAATATAGTGGTGAACGCGTCTTCTCAAATCAGCTGATTTGGAAGTCAAGTGTTACAGCGTTCAAGTCCTAGTATAGGTTATTACTTTTATATGAATACTAGATGGTGGATACCGGTGTTTTTTAGTGGTTGAGGTTCAATTAACCACACATTACACTTCATTTACACTCGTATACGAGTATATCATCCTCATTCATTCTCTGAAGTATTATCTGAAAGGTAATTACCGGAGGTTAAATAGGAAAAAGAAAAAGGTTTTAAGAATAGCTTAGAATATGAATTTTTCACTTAGATAAACTTCTGGACCTTTTTATTTTTATTTTTTATTTTATTTTTGCTTGATGATATCGCCACATAAGTTTGAAGCTTGTAAGTGGGATATGGAAATGTAACGTTATGAAAAATGCCATGCCTGACCGGGATTCAAACTCAAGGACTTCCGTATCATTGGCCTTTGATGCTCGCGCCACGTAAAATAATTTTATTTTGTATTTTTCGCGTTCTCGAAAAATAATTTTTTCTTAAAAAAAAAACACAAAATGATGGGCAGACAGAAAAATATGCGTTTTCGGATCTACGTTCACTGGACATTTTTTCTTCAGTATGTTAGAATCACTTCCTAGAGTTTGGCGTCACATTTAAAAGACACTGTATAAATATTAACTTTACTATTTTTTTTTTATCACCGGTCACTGTAGAACTACATTGAATAGTTAACTTCTGGCTAGTTTTTTAGCTCTTCAATACTCCTTCATTCTTTCACTGTTGCCTTCCTTTTTTCTTCCAACCACTTAGGTTAGCGCATTTTTTCTTCTTCTGGATCTCTTTGAATTTAAGATTTTTTACTAAGTACCCTTTTAAATCCGTCTCGTTTTTTTTTTTGCTAACCTTAGGTCTTCCTTAACTTGCTTGAACCATTTAACTTTCGTATTGTCACCATTACACTTGTCAAAAATTCTCTTCGTAAACCTGTTGAAACCATTGTTATCAGTTGTATAATACCAGTCTTAGATTAAGTTTTTTTACACGGACTTGAATACTAGATCTTGGATACCGGTGTTCTTTGGTGGTTGGGTTTCAATTAACCACACATCTCAGGTATGGTCGAACTGAGAATGTACAAGACTACACTTCATTCACACTCATACATATCATCCTCATTCATCCTCTGAAGTATTATCTAAACGGTAGTTACCGGAGGCTAAACAGGAAAAAGAAAAAGTCTTTACGTATTTGCTATTGTATTTGATTATGTATTGCTATTCTATCTAATTCCCGATAAAGTTCCTCGTTTTCCTACCATCGTTATTTTTTTTGGCCCTAAGATTTTCTTTAGTATCCGTCTTTCAACAAGTTTTAGTTTATCTATTTCCTCTTAGTTTAGAGCTACGCATTCTGCAGCGTATAAAATTCCTGGTCGAATTACAGTTTTATAATGTCTGGTCTTGTTCATGGTTGAGATCTGTTTCTTATTTTACATGTCCTTCATTAGGCTATAGGATTTAGAATCTTATTGATTCTGACGATGTTCGATTCCTTATCCATTCCATTTGGTTGGATAACTTCATCCAAGTACGTAAATTTGTTCGTCTTATTAATTTTTCCGAGCTCTTTCCCTAATATTTTTGGTGCTATTTTAATATTTTTCATATACTCTGTTTTTTCTATGGAGATTTGTAAGCCCGTCTTATTACCATTGCATTTAGAACATTTAGTAGTTTTTCTGCAGTTTCTATATCTTCGGCCAAATAGGCGAGATCATCTGCAAATATCACACAATCAATGGTCTGGTAATACAGTTTATTACCATATTTTTCAAACAAAAATATGATTTATATTAAAACCTAATTTAATTCATTTTTTCCATAGAATCATGAGATATATAAATTACAAACAAGTAAAAGAGTAATTCAGTTTGATATGTAAAATAAAAAAAACAACAAATCTTGAAAGTTTTTTAATTTAATTTCATTATACTCGTATGTATCATATGAAGGCTAACTTGATTTTATAAGATGGAGTCAAAATAGCCAATTCGACACTGCTGCTAAAAGTTAAATAATCATTGACTGACCGACCCTTCTCAATGAAAACACATCCACCAATCATGTCACAATTAGTAATCGAACAGCCAATGTAAACCATAAGTGTATCCCTACTTTTTAACTCCAATATATCAATTCTACTACTTTGGATGATGAAATATATTATGCGAGCAAATATCAAACATTAATAAACAGATCTCGTATTATATCCTACAACACAATCGTTTAGTGTACCGTTGTAAGGTAATGTTAAAAATAATATAAATGTATTATAATCAGATCAATTAAAAAGTAAATAGGAAATGCAAAGGCCAACACAAGGCCACAGCGATAACATAAGGCTATAAAAACCCCGT